>NC_055993.1:12326416-12926416 GCF_018446385.1 Zingiber officinale | reverse complement strand
ACTTGTATTTCTCCCAATTTATGTAAAACTTGAAAATTAAATTGATAGAGCATATATTAAGGGGGGCTTAGATTTATGCTTATATATATATATATATTACTTTCAATTTTCAAGTATTATGTATGTCTAACTTAAATATATTGTCACACATAAAAAGGGGGGAGATTGTAGAGGCAATCGACCTAGGTTTGATCGGGCATGATCATAGTTTTGATGTGTGTATCAAATAGTTTAAGTTAGACTTTCATATTGGTTTGATATATGTGTTTGAGTCATATAAGACTTGGTGAAACACATATGAAGAGCTTGGTACGACCAAACTTGGGAAGCTCATCGTAAGGTCGGGTCCTTGAGACTGTGAAGGATGATGTAGAAGGCATCCGAGGGAACGCCGGACGAGGAACAATGGAGTGGAGCCGAGGGAAGCGGACTTCAAAGCAACACGAAGAATACATGAAGAGGAGCCGCGAGCTCGAGTATATCTAAGGGACAAAGGCTGAGGAAGAGGGCTTCAAAGGGTGACTTCGAAGAGGATGAGTATGAGTGTGTAACCAGGATAGTCGACTGATGGAAGTGGCAATCGACTGGGAACAAACAGAAGCATTCTGTTCTCTTAGCCAGCAATGACCAGTTGACTGGTACTATTACCAGTCAACTGATAAGTGGCTGTTGATGATCGTTGGCAAAATCCATGATTCTATGAAGTAGTTGTTGGCTACATCCAATAATAACACCAGTCAACTGATGGAAGTATCAATCGATTGGTACACGGGAAATGAGTTGTCTTGTGATAAACTCTTTCCACTTTATTTAAGGAAGATTTGAGGGATAAAGGAGGTTATTGATTCTTGCTAGAATTCTCCTAAGTCATTCCCTCAAGCTTCCAATCTAATTCTCTTCCTGCTAATTTAAGTTTTCATCATGTAAAGAGTAAGAGAGTTTTGTGAGAGGTTTGTTCCACCAAGAAGTAGAAAGCATTAGCTGGAGATTTCCAAGGACTAATCCATCGACGGATTGAGTGATCGTCCACCTTAAGGGCAAGTCATGGAGTAGGAGGAAGCAATGTTTGAACCATGTCACATAATCTTGTTAGTGTTTGCTTTCTCTCTTAATTTTTATTGTTAATATTCCGCTATGCACGAACATTATAGGAAGGCAAACAATTTGGGGTGACCAAGCCATTCAACCCCCCCCCCTCTTCTAGCGGCCAGCGATCTTCAACACCAATGATTGCGTTGGTGTTAATAATTGCCCATGACTTTGCAAGGGCCACGTCTTTATCAAGAGACCAAAATTTGCATTTTGAATCATCTTTCTCTGTTCAACTCACGCTTTTCTTGTAATGAGTGTGGTGGTCATTGAGTTGCTAGAGCAGATGATGACGTTAGAAATTCTTTATCGCTAATAGATGGGTCAGTAGTAGCCCTTCTTAATTTAATCAAAAAACATGTCTAATAGTTGAGGACAAGAAAATACTTAAGGCAAAGAAGGTATATGAAATTGACTGTTTATAGCTGGCCAATCTTGGGATAGATACCTACCAAATGGAACTAGAGCGGCGTTATTTGGATTCATCGAAAATTATTTAAAACTTTGGAAATTTATAAATTTTGGAAGATATTGGGGAGTATATGAAATATTTTAAAATTTTGAAAGATATTGTGTGGGAAAGAAAAATGAAGATATTAGACATTTGAAGTAATATGAATATTTTTAAAAGATATATTTTTTTCTACATTTGGAAAATTCAACATATTTATAAAAGAAATATTAAAATTTTCATCGATCTCTCAAATAGAAATAGCGAATAAAAGTAAGAAAGAAGAAAAAAAAAGCAAAGAATGATAAGATGAATAAAAAATTAAAAATTTAAAATATATTTATAGATTTTTTTAAATAAAAAATTTAAATTTTATTATAAAAATAGCTAGCAAATTAACCGTTGTGCAACTGCTATGTTTTTTTACAAATATTAAAAAAATAAAATGATTTTTAATAATTATTACAAATATTAAAAAATAAAATGATTTTTAATAATTAAAAAAATTTGAAGAAACGTCCTCCATAACACCGAGGGTGGGAGGGAGCTCCGAGCATCCATATCACAAGGAGAGCTCCTCTTAGGATAGTTTCTACAGTCACATCAGGATTAATAGATTTGATGAGTTAGATCTCCAGATTAAAAAAAAATTAAGGAGGCTAATAAGTATTCATTGGTCAAGTTAAAAATGTTAAACACCACCCACGAAAGTATTTTACACACAAATCGTTCATACATTATCATGCTCGAATAACCTTCTGACCACATACTACTGTTTAGAATATGAAAAGTAACTAAACCTTACCAGTAGTAGTCCTTTGAATCAGTAACTAAACATTGGAATCAGAATCCAAAATAAAACAATAGCGAATCACTCTTATGATTAGATTATAATTTCATAACCAGTAACTAACATTCAAGTTTTAGAGTCTTATGCTATACAATGTGCCGATCTGGATATAACTCTCTCAAATTGTTATTAGCAGGAAATTCTAAATGGTGTTAGTAGTGTTAATTCTATCTACCACTGTAAGGGTTCATTGAGGTCTGGAAGTTGAATGGAATGTTTCCGCCCCGGAAGATAAGACGGAGTGTCGATCGGTGGATGATCTAGATCTGCAGGTAGCTGAACATCCTTAGGGCGTTTTTTAGCTGATTTCAAGAGTACCTGCAAGAAGGAAGAAGGTGATTTAGAATAGGCAGCAAAGCTCACCAAGCTTGCTTTAGATTCAGAAGAGATTTTATTCCAAAATCACGTCAACTTAATTTGAGGTAGCAGCAATCCATGAGGCTGTGTGTTTACTCCACCAGCCCCTGGAAGAGAGAAGAGCGTGAATTTTGAAGATTTCTTCCCTATTTACCTCATCACCAAATCCTTGCATCTAAAACAGTGATCAACAGGGAAAGTCCTAATCTGATCAACGTACAGTCAGGCAAAGGGCTGCAAAACATAACAAAATAAGAAAAGGCATGAGCTTTTGGTGGTAACCTTATGTAGATTGCCATTTTCCACCCTCAGTTTCTCCAATGTGCTCCGCCACTTGTCTATCTCCTGCAACATTTTACATAACAAAAGCCCGTGAATTTAAATCCTCAGCAAAAATAACAGGGAAAAAACGAAGCGACCTGAAGTATTTTCGCCTTCTCTTCAATCAGAGCCGCCTGCACGGTCTGCAGTTCCACTTTCGTCTGCCCACCCAACCAGACGACAAATTAACAAGAAGACGGAATAATGCCAACGAGAACAAACGACATAATTTAGGACTCGGTGCTTAATGCTTACCCTTTTTTTCGAAGACGGCCTTCGGACGCGGCACGAGGCTGGGTTCATCGAAGCCTCCGGGGCACGCAGGTTCATGGCCTCCACCGCCACCTGCATCAGAAGGCTTACAACGTAAAAAAGCGAGCCAGTGGAAGCCTTCGTCGGCTGGCGCTTGGCGGATGGGAAATGCCACCGAAAGCGCAAAGATACGGCGGGAGAATACTGGATGTACACGACGGAAAGAAAATATATATAATCATTTTTGTTACCCACCCATCATAATCGAGGTAAGTCAAGGAGTTTATCTTGGGTGGGGGAGAATTCATTGCTCCGAAAAGGGCTTCCAAACTAACAAAAAGTTATCACGAACAATCGTAAAATCATCAAATTAATAGAAAGTGAGGGTTAGGGTATTTTCGTCAAAAAGATGAACTGCGATGCCAGTGGGGTTGAAATGCAACGGTATCAGAGATAATACGAGCGCTAGGGTATTTTCGTCACGAGAAAAAGCAACAAAGGTGAGGGAGAGGGACGGAAGAAGCGAGAGGAGAAGGGGGCGTCGTCACCTCGCTGCGGCATTCTTCCATCTGTGCGATGCAGACGCCGGTGGATCTTCCGGCCCTCGGGCTGTCCTCTTCAACGCTCACGGATGCACTGCTGTACCCCTCCAGCGGCGACTGCGGACTCGCCCGCCTCTTCCCCTTCCAATTCTTCAACTCCTCCTCCTCCTCCTCCTCCTCCTCTGTAGTTGGGAAGATCCGTGGGATATTCATCATCCGTGACCGCTTGATCCGCCTTCCCCACTCTAGAGGCCGTGTCGGCGCGTAGGCGGACGGTCCCGCATCGCCTGCTGCCTCCCGGTCATGCCGGTTCTGCTGACGAAAGCTGAGGATGACGGCCACAGCGAGATCGGGATTGAGAAGGGCTTCCCTCGACCATTCGCCGTCGTCGCAGGTACTGGTGGCGGCCATGGGAGACGGAGTTGGAGAGAAAGGAGCGATGAGTTAATGCTTGGGCCGATGTGGGAAAGATTGTAATACAAGGAGTAGAGAGAGAGAGAGGGAGAAGGGCATGATGGTAAATAAGTAAAACGGGGAAGAGTTGATCAGTTGAGTTTAGTTGGGTTAGTTGAGAGAGCGTGCATTCTAAATTACAATTGAATCAGTCAAATATCGCAATAAACCGACATGGCACGGTTTGAAAGGTTCGCCTCTCCCCGGCCCGGCCCGGCCCGGCACAATCTGGTTGGTTCGATAGTATTTGGAAAATAAACGAACCCAGCCAGCATTAAAATAAAGTCCTTAATTGTAAGCCTTAAAAATAATGGAAGTTGTTTCAATCCAATAATGGATAGACCTAAGATGAGGATATTACAGCACGAACATAAGATTTTATTACACGTATAGAGTGATCAATCGGTTTAAAATTGAACGGACCGAATCAAATAATTCAAAACTTATTAAATCAATTTTTTTTTCAAACTAACCAGAATTTTTCAATAAAAATTAAACTAATCTAATAAAAAAATATTAGGTATTTCGATGAAAAATTAAAATTTTCATCATCCATCGACTTATATTTTTTCAACAATAATATTCTATTTGATTTTTTAACTCTAGCGGTCGACCACCATTAATCGATTGATATGGACAATGGGTATATCATTCGATTTTTAAATCTTACAATTGATTGATATGTCATTAGCCGTTGACTGCTATATCAATTGACTATTAATATTTAATCGATTTAATCGAACTTGACTTTTTTAAATAGAGACCGAATGGAATTATATGAATTAATTGATATTTGTTTTTTTTAACAAATATACTCTTTTATAAACATGCATTGCGGATAAGAACCACAACATAATTTTTGGAAATTTATCGTAATAAATGCACGATTAAAACCGTATTAGTGAATCCAAATAATTAATGTTGTCGTATTAAATGAAAATGGCTAATTGCTTGTCAATCTTAAATTTTCTTCATGGCGTTATTAAGAATCAAGGAAACAACGAAAATTAGTGCGTGACGAACAGACTTAGAACTGCAATTTAAGTCTTGGAATCATGACAAAATGATTAATCGCTAATCGCAAATCGTCTGCAGCTAATAAATCATAAATCAGATTTAATTCATAAAAAAAAGTACGAAATTAAAACAAGCAAGTGGACTGCTAGTCTAAAGCCTAAGAGTCAAGTCAAGATTGATCAACTCTTCCTGCTTCCTATCGAATGATGTCGACGCCTCCTCCGATTTGGCCACCTGAAGTGGCAGCGGCTGGGGAACTCTCCCCGCCGCAGCGTAGAACCGAAAATACTCGTGGCGACGCGGCCCATAGAACATCCCGCCGGCGGCGTCGGCAGCCAACGGCGCTCCGACGTACGGCTTGTGAATCATGGAGCGCACTTGGACACCGATCCTGCGTCCTGAGTAGTGCGGAAACGGAAATGTCCCGTACTCCGGAACATCGGCGGCGACTCCGCGATTGTTGAGGCTGCGCTCGCGTTTGTGCGCGTTCTGGTGGCCGCCGAGCGCCTGCGAGCTGTAGAACGTCCTCCTGCAGTAGTTGCAGGGGAACACCCGTTCCGGGCGTTTCGGAGAGACCGGCTTGGCCTTCGCGATGCCGAGCAGGTCGAGCTCGAGGGCCTGCGACGTCGAGTGCACCCGGCCGTCGCCGGCGTTACTGGCCTTCATCTCTGCTTCTCTCTTTCCCTCCACTTCGTCTCTGTTCATCTTCTCCTGTGCCATGCCGTTCCGCTTTGGTGGAGAGAGAGAGAAAGGGAGATTTGGGACGACGATATATAGGACGAGAGAGAGAAGGAAGGAGATTGCATTGAATTCAATGCGATCTCTCAAGTATGGAATCATGGCTTGATTTCGTAGCTTAAATGGAATTACAGAGGAAGAATGAGAAAACAGAGCAGGAAAGCATATCTTACAAGGGAACTTATCAATCAATATCATGCATTTGCCTTCTCCCTCAACTATTTCCCTTTATTAATTTTAATTTATGGCAGGTTATAATATCGCCATATATATGTTTGATAAAGATAATCGATGAAGATGCAACAAGGCTGAGTCATATTTGAATTTTGAATAAAAGAGTCAAGATTCTTTTAATTTATTTGTATTTATTGTGAACAATACATCCGAATCTCTTAAATACGAGGAGATTACCTTCACGTAAAAATGTGGATCCACTCATTTATTATTCTTATCAGGGAGTTTAATGTCGTAGTATCTGATTTTTCTTCTTTTTCTTCTATTTAATCAAGTGTTTTCTTTGGGATTAAGGATAGTGTCAGTAATAATTTAAACCTACAATCAAATTATGTAATTTGAATGTTTTTCTGTGTGCAAACATCATTGACGAATTGAAGGTCGACTAAACTCAAGCATTTGATTGCTGATCAGTTAAACAAGCATTGATTTCAGAAATCGGAAGAAAAAGGAAATTAAAAAAAAGCCTAATAAGAAGGTAATAATAAAGCTTTGTTTAACTGATGGAGCAATCAAAGGGCCACGGATCGATCTTTAAAGACAGAAATTATATGCCAGCTTTCTTTATAAACCATAAATGCTCAGGATTAGTAATTTCACTAGCAATTTTTCTCCTCATTTTCACCAGATCATCCAAAAATAACAATTGTACTTGAACGCATAACTCTTATCCTCACAACCTGTGAGGCAAATCTACAATTTAACTAGCAATATAATACAGTAAACCAGAAACAAGAATTTCTTGGAACAGATCAACAGAAAACAGGCATACATACATGAATCAGTAGCTAAACTGAAATTAGAGGAGTTCATCCTATTTGGCAAACCATCTCCTAAAAAGTAACTAAAATTTACTATGCAAAGAGACCAATAAAAAAAACAACAGAAGTAGAATTAAACCAACCGAAACAGCATAACTTCATCTGCTGGAAGAAGAAGCAAGAAAATCTATCATTGTAGCATACTAAAGGAGACACCTTTCTTCATTAAAAACTGTAATGAGTAAGTACAACATGAGATACTAGAAACAAACAGATTCACAAGTATCAATGGATCAAGTCTTTCTTCTTTTTTTTTCTCTCTCGAATCCATGATTTATTGCTACATTTGATTTCGACTTAAGCCTAATTATGGTTGTTATGAGCACTCTCAACGTCTAAACCAAACAACAAGCCTACATATTTCTCCATGGATCCTACAAAGCGGTGTCCTCGCATCTTCATGAAGGCCCTGGCCGTGAGCAAGCTATCGGATCCTGCCTGGTGGCATGTCCCGACTCTCTCCACCTCCAGCTTCTCGGCGACCTTGTTCAGGCCACCGTAAAGGTTGTTGTTGAGATGGATCACGCGCTTGATGTCGTACATCACCGGGAAGAACACACGGAGAAGTTCCATGAACTCGGTTCGGCTCTCCGGCAGCTTCCTGCAAGTTATGATTTTTAGAAGGTACCCGAAGTCGTAGGCGCCGTGGAAGGCGACCCAGTGGATGGAGTCGTTGAGCACGACGCCGGAGGACATGAAGAGCTCGGCGAACCGTCTGGCGTCGACGCCGTGCTCGCGGTTCTTCTTGAAGTCGAGGCCCGAATTCTTCAGGAGCTCGATCGAGTCGGGGACGAAGACGTCCCGGTCGACGTCGAACTCGCAGAAGTTGAACTGCCACACGATGGGGCGGCCGGAGGACGGGGAGGTAGGGAGATTCCCTGCATCGTCGGAGAAAGTGAGGCCGAGCTGCAGGAGGTGAAGCAAGTCAACGTTGGCGCGGAGGGTGTGGTAGTGTGCATCGGCCGGCTGCTTGAAGTCTCCAAGGTGACGGATGACGACGCCGGGGAACTCGGTGTCCATGGCTACGAAGGGGAATTCATCAACGATGTCGCGGATCACGGCGAACTCCGAATCGAGGTTCTCAGCCCACACCTCCCGGATCTCGACACCATCGTCCTCGCCCTTCAACATCTCCAGTTCCAGATCAAATCTGCCGCAGCGTCAACGAACAGGAGCATAAAGAAATCGTAGCTGATCAGCGGTAAACGCCGGGAAACAGTAGATCCCGGCCGATCGATGGCCGAAACCCCGAACCAAGCAGAACAGACCAACAACGGAGGCTAGATCTAAGTATTTCCTGTGCAGATTTGGGCGAATTGGGGCCAATTTCTAGGGTTCTAGATCAAAAGGAGAGATTTGGGGAAAAAACAAAGGAGATGCTTTTCGTAATTTAAGCCATCTTTATGGGTAAAGAAGCGAGCGAGAGCATTCGGGAAGCACGTTGGGAGCTCACAGGCGTCTAAATCCAATCATTGAGATCAAATAAGCCCACCTTACGACATCTACCCAGCATTTACTCGCTGTCTTATACGTCCCATTGCTAGGCCCCTTCTCTAACCGGAGCGAATCACATCGCAACAAATATTTATCCGTAGTTTTGAGCAAATATTTATTTATTAAAAGCTCAACAAACAATTTTTTTTTCCAATTTCATTAATATTGGATATTATTATCTTTTATCTATATTATTTAATTATATATATTTTTTAAAAATAAAATAATAATTTCCAAAAATTGATATTAACCGGAGGAAAGGAAACCCGCAGGAAGGAAGGGAGGGAAGGGAAAGTGTGTCAGAATTGAATTAGTTGGTGGGTCATATAATATTTTATTGTTGGACTGAAATTTGAGAGGGATGGCTGTATTTTTTCCTTTATTTTATATATTTTTTTTAGATGTGAATTTAAATTTTGACTCGATTCTTCTAGTAATTTTATATTTTGCTTTGGGGGTTTGGCTCAGGCTTTTTAATTCATTTTCAAGTTGTCATTTGTAAATTGGAACTGATTATTGGGCTGGGCTTGATAATTGGGATTAACTATGAAACAGATGGGCTCGGAATCCAAAAGTGAATTAAGTAAATAGCTTTTAATTTATTTCTTTGTTTTGTGTAAGATAATTTACATCAGTAATGTATTTTTTTAATATAATAATTATTAAATCTTAAGAAAAATAATGCACTTAACTTTATGCTATTGATTAGTGGACCCAACGAATTGGCACATGCAAAGTAATTATTGGTGATTGCGACTCATTTAGGTTAAATTAACGTAATTTCATCATTTCAGTTCCTGACTTATTGTACTGAATTTTTTTCCATTAATTCTGGAGAATTAAGGAAAAAAGTTTCATCCTAAATCAAGAAGTACCGTCTATAAAAAATAATTTATCGGTTAATTCCTCGAAATTCAAATTCTGTATCTTTGAAAACTTATTCAAGGGATTTGTAATGATTTTTCTTTTTTGAATACTCTGACAGGAGAATGATTTCAAAGTGACTTTATTTGGCCACCTAACCTTCAACAAATAGCACCTAACCTTCATGAATACAACTTGCCATGCCATACTTTTATTTTTAATAACAAATAATTATTTAATGTATGTCCCCGGAAACATGGATTATACATGATTGACTCATTTTCAACCCCAAAACAATCAAAATTACTTGCAAGCCTTCAAGATGTGGCTTCAATGATTCAATCGTAACTCACAAGTTTAACTTTTCTCCCTTATTCATGGCCGGACCTGTAGATAACAAGTGGGGCATCAAATTTTTTTAAAAACTTATTAGTTTGATATATTTATAAGCTTATTTTTAAAAAATCCATCAATAATAGTTGATAAATAAGTCATATATAAATTTATATTCTAAAAAATATCTTATCTTAACTTTAAATATGATTATGTAGAAAAGAAATTGACTGATTCAAAAACGTTTAATAAGAGAGAAAAAAATCAATAGATTCATCAAATATTCACACGCTGAAAAAAAGAATGAGCTTATTTATTTTCTCCAAGAGTTCAAAAAATCTAGATTTGATCAAACCTTGATTGTAGTTGAACATATTAGATCGTCCACGTCAGTTTCCCTATCAATATCTCTAAAATTTAAAGTAAATCATCAACTTTATTAAATTTAAATAATCTCTTTTCAATGCATGGTACACCAATTACTTTATAATTTATCATATCTTTATTTATTTATTATTATTTCTCTCTCCTCTATACTTTTTTATTATTCATTTAATATTTAAGGTAGTGTTTTCATTCCCTAAATTTAGGGAGTTACTGTTCATAGAATCTAAATTTAGGAAACTAGTAGGGTATCTGATACAAGGAATTTTTTAGGTAAAATGTATATTTAGAGTATTTGATGTGGATGCTCTAAACAAGTGAAATAGGAATTGAACATATTTCCCGAGAAAAGTGCATTGATCCGGGGATGATTCAGGGACGACTCGGGAGGGCCCACCCCCGAGGAAGTTTAGGGCTTCGGTAGGCGTCAAGGTCAAGGGGGTCAACTAAGTGACCAGCCAACCAGAAAGCTCTCCATCCCCGATCGGCCGATAGAGAGCGGCGAGAGACGGCTCAGCTTACAGTGCACAAAGGCAAAGGATACTTTAGCTGATCGACCTCGTCACACCGACCGAACCAATCAAGGAGAGCTAGTCAGACTAGTAGTTGACAAACAGGAACAGTAGCGATACGTGCCTACAACTTTTTGGGAGTTAGTGCCACCGACGAGTTGCGCGGATGGACAGAAAATCGAATGGCAAGACAAAGAATCGTATGGGAGAAGCTTCCGCCGCCTCAGCAGAGATATGCTTGCCCCGTTATGGTAAAATGTCAGGGACACCTTCTCGATGCTAGCTTTTGAGGAAAGCTTGGGGAAGCGTGTTCGCTCGGGGAAACGTGCAATCTACTCGTCAAGGCTCTATATAAGAAGGGAGATCGCCCTCCGCAGAGGTACGCAGGATGCATCTCTTGAAGCTACTATTCATTACTTTCTTCTTATTCCTATCTCTACTTGTTGTTGTGTGACTTGGGCGTCGAAGGATTGTTGCCGAGAACCCCCTCCCGGCTTGGCACTAACGACTTGTGGTTGCAGGAGCACAGGATCATTCGCGAAGACGAAGAGCCACCTCAGCGTTACTTCCCGGCTGCCATCTCCTCAACTTCGAGGCAGGATCATGCATCATTCGAATAAAAAGACAATTTAATGAGATCAACAGTGAAAGGATATCTCAATTTCCTAAAGAATCTTTTTGAGTTAATTACTTCGTATTTTTAATTGATCAAGCTCTTTCTTCACTTCAAATTCGGTTTGAGCAATTTTACGAAAAAACCTTTGAATTTTTATTTATTTTGGAGAAGTTGTAGTCTATTGATGATGATGGTCTCTTGAGCTCATGTGTCAATCTTCAAAATTCATTAACACATGATATGCGTTCACATGATAGGCGTTTCGATGTTGATGAATCAAATTTATTTCTAGAATTAAAGTTATTAAGACACTTCTTATTTGGAGAAGCAAAAAGAGCAATGTGTGCTAAATTATTTGAAAATAATGGATGATTGTTATCTAAATGGCTATATCACTTATCGAGTTTTGCTGACTATACAAGTTACAGTTGCATCTATCGAAAGGAGTTTTTTTCAAGTTGAAGTTAATTAAAATTTATCTTCGATCAACTATGTCATAAGAAAAACTAAATAGGTTAGTTATATTATCTATTGAGAAAAAAATTATTGAGAAAATTGATTATGCAAACTTAATCAATACTTTTAATTCAAAAAATATGAGACGAATAATATTCAAGTGGACTATGTATTGGTTCAGAACATGAATTTAATATTTTGTTTAGATTTTTTTTTTTTTTTGTTTTTTAGTATTTGCTTATGCTATTATTTTTGATGATATATTTTGTTCATATTTTATTTCTAGATTTTATATTTCAAATATTATTATATTTATATTGAAAAAATATATGAATATTAAACTTTGAGGGCACCATGTTTTGTGCTCGTCTCAGACCTCAAAATCTCAAGTCCAGGACTGTCCTTATTTAGTTGTTTTCGACAATCATGTTTACAATTAAATGAAATTAACATACATTCACCCGTGTTATAATGTAATGATAAAAAAAAAATGAGACAGAGATATATTATAATTGGGAAGTTTAAAAAATTCATAACATTAGGTTGTTGAATAGATCATCCATATTTTCTGATTTAATTTTACAATCAATCAAAATTTTCGTAAAACTGGATCGATCATCTTTTAATTAATCAGACCGTACAAATTGCATACTTGAATTATCAAATATATATATATATATATATACGAGGAAGAGGTAATTTGGCTTCTAAAATCGCTCCTCCCTTGTGTCAATGAACTGCTCTTAAAGCTAAAAGGTTTATTTCCTGGTGGCCCTGCAACAACATTGAAGGTAAAATGCTCAGTAATGGCTTACTCCTTAAATATCCTCTAGATAATTTTGACTCCTGTTGTTTCAACAGCTTGCGGTGTTCTTGTTTGCGATGGCAAGATGTGGAAATTTCATTGCGATTTGGAGCCTTGCCAAACTACGTAAGATTCAGAAAAACAACAATTTGATCCTTGAGAAAAACTTGAAAAAAAAAAAGACATGGTTTTCTTGTTGCAGTCTTTTTTGGAGTCTTCACTGTCCCCAAAATATGCTCTTCCTACTCAACTCACCTGGCAAAGTTTGGTCAGTGAATTCTGCAGAGAACTTGGATTACTAGATTTTTGGATGTTTTAGGAAGATTTTGGTTAGAGAGGACTAGAGATGGGTGGGAGTCATGCAGCCACAAGAAAGCAGTAACCACCGTTGTGGATCGCATTTGGACATGTAATTATCTTCCCTGATACTATGAACTTCTCCTCAAACATGGTAAAAATCTGATCTTGACGATGATGCAATGCGATGCAGTCTTCATGGCGCTGGTGGCTGCGAAGCTCTACCAACAGAGTAGGGAGAAGTAAAAGCAGAGGAAGAAGCTTCCATGGCAGGAGAAGGAAGTGTGATGTTTTGTTGACTTCTCGGGTCAATCTTCTGATTCAGTTTTGCATTTGAAAATATCAAACTTCGAAAGAATTCTTCCTTCAGTTGCTGATTTTGAACAAAAGTCAAGGTGGAAATAAAAATCCCCGACACAAACATTGATTTCTTAAACTGGAACCTTCCGACCTATGGGCGTCGTTTGCTTGGTTAAGATTTTTTTTCTCAAAGTCAAATTCAAGGAAAGAAAAGTCAATTTGCGTTGATTCCCCATCTATGTAGATTTAGTTGGATTGAGTTGATTTTTTATATATATACATATAATTCAGGTATTAGCTCTTGAGTTTCGTTATTAGAGTAAAAGATTACTAAGCTCGCATTTTTTTTTTCCCTTTTTATATTATACGAAGGAAGGAAGGAAGGAAGGAAGATAAATTATAGGATTAATTTATAATTAATTTTAATTGACTAAGAGGTGAGAGGAGTTTTTCTTTAGAAGTATGCGTCAGTTTAAATTTAATTTCTACTCACCTTAGGCAACTCACAATTGATCCTCAAATTATATAAAGAGAGATAAATCATGAAATCAGTTAAACGACTACCAAATTAGTTAAGAGGTGGGAAGATTTTTTTCCTGATTATATGTGTTCGTCATAAATTGATCTTTTACCAATTATAATAAGTCTATCACTCTTACTGAATATCCATGGAAATAATTTTTTGTATGATAGTAAAATCATAAAAAAAAAATATATGGAGGTATCTCTAGAAATTATAAAATGTGTTTAAGTTTTATAATTGTACATCAAGAAATACACCGGATCATTAATCCTTAAAGTGACAACTTCATTATTAATAGTAAAAAGTAAAATAATCATCTGACCATCTCTCCAAAGTAGTCCTTCACTGTAAGAAAGAATTTTAAATGGGGGTACGTAACTAAAAAAATATTGGGTTCCTGGGTTGCTCGCTGTGAGCGCTTCCCGATTTATCTTGATGACAGTGAAAAACTTTCATGAGACTAAATCAGTCATCCTAGATTCAATGTTATCCAGTCTTTTACTATATGAAAGAAAAGTAAATTATAGAGATTTCATCAAACAATACGTATCAGTTGAGAATTGACTCAGGTCAATTAACAGCACAGCCTACCTTTATTACATCAACCATCTCAGTTGAACGATATTATTAATATGCAGTCGTTTGGTCCGACCAAATTGCAACTTCTATCAAATAGTCGTTTGGTCGACGTTTTTGGTAGATTAAAAAATGAATTTCCATCAAATCAGTGTCGATTATCCATCGATCTACAACTCAGACAAAACTAACTTCGAATAAATTCTTTAATCATTTAGCAAAAGACTACTAGATCGTATATTTACAAATTACAATCCCAGATTACCTCACCCATGAATCATAATCATCTCCAAACCTTGCAAGGACGATGAAGACGATCACTGCATAAACTACAAATTCTAGAAAACGACTAAACCTGAACCAGATCAAAACCGATCGATCAACGAAGCATCCTCCCGGAAATGGCCGCCGTGAGCGCGCTCTTGAATGCCGGGTCATTAATCAACGACGCCGCCATCTGCTCCACCAGACTCCGGCGCAGCTCCGGCGACGACTCCAACCCCTCATCAACCTTCGTCGACTTCACCGGACCTACTTCGACGGCCGGAATCTTGTTCGCCGCAGCCGGAGGCTGGTGAGCTTGCCGCCCGTGGTTGTGCTCGCCTTCATACGTGGCGACCAGCATCGATGTGTCTTGGGCGCTTCTCTGCACCTGCAATCGATTCATATAAATCATCAGTTCGATTCGATTTAATCCACAAACAAACCGCAAAATTGGATCCAGTTTCTATCGTTCTTCTTCTTCGTTAAAAGTTTATGATCAAATCAAACAGCATACCTTCTTTTTAACAGGACAAGAAGGCGCGAAAGAGCATCTGAAGTAAGCTCTGGGACATGGATTGTCTCTCGTCACTTTCTGCCCGTATTTCCGCCATTGATATCCATCTTTCACCACCTGATTAATTAAGCAACAAAAATTCATCAAATTAACAAACTCTTATTCAATCGATTATAATCGTTAGGACGGAGACGATCGCTCACCAGTCTCGTATCTGACGGATCGGTGCGCACATGAAGCTTCGAAATCTTCGGCTTCATCTTGTCTTCCCTCACTCTGCTGTTCCAGTTCAGCTCGTCGCCGCTCGATGTGCTCTCTTTCTCCCCGCCGGAGTCTCTCTTCCTCTTCAAATTCGTGGCCGGAGAAACAGAGCCACCGTCGGAGGAATTAGCGGCGTTGGGCGTCCCCAGTCGACTCACCTGGCTTCGCAGCGCGCTGTACTTGTTGACCATGTCGGCCACCGTTTCCTTGAGCTTCTTGTTCTCCTCGCTCGCGCGATCGAGCTCCAGCTTGAGAATTCCAATCGGCGGCTGTTGTTGATAATCGGATGCTGCCTGAGGATCGCCGGGGAAGAAGCAGAGGGAGAGGGAGGAGCCGATTGAGAGGTTGAGGTCGACGGAGGGACGATTCGACCGCTCGACCTCCATCGGTGGACAAATCTAGAGAGCTCTGCTTAGCGGATGAAGAATGGGCATTTGCTTACTGATTTAAAGGGAGGAGGCCTGGCAGCATCGAGGAAGCGTGGCGCGGTTGGCTTCTTCTCGGGGAAATAGAAAAGTCAAATTGCAGGCGGCGGAGTCAAAGGCGTGTGCAGACAAACGTTGACAAAGTGAAGGAAGATCCATCGACTCGGAGGGTTCCTGAATTAGTTTTATTTTTATTTTGGGTAATAAATGACGACTTGGCAAATGGCTAATGGATTCGTATTTCAGCACGTGCGAATGGAGTAAGATCCTTCCGTTGACATGGAGTGTGACGGCGTTGGCCCCCCAAATTGTAGAATAAGTGGAGTTTGTCGGCGTTGGCCTCCAAATCGTGGAATAAGTGCCGTGTTTGTGTTGACTGTCGGGCGACGGGTCGAAAATTGGAAGATCTGACGTATCGATTGCGTCCATCTTCTCGAGATTCCTTTTATTTATTCAAACTTGACCACTTTATTTTATTTTTATTATTATTATTAAATAAATTTAAAAAATGCAAGTGAATTCTGATGTAGCACTTTAGGTAAAATTGTAAACCAATAATTCTTTGACCACGTTGATTTGTGCTCACCCCCGCGCAATTTCTATTGGTCCATCCAAAGTTTTCCCCCTTTATTTTTTTATTTTCAAAAAAAGAATATTTAATTTATTTTTTGAATATTTATGAGTTCATAGTCTAGTCTTGTGGCTGTACATGAGTCACATTGATAAATAAAAGCGTAGACGAGTCAAGCACGGAACAAGTGCGGAATACCACGTGTGGAGAAATTGACGCTGTTATCGTAACTCGAAGACAATCTGATTCAAATTACATTGCAAGTCAAGGCCATAAATGTCTAACTCAGGAGTTGATTTTTAGACAAAACGGTCTCGTAGACACAATTGATTTTCCCCTTAATTTAAAATTACACTTAACATTTTGACATTATTGAATAAATTTTTTTAGGTAAATTACTGAACATGCACGGGTAATTTTTAAAATATCCCAATCCCATATCCGATATCAATTTTACCCTTCCGTTCGTTCGCTTTTGCTCATCGAATCAATTGCTACCGTATAATAATTAATTTAATATATTTGTGTGACAAAAACAGATTAAAAAATCTTCTATGATTAAAAATATGTTACTCTTAATAAGATATATCGAATTGATATTTGGAGATATGAATATAATCAGAAGAACTAGATGAATACAAAAGATTTGATTCCATATAATTTTGAACTATTTAGGTTCATTAGTCAATTTTGATCGAAACCGACTGATTAACATAAAGAGTTCAGAATAATTGAGAGCAATGTCCAACTTATCTAATTCTCTTGATTATATTCATGTATTCAAACATCAATTTGATATATCGTATTGAAAGTAACGAATTTTTAAACACAAATCAAACTTTTTTTAATCAATTACTACTGTGTAGCAACTGATTTGGTATGTTTATGTGACAATGAACCATAACTTTAATCGGTCGTTACACTGTAACAACCTACTAAACTTTGTTTTATATATATATATATATATATAATTAAAAAGTCTTTTATGATTAATAATTTATTGCTCTCAATATGGTATGTGTCTAAAAAATTTAATTCATGTTTAAAAATTTACTGCTCTGAATATGTTGTATCAAATTAATATTTGAGATCATAAATATAACAAGTAGAACTAGATGAGCATATATGATCTTGTTCCATATCATTCTGAGCTCTCTAAGTCCATATGTTAGTTTCAGTGCAAAATTGAAATCAAATTCTATATATTTATCTAGTTTTCTTGATTATATTCATATTCTCAATATTAATTTGATATACGTATTGAGAGCAATAAATTTTTAATCATAAAAGACTTTTTTAATTTTTTTTAAAAAATTAAATTAATTACTACAGTATAACAATTAATTTTTTTTTTTTTTTTTTTTTTTTTTTTTATAGAAACATATCGAATCAATTGTTATATTTTCACAATCAATTCGTTGAGGGCTGAGAGGCAAAATGGATATTAGATACACGATTTAGGTATTTTTAAAATTACTTACACGATTTAGATAATATTAAACTCAAACCATGTAGTTCAGTAATTTGCCAAATTCTTTTCATGTTTGATTGTCGCAGAAAAAACTCAAACTAAGAAAACAAAAAATATGGCTCATCGTGTTGGGACTGAAAAGTAGCTAGAGGGGGGGGGGGGGATGAATAGCTCTTCGCGTGCTCGTCGTCGGCGTTGCTCGTTTCTTCAGAGATATGCAGCGGAAATATAAGAAACAAATCACACAACGCTAACAAGGTTGGTTTACTTGATATCCACCTCATAAGAGGTGACTAGTCCAAGGATCCACACCTACTCATGCACCCTCCACTAATAAAACCCTCCTTTTCGGTAACTACCGAAGGCGGAGAAGCCCTACAGGTTCACACTACAAGAAGAAAGGGAAAGGATACAAAATGCAAGCACAGAGCTTACAATGAGTACAAGAAAACTCTAACCCTAGCTTTCTTCCTCTTGCAATAGATCCGCCTCTTGACTTGAAAGAACCTCCAAGAACTTCAAGAACTGGCGTGGAGAGCTCTGTGGAGTCGCTGGTGAAGATCTGAGCTATGTCGTGGAAGCAATGCCGAAGGAAATGAACGCCTGCGGCTTAAATCGACGCTAACGGTCGAATCCCGATCGATTGGAATGCTCTCAATCGATCGGGGAGGCTTTGGATCGATCGATCCAGAGCGCCTCTGTGCTCTCTGGAATAGCCTGGATCGATCGGTGGATCGATCCAGGGCTTATCGCGCATAAACAGCAGCTCCCAATCGATCCACTGATCGATTGGGACCTCTGGATCGATCCACCGATCGATTGGGACCTCTGGATCGATCCACCGATCGATCCAGAGGGGTTCTGTTCGCGGGGACTCACCGGATCGATCGGCCGATCGATCTAGATCTTTTGGATCGATCCACTGATCGATCCAGATCTGCTGGATCAATCGGCTGATCAATCCAAATCTGCTGAATCAATCGGCTGATCAATCCAGATCTTGGTTTTTGCCCAAAACCAAGTCCAAAGCCCCCTAAACCAACATCCAGTCAACCATGACTTGTTGGTACATAAAACCTAGCATCCGGTCACCCTTGACCATCTAGGACTCTCTCACCAAGTGTCCGGTCAATCCCTTTGACCCACTTGGACTTTTCTCCTCTTGCCAAGCATCCGGTCAATCCCTTTGACCTACTTGGACTTTTCTTCCTCGTACCAAGTATCCGGTCAATCCCTTTGACCTACTTGGACTTTCACCAGATGTCTGGTCAACCTTGACCCATCTGGATTTCCCCGTGCCTGGCTTCACTCACCAGGACTTCCCTTCTGCCTGACTTCACTCACCAGGTCTTTCACCTAGCTTCACTCACTAGGATTTTCACCTGGCTTCACTCACCAGGATTTTCCTTTGCCTGGCTTCACTCACCAGGACTTTCACATAGCTTCACTCGCTAGGATTTCCTCACTGCCTAGCTTCACTCACTAGGTCTTTCACCTGACTTCACTCACCAGGATTTTCCTTCTGCCTAACATCCTAGTTAGGACTTCTCAGTCAAGTATCCGGCCATCCTTGACCTACTTGACTCTTCTTCAATCAACCTTATATTGTCAAACATCGAAACCCAAACCAAGACTCAAGCTTGGTCAACCTTGACCTGAGGGATGTTGCACCAACACATCGGACCAATTCTCAGCATGATTTGAGTTGGCTAAATCAAATAGATTGTAACAAACTAAAAGTCAGAATTTGCAGTTAGTACATGACTTGACAGGATGGTCTTGACTAGTTCGGATTATCTGTCCTAAAATCACCTTATCCTTATATTTCCTTATTGATCGGATGATCATGATATCTTTAAAATATATGCGATATTCTCATGATGTACAAGACATCCTTGTAATATAATCTAGCCTGCCCAATTTACAATATAACATGGGGACAGAGTGATTTTGGGACAGAAGATCCGAACTCTTGACATCATATTTACAGTATAAATTGTAATCAAATTTTAGAGTAGTCCCAGAAAATTTG
Organism: Zingiber officinale; assembly: GCF_018446385.1. NCBI lineage: Eukaryota > Viridiplantae > Streptophyta > Magnoliopsida > Zingiberales > Zingiberaceae > Zingiber > Zingiber officinale. The sequence continues at coordinate 12,906,593 of NC_055993.1, read as the reverse complement.
CATTCGAAGATATTTCAAGAGCATGCCAAGTATTATTTTGTTAAAATTATCATCATCATTGGCTTTAATGAACATTTGCCATGTAGATACAGTCCCCGTAGCAGCGTAATCTTCCTTCAACCAAACAAATTGCTAATCTAATATCTGCACAAACTGTTTGCTTTCTATTAGACAAAAATCATCAATTATATCCATAATCAATTCTTTACCCGGTATTTACATGCTCAATGAGATCGTTTTTGGGTAGGTGAGAAACATAGCAACCGTTTGCTTTCTAGACGACTCATGAAGAACCACCGTAAAAAACAAGAAGAAAAAAAGAAGCAACATGATCTCATTGCTAATTGGAGTCACAATTTTAAACTAAGAAGGATTACCTATCTCAATGTGCAGTATGAGAATTGATCAAAATGAAGAGAACTAGGAAAGGCTTACCTTCTCTGCCCCCCTTGACAGTTCCAATTCAACCCCTTCCTGCATTATAAGGTTCTCATTGGCTTTCAGGTTGTTTGTTACCTTAACTTCTAGTGAGCCCCCTGCACTAAGGGATGCAGCCGCTACGCACTCCTTGAAACGAAAGCAACTGATGAGGTGGTCATTTGTCAATCCAGCAGCCTGCATGAAGGAGTAGATTACCGTCGGACCCACACTGCGAAAGCCTCGTCGAACCAAGTCTTTGCTCATCACATCGGCTTTTGCAGTCCTAACAGGCACCTGACGTGGATATCGGAATTCACAGACGATAGGCTTGTAGTTCACAAAGCTCCAGCAGTATCTATCGAATGATCCAAACTCATCTATTATCTGTTCAAGTATTCACAGAAGGAAGGTAACTTTAAATGAGAAATAATGATATAACATGGAAGGGAAAGTAAGAAGAGACCAGAGTTAATTACCTTGAGCATCTTTCGTGCATTCTCAACTATAGCTCGCAACTTTGGCTCCGACAAAAGGGAGCTACCGATGCTTCCAGATGCAACAATTTTCTTCTCGTTCAATTTGGAAACTGCAACCGGATCGAATTTGGAGAAAACATCCCTAAAATAGTGGCCCTATGAGTGCTAACCTGATAATTAATCATCATGTCGCTTCCAATTTTTCAAAACATTACCTAAACATGTGCCTTTTGTTAAGGATAACTGGCCATGTAAGCTCAGCTAGTGCACCTGATAGTACAAGAAGTTCAAATAATTTCCTGTGGATTATTTCCAGACAAGACAAAAAAAAAACACATATTGTCAGTTAACCCAATGCAATTTGTGCACTCTCAAAGTTTAGATCATAAAAAATTTGAGAAAAGTACAGGTTATTGTTGCATACTTATCGTCATGAATAGGAACTCCCCATTCTTCATCATGGAAAGTGGCGTAACACGATTCTGTAGTAACGCAGAAAAAAGTATCACATAGAAATTAAATACACTTCTACAAAATGATCGACAAACAGTAGTAGCTAAGCAATAGATAGTAAAGTTTATGACAGCAAGCAAGGATTAATTAAAGCTTACATGAAAAACAACCTTAATAACTGGAAGGAATAAATGTGGATATAATACAGGACAATAATTCACTAATTATTTTGGACGCCATAGGGATCCCACAAATTGAACAGATTCTGTAAGAAAGTGTAAGAAGGCCATAAAAAAGTGAAATAAACTGGCAAAATGCCAATGGATTTAATAAAAATGAAAGTAATCAACTATTATCAATAACAACTAGTTAACACAATACCATAAGATTTTCCTCTGATTAGGTGTTTTTCTTTTTAATTTATTCTCTACTCTGGACAATCTTCAAGTTGATATTTCTTAACATAATTTACTGATTGAACCAATATTTTTTAGTTGTGACCTACAAAGACATTCTTAATACACTATTAAAGCAAACACCTAAAGTGTGGTTCATACTATTAAAGCACACGCCTAAAGTGTGATTCTTTTTATTAGTAAGATTGGTGGTCCTTGCAGGTCCCAGATCAGTGACGATACCTTCACAAGGATGATAAGGATTTACCAATAAAGTAGGGCTTGATTGCAATATAACCAATAAGTTTTTGCCTCAGAAAACAAAATAAAAAAACCAGATTCATCTTCACTAACTTAGTGTATGATGATAAAATCTTCTCTTCAAACAGAAACCATTCTGTTCTCACACTTTCAAAGTTCTCCACAAAAATTTCAAATTCAAGATAATGAATTAGGTTCCTTGTGAACCAATAAGCATCAAAATGATGTTGAGATAAGTAGATAAACCACATTTAAGTAAGAAGCACAATCCAATGTGTTCCCTATAGAACCCCTCATCAAATAATTCTTTGGATTTCAAACAATTCTAAATTAAACTACTGCTACAAGGAAATTATAGTGATGGATCCTTAATCACAAAACAGTCAATTGGTCAGATGCATCTATTTATTCTACTACAACATAACCCAGGACAACGGTTCCCACTTGTTGAAGAATCTTCAACAATAGTTTCAAAGGAAACTCTTTCACCTATACTGTAATATTCACAGTAATGAAAATATTCATTACTGTAATGAAAAAAGGGATACTATAACTTTTATTCTAGGAGTAATGCTACTCAGTATTAACTGAAAAAGTGAAAGAAAAGTCTCATTAAATAAGTAAAAGAAAACCAAGGTGTTAGCACATCAAACATATCTAATTAAGCAAGCAAAACAACTCACCTGTACTGGGCGTCACCCAAGCACACTTCCTCTTTCCTTGAAATAATTCTGCTGGAGGAACATCCTTCTCCGCCTTAGCCACAATCTTAATTGTTTTTTGACTACTCTGTCTTGTCAAGCTTGTTCTGCCAATCCTTCCTATGGAGGATTGGCTACAAAACGAATCTGTGGAAGCATCAGAGGAGCAAGAAGCACTCATCGGCAGATTTGGTTGCGACAACAAATCATGCCTCCTAAACGCAGAGAGAGCGATTAAACTAGATCGAATGAGAGGGAGATCAGCGGCAGAACTTGCAGCCTTCTTCTTCTTCTTCTCACTACCTGCAACCTCTAAGCATTCTGTTTTATTCAAAGGCTTCGAAACTGGCTTCTGGGCAGCGGCGGCCGGAGACTTGGCCTGGTTCCCGCCAGGCATTAGGACAGGTCTCGCCTCAGAATCAGCTGCATCGGAGGATAGTAACTTCGGAGCTCCTGACATGTGTTATCCAATTTGTTTCTCAAATGAAACGCCTTGGATCCAACTTTGGCCAGACACCGTGATTCTCAGAGAAAAAAAAATCAAAATCAAGGCTGCAATTTTCCAGTCAAAATCTCAAGGTCGCTCTCCACCCATCGATCGAAACAACCACTGAATCAAGGCCAAGGAAGCGCTTTAAAATTCCTTCTTTATTTAACAATCATCTTCATTAGCACGAACTGCGAACAAAACTAGGGTTTACGAGGCGGCTGTCTCCGACCTGAACACAAAAATTCACTGCGAAAACCGAGGACGAAGTATCAATCGGCGCGACATTTTCGAAACAGACAAAACGGCACGCGCGCATCCAGAGACGGCTCACGGGAAAACCAATACGAAACTCAGTATCTTTTAGATAGCCGACAAAATTCAGGGAATGAGCTCGAATCCTACTAATTAAAGGGCATATGGAAGTTTAAAAACTCTCACGCCGCACGAAGCTGCCGATCCGGCGACAGGGCGTCGAGTGAAGCCGGAGAAGAGACGCCTACGAGGACTGAAGGAAGAAGACAAGTGCAGCGGAGAAAGAGAGGCGTCATCTAGCGTTTTAAATGATGAAGACGGATAGTCACCGTGAACATAGATATAGGTAACCGGCAATAGTCAGTGACCCGTGTTTCTCTCCTTAAAAATAAAAAATAAAATAGAAGGAACCTTTTTCAAAATATATATGTATATATAAAAATATATATATATATTTAAAAAATTTACAAATAGATACGAATTGAAAGACGATCAAACACTGACAAAATTGTAGTTGTTTTACCGGAAGTCTTTAATCAAAGGCCGGCCGGGCGGCCAGGATGTCTTATCAGGAAAAACATAGAGATAGAATCCAAGGCTTATTTTAGTTCGCTTATAGCGTACTCGCCTGTTCTATGGAAACTGATAGTACGCATGGCCACATCAACAATTTGTCGCTACGCAGTACGTGTCACGCTAAGCTGGCGAGCATGGTTCCTAATCCTAAATTTTAAAATATCTATTAGTCTTTCGTTCAACAGTGTTTTTTTTAATGAAAAATGGATGACAAAGAAAGAATTCTAATTTATAGAATAAGTTTCCGAATATCTAAACGTATTTAAATTTAAAAGTGACAAAAGCACATAGTTATTTTTCAATCTAAAATCACTGACATAAATATGTGGAGAGTTAGAGGAGTATAAAGGTATTTCTAATAGAATTCTCATATAGATTTATTTTTAGACTTTACCAAAAAGAACTTTTATCAATGAAGAGATCTTTCATCTTATTAATCTCATAATATTTTTTTTATATATTTTCAATGTGAAAACTTACATTCATCTTGTTTGGAGTGATTTATAGTTTTTTAAATTCATCAACCACTTTTACTTTTAGACGAAACAAAAATTTTGAATCAATCTAAATCAAGAGTGATATAGTAGTCTAAGTCTCCTTAATGTATCTATACTTTAGATATCAATTTGACAGAGCAATGATTTTACAACTCATTTTCGACATAAAAAATTATATTAAATGCTCATTATTCATTATGGTTGTTATGATGATGATATTCATTAACCGACTTCACAAATGACTTTCTAGGACTCATCCATAAGAAAATATCAAATTTTTAATTTTCTGAATATTGTCCAAAAATGGTTAATACTTAATAGACTTAGAGAACTCTAAATCCCTTCAAACAAAGACCGATGTACTTGTATGTCTTCTTAATACATCTATGGTCTCAAACATACATGTGATATGCTATATTAAGAATAGTTATTTTTTTAACTCATTTCTAATCTAGTTATTGTTATCAATCGATTGCTACTGTATAACAATCGATTGATGAAATGTATTCATGGCCACATAACCATTTCAAATCAATTGATAGCATGATAAGAAACGTGTTAAAAAATTGCATTGCTCTCAATATAATGTATCAAATTAATTTTTAAGGGCATAGATGTATTGAAGAAATTTAGATAAATATAAAAAATGTTAAAAAAATACATTGATCTCAATATAATGTATCAAATTAATATTTGAGGACATAGATGTATTAAGGAGATTTAGATATATAAATATAAAAGCTGTTAAATAAATATATTGCTATCAATATAATGTATCAAATTAATATTTGAGGGCATAGATGTATTAATGAGATTTAGATAAATATAAAAGCCTTGGTTTGGAGTGATTCGGAGTTATTTAAGTCAATCAGTTATTTTTTGATAAAACTGACTAATGGATCTAAAAAGTTCCGAATTACTCTAAATCAAGACCTTTGCACTAGTCTAGTTTTTTTTTTTTTTTTAAATAAATTTTATGTCCTTAAATATTAATTTGAAACACGATATTAAGAGCATTGATTATTTAAACTCATTTCTAATCTAGTTGGAATGTATAGCAATCGATGAATAAATCTGTCAATTGATTGAGAAGTAAAAGAGGTCAAAGGGGAAATTACTGATTTTATCATTTACAATTTGAATATTCCAAAACTTTTCACTTCAACTCATGGGATGATGTAGAACCTTTCTATGACAACTGCAAAGAATTCCTTCAGCAACCAGTTATTAATCTTTTCGTAGGTTGCTATTGACACCTCAAATAAAAGCTTTTCATTTTGAAAAAAATCAAAACACATAGAAGTTTGTCATTTTCAAGTTTTATAGCAATAATGCACAGAATTTCCGATTCAAATTCAATCCATAGCCTCAAAAGAATGTATCACTATTTTGCTACTGGAATGAACATGATTAGTTTTGAAAGTAAATTAGTTCCTGAGGTGCAAGAGCTCAGGACACAGCACCCTTTCCCTCTCGAACTGATTCATGATTCATGATTCATAGATCCTCCATAGGTGGAATCACCTCCCGAGAGATGTTGGACTTGGAGTGGCATGTAAATCACTGCAGGAGGTCATCATGGGCGCCGACAAGTACCAGGACATGAAATATCTGGTGGCTGTGGCCCACGAGGTCGAACTCCCTCGGGCACCACCGCTTCGGGATTCTGCTCACGTACACCGTCGCCCCGGAGGCGTAGGCCACGGCCATGGCGGTCTCCATGGTTGTCAGCATGCAAGTGCCATATGTCTTGCTTCATGCTGCTGGACAGTGTTATTCATTCATAATGCTTGAATTATGCTGCTTCCAGAGATCTTGTTCATTCTCGTCATCCACATCTGCCTCCTGATCTCTTCTACCCGAAACCAATCGCCAGCTTCTGCACATACCGACGACAACAATGTGTGATTTGCAGCATTCTCTGGTTCCAAATCAATAAGCCTAAGTGCCAACTTCTTCGCGTCCTCAAATCGACAAGCACTCCTACAAGCTGACACCAAAGAGCTCAAGATTCTCGGACTGGGCTCCATTGGCATGCTGCTTATGACTTCACAGGCATCTTCAAGCCTTCCAGACCTCCCCAAAAGATCCAACAAGCAAGCATAGTGCTCCAAACTCAACAATGTGCCATGGTCCCTTCTCGCATTCTCAAACAATCGCATTCCCTCGTCGACTAGTCCTGAGTGGTTACAAGCTGATAAAACTGCAAGTAGTGTGATTCCATCAGGTTGGATTCCTAGATGTAACATCTCGGTAAAAAGATTCAAAGCATCGTACCCAAGGCCTTGAAGCCCATAGCTCAAGATCATCGAACTATACGAAACCAAATCCTTTTCTTGCATTTCAGTGAATATGCAAACTGAACATTCAGGGCATCCACATTTGGCGTACATGTCTATGAGAGAATTCCCAACACAAATCTCAGAGAAAAGGTTACACTTCAAAGTGTAGCCATGAACAGCTCGGCCTAACAAAGTAGAAGTCAGACCAATACATGATCCAATCAGTGCCAACAATGTGACAGAATTCGCTTGAACTCCATCATGTTGCATTGCCTGGAAAAGCCGCAGAGTGCCAAAATAATCTCCATGTCGATTAGATAATGCCATCATGGAACTCCATGTAACCACATCTTTTGTCTTGGCTCTCTCAAAAAGAAGTATAGCTAAATGTAGAGTTCCCTTGGATCTACCATACATGCCTATCAAAGCTCCAATTACTTGCGGCTCGGAGTCAAAGCCATGGCGGAACACATATCCATGAAGTTCCTTCCCATGATCTAAAGAACCCAATGCACCACAAGCTGGCAAAACGGAGACAATGGTGGCTCTGTTCGGCTTGATTCCATCCATCACCATGCCCCGCAACAGTTCAATTGAAATGTCATATCTTCCATTTGAACTAGACCCTGAGATCATAGCCGTCCAACATACCACATTTCTTTCGGCCATTCTATCAAACACCTTCAGAGCAGAAACTAAGTCGGAACATCTCGAGTACATGTCAGTGAAAGAAGTAACCAAGAGGACAGAGATGTCAACATCTTTGGTCACGACGCAGCGAGCATGAATGGCTTTCCCGAAGCTTAATTTACCTGCACGGCCACACGCTGATACAACAGACGCAGTAAGCTCGGGCTTGGGGGAGAACCCGGCGGAGGTCATCCGGAGGTACATGTCCATAGACTCGAGGAAGCGTTGGTTGCCGATGTAGCAACTCACCATCGCGTGCCAAGTGACGGAGTCTCTCATCGGCATCGTGTCGAACAGCTTGCAGGCGCAACAGACACGGGATTGCTTGGAGTACATGGTGATGAGGGAGTTGGTGGTGACGAGGTCGGAGGCGAGGCCGGTCTTGAGGAGGACGCAGTGAAGCTGGAGGGCGAAGTGGAGGTGGTGGGGGGCGGAGGCGGAGGCTTTTACGAGAGAAGGGAGGAAGGCGAGGGCGCCACGGAGGCCATGAGAGTGCAGTTGGCGGTAGAATAGAAGGGCTTCGGAAGCCATTGGCTGTTTACTTAGAGGTGTGGAAAGTAAAACTAGAGGAAGTTTTCCTCCGTCTATTTTTTTTTCTTGTTTACTTTATTAAAAATTTAGAAGGATAGGGGAAGCAAAAGGAAAGACAGAAAGAATAAGAAAACAAAATTACATAAATCTCCATCTACCTTGGCCGTAATAAAGCTAGGTTTTATTGTTCCTCTTTTTCTCCTCCGCCGCTCTTTCCATCGCTCCAGCCGTTCTCTCTCTTTTCCGCCGCACTATTCTTTTCCCGGCGACCTCTTCTCTCGCGATTGTTGCACGTCGTCGCTCCAACCGTCCTCGACATCTTCTGCGGCAACTTAGACCGGCGTTCCTCGGTCAAGCAATAGCAGCAACCCAACCGTCGAGTTACGTCGAGACACAGCAGCTTCGACCATCGAGTATAGTCCTCAGTTTCTTCGGGCAAACTGACAACAACAACGCGTTCCGAGGTCGGCAGAGCTCCACAGTCAGGTAAGTGCTAACTTCGCGTGTATCATCAACATTCCTTTTTTTTGTTCGACGGTCTAGTGTTCTTGATTTTGAAGGTTGTTATTTTTTAGAATCTGGTGTTTTATTTTGCATGTTTGGTTGATTGTGTTAGACTTTGTAAAGATAAAATTTCTGCCTTGTTGAATCTGTTTCCTGTACAACAGACTTACCTGTTACGAACAAAGGAATTAACACAGATTCTATCATCAGAACTATGAATCACCATGGATAATAAAATGAGTGTGACTTCGATGTCAACAAACTATGTAGGTTCCAATTCTTCCTGTAAAAGTTGTTTAGCAACTTGCAGGGAAGCACCAAGTAATAAATATCGATTTAAGTGATCCTCGTGATGTGAAAAATATTTAAATAATATCCAAATGAAGTCTACAAATTATTTGAAAGACTCTTCAATTCAGTGATAAATTAAGAAAATTTTGTCAAATAAATATATTAAAAATATTTTTAAAAATAAATACATTGGATATTTTAAATATATAAATAATTTTGGTATTTTTTTAACATGCAAGTTGCCCTCTAACAATCCAACCAGACATTCTAGTCATGAACACCTTTTCAACTTATCATTTAAATTTAAAGGAGTAATTATTTAAAATATTAAAATATTAAATTAGCTTGACTTAAATAGGTAAGTCATCCAGCCAGTATTAAATGAGTTCGAAATCGACTCAAATATTAAACAAGTTGACTCGAGTTCGATCAATTTTGAACTCGAGTCGAGCTTTGATCGAGCTACTCGTGAATGACTTAACTCATTGCACCTCTATTTTGGACTACAAAAAATTTAATTTCTTTTTTTTTTATTCTAAGTAAACAATTTAATGGATTGATCTGGTTCGTCGGAATGGTCGTGGGAACATCATGGACTCTACCATTTCAGTTTTACACGGAATAATTACGACGTGTATATATATATATAATAACATAGAAAAATGTATTTAAAAATTTAACTTAATTAAATTTATTTATGTGTAGACTATTTGTAGTTTGAGAATTATGAAAATAACAAGATATTAAATATTTAATGATGTACTAATAAGTCTAAAATACTAAATAACATAAAGAATAAATAATAAATCTTTTATATACAGAGAGAAGGGATCATAATAATTAAAACTAATTATAATTTAATTTAATTTAATTTATTTAGAATAATAATATAATTAATAGTTAATAAGAAAATAAATTTATATGATTATAATAATTTTTTAGATTTAAAAAAATAAAATGAATTTTTATTATATTTTAGTGTGATATATGAGGCTTTGATATTTTAATGTGAATTTAAACATAACACCCTGATTTTATTAATTAAAATCTAAATTCTAAGTTTATTAAACAATGGTTCATCGGAATGATCATGGTAATCGTCGCGAATTTTACCGTTTCAGTTCCAATATCGTTTCACCGACGCGGATATATATATCATAATAATTAAAACTAATTAAAATTTAATCTAATTAAATTTATTTATAATAATAATACTAATAATAATATAATTGATAGTTAATAAGAAAATAAATTTATATGATTAAAATAATTTTTTTAGATTTTAAAAATAAATTTTATTATATAATAATGTGAAGTTTGATATTTTAATGTGAATTTAAACATATCACCATATGTTTAATTATCAAAAATCTAAATCTTAAGTTTATTAAACCATGCAAATTCTCTCACTGTACCACACGCCTAAACCTAAACACTGCCGCCGCCGCCACCGCCTTCTTCTGCCGCCTGCTCGTGCTATCCGATCAGGCCACGCCGGGACCGTCTCCGACGTTATTGTCCGATTCCTCCGGAGGTAATCATCATCGTTCCCCGTTCTCCATTCCGTTCCAACCGTTTTTGCCGTTTTAACGTCCAAGAACGCCGTCCCACAGCAACCACCGTTATGCACCGGAAAATTGGAACGGCATGAGGCGTTCCCGTGCCGGAACGTTCGTTCCAGTCGTTCCACTGCCGTTCCGACGAACCATGTATTAAACCATCACAAGTTCCCCACTGTACCACACACCTAAACCCTAAACAGCCACCGACGTCGCCTTCTCGCGCTCGCGCTGTCGGATCAGGCCACGCCGGGAGCGTCTCCGACGTTGTTGTCCGATTCCTCCGGAGGTAATCATCACAGTTCCCCGAGCCGTTCCGCTCCAACCGTTTTTGCCGTTATAACGTCCAAGAACGCCGTCCCACAGCAGCTGACGTTATGCACCGGAAAATTGGAACGACATGAGGTGTTCCCGTGCCAGAACGTCCGTTCCGGCCTTTCCACTGTCGGAACCGGCCTTTCCACTGCCGTTTCGACGAACTCACCTTCCTCAATTAAAGTAAATAAGCACAGAAAGGATTCCTTTCTTTTTTCTTAGGGATTCTTTTCTTTCTTGATTCCTTTCCCTTTTCAATCAACACCTCCAAGTAAACAAAGCAATAACGATTGTGTTTGTTTTGGTATAATCAGTGAGATTGGTTTCTGAAATGTGGATAGAGTCATTAGATGGCACCATAAACATGATTCAATGGTTTCATTTTTTGAAACTTGAAATTTGTGTAACCAATGCTGGATAGCGGATAATAGGTTTCCATCAAATATTCTCATAAATTTGTAGAATTTATGCTTAATGAAGAGCATATATTAGATATTGTCATTCAGTTGAGACACGTTGAAGACTTTGTTCTTTGAATTAATATTAGCCCAACCTCTTACTTAGAGAACGCCCATAACAATGCAAGAACACTTTCTTAATTTGCATTACATTCAGACATTGATATAATGGATTGATTCTGATTGACAAAAAAAATCTTTGATAATTAATTAAAGTTGTTTAGCTAGTCTACCTATTCCATGTTGACATTTACTTTTAGATTACCAAAATATAACTTTAAATTAAAGGAAGATTATGAAAAACTAGGGTAGTCCCATTAAAGAATTGGAACCATCGTGGAAACTATTGTAACTTAAATTATGTAAGTAATTATTTCAAAACATAATGGATAATCATACGAGAGAGCTTCAGCCGCCCTGTGCTCTGAATGAGTCAGGTGATGTATCCAACTAAGTTAACAAGGAAATGAATGTAACTAGAGTGTTATGGATCTTTGGCTCTATACTTTTTGGTAGTAAATAATTATTGATATTTTGTCTCTATTTCTTAACAATTGATTTTAGACGCCCACTTTTTAATTTAATGTTATCCCCTAATTTTGTTTTGGGATGCAGAACGCTGCTCCACATTACTCCTGGACGCAACACTGTGGTTTTCATACTACAACCTCCCCACCAACTTACTCCTGTCACTGCACGAGCATTTACACTGAGGTTTCACCAACAATTGAAGAGCTCATAGATAGAATAAAAATGTGGAATCTTTCCCGAATAACATTCAACAATCTGCAGCAATCTAGGAGACTTTCCTATGCAATTCCCTCGATCGTTTTCTCTCTGCAGAATGGCTCTTCTTTTATGGTTTGTGAGAGTTTTTTTTTTGACAGTTGTTTTTTTTGAGTTTTAGTTTCAAGTTTTTCATTAAGGTTTGAATAATTTATGGATTCATTCTTTGGCACAGCGAAGGTTTTGCTCCCTTGACTCCCACGAGAGTGGAGGTTTAATTCCACCTGAGCTGTTAAGAAACAAGACTGTTCTTAGGCCAGATTCTGATATAGGTATTTTTCTCTTTTTGGGTTTTTTTGGCTGTGTGTCTGTGTGGTAAGCAGGGGGTATTGTAACTCAATCTAATGGTTGCCTTGTGAATTATATCTTATGTCATTTGTCTTTGTCTTACATTATATTCAATTGCATGATCTAGTTGCTAAGCATAAGATGATTATGTAGTCCTACTGTTGGAATGATTTGGATACTTGTGAGTTTATCCTAATGTTATTTTTGTTGACTTTCATTCTACAACTTCAATATGGAGGTAAGTCATGCCTTATGATGTATATGAAAGATGATATGGTTGATGATCTCAAAATTTAGTTTGGGTTGCATGACCCTTCTTTTTTCTTACCTCTAAATTTGCAGGCATAGGTTTGGGTTTCTAGGGAGTTCTCATTTGATTGGGTAGAGTTGTTCGGAAACTCTTGGTGTCCTTTCATCGTGTTTGTAGTGTGATTTTATCCTCTTGGTGTTTTATTAATGTTCATGATGTGATTCTTTACTGTTGTAGTTGCTTCAGAGTACTGTTGAATTTATTTCATGCTATTGGTGCAATCTGTTGTTTATGTGTTGTTGATTTAACATTGTCGATGTTCCTCTAATATTTCCAACTCGGTTTTAGCCTATTGGTGTTATGTTAATGATTTTTTAGTCTGGTTTATTGTTGATGTTCATATATAGTGTTTACTTGTGTGGTTTTATATTGTTGGTGTCATCTTATTGACTATGTATACCTATGTAACTGTTCTCATGATATATATTACACAGAGCAAGCAAATTGTTTAGTAAAGAATTTTTGTAATTGTATTATGGAATGCCATGAAACTGTCAATGGCCATCATGCTCAAATGAAAAAGTCCAGAGTTATGTTAACCCCTTTAGTCAGTGTAAGAGAAAATCTCAAAAACCATTGTTAACCATAAATATCAGTCGTAGTATAATGCTTCATTATGAACAATATAATTCTAAATAAAGTTGATGGCAGGATACAATTTGTATAGCCAACTTCAAGTAATCTTAGACTTATGGCTTGCTGCTGTATAACACCATAAAAACAAGGCCTTTATTATTTGTTATATCATCTTCATCTGCATTTTCTTCTCACGTTTGTTATTTATTTATTTATTTTCAATTACATTGCTGTCTAAGTTTTTGTTAGTTAAAAGAATAGGTTATTGTGGAATTCCCAGTTTGTTTATCTAATGGAACCACAATTTCTTGTGTGACAGTGCCAACCATTGCTTTAGAGAAAAGTCATTCTAGTTTGGATATCTTATTCAGAGACAGAAAGTATTCTTCCAATTAGCAATCATTTCTGTCATCTATGTTATGAAATCATTTATACAATATCTTACATTTTCTTGTGAATCCTCATTTGTGTTTATGCCATATTTTAGGATTAAATTGCATTGTGTTCTCATCTGAATATGCTTCAGTCATTTAAAGAGGCTTTCTATATATATATATTTTTATCTTTTTTGTACTTTAAATATGATTTCGATTTGCAGGGAAATATGCTGATCTAGTAACAAGAGTGACAAACTTCCATTGCGAGGACAAAGGCTTGATGGTCTTGGCTGGTGATGTTTTTGATGTCCCTATTAGGAAGGATATTGTCCAACGTGTTGTGAGATGGCAGCTTGCTAAGAGGCAGCAGGTATCATATGATTCTCAAGCTTGGAAATTTGTTGCATGTTTTATTTTATGTATCTTCAACATTGTAGTATATTATTTGTGGTTAACTTAGTATTCCTTCTCCAGTGATATGATTTCTATAGGGTACACTTGTTCTCTATTTATTATTGAAATTGATTATGTGAAGTAGGGAGAAGACACAATTATTGATTTATAATATATGCTGCATATGCTTACTATATTTCACAACTTTAAATGTGTTTCATGTTGTATAATTGTTTGTTCACCTGAAGCCCACAAACTTTCTCATTTCTTGACTATTATCACCAGAGACGTCGCAATCAAATTGGTTTTTAGTTATGTTACATTGTCTAGAGCTAGTCTGCCATTTCTTTTTCCCATCATTGCTCATCATGTGCTTCTCAGGGTACACATTCAACAAAAACTATTAGTGAAGTAAGTGGGACTGGCAGAAAAGCATACCCACAAAAAGGAACTGGAAGGGCAAGGCATGGTTCTTTGCGTGCCCCTCAGGTGTATATCGTATTTCTTTAAAATGCTTCTGTGGAGTACTTTTCTTCATTCTAAGAACGTTTTATCTAACTACATGTACTTTTTAACAGTTTAGGCATGGTGCCACCATGCATGGACCTAAACCACGAAGTCATGCTTTCAAGCTGCAAAAGAAGGTTCGGCGATTGGGATTAAAAATTGCTCTATCTGCTCGAACAGCTGAAGGCAAGGTTAGTCTGTCCTTTTTCACCTCCTTTATTACCTTTTGCATGAACTTGTGAAGGTCATCTGTCAAGTGCATTATTTGTTCTAAAATAAATTTAATGTATACATACTCTCTTGTGAATCAATTAATAGTCACGGAACATGTTCGGTGATTTCAACAGCTTATTGTTTTTGAGGATCTGGAAGTCCCAAGCCACAAGACGAAGAACATTGTGAACTATCTTGCCCAACTGGAAAACACAAGGAAGGTTTTATTGGTTGATGGTGGCCCCATAGATGACAAACTTAAGTTGGCAACGAGAAATCTGCAATATGTCAATGTATTACCTTCCATTGTAAGTAGCAACCAACCATATTTTTTTTACCTTCGTCTAGTGTATTGTGAATGAAGGGGCTGACACACAATCTGTGTCGAGATTTTGCTCTCCTTTCTGGTTCAGTTGTTTAAATTATGCAAATGTTCCATGATCATGCAGGGCTTGAATGTCTACAGTATCTTATTGCATGACACACTCGTGATGACTCAAGATGCTGTAAGCCGCATTGTTGAGCGGATGCACACTCCCATTAATCGCTGATGCAGTTGTAGCTGAAATGAACATTCATCTGCTCAAGATCGATTCACATCAAATGTTTATTTGATGCTCTGACTAATCAGTTGTCAGATCAAACAAAGATTCATGTTGGATAACTTTTTTGTTTTCTCCATTACGAGTAGCTAATAAAGGCAGAGACTATTTTAGTTGTATGTTTTGTATTAAAAGATTGGACCTCCAGATTCTCTCCTGTTTAAAGTCTATCATGCACAAAAGATTACACTTGGGCCATGTTCTACGTTCAGTGTGTTCTATGTCGAACTACACATAGCTGCATCTTTGTTATTTGTTGAGTTCTCTGTTTTCTAATCTGGGTTGACGGTGTCGATGAAGATGGCAGCGGATAGATATCCATATTTTGTTTTATATTTTACTCATTCTATTAAATATTAAATTTATTTATTTATTATTATTATTAATTTTTAGTTTGCACGAGGTATTTAGTCCTTTGGCGAACTAATCTCGAGGATGATTGATTTGGTTTTACCAAAAGTTCTCATTGACCCTCGACGTGGGACACTGCACGAGCCTCCTACAACTGCATGACCAGGGGCATTAAACACTAAATTTAAATTGTTTGAATAGATGTAACCAAAAATGGTAGTACCGGTAAGCATCAATAATTTTAATTAAATTAAATTCTGTTTAGTAGATTTTTAAAAATAGATCAGGATTGGTTCTTATCGAAATCGATAGAAATACGTTATTGAATGCCGTGCTTCTCAGCCGACGAAGGGAGGGCAATCCATCTTCAATCCATAATATCAAATTAGGTATAATTTTTACATTAAAATAGTACAATTTTAATATCAAATATTATTTCAGCTCCAATCCATCCATATTATATCACACCAAAAATGAATATTATTTAGAATATTCTATTATTCTTATTAATTTGTTTATATGATGTATAGTAATCTTTCTAAATATTAGTATTATAATGTTATCAAAATAATTTTAAATTTATGTGTACTTTATTGGTATCATTTTTATCATGTACTTGTTTGTTAAACTTAGTTATTTATGTTTTTAAGTTTGTATTACTAATATTTTAATTTAATGTTATTACTATTTTTATTGTGTATGTCAATGTAATGGTTAATGTACTTTACATTTATGAATATTAAAATTTTTAATATTTTATTATATTGTTTTTATAAAATTAGTGATAATTTGTAAATGTAATTATAATTAAAATATATGAAATAAATATAAAATAATAATTTTAATAAATTAAATATTTACAATTATACATAAATTTAAATATGCTATTAAATATATTTAATTTAAATTTATAATAAATAATAATTTATTTAAATATCCTATAAGTAAAAACAAAGAAAAAATAATTAGAAATTAATTACATTTAATTTTATTTAATCTTGAAGAGATCCTAATGATAGGAGAGAACTAGGGGTGTAATCGAGTCGAGCCGAGTCGAATTCTTGGATGTTTGAGTTTGATTCGTTTATAATCGAGCCGAGCTCGAGCTTTATTTAACGAATATATTCATGGCTCACGAGCTTATTCGAACTTTTATCGAGCCTAAACGAGATTAATAAATATAAATTATAAATTTAAATATTCATTAAAAACTAAATTATATATTTTTTAAAAATTATAATATTCTTGTTAAAATTTATAATTTTATTTTAATAAATAAATTTAATATATTTATCTATGTTTTTTATAAGTAGAGTGCAAAATCTATAAATTTAATATCAAAATTATTATTTTTTTATTTAAAAGTTGATTCATGAGTTTAATGAACATGTTCACGAGCTAACGAGCCGAATATTGTGAAGTTTGAGCTTGATTTGTTTATCTTAACGAGCCTCATTAAACAAGCTCAAATAAACTTTTATCGAATCGAGTTTTGAATAACTTATGAGTGGCTTAATTCATTTAATCCATAGAGAGAGTGTTGTGAAAGATAAGGAAGTACAGCTGCTCGTAGAGTAGAAGAGTATTTTGGAGAGTAATCGGAGCAGAGAAGAAAGCGGTGTCTCAGATAAAGGTAAATATTAATCAATATATATATATATATATGATATTAAATCAACAATTCTTCTTATTGTAGTCGGTTATAATATTTGGCTGTAACCCTAAAGACCAGGGTTCGAGTTCAGACAATCGAATTTTTTTTCCCTTCGGCCCTTCCGTTTTTTGTTGCTTTTTCTATTACGGCATCTCCATAAAATGCCTATAAAATCGCCCCAGCCCTAAGTCTCCCAAGAGGAAGAATGTTGCGGCGTGCGATGGCGAGCTCAGGTGCGGCGGTGCCGTTCTGGAGAGCGGCAGGGATGACTTACATTAGCTACTCCAACAGCTGCGCCTCCCTCGTGAGGTCCTGCCTCAAGGAGCCTGAAAGTCCTAGTGAGTCTCCCCTATCTCTTCTGATCTCCGCTGCAGAACTTCTATGCCCTACGCTTCATCGTTCGCGATAGCTAGGGGTTTTGATCCATAAGAGAAGCTGTGACTTTGTCTTTAATTAGGGTTTTTTGATCCATAAGAGAAGCTGTGACTTGTGTTCTTTATCATTCAATTTATTGGTTACAGTGGTACCAATGTCTCAAACCTGCCTTCCATTGTACTAATATCCATTGAATTCCAATGTCTTTCGACCCAGTTCTTTGCATATTGCTTCTAGCCTCTTCCCTTTTCTCACTATAACCTTTTTTGATATGACCAACGCATTGTACCAATAAAATTGGACATCTTCCAATAAACTTACCTTCAATCTTAGTTTGTACAACTTAGCTCGATTTAGTAACTGCCCCAAATTGCTCTTGCTCAATGTAATTAGTGGGCATTTGCTCAATATGGAATAAAATTTCTCTTCGCCTTTAACCAATATATACAATTGTTTCATTTGTTAACTCCTGTAGGTTCACTTTTCTTCTCATGCTAACAAACAGTATATTTACAAAAAAAACACATATAAATTAGGCTCCACAAGCGACACATTGATAAATTTTACACCTCAGTCATCATTTCAATTTTCTTGGCAACCATTCCACTAGTTGATGTTTTTCCATTTGCAGCCTCCACAAACAACTACTGAGATGCATTTAGTTAGTGTCATCACTATTTATGTACAATTCTGCCATCTCTCAATTAAGCTATGAGTTGTAGCCTCACTACTCATCATATGATTGACCTTTCTTGTAGTTAAACTCTCAGGTACTGGTTTGTTTCTTTATCACCCATTTGTTATTCTTGTTAATTAACAATTCTTCTGTTTGCTATGTAAGAGCATTAATGAGTGTTGTGTCGATGGGTCCTTCCTCTTCTATTTTATTTTAAAAAAGAGGAATTGAATCCTCCATCAAACTTATATGGACAGTGAGGCATTCATTTTAATTGTTTTGTTCTAGTAAAACTTGTTCAAGTCTTATCATAAAACCTGGAACCATCTCTTCCATGTAAATAGAAGAAACACACATACACAAACATTATAGTAAAATAGGATAAGACAAATATATACTGTATTCCAACATCATGCATGGAGTGAATTTAACTTTTATATGCTATGAAAATAAAAAATGTCTATATCATACAAGGGACTAGATATCTCGGAACGGTAAAGTTATTGTCATGTGAGTTAGAGGTCACGGATTCGAGTCTCGGAAATAGCCTTTTGCAAAGTAGAATAATAGACCCCGCATTGGCTGGAGCTTTGTACACTAGGCTGCCCTTTATATCATACAAGGGACCACATGTCTTTAGATCGCAGCATTTCCATCTGTGGTTAATGTTGTGGTCTGGTTTTGTCTTCTTGCATGCCATTTTGATTCCATAAAGTAGTTGAAACTGATGTTCCTTTAATCAAACTACCTTGTAACCATAGTGGATGCCTGACATCCTATGTTGGACATTGAGATCCTTGATTCTCCATTAGTGTGTAAAAGTTTGTAGAAAAGTTAAGCATCAGACACCTAGATCCTTATTTTTCTGAAAAATTTGTTTTACAGCCCAAGTAATATAGATTTAAGCTAATGAACCTTTATAATTTCTAAAATTGTGACGGTAATTATGCTCATAAAAGTTAAATTACTCTGATAAACTAAGATCTGCATTAAACTAGTCTGATAAACAAATAAATATGGTCTGATAAACTAAGAACTTCTATGCCCTACGCTTCATGGTTCTGATCGGATCTGCATGAATCTAAGTCGCTAACGTCTCACTATAGCTTGAATATGTTTAATTGCCCCCAGGGCGTAGCGCAGACGGTGGGCGCATGGTATCTCTGGCGTAATGGCCAGGGGTCGATTCTCAGGAACTGACGACCTGAGGTTTATCCCGCCATGCGCCTATGGCCTGTGTACCTCCATGAACCTCCCTCCATATCCGTGGGGCCGGCACTAGGGGGGCCGCTAAGGTAGCGGATCTACCTTGAATATGTTTAATTAGGGGTTTTGATCCATAAGAGAAACTGTGACTTTATCTTTAATTAATATGGTAACACGACTTCCAGAAATGATATGGTTAGGTTAGAGATCAGGCGATTGGTTTCCTAAAGATATATTGTGTTCTGTTCCTCTAAGCAAATTGAGTCTGACTGATATGACATCTTAGATATCTTCACCAAATCATCTTTATCATTCAATTTATTGGTTACAGGGGTACCAATGTCTCAAACCATCCTTACATAAGTCTAAGATTAATTGAAGTTGGCTTTACGAATTGTATCCTGCCATCAACTTTATTTAGAACTATATTGTTCATAATGAAGCATTATACTATGACTGATATTTATGGTTAACAATGGTTTTTGAGATTTTCTCTTACTCTAACTATAGGAGCTAACATAACCCTGGACCTTTTCATTTGAGCATGATGGGCATTGACAGTTTCATGGCATTCCATAATACAATTACAAAAATTCTTTACTAAGCAATTTGCTTGCTCTGTGTAATATATATCATGAGAACAGTTCCATAGGTATACATAGTCAATAAGATGACACCAACAATATATAACCACACAAAAAAACACTATATATGAACATCAACAATAAACCAGACATTATAGAGGAACATCAACAATATTAAATCAACAACACATAAACAACAGATTGCACCAATAACATGAAATAAATTAAATAGTATTCTGAAGCAACTACAACAGTAAAGAATCACATCATGATCATTAATAAAACACCAAGAGGATAAAACCACACTACAAACACGATGAAAGGACACCAAGAGTTTCTGAGTAACTCTACCCAATCAAATGAGAACTCCTTAGAAACCCAACCCTATGTCTGCAAATTTAGAGGTAAGAAAAAAGAGGGGTCATGCAACCCAAACTAAATTTTGAGATCATGACCATATCATCTTTCATATACATCATAAGGCATGACTTACCTTCATATTGAAGGTGCAGAATGAAAGTCAACAAAAATAACATTAGGAAAAACTCACAAGTATCCAAATCATTCCAACACTATGATCTACATAATCATCTTATGCTTAGCAACTAGATCATGCAATTGAATATAATGTAAGACAATGACAAATGACATAAGATATAATTCACAAGGCAACCAATAGATTGAGTTACAATACCCCCTGCTGACCGCCAAAAAAAACCCAAAAGAGAAAAATATCTATATCAGAATCTGGCCTAAGAACAGTCTTGTTTCTTAACAGCTCAGGTGGAATTAAACCTCCACTCTCGTGGGAGTCAAGGGTGCAAAACCTTCACTGTGCCAAAGAATGAATCCATAAACTATTCAAACCTTAATGAAAAACTGAAACTAAAACTAAAAAAAACTGTCAAAAAAACTCTCACAAACCATAAAGGAAGAGCCATTCTGTAGAGAGAAAATAGTCGAGGGAATTGTATAGGAAAGTCTCCTAGATTGCTACAGATTGTTGAATGTTATTCGGGACAGATTCCACATTTTTATTCTATCTATGAGCTCTTCAATTGTTGGTGAAACCTCAGTGTAAATGCTCGTGCAGTGACAGGAGTAAGTTGGTGGGGAGGTTGCAGTATAGAACAGCTCAGGTGGAATTAAACCTCCACTCTCGTGGGAGTCAAGGGTGCAAAACCTTCACTGTGCCAAAGAATGAATCCATAAACTATTCAAACCTTAATGAAAAACTGAAACTAAAACTAAAAAAAACTGTCAAAAAAACTCTCACAAACCATAAAGGAAGAGTCATTCTGCAGAGAGAAAATAGTCGAGGGAATTGTATAGGAAAGTCTCCTAGATTGCTGCAGATTGTTGAATGTTATTCGGGACAGATTCCACATTTTTATTCTATCTATGAGCTCTTCAATTGTTGGTGAAACCTCAGTGTAAATGCTCGTGCAGTGACAGAAGTTGGTGGGGAGGTTGCAGTATAGAACTCTGAATGACTTCAAAAAAGACCGATGTAGTTGTCCAAGTCTTCTTATTACATCTATGGTCTCAAACATACATGTGATATGTTATATTGAGAGTAGTTATTTTTTAATGCATTTCCGATCGGTTATCAATAGATTGCTATTATATAACAATCTATTGGTAGAATATATTCATAGCCACAGAACCATTTCAAATCAATTGGGAGCATGATCAGAAACGTGTTAAAAAAATACATTGCTGTCAATATAATGTATCAAATTAATATTTGAGGACATAGATGTATTAAGGAGATTTAGATAAATATCAATTGGGAACAGCTCGGCCTAACAAAGTAGAAGTCAGACCAATACATGTTCCAATCAGTGCCAACAATGTGACAGAATTGACTTGAACTCCATCATGTTGCATTGCCTGGAAAAGTCGCAGCGATTGTTGCACGTAGTTGCTCCAACCGTCCTCGACATCTTCCGCGGCAACTTAGACCGGCGTTCCTCGGTCGAGCAATAGCAGCAACCCGACCGTCGAGTTACGTCGAGACACAGCAGCTTCAACCATCGAGTATAGTCCTCAGCGTCTTCGGGCAAACTGACAACAACAACGTGTTCCGAGGTCGGCAGAGCTCCACAGTCGGGTAAGTGCTAACTTCGCGTGTATCATCAACAACATTCCTTTTTTTTGTTCCACGGTCTAGTCTTCCTGATTTTGAAGGTCGTTATTTTTTAGAATCTGGTGTTTTATTTTGCATGTTTGGTTGATTGTGTTAGACTTTGTAATGTATAACAGATTTACCTGTTGCGAACAAAGGAATTAACACAGATTCTATTATCAGAACTATGAATCACCATGGATAATAAAATGAGTGTGACTTCGATGTCAACAAACTATGTAGGTTCCAATTCTTCCTGCAAAAATTGTTTAGCAACTTGCAGGGAAGCACCAAGTAATAAATAACAAACATTCCCGATTTAAACGATCCTCGTGATGTGAAAAATATTTAAATAATATCCAAATGAAGTCTACAAATTATTTTGAAGACCCTTCAATTTATTGATAAATTAAGAAAATTTTGACGAATAAATATATAAAAAATATTTTTAAAAATAAAACAAAGATATTGGATATTTGAAATATATAAATAATTTTAGTATTTATTTTAATACGCAAGTTGGGATTCAAATCTTTATCCCTCCTCTAAGTCTCTAACAAACCAACGAGATAGGGGCGTAGTCAGGATTTTCGATTAGGAGGGGCAATTTTCAAAAATTCATTTTCGATTAGGAGGGGCAATTTTCAAAAATTCATGAAATGAGAAAGGAATAACTTACAACTCTTGGAAGATCATTGCTTTTGAGAAAATTAGAGAAGATAAAATAGAGAGGAAGAAGTAAAAAAAAGAAGAACTTACTTTCTTCGTTAGCAACCTTGACTAGTTTCGGTGAGCTCGGCAATAACACAAAGAGAGCAAGCTAAGACAAAACATGACTATTTTGCTGTGCCAATAAAATTCTAAAAAATACTAGAAGAGGAAGAAGATAGGGGGGTTGATGGCTGCTTGATCTTGTTGTTAGAAGAGGACAGCAACTGGTGTTGTATTTCTTGCTTGCTGGAGAAGAGAAAGGAGAAGAAAAAAGCTCATGTGCTTAAGAAGAGGAGAGGAAAAAATTGTTGGTTTACTAATATTGGAGAAGAGGAGAAGAAGCAAATGAGGAAGAAGAGGAAGAAAAAAAATAAAAGAGAGGAATGGGCGAAAGGGGTGGCATACGGTACGTTAGGATGTAACGTGCATAGGGAGAAGAGGGAGAAGAGGGAGAGAAAAAAAATCACGTCAAAAATATCATAATTCTTTTTAAATCGTTCGAACTCTTTTAAACATTAAACTTGGTTTGGTCATAATTCAACTTCAAATCAATTTTAATTTGAACCAACATAATTCTTATCTCCATATCTACCCGTTGAATTTAGTTCAAACTCGATTCAATTTTAATTTAGCTTCCTTATTTTGTACCCTACGATTTAGTTCATCCGTTTATTATTATATATTTTATTTTTAAAATTCAATACTTAACATTTCAAATCATGATATTTCCTCGTATAAGTGGTACCAATGGATAACTTAGGTCATGAACTTTCCAAATATGTGATCAATTTCAGTTTTCGACATTTAATGGTGATGAATCAACTACTCAAAGTGACGATAAGGACTTCCAAATATATATATATAATTTTTAATAAAATGTGAGAGGGGGCGATCACACCCCCTCTCCTTAAGGTGGCTACGCCCCTGCAACGAGACACACTAGTCATAAATACCTTCACAACTATTTATTATTTATTTACAACTATTTATTATTTAATTTTAAAGTAGTAATTATTTTAAATATTAGAATTATCATTTAATTTAAAAATAGTAATTATTTTAAATATTAAAATATTGAATTAGCATGACTTCAATAGGCACGAAGAGCCATCAAGTCGGTATTAAATGAGTTCGAAATCTACTCGAATATTAAACGAGTTGGCTCGAGCTCAATCAAATTTGAGCTCGAGTCAAGTTTTGTCTGAGCTGCTCATGAGCAACTCGATTCATTTGCACCTCTATTTTGAACTATAAATAATTTAATTTCCTTTTTTTATTCTAAGTAAACAATTTAATGGATTATCTCACATGATTCGTCGGAAGGGTCTCAATAATCATCGTGGACTTTATATATATATATATATTTAAAAATTTAACTTAACTAAATTTTTTAGTTTATAATTTATGTGTAGACTATTTGTAGTTTGAGAATTATGAAAATAATAAGATATTAAATATTTAATGATGTACTAATAAGTCTAAAATACTAAATAATATAAAGAATAAATAATAAATCTTTTATAGATAGAGAGAGAGGGGATCATAATAATTAAAACTAATTGTAATTTAATTTAATTTAGTTTATTTAGAATAATAATATGATTAATAGTTAATAAGAAAATAAATTTATATGATTATAATAAATTTTTTAGATAAAAATAAAATAAAATGAATTTTTATTATATTTTAGTGTGATATACGAGGCTTTGATATTTTAATGTGAATTTAAACATAACACCCTTTGTTTATTAATTAAAATCTAAATTCTAAGTTTATTAAACCATCGCGAGTTCCCCACTGTCCCATACACCTAAACCCTAAACAACCACCGATGTCGCCTTCTCGCGCTCGCGCTGTCGGATCAGCCCACGTCGGGAGCGTCTCCGATGACGTTGTCCGATTCCTCCGGAGGTAATCATCATCGTTCCCCGATCCGTTCCGTTCCAACCGTTTTTATTGTTATAACGTCCAAGAACGCCGTCCCACAGCAACTGACGTTATGCACCGGAAAATTGGAACGGCATGAGGTGTTCCCGTGCCAGAACGTCCGTTCCGATTTTTCCACTGCCGTTCCGACGAACTCACCTTCCTCAATTAAAGTAAATAAGCACAGAAAGGATTCCTTTCTTTTTTCTTAGGGATTCTTTTCTTTCTTGATTCCTTTCCCTTTTCAATCAACACCTCCAAGTAAACAAAGCAATAGCGATTGTGTTTGTTTTGGTATAATTAGTGAGATTGATTTCTGAAATGTGGATAGAGTCATTAGATGGCACCATAACCATGATTCAATGGTTTCATTTTTTGAAACTTGAAATTTGTGTAACCAATGCTGGATAGCGGATAATAGGTTTCCATCAAATATTCTCATAAATTTGTAGAATTTATGCTTAATGAAGAGCATATATTAGATATTGTCATTCAGTTGAGACACATTGAAGACTTTGTTCTTTGAATTAATATTCGCCAAACCTCTTACTTAGAGAACGCCCATAACAATGCAAGAACACTTTGTTAATTTGCATTACATTCAGACATTGATATAATGGATTGATTCTGATTGACAAAAAAAATCTTTGATAATTAATTGAAGTTGTTTAGCTAGTCTACCTATTTCATGTTGACATTTACTTTTAGATTACCAAAATATAACTTTAAATTAAAGGAAGATTATGAAAAACTAGGGTAGTCCCATTAAAGAATTGGAGCCATCGTGGAAACTATTGTAAATTAAATTATGTAAGTAATTATTTCAAAACATAATGGATAATCATACAAGAGACCTTCAGCCAACCTATGCTCTGAATGAGTCAGGTGATGTATCCAACTAAGTTAACAAGGAAATGAATGTAACTAGAGTGTTATGGATCTTTAGCTCTATACTTTTTGGTAGTAAATAATTATTGATATTTCGTCTCTATTTCAAAACTTGCTTAAAAATTAATTTTAGACGACCACTTGTTTATCCCCTAAATTTTGTTTTGGGATGCAGATCGCTGCTCCATGTTACTCCTGGACACAACACTGTGGTTTACATACTGCAACCTCCCCACCAACTTACTCCTGTCACTGCACGAGCATTTACGCTGAGGTTTCACCAACAATTGAAGAGCTCATAGATAGAATAAAAATGTGGAATCTTTCCCGAGTAACATTCAACAATCTGCAGCAATCTAGGAGACTTTCCTATGCAATTCCCTCGACTATTTTCTCTCTGCAGAATGACTCTTCCTTTATGGTTTGTGAGAGTTTTTTTGACACTTTTTTTTTTTTTGAGTTTTAGTTTCAAGTTTTTCATTAAGGTTTGAATAATTTATCGATTCATTCTTAGGCACAGCGAAGGTTTTGCTCCCTTGACTCCCACGAGAGTGGAGGTTTAATTCCACCTGAGCTGTTAAGAAACAAGATTGTTCTTAGGCCAGATTCTGATATAGGTATTTTTCTCTTTTTGGTTTTTTTTGGCTGTGTGTCTGTGTGGTCAGCAGGGGGGTATTGTAACTCAATCTAATGGTTGCCTTGTGAATTATATCTTATGTCATTTGTCTTTGTCTTACATTATATTCAATTGCATGATCTAGTTGCTAAGCATAAGATGATTATGTAGATCATACTGTTGGAATGATTTGGATACTTGTGAGTTTTTCCTAATGTTATTTTTGTTGACTTTCATTCTACAACTTCAATATGGAGGTAAGTCATGCCTTATGATGTATATGAAAGATGATATGGTTCATGATCTCAAAATTTAGTTTGGGCTGCATGGCCCCTCTTTTTTCTTACCTCTAAATTTGCAGGCATAGGTTTGGGTTTCTAGGGAGTTCTCATTTGATTGGGTAGAGTTGCTCAGAAACTCTTGGTGTCCTTTCATCGTGTTTGTAGTGTGGTTTTATCCTCTTGGTGTTTTATTAATGTTCATGATGTGATTCTTTATTGTTGTAGTTGCTTCATAGTACTGTTGAATATATTTCATGCCATTGGTGCAATCTGTTGTTGATTTAACATTGTTGATGTTCCTCTATAATATTTCCAACTCAGTTTTAGCCTATTGGTGTTATGTTAATGATTTTCTAGTCTCATTTATTGTTGATGTTCATATATAGTGTTTTCTTGTGTGGTTTTATATTGTTGGTGTCATCTTATTGACTATGTATACCTATGTAACTGTTCTCATGATATATATTACACAGATCAAGCAAATTGTTTAGTAAAGAATTTTTGTAATTGTATTATGGAATGCCATGAAACTGTCAATGCCTATCATGCTCAAATGAAAAGGTCCAGAGTTATGTTAGCCCCTATAGTCAGTGTAAGAGAAAATCTCAAAAACCATTGTTGACCGTAAATATCAGTCGTAGTATAATGCTTCATTATGAACAATATAGTTCTAAATAAAGTTGATGGCAGGATACAATTCGTATAGCCAACTTCAAGTAATCTTAGACTTATGGCTTGCTGCTGTATAACACCATAAAAACAAGGCCTTTACTATTTGTTATATCATCTTCATCTGCATTTTCTTTTCACGTGTGTTATTTATTTATTTATTTTCAATTACATTACTGTCTAAGTTTTTGTTAGTTAAAAGAATAGGTTATTGTGGAATTCCCAGTTTGTTTATCTAATGCAACCACAATTTCTTGTGTGACAGTGGCAACCAGTGCTTTAGAGAAAAGTCATTCTAGTTTGGATATCTTATTCAGAGACAGAAAGTATTCTTCCAATTAGCAATCATTTTTGTCAACTACGTTATGAAATCATTTACACAATATCTTACATTTTCTTGTGAATCCTCATTTGTGTCTATGACATATTTTAGGATTAAATTGCATTGTATTCTCATCTGAATATGCTTCAGTCATTTAAAGAAGCTTTCTATATATATATATATATATTTTTATCTTTTTTGTACTTTAAATATGATTTCAATTTGCAGGGAAATATGCTGATCTAGTAACAAGAGTGACAAACTTCCATTGCGAGGACAAAGGCTTGATGGTCTTGGCTGGTGATGTGTTTGATTCCCCTATTAGGAAGGATATTGTCCAACGTGTTGTGAGATGGCAGCTTGCTAAGAGGCAGCAGGTATCATATGATTCTCAAGCTTGGAAATTTGTTGCATGATTTATTTTATGTATCTTCAACATTGTAGTATGTTATTTGTGGTTACTTAGTATTCCTTCTCCAGTGATATGATTTCTATAGGGTACACTTGTTTTCTATTTATTATTGAAATTGATTATGTGAAGTAGGGAGAAGACACAATTATTGATTTATAATATATGCTGCATATGCTTACTATATTTCACAACTTTAAATGTGTTTCATGTTGTATAATTGTTTGTTCACCTGAAGCCCACAAACTTTCTCATTTCTTGACTATCATCACCAGAGACGTCGCAATCAAATTGGTTTTTAGTTATGTTACATTGTCTAGAGCTAGTCTGCCATTTCTTTTTCCCATCATTGCTCATCATGTGCTTCTCAGGGTACACATTCAACAAAAACTATTAGTGAAGTAAGTGGGACTGGCAGAAAAGCATACCCGCAAAAAGGAACTGGAAGGGCAAGGCATGGTTCTTTGCGTGCCCCTCAGGTGTATATCGTATTTCTTTAAAATGCTTCTGTGGAGTTCTTTTTCTTCATTCTAAGAGTGTTTGATCTAACTACATGTACTTTTTAACAGTTTAGGCATGGTGCCACCATGCATGGACCTAAACCACGAAGTCATGCTTTCAAGCTGCAAAAGAAGGTTCGGCGATTGGGATTAAAAATTGCTCTATCTGCTCGAACAGCTGAAGGCAAGGTTAGTCTGTGGCCTTCTTTTTCACCTCCTTTACTACCTTACCCTTTGCATGGGCTTGTGAAGGTCATCTGTCAAGTGCATTATTTGTTCTAAACTAAATTTAATGTCTACATACTCTCTTGTGAATCAATTAATAGTCGTTTGGTGATTTCAACAGCTTATTGTTTTTGAGGATCTGGAAGTCCCAAGCCACAAGACGAAGAACATTGTGAACTATCTCGCCCAACTGGAAAACACAAGGAAGGTTTTATTGGTTGATGGTGGCCCCATAGATGACAAACTTAAGTTGGCAACGAGAAATCTGCAATATGTCAATGTATTACCTTCCATTGTAAGTAGCTACCAACCATATTTTTTTTACCTTTGTCTAGTGTATTGTGAATGAAGGGGCTGACACACAAGCTGTGTCGAGATTTTGCTCTCCTTTCTGGTTCAGTTGTTTAAATTATGCAAATGTTCCATGATCATGCAGGGCTTGAATGTCTACAGTATCTTATTGCATGACACACTCGTGATGACTCGAGATGCCGTCAGCTGCATTGTTGAGCGGATGCACACTCCCATTAATCGCTGATGCAGTTGTAGCTGGAATGCACATTCATTTGCTCAAGATCGATTCACATCAAATGTTTATTTGATGCTCTGACTAATCAGTTGTCAGATCAAACAAAGATTCATGTTGGATAACTTTTTTGTTTTCTCCAGTTCGAGTAGCTAATAAAGGCAGAGACAATTTTAGTTGTATGTTTTGTATTCAGAAATGTGTCAAGCTTTTGAAAAACAAAAGATTGGACCAAATTGTCTTATGTTTAAAGTCTATCATGCACAAAAGACTACACTCGGGCCATGTTCTCCGTAGGCTTGTTCAACCGATCGGTTAACCGGTTTATTGGTTTATCGGTTCCGGTTAATTCTCGTTTATCATGGTTTATTTAAAACCGATTAATCGACCAGCTTCTTATCGGTTCTACTAGTTCCAGTTGAATCGGTTCCGGTCGGTTAACCGGTTACAACCGAGAATCGGTAAAAACTATTGGACTTGGATAAGTTGACTTAGTGAAGTGGATTATTGGGTTTTTTTTTACAAACTAATTAATTAAAAGCCCAACTAAAAATTCTCTAAAGAAATTATATTCTTATCGATCAGCAAGACAACAAATGTTTAGGCCGAGTTGAAAAATATAAATCATGCTGTGTAGTATATGTAACATACTCCCACGGATAAATCTTCCAAATTGTCACTGATAGTAGACGGCCAGCATCTTCTAGGTGCTAGTTCCCACAAGTCAGAATTATATACAGAAGTTGCGGTTGCATACTAAGAATCATATCATGTTAGCCTTTAATGAGATAAGCCTTTGAAATTTTAGTAGATACTAGTAGTTTATTCTAGAACCTATTGCACTGCTGCAACGTGCATTTTCCTTCCCAGGTATTAGTTGTTGCTCAAGACTAGGTCCACTTTGGCACCAAATCCAACTCTTATAAACATTTCTAATGGGAAGACTAACTCGTCCAGATATCTATAATATAAAGCAAAACAACTAATTGGAAAATTTGACTTCCTACCTTCTTCTCAATTATGTTTAAGCTTTGAAATCAATGCTCAACTGTCAACTGATAATATCCATGTGTTATTATCATCAGATTAATCCATGATGAATTTTGCCATCAAATTAATGTACGTTTCAGTACAAATATGATTGCCAACCTTTGAATAAGTAAAAGAAATTCACAGGCTACTTGTTAATTGTTCCCAGTTTTACCGATTTATAAGTTAAACCGGTAAAAAAAAAAAAAAATCTAAAATCGGAAATCAACTGGTAAACCGGTTAAAACTGGTTAACCAGAACCGGTTAAAACTGGTTAACTGGAACTAGTTAACCGGTAAACCGAAATAGATATGCTACTGGTTCCGATCCGATTTTCAATTTGTCGATTTTTTTGCAGAGTCTTAATTCTCCGCTCCTCAGTATGTTCTATGTGGAACTACACCAAGCTGCATCTTTATCATCTGTTGTGTCTATGTTTTCAAATCTAGGTTGACGGTGTCTGATGATGATGGCAGTGGATGGATACCCATATTTTTTTTTATATATATTTTACTCATTTTATTAAACACTAAATTTATTTATTTATTATTATTAATTTTGTTTTATAAAAGTTTTTCATGACCATCAACGTGGACACTGCCCAAGCCTCCTACAATTGCGTAACCTGGGGCATTGACAGAGTTTTTTTTTTTTTCTTCTTTTGAGGAGGGTCCTTTAATATTCATTGATGAAATGAATGACCTTCATTTATAAAATAGATGGAGATTATTTATCCTCATTAAAAATCAGTACAGATGATTTGGCTTCGAGCATTAAATATTAATTTTAAATTGTTTAAATAGATGTAATAAAAAATAAATTTAAATTGTTTGAATAAATGTAATAAACAATAGTAGTACTGGTAAGCATCAACAATTTTAATTAAATTTAAATTCAGTTGGGTAGATTTATAAAAATGGATCAGGATTGATTCCTAGCGAAATCAATAGAAATATCCTTCATATAGTCGATTCGATTTACTATCAATAATATAGTCAGGATCTTCAACTATCATAGGCTAAATTATGAACCGTTGACGCCAGAAAGAGCATAGGGCAATGGACGCCATTGAATGTCGTGCTTCTCAGTCGACGAAAAAGGAATAGGGAGGACAATTTAGCCCAACATTGGACTATGATTTAATATCGGTTTGCCAATGAATTCCTTATTTTCCATGATGAAAAGGATGAAATTGCTGGGCTGACTTGGGTTGGCTGGCTACACCATCGGCTGAGGCCAGTGCGATAGGAGAGAGCGTTCTGGAAGGTGAGGGAGTACAGTTGCTCGTAGAAAGCGGATCCTCTAGTCCCGGATCCCTAGATCAATCTTGATCCCTTGCTTATTCATTAGTTGGATAGATTAGATCCCACATATTAAACAGGTGGGATTCAGTTCATCTACCCAATGAATAAATAGGATTTCTTCTAATCCAGAAAATTTTACATCAGAGGATCTCCTTCTTTTGGTGAGTAATTGGAGTAGAGAACAAAGCGGCTGCTTTCAGTCTCAGATAAAATTATATATTAATAATTATGACTCAAGTATCCGTTGTAGTCTAGTTGGTTAGGATATTCGGCTCTCACCCGAAAGACCCGGGTTCGAGTCCCGGCAACGGAATTTTTTTTTGCTTCGGCCCTTCTTTTTTTCGTTGCTTTTTCTATTACGGCCCGTCCATAAAACGCCTATAAAATCGCCCCAGCCCCAAGTCGGTGATCTCGCACTTTCCAAAGAGGAAGGAGAACAATTGTGTTGCGGCGGGCGATGGCGAGCTCAGGTGCGGCGGTGCCGTTCTGGAGAGCGGCAGGGATGACTTACATTAGCTACTCCAACATCTGCGCCTCCCTCGTGAGGTCCTGCCTCAAGGAGCCCCACCGATCGAATGCGGCCAATCGGGAAAAGGTCCACTTCGCCATCTCCAAGTGGTCCAACGGCAAGCCTGAAAGTCCTAGTGAGTCTCCCCTATCTCTTCTGATGTATAACTTCTATGCCCTACGCTTCATCGTTTTGTTCGGATCTGCAGATATCTTCATCAAATCATCTTTATCATTCAATTTATTGGTTACAGTGGTGCCAATGTCTCAAATCAGCCTTCCATTGTACTAATATCCATTGAATTCCAATGTCTTTCGACCCAGTTCTTTGCATATTGCTTCTAGCCTCTTCCCTTTTCTCACTATAACCTTTTTTGTTATGACCAACCCTTTGTTCCAAGAAAATTGGGCATATTCCAATAGACTTACTGAATAAAATTTCTCTTCGCCTTTAACCAATATATACAATTGTTTCATTCGTTAATGTTGGGACCGAAAAGTAGCTAGGGGGGGGGGGGGGGGGGGGGGAATAGCTCGTCGCGTGCTAGGTGCTCGTCGTTGCTTGTTTCTTCAAAGATGCGCAGCGGAAATACAAGAAACAAACCACACAACGCTAACAAGGTTGGTTTACTTGGTATCCACCTCACAAGAGGTGACTAGTCCAACGATCCACACCTACTCACGCGCCCTCCACTAATAAAACCCTCCTTTTCGGTAACTACCGAAGGCGGAGAAGCCCTACAAATTCACACTACAAGAAGAAAGGGAAAGGATACACAAATACAAGCAAAAGCTTACAATGAATATAGAAACCCTAACCCTAGCTTTCTTCTTCAGCTGTAGATCCGCCTCTTGACTTGGAAAACCTCCAAGAACCTTCAAGAACTGGCGATCTGATCTTTGTGGAGAAGCTGTGGAAGCGCTGAAGTGATCTGAGATGAATCGGTGAAGTTGTTCCCAAAGAAGACGCACGCCAACGGCCTTTATCTACGCCAACGGTCGGATCCCAATCGATTGGATTGCTCCCAATCGATCGGGGAGGCTTTGGATCAATCCATGGATCGATTCAGAGTGCCTCTGATCTCTGGAAATTCGCCTGGATCGATCGGCTGATCGATCCAGAGGCATTCTGTGCGCTCGCGACTTCCTCCCAATCGATCCACTGATCGATTGGGACGAAGGCTTCTCGCAGGGACACCCCAATCGATCGACCGATCGATTGGGCTCCAGCCAATCGATCGGCTGATCGATTCGGCTTCTGGTTTTTGCCCAAAACCAAGTCCCAAGCCTCCCAAACAAACATCCGGTCAATCTTGACATGTTGGTTCATCATGCCTAGCATCCGATCACCCTTGACCTGCTAGGATTCCCTCACCAAGTGTCCGGTCACTCCCTTTGACCCACTTGGACTTTTCTTCATCTTGCCAAGTATCCGGTCACTACCTTGACCTACTTGTGTTGGGGTTGCAAGGTTGCAAACATAGTCCCATATTGGAAACACATGGGAAAGATCATGGGTTTATAAGAAAAAAGATATCTCCATTGGCATGAGGCCTTTTGGGGAGAGCCCAAGAGCAAAACCATGAGGGCTTAGGCCCAAAGTGGACAATATCATGCAATTGTGGAAATATCTAAATTCTTTTCGATCCTACAACTTGGACTTTCACCAGATGTCTGGTCAACCTTGACCCATCTGGATTTCTCCGTGCCAAGTATCCAGTCAATCCTTTGACCTACTTGGACTTTCACCAGATGTCTGGTCAACCTTGACCCATCTGGATTTCCCCGTGCCTGACTTCACTCACCAGGACTTCCAATCTTCCTAGCTTCACTCACTAGGACTTCTCTTCTGCCTGGCTTCACTCATCAGGTCTTTCACCTAGCTTCACTCACTAGGATTTTCACCTGGCTTCACTCACCAGGACTTTCACCTAGCTTCACTCACTAGGACTTCTCTTCTGCCTGACTTCACTCACCAGGTCTTTCACCTAGCTTCACTCACTAGGATTTTCACCTGCCTAACATCCCAGTTAGGACTTCCCAGTCAAGTATCTGGTCATCCTTGACCTACTTGACTCTTCTTCAATCAATCTTGTATTGTCAAACATCGAAACCCAAACCAAGACTCAAGCTTGGTCAACCAGGTCAACCTTGACCTGAGGGATGTTGCACCAACAGTTAACTCCTGTAGGTTCACTTTTCTTCTCATGCTAACAAATAGTATATTTACAAAAAACACATATAAATTAGGCTCCACAAGAGACACATTGATAAATTTTACACCTCAGTCATCATTTCAATTTTCTCGGCAACCTTTCCACTAGTTGATGTTTTTCCATATGCAGCCTCCACAAACAACTACTGAGATGCATTTAGTTAGTGTCATCACTATTTATGTACAATTCTGCCATCTCTCAATTAAGCTATGAGTTGTAGCCTCACTACTCATCATATGATTGGCCTTTCTTGTAGTCAAACTCTCAGGTACTGGTTTGTTTCTTTATCACCCATTTGTTATTCTTGTTTATTAACAATTCTTCTGTTTGCTATGTAAGAGCATTAATGAGTGTTGTGTCGATGGGTCCTTCCTCTTCTATTTTATTTTAAAAAAGAGGAATTGAATCCTCCATCAAACTTATATGGACAGTGAGGCATTCATTTTAATTGTTTTGTTCTAGTAAAACTTGTTCAAGTCTTATCATAAAACCTGGAACCATCTCTTCCAATGCAAATGGAAGAAACACACATACGCAAACATTATAGTAAAGTAGGATAAGACAAATATATAGTGTATTCCAACATCATGCATGGAGTGAATTTAACTTTTATATGCTATGAAAATAAAAAATGTCTATATCATACAAGGGACTAGATATCTCGGAACGGTGAAGTTATTGTCATGTGACCTAGAGGTAACGGGTTCGAGTCTCGGACATAGCCTCTTGCAAAGCAGGATAATAGACCCCGCATTGGAGGGAGCTTTGTGCACCAGGCTGCCCTTTATATCATATAAGGGGCCACATGTCTTTAGATCACAGCATTTCCATCTGTGGTTAATGTTGTGGTCTGGTTTTGTCTTCTTACATGCCATTTTGATTCCATAAAGTTGTTGAAACTGATGTTCCTTTAATCAAACTACCTTGTAACCATAGTGGATGCTTGACATCCTATGTTGGACATTGAGATCCTTGATTCTCCATTAGTGTGTAAAAGTTTGTAGAAAAGTTAAGCACCAGACACCTAGATCCTTACTTTTCTGAAAAATTTGTTTTACAGCCCAAGTAATATAGATTTAAGCTAATGAACCTTTATAATTTCTGAAATTGTGACGGTAATTATGCTCATAAAAGTTAAATTACTCTGATAAACTAAGATCTGCATTAAACTAGTCTGATAAACAAATAATCCTATGGTCTAGAATATGAGCTTGAAGCGTGAATAAGATTTAGTTGATTGGTCCAGGCACAGCTGAAGGTCTTTCTTCACAGCATGGTGAATTAGCAATGTTTATCTATGTGGTGATTTGTCAAGTAAATTTCTTTTTGTTTGTTTGGACATTGAAGTTAGCTTAACATCTTTGGGTAATTAGTTATCGTAATTGATAAAATGTTTACACAGTAATTACAGAGATCTAGTTGGTATAAATAGTGGTCTGCATGTGATGCAATTATGATAGCTGATGTTATTCCAATTGTTCAAGCCAGCCAAATTGCTTGCTTCCATATGCCTGATGGAATCATCAGTGCAAACAATAGCACGTATTATGCTTTCAATAACGAGCCACTAGTTTAGCCATAGTTGCCATAGAATCTTGGCAAGTTATTGAGGAATAAATTTTAAATGTGCAAGTAAAATTAGTTTGTGTTCAAAGTATGAATAAATTTTAAATGGTGTTTGTTGGTTCTTAGATTTGTGCTTCATTGACCAATACCAAATCTCAGCCTCAGGCTTGTTATTGTATTAAGATAGATTGAGAAAGATGAAACTTAACATAAGTTGGAACTTCTAGGAACTGGTTCTCAGATCATAAGGTTGTTGGCAGAACCAGCGGAGTAGCACTTACTGGGCTTTCTATTTTGAGTTTGCAGAGTCTTAAAATTTAAATTGCCGTTAAAATTAAAAAGAAAAAATAAATATGTATCAAATCATTTACCACTTACAAAGTTAATTGTGTTGAATCAAAAGGCAATTGTGGTTATTTATTTTGTTTATCATTCAGTTTTAAATTTTATTTTCTAGCAAATGAAATAAGTTGTAAGTAAATTTTCTGAACCAAATAAGGCTTAATCCTTTCTAATTTTAATGGGGCAAAAATCAAAAGGGCGCTCCAAATTAAGAGAAACATGAATGGGCGTCCCTTTTTCAAAAAACATCAAATGGGTGTCCTATTTATAATTTTATCTCAAAAATACTCTTGACCCAACATTGTTGTAGCTGCTATCGTAGCTGCTACAACGTGTAGAAGCTATCGGATAGCTGTTACAACGTGTAGAAGCTATCAGGTAACTATTACAACGTGTAAAAGCTAGCAACCAACTGCTACACATTGTAGCCGCTAACTTCTACACGACCGATCATGATCAAATAATACTCATTTCAAATGTAGTGGGTGTAATGGAGTCCTCTTATTTTGTTTTATTTATTGAAATATTCTAACAAATAAAAGGTAGTTGCCAACTTCTACACGTAGTAGCTAGCTGCTAGCTTCTACACAGTGAATCGTGATCAAATAATGCCCATTTCAATTATAGTGTGTGATGGAGTTCATTTGATTTGTTTTACTCATTGAAATATTATTTTAGCTAGGTTATCACTCTCAAATAAGCAAAATTAACATAAGTTAATCACACGTTGTAGAAGCTAGCAGTAAGCTTCTGTACGTTGTTGAAGCTAGCAGTCAGCTTCTGTACGTTGTTGAAGCTAGCAGTCAACTTCTACACGTTGTAGCAGCTAGCTGCTAGCTTCTACACATTGTAGCAGCTAGCTGCTAGCTTCTACATAACGAATTGTGATCAAATAATGCTCATTTCAGTTGTAGTGGGTGTTATGGAGTCCATTTGATTTGTTTTACTCATTCAAATATTATTTTAACCATGTTATCACTCTCAAATAAGCAAATTAACATACGTTAATTACACTGTTATAGAAGCTAGCAACCAGCTTCTACATAGTGGATCATGATCAAATAATGCTCATTTCAATTGTAGTGGGTGTGATGGAGTCCATTTGATTTGTTTTATTTATTGAAATATTATTTTAACCAAACTATCACTTTCAAATAATCAAAATTAACATAAGTTAATCACATTGTTGTAGAAGCTTCCAGCCTGCTACAACTTATATCTTAAAATTGTTCCAGGGATATTTCAAATAGTTTACTATAAATGGGGCATCCATTTATCTTTAATTGGAAAAGGGACGCCCATCTCACGATTTGTCAAATGATGGATGCCCTTTTGCAAGTCCAACTGCTGTTGGACTAACTGGATTTAGAAGTCGAATCTGATTTGGGACTGCATTTAGTAAATGACAAAGTTAAAATCACATAAGTAGATTTTTACTAACTTCATTGATAATTGTTAACACTAGTAGATTTTTCTTACGAAGCCATTCTTATTGTGAATAAAATCACATTCTTGTTCTTATTTTTATTTTTTTAATTTTATTTTAAATTTTCTCGATCTTTGTTGAATGTTTCATATCTGCAATTCCTGGTTTTCAAAATTCCATTTTCTTTTTAACACCCACATGCTTTGATATTTAGTTAGTTATCTATCTACTGATGTGTTTGTTTGCTCAACAGCCATTCGATCTGATTCAGCTTCAGAATGAGAGACGAAGCATTTGTGGGTCTCATAAGCTGTCGGTTCTCTTTAAATTTCTTAATTGTTTTCGTTTGTGATGTCACCGTAACATGGTTATGGTTGGATATTTCCGCATGCATTGAATAAAGTTGCTACATTTTAAAACCATGACTATGTGACAGACTCAGGCTTTGAGTTTTAGGCATCATTTGATACCCAAAAGCATTTGCGTGCCTTGTCTTGTTCTAATGTTGCAGCCAATCTATAAAAATTTGTTATTTGCTTGCTTGTTCAATATGGATGCTCTCTGCGGTATTGTGTTCTTGGTGTCCCTTTTTTTAAGTAAAAATTTGCTCCTTTTTACATAAGGTGTTATGCTCAAGTTTATCTTTCCCTCCTGTTCTTATATGCGATTTTGGTTCGAGCAGGATCCAAAATTCAACTAATTGAATATTTTTTTAGATAAATTGAATCTCAATTGGTTATCTAATTAATTGATTTTTTTTTATATTAACAATTGGTTTGATTGAATCCAATAAATTGATATTAAAAAAAAAATAACACGCATGAAATGAATTTCTAAAATAAAGACTGATCTATGAATATACAGGTGCAACGATCCAGTGTCTTTGTCAACAAATACTTCACATGGGTCTTCGGAGGTTAAGTTTTATAGGTATAAAATGTTAGAATAAAAAATCCTTTATGATTTATCTACTATCTTATTATACGAAGCGAGTGATACTAGGCCCCTTGAGGTGGACAATTAACAAAACAAACCCTTCTCATAACTAAACAAAGAAAACGAAAAAGAGAAACGAGTTTGCTCATAAAATTGGGCAAAATTGAAGTAGAATTTTGGTAAATGTATTTATTCAATCAAAATTAACATTGCCATTTATGATCATTTTGTTTACTTGTTTTTTATGCCTCACCGTATGATCCAATCTCGCATTATATCGCTTTATCATCCATTACAAAAGATTTGCGTACAATTTAAATTCCTTCATTGGAGTTACACCTTGAGGAAACACAATATGATAAAAGCATCCACTCCCCTTGCTTCTTATTTTCTCTTCAAAAACATCACTGGCAAAAACCATATTTGTGAAGAAACAATCGCCAGACAAATATACGGGTAAACCAGAGTGCACTTTCTTGTACCTTCCTAAATTTGTTTCCTCATCTTTTTACAAATATCAACGAACAGCTGCAAATTTACAATCTTCTTATCACTCAAACGATTGTGACCTGCATCAAAAACGGACCTTGATCTCATCTAGCTTTCAGTGCAAACACTTAACTCCTTTTGCACTAACAAAGCTAATGTCAAACTTATCCAACCACACTTTTTAGGGTTTCCCCAAAATCCTTCCTGTGTACAACCAATCCTTCTCCATTAATAGAATCAAGGCAATGAATGTTGGATAGTACTAAATCAGCTTCCAGAAACGCAATTTTCACTAGCTCACAGTTCACAGCTTGATGTCTGAATTCCAGATCATAGAAACTGAAGTGTGTTCCCGAACACCACCAAATTCTGCAAAAACAATGACCTTACAGCCGAAGCCTGGAGGTCTAAAGACACTGGTCAGTTTCATGCTAAGGAAAAGCATGAATGATGAATGGCTGAAGTTGGACTAAGGATGATGGGGATGGTCCATGGCCTGTAGCTATGAAATGCCATGTCATGCCATTGCACGAAGTTTGAACCTTTGTTTCCTCCAGTGCAATAAAAACTATGCAAGAATGGTTGTTGCCAACCATTCAGTTAAGAAAGATGGTGCTTCAACGGCAGATAATAAGCTACAAAATCAACAATGCTTATGCGAAGTAAACAAAACATCATATCAATGAATGTCAATGATGCCAGCAAACTGCAGATTGAGGAATTTGTCATTCGTGTCAATGATGCCAATGCACAACTACCAGTCGAGCTAAATGCCTTAGTATTTGTGCATCATGATATATGATAATGTCACCCATGAGTCATGCCAACAGGTTCATTCAAACAAAGATGCTATAAAAATTTAATAAAACAGTGCAAACACCAATACTATCCATTCCAGTTCTGTAATCTTTTTTCTGCAACTGAGCAAAGATATGTCTCAGATGTTGATTGGAGGAGTTCAATTAGGTTCAGCTGAAGCGCCATTAGCTGAGTCCTTCCGTCGTCCAAAAGGGTTCTTTGAAAATGTTTGAAAAAATCAAGGAAACGTAATCATCACAGAAGATAAGTGTATGCATATCCATGTTAATGTATATAAAATAATTACATAAAGTTCTCGTTGGAGATGGATCATTCATTAAGTACAACAAAGGCATTGCTTGCAATTGCACATAAAAATTATAATTGTGAAGACAAGTTAACTCTTTAACTTGACAGAATTTAAAACTAAAGAATCTCAACCAACCAGGGCCAGTGTCAAAGTTATGCACAGCAAAATATGCAGCACTAAGTCTGTATGCATTTTTTTTCTGGTTTACAAGACGTGAGCCAAGTACTTTGAGTAGGCAAGATAGATCTTATATTCTTTTCATTAAACCTCAGCAAAATAGGAAATATCAAGCATGTCTGAATAATTTATGGTCTATATGCAACAAGCTAGGCCATTTTTGTGGTTAAGCTAAATTGATCTTGTATTCTTATCTGTCGTGTATGATTAAACATATGGTTATTGCATTGTTACAGTATTAGCATAGCATTATACTGGCATTGTTAAGTGTTATCACATGTATAGATAATTTATATCAAGAGAACACTATTCTGGCATGGCTATCAAATTAATTAGCAACTAGACTGCTACTCACAACTAAACCACATAAATATCAACAAAAACTGGTCAAAATAACAAACAGTTAAAAATAACCATTAAACAACTGTTAGAAACTCAAGAAACTGAGTCAAATATACGCCTGCGGAGGTGTAGCTCAGTTGCCATATTTGGTTAAGGTCAAACATCTACAAAATAGTTCTTTAGGTTGCACGAGTCAAATTTAGCGAAGTACTAGACCATAAGTTAGAAAGCGCTCTTGATGTTCTGATAAAACCATGTTATACTTGGCTTGATCAGATACAATGTTTACTTCCAATATAACTGTCATAAGTAAATTAAAAATAAGAAAGTTCTCTTAATGATGGCATAAAACCAAATTAAACTTGGTTTGACCTCCTATAATGCTTAATTCCAAAGATGTCTGTTATCAGATAAACAGAAGATGTAACACTGCAAAAACTTAAACATAGCATGGTTAGCCAGCAAACTTTAGCAATGAAAAGAAAACCAAGCATAAATGATTTTCTATGCATCATAGCAATGGCAAAGATCTATTTGTTAGTTCAGCAAAAGTATCATGCGTCATCCTTATTAACTTATTAGCATATAATTGACAACAAATTGGAAGGAACCAATCAGAGTTCAATAATTGAAAATTATAAAAATAATTGAACATATTTTGACAATAAACAATTACAAATTTGCCATTAAAAAATCTGCTATAGAAAGGATATTGAATTCTCATGCCTCCGCGACCAGAACTAGCAAGAACTGCACCCTGAAGATTTTGGTGAACATTTTTAGCACTGACAACATCCTGAATTAGAGAAAACAAAGGATATAATTAGAGAAAAGAGTCAAAAACTATCCTGTAAGTAAGTTGCAAATATAAAGTTATATTTCCCAGACTAAGAGGAATTTATAAATTACTTCAAACTCAATGAAGCAAACTGTATTTCTCTCCTGTCGCAAAATCTTCATTTGTTTGAAACCTGATTGGCTGTGAATGACAAAACGATAAAGGGTATAGCAAATAAATGATTACTTGACAAAGTGAGGTAGAAGATTCAACAAAATCTAAAATGAATACATATTACAGCATTTGCAAAATTATGAATCAAGCTGAGATTCATACACGCTGAAAAGAGCTTTAACTTCTTCCTCATTTACATTTTCACCAAGATTGCCAATGAAAAGAGTATTGCATGGAGGATTATCTTTCGTATTCTGTAAGAATGCATGAAAAGTGTACTAGAAAAAATAAGAACTGAGAAGAATATTAGATAAATATAACAAACTAACACATATAAACTGTCCACTGATTGTACAAATATCTACTAAAAATTAACAAAATGAATGAAAGAAATCCTAGACATTTTTCCATTACTTGGTTGCTAATTTGTTGCAAATTCAAGTTTTGAATCAAATGGCAGGTGACATCCTGTGCCTTTTTGGTTACACCCACTTCCTCCAATTGGAACCCATCCATTCCCCATGATAAAATGCATACGTAACTCATGTAAAAGGAAAACTTTATTTGTATTATGCAGATTGTGACCAAATTTTAACAAGATAATTCGAAATTTAATCTTCTACCATAAATGTTTCCATACATTTGTTTAATTTTTATTTCAAAAATGTCACAACTCTCATTACACTCGGAATTATTGATGTTTACCCTTAGTAGGAAAATTTTCATCTTGACAATGTATCCACCTGATGATATGGCAAGACTTGATTTAGCCAAACAACTACCACACAGATAGTACAAGGTCTTCTATGATAAGAAAGACCTTTGACTGACACAAAGTATAATTAAACATATTTATTCATATGATTTTTTTTTCCATTTTTGGCCTTCATTATTGTATTCAATGATTTCACTTATCTACTTTATTTTCTTTGCGAATAGGTGGGAAAAAAGTCACTTTTCTATACGATCATTGTATGCAATTCATGTGAATAAGTCATGCTTGTTGCCATGAACAATAATCTCGATCAACATATCATTGATGTAGAATATTACTAGGTAAGAAATTTGAATAATATAAAATAAAAGAGAATAATTTTTAGTTGTTAAAATGAGAGTGCAACAAAATTTATCAATAATCTAGAGAGAAATTCTAGACTTTCTTTGAACTTGTTTCCACAACTTAATCTAATCGTGATATCTTGTCTAATAAAATAAAACGTCATTAGGAAGTTGGGAACATCTTTATCTTACTTTGATTTTTTTTCATTGATCTTTTTAATCAAGAAATAAACCAATAAAATTTATGAGAGGATAGAAATAAAAAAAATGAAGCTATTAGCTCATAAAGTAAATAATTATTGGTAAATGGCAACATGAATTACCTGTACAGGTGCATAGCGGTTAGGTGCTGGCATAGGAGCTGGAGTGGGCATAGCTACTTGAGGTATTGGGTAGCCTCCATATGGATCATATGTGGCAGGTGGATGTGAAGCAATATAGCTAAACAAAATTGTTTGCAACAAAGAAATAAGATCAAAAATAAAAGGAAAAAAATAGAATTATCTCAGTCCATATTAGCTCACTGTAAATTTACCTTGGGGTTGCCCAAAAGGGGGGGGGGGGGGGGGGGGGGGGGGGGGGGGGGGATGGAAAGGTGGTGTTGCATAACCTGCATGAGTAGTATAATCTCCAGCTGTACGCAGACGCTTACTTTGGTCAAGAGAGCTCGACTCAGATCCCACAGCTAATCGAAAGAATGAAAAATAAATTAAACAAACTAGGTATGTTAAAAATTTATACATTCAAATCACAACTCAAGGAGAACACTTCGATAATCAATTTCCAGATGGAACCCAATTTCTATAGATTGAATATAGGTACATGTATGACAAGTAGATTTTGCTCTGAATACAAACTTAACAAGTACTGCAAAGTTAGTCACAGAGTAGCTTCAATGCACGTAGAAAGAACAGGCGTAGCTTATATATTTGCACTTATTTTTCAGGCAAATTTAAATATCTAACAAAGGAAAGTATCATTCTTTTTTAAAACCATCAGAAAATAAAGCGAAGAAAACAAAGAGCTGACTTTTGTTTAAACATTATTATTCCCAACCAGATCTGAAAGTTACCACAATATTGAACTCAGAATGTCATGGCTAAACATTCCCTGAA
This sequence comes from Zingiber officinale, assembly GCF_018446385.1. Taxonomy (NCBI): domain Eukaryota; kingdom Viridiplantae; phylum Streptophyta; class Magnoliopsida; order Zingiberales; family Zingiberaceae; genus Zingiber; species Zingiber officinale. The sequence goes on along the minus strand of NC_055993.1, from coordinate 12,862,774 downwards.
TCGTTTCTGTCAACACTATGTGCATTTTATGCAGAACAAAAAGTGAAAAACATAATCAGTAATCAACAAATAGTAAGTTGAGATAGACAAAGCGCGGAGTGCAAAGAAATTGATATAATGATGCCAATAAGGATCAGGAAACTAGAAAATAGAGACATGCGGATAACCTTAATCAGCAACCAAAAGAACCCTCAGCTTCCAAATTAATGGTGACACAGAAACTATATTTTTCAAATGATTAACTCTCTAAACAATTACTAGTAACATAACCTTGGATAGAGATCATTGTGGGGAAAAGCCATCACCATAAATAGCTGGAAGGAACAATGCTTGTTTTCTAAATTAACTTTTAAAAAAGTATGTAATAAATTTACTTCTGTATTTACCCTTGCAATTCAAGAGAAGCATTTGATTTATGTTTATCCAACGTCATTGAAGTCTATACCAACCAAAATTCATTGCTTTAAAGCCATGTTATCCTTCATTGAACATTATACAAGACTATGTACGTCGTAATACTCCACATGCATAAGTAAAAAAAAATGGAAGCTAAACTAGTTGACAACGTAAGTTATTATAAAGATCAGCGATCCAAGCTATATTAACAAGGCGGACCTCTTTTTACAAAAAGGTTCTTCTTCGCCATCTCTGTGTGCAATACGGAATCCATGTCCGAGTCAAACACCAAGTCCTGAAGGATTCCATATCCTCACATCAACAAAGAACCACAGCACGCGACCAAATAAACAAAAACACACTGATAACGACGAGGGTTGCGTTAGTCACCTGAATGGCGTCTTTGGCGGCCAAGGCGTGCTGAGCCGTGGAGAAAAGAGCGAAACCCATGGGCAACTCCGCCTTGTAGTTGATCTGAGAGGCCTCAAAGCCCGGCAACCACCTGAGAAGGTTATGGAGCTCCCTCTCCTTGACGTCCCCAGGTAACCCCGTGATAAATATCGTCCGAACCTACGAAACAAGAGGATTTAAAACAAACATATCGAGTTCGCTCTATTTCACCAGGGAATCAAGATTTAGGGCATACCTCGTCGGCGGCAGGGCGGACGGAAGGATCTCCGGCGATGAGAGGGACCATCGCAGGTACCCACTGCTGCTGGTAGGGGTGCATCCCCGCGCCGGCCATGTTTTCTTGTTGGTAAAACCCTAGATCTGATAGTTCCGGAATTGGGACGCTCAGCTCGATCTCGGTAGCTTCTTAAGTGGGTTCGCATTAAGTGGGCCGACGGGCCCAATAAACACGGCATACCTGCAAGCCCAATGTGTATTATTTTAACGGCAATTTATCAAAAAAAATGTACTAAGTTTAATGTATTTACCAAAAACATATCACGATTTTGTATTTATCAAAAGGCGTAGTTAACTAAAATCAATTCCCAGATTACCCCTCTGGCTAACCTGGCAACCGCCTTTTTCAAACACAATTTTTCAAGCATCCAAGTCGAAATTAGAATTGAAAAATAATTTGTGGTTCAGATGCACGTCTTCTCACCGTCTCTCTCCCTTCATCCCTCTGCGTGGTGTTATAAACTTGAAAGAAATATGAAGCTTGCACTTTCCATTACTGCTCGTGCTGGTTGACGGGATTGCAATAGACCAACTAGGTTTATGGCATCATGGCGTAAGAGTTGCTAGAGGAGACCAAGGACAAATTAAGTTAAGAACGTCAGCCGAGAAGGACAAACTTCTTGCAAGAGGGAAATTAGTAGAAGCGCACATTTAAAGATTTAGACATGTATGTATTGATTTTTTTACTGTAAATTAGGGTAATGATGGTAAATAAAAATGACAGTATTGGTGGGAAGGGTGTCGGCAAAAAGTGTTGTTATGGTTTATTTTGGTTGTGTGGGGAATAATATTCAACAACACCTGAATTATGATGTAATAGAAGACTTAATCGATTTCAGTCATGTTAGTATGATAGTTAAGTTTGGCTAAAAATTATTTATTTATGGTTTAGGGTTTAGTCAGTGGTGGTCCTAGTTTACAAGAAGTATCTGCTTCAAAAGGGGCCTGATATCTATGATATCAAGCCCACCTTGGGCCTGATATCGATAACGTGTTATGTGGTTAAAACTTTGCTTTTACATCAAACCCTTCCTAGTTTGAGCAAAATTACAATTTAACTATAGCAACATCAGACCCTTCATAGTTTGAGCAAAATTACAATTTAACTACAGCAATAGATTTTGTAGTTGCAAATTTATTAAAATAGTTTGTAATTTATTTATCAGGGATGATCATATAACTGAAGAAATTCTCTTTGAGATATGGGATACTCTTGATGCAAATTCTAGCATTGGACATGCAGCTAATGTAGGAGAAGTATCCAGAACAAATATTCCATCATCTTCGCAGTATAGTTGTGTGCCTAACACAAATAGAAATACAAGCAGTAATTTCACATTTGATCTAAATGAAGAAGCTAGTATTCAAGAATATGAGGTTCTGAACCCATGTGCAACACTTGTTGATTATTATGAGCCTACTTGGAGTGAGGAGGAAGGGTATTATAACCGAAATGGAGAGGAAATGCAATGCAATACAGATGTACAAGAATTCTTTGCTGATGATATGCAGATTGAACAATATGAAATATCTCAAGAGCAGTACAGTGACTTAGAGGAGGAGTTTCCAATAGCTGATGATCCATATATTCTAAATTCTCGATTGCTCCAAAGACCAATTGAAGAGGCAACAGATCAGCATGAATTTTTTTTAGGACAAATATTTCCGTCTCGACAAGAGTTCAAGAATGAACTTGTGAAGCATGCCATGGTTAAACATATGAGATATAACCCAGTTGACACTCGGAAAAATAAAGTAAAAGCTGTCTGCTTCAATTAATCGTGTAAGTGAAGAGTAGTTGCCCGGGGGGATGTAGAGTACATTGTTACGAAATATATAAAGGAACGCCAATGTGGCACCATTAGGGAAAGTGTTGATCATCAAGCATGCTCTTCATCCTTTGTAGCTTCTTTTGTTGAAGAGTAATTTCTTGCTAATGAACAATACAAGCCAAGTATGATTATAACAGATATAAAAGCTAGGTTCGGAGTGACCATATCCTACAAAAAAGCATACATAGTTCGAGAGAAAACGATAAAGAAAGTTGTTGGAGATTATGACCAAGCATATAGAGATCTTCCATTATATCTGCGTGAGTTAAGAGTTAGGGATCCTGAAACCTATGTGGCACTACACAGGAATGGGGATAATCAGTTCCAACGCAGTTTTTGGAGTTTGAAGCTTGTAGAAGAGTATTCAGGTCTTATCTTCGTAAATTAATTGGAATTGATGTCACACACCTAAGAGGCAAATATCCGGGTGTGTTGTTAATGGCTACATCAATAGATGCTAATGACAATGCCCTCCTAGTAGCCTTTGGAATCGCTGAAGTTGAATGTGGGTCTGCATGAGAGTGATTTCTGGATCATACGAAGAGATTCTTTAATGTTGATCCAGAGTCAATGAGTATAGTATCAGATAGACATCGTGACATTATAGCAGCAGTTAGGAAAGTCTACCCTACTGCCCGTCATGCTTTTTGTTGCCACCACATATCTTGCAATATGGTAACAGATAGTGGTAGTAGGTCAGGTTTAGGGTTGTTTTGGGCAGCAGCTCGAGCAAACACAACACTACAATATGATCTCATAATGCAGTCCATGCTTGAAAAATATCCAGATGCTCATAAGTGGCTTTAGAACATTGACCCTAAAAGATGGGCTAATGCATATTTTAGTGGCAGAAGGTACACAATGCTAACCACCAATTGTGTAGAGAGTTTAAATGTTTTGTTCAAGGAGACGCGTGAACTTCCGATAAACAGGTTAATTGATAATACCAGAAAAAAGGTGGCTCAATGGTTCTTTAACCGTAAGGAGGAAGCGTCGAAATGGTATGTTGCATTGACACCTCATACTACCAAAGAAATGGAATCAAGGAGGGAGAAAGCTAGACGATATAAAGTCCACCCCTACTCTCAATCCGAAATGGAAGTAGAGACATAGGGTGCTTCATACATTGTTGATTTGGAGAGAAAATATTATAACTGTGAGGAGTTTCAAATTTCAGAATTGCCTTGCTCACATGTAATTGCTGTCATAATTCACCGGAACATGGATACACTCCCATATTGTGAGCATTATTTTCATTCACAGAATTGGAAAACGACACACATGGATCGTATTTACCCTTGTCGAAGCAAGGAATTTTGGCCTAGGGGAGTCAACAACATTATAGTGCTATGTCCCCGTAGCCTTGTGCAGCCTGATAGGCGAAAGAAGGCAAGAATCGAGTCGAAACATAATGGGAAGGTAAAAATCAAATGCAGCAGGTGCAAACAACTGGGCCATAATCGGAGGACCTGTAGAATGCCGCCAGCCCCTGGTTCTTGACTGAATTGTAAATTGGAGGAGCTGAGCCATATGTTTTGTATGAAGTACATATATAGGATTGTAAGAAAAACAGTTGTGGAAAGTGATGTTTCTGTTATATAGGTTTATGGAGTATTTATTTTGTGTTACAGTGTTATTATAGGTATGAGAAGTGTAAACCATCACCTGCAAGGCAGAAATAATACTTCACACCATATCTCCATTGTGTAAAATAAAAATACGATACATTTCAATTCAACAGGAAGAGGTTAGTAATTTTAAAGTCACGTAAATATGTTGTGAAATATAAATGAGTTAAAACTCGCACAAAGGGATTGTAGTAATCCTTGCAAAATAAGATAGGACAGCAGTTCTCGGTCATTGAAAAATAAAAGAGGTGCACTGTTCCGTGGTAACTTGCACAGAGTTATACCTTCTTAGACAGGGGGTATAAATACGTTTTGACACCATATATACCATCTCGCCAGTAAGATCTTCAGAGGTAATGTTATTTCAGGTAAATCCAAGTAGGGGAGGGCCATCAGTGGGTTTTGGTCAAAACACACTAATGGACCTAGACACCTCTGATTCGACCCATTTCAGTTCTAGTGGTATTATGGAGTTGTAAAGACTCCAAATCTACTGGCAAATCCTTATTTAAAGCTCTATAGGTGTTGGGAAAAAAATTAAATATAATCAGCCTCCGTTGGGCCTGATATGCTTGAATATCAGGCCCAACGTGGGCCTGATATGAGTACATATCAGGCCCAACGTGGGCCTGATATGAGTGCATATCAGGCCCAATGTGGGCCTGGTATCATATCATTTCATAAAGCTTGATTCTATCTCCCCCTAATATAAACTCCAAACATTCTAACAGTGGCCTGATCAAAAAAATTAAATAAGATCAATTTTAAAAGTCCCCTTCCATAGGGTTAAAAAGGAAAGCTGTGCACTATTCCGTGCCAACTGGCACGGAGCTATACCTTCTTAGACATGGGGTATAAATACGTTTTGACACCAGATATACCTTCTCCCCAGTCAAACCTTCACAGGGAACGTGATTTCAGGTAAATCCAAGTCGGGGAGGGTCATCAGTGGGTTTTGACCAAAACCCACTGATAAACATAGACACCTCTGATTCGACCCATTTCAATTCGAGTGATATTCTGGAGTTGTAAGGACTCCAAATCTGCTGGCAAATCCTTATTTAAAGCTCTATAGGTGCTGGAAAAAAAATAAAATATAATCAGTCTCCGTTGGACCTGATATGAGTGCATATCAGGCTCAACGTGGGCTTGGTATCGTATCGTTTCATAAAACTTGATTCTATCTCCCCCTAATATAAACTCCAAACATTCTAACAGGGGCCTGCTCAAAAAAATTAAATAATATCAATTTTAAAAGTCCCCTTCCATAGGGTTGAAAAGAAAAGATGTGCATTGTTCCGTGCTAACTGGCACGGAGCAATACCTTCTTAGAAATGGGGTATAAATACGTTTTGACACCAGATATACCTTCTCCCCAGTCAGACCTTCACAGGGAACGTGATTTCAGGTAAATCCAAGTAGGGAGGGCCATCAGTGGATTTTGGTCAAAATCCACTGATAGACCTAGACACCTCTGATTTGACCCAATTAAGTTCTAGTGGTATTCTGGAGTTGCAAGGACTCCAAATATGCTGGTAAATCCTTATTTAAAGCTCTATAGGGTTACCAGTGTGATCCTCCAAATCGACTGGACTTTTGCTCAGCGTTCGAAGCTTCCGGACTTTCTGCTAGACTTCCGCTTCCCGGCTGGTCCAGTCTTTCACCTGGTTCACGACACCAGGACTTTCCACCTAGGGTTACCCCCCTAGGACTTTTGCCTGAAGCTCTCGACCCACCAAGACTTTCCGTATAGGGTTATCACTCCCTATGACCTAGGGTTACCACCCCCTAGGGTTTTCCACCTGCCTAACCGCAGCTAGGACTTTCCTGAAACACTCAATCAGGTGCATTAGATCACAAAACAACTTAACTTTGAATATCTTTGCCATTATCAAAACAACGGTCGATCGTCGGATGTTTCCAGCACCAACAATTGGGTTTTGACCAAAATCCACTGATGGCCCTCCCCTACTTGGATTTACATGAAATCAAGTCTCCTGTGAAGGTCTTGGTGAGGAGATGATATATATGGTGTCAAACAGAATTTATACACCATGGATTAGAAGGTATGACTCTGTGCCAGTTGCCACAGAATAGTGCCTCTTGCAGTTTCAGGACTAAGAACCAATTTTTTTTTCCTCGTAACTTAGTTACTTTGGTGTTCCATATTTACATGCCTAATTTAAATTTCAAAGCCTACCTTGTGCTCTTGAAACCGAGTGTTGGTCCGATCCTATTTGATTTTCTAAACAATCCTAACCGTTACCATGTTTTTAGTTTTGAGAAGATAGATATGGTATGCAGTACAACTTATATACATTATCTCTCTTTTCACTAATAAGCACCAGCATCGCAATTTGGATGTCACGGGATATTGTGACTTATATTTGACTAATCACTATGCAATATAATTAATATTCCAGTGCTAGTTTATCCTCTGTTAGAATGTTTTGATCAGGCCCCTGTTAGAATTATTTAATTTTTTTGATCAGGCCCCTGTTAGAATGTTTGGAGATTATATTTAGGGGAGATAGAATCAAGCTTTATGAAACAATACGATACCAGACCCCACGTTGGTCCTGATATGCACTCATATCAGGCATATCAGGCCCAACGGAGGCTGATTATATTTTATTTTTTCCCCCAGCACCTATAGAGCTTTAAATAAGGATTTGCCAGCAGATTTGGAGTCCTTGCAACTCCAGAATACCACTCGAACTGAAATGGGTCGAATCAGAGGTGTCTAGGTCCATCAGTGAGTTTTGACCAAAACCCACTGATGGCCCTCCCCTACTTGGATTTATCTGAAATCACGTTCCCTGTGAAGGTCTGACTGGGGAGAAGGTATATCTGGTGTCAAAACATATTTATACCATATTTCTAAGAAGGTATTGCTCCGTGCCAGTTGGCACGGAACAATGCACATCTTTTCTTTTCAACCCTATGGAAGGGGACTTTTAAAATTAATATTATTTAATTTTTTTGATCAGGCCCCGGTTAGAATGTTTGGAGTTTATATTAGGGGGAGATAGAATCAAGTTTTATGAAATGATACGATATCAAACCTACGTTGAGCCTGATATGTACTCATATCAGGTCCACATTGGGCCTGATATTTAGGCATATCAGGCACAACGAAGGTTGATTATATTTTATTTTTTTCCCCAGCACCTATAGAGCTTTAAATAAGGATTTGCCAGCAGATTTAGAGTCCTTGCAACTTCAGAATACCACTCGAACTGAAATGGGTCGAATCAGAGGTGTCTAGGTCCATCAGTGGGTTTTGACCAAAACCCACTGATGTCCCTCCCCTACTTGGATTTACCTGAAATCACGTTCCCTGTGAAGGTTTGACTGGGGAGAAGGTATATCTGGTGTCAAAACGTATTTATACCCTATTTCTAAGAAGGTATTGCTCCGTGCCAGTTGACACGGAACAATGCACATCTTTTCTTTTCAACCCTATTGAAGGGGACTTTTAAAATTGATATTATTTAATTTTTTTGATCAGGCCCCTGTTAGAATGTTTGGAGTTTATATTAGGGGGAGATAGAATTAAGCTTTATGAAACGATACGATACCAGACCCACGTTGGGCCTGATATGCACTCATATCAAGCCCACGTTGGGCCTGATATTCAAGCATATCAGGCCCAACGGAGGTTGATTATATTTTATTTTTTTCCCAACACCTATAGAGCTTTAAATAAGGATTTGCTAGCAAATTTGGAGTCTTTACAACTCCATAATATCACTAGAACTAAAATGGGTCGAATAAGAGGTGTCTAGGTCCATTAGTGGATTTTGACCGAAACTCACTGATGACCCTCCCCTACTTGGATTTACCTGAAATCACGTTCCCTGTAAAGGTCTGGCTGGGGGGAAGGTATATCTGGTGTCAAAAAGTATTTATACCCCCTGTCTAAGAAGGTATTGCTCCGTGCCAGTTGACACGGAACCTAGTGACTTTGTGCTCTTGAAACCGACTGTTGGTCCGAGCCTATTTGATTTTTTAAACAATCCCAACCGTTACCATGTTTTTAGTTTGGAGAAGATAGAAATGGTGTGCAGTATAACTTATATACATTATGTCTCTTTCCACTGATAAGCACCAGCATCGCATTTTGTATATTGTGACTAATCACTATTCAATATTATTAATATTCCAGTGACAGTTTATAATCTTCTCATATACTACATACCACTGTATTATACAACAAAGACTATATACACAGATATTAAACTACCTACACTATGTAATAAGTTCATTTACATTCTATACAAGTTTTTGCCTTACAAGACTATGGATATTTAATCCAATGTTTTAAAATACTTATCCCTCAAAATTGATACCATGACATCAATTCTAATTTTTTTCATGTCTCCTTGTTTGAAGTCCATCTTCATATCATATAGGAGACATCGAATGTATTGCATCACAAAGAAGCCACAGTCAACACTGTAAATAACAACAACATTTTTATGGTCAATATTTTTTTATCAATAATTTATATTCACACTCTGTGCTCGATTTACCTTGCTTGTTGTTGTGGACATTCTATTATGCGAGAGGCCCATTTATCGAACGGATAATGCCTTTCCAAGTTTGGATGAATAACAACAATGTGCTCACGACTATATAATTTAAAATCTGATACATGAAGATTGAAGAGGAAATTTCTATTTTCCATCAACTAGCATTTATATTAAAATACAACATACACATTATTATTAGATGCTCACCGTTGCTTCAAATTCATATTTGTATTTACTTCCACTTGCTAGAGAATTGTACTAATTGAACGTCATTGATTTGGTGTCCACCAGCAGCAAGTGGAAGTGTGCATTATCACTGCACAAAGGTATAAAAATATACCTTACCTCTTCATCTCCTCTATCCGTCTTTATCAGGTGTTGGAAGACAAACTTACTTGACGATTTCATTAATGACTACAAATATGCAAAGTCATACATACATAACCAAATAATAAAAAAAATTATAATTTTTACTATACTCAAATCAATTCCTTACCGTAAAGAATGTTGAACAATATATTGACTTGTTGTATGTGCTTCTAGACGGGAATGCCCCCTAAATAGAATTTTACAATACGTGTCGATTACATCCCCTCTTGTTAACATCTCTCCATTCACACCAGATAAAAGGGAATACAAATTTAAACAAAAGGGTGGTTCCTCCCAAACTATATCATTTGTAAACCTACAAAGTAAACAAATCAGAGATTATTTTTACAAATTTAATTTTGATAACCTTAGCTTAACTATGTAATTAGAGAAGCATATAATAGTCTTGACTAATCAACTATGTAATTTACATACTTTATTTCCTCCAAGGCTTTTAACAAGTACACCACATCTTCGTCTTGTTTTTTTTTCTTGGAAGCCTTAAATTGCTTCTTCACATACTATGCACACAAACAAAAAAGGCAATTAGATAATTCATTAAATCTAACAAATTACAATGAAATTTGCAGATATCGTCTTACAACAATGACTTGTTTCCTCATTTTGTCATATTTGGCAAACATATCTACATCCTTCTCTGCCTCTTCATCAGATTTGTCTTCCATTAATTGTACAATATTAATTTCTTCTTCCATTTCATCCAAATCAATTTTTTCCTTTCCCCTTGTCCACAACAACAGATTCTTTGACAACTTTTTTTCCTTCTCCTAGACTTGTAACTTTCTCCGCAGGCTCACTTATTTGTATATTTCTATGCTGCATCTTAGGTAAAGTTTTGAGCCACAATGGACTATCAATTGGAGTATCTCTGTAATCATAGCGACTTCTGTCACGTTCTCTCCTACTTCTTATTGTAACACCTACAGGTTCAATTTGAGGATCGTCTATAGGCTCGCTATATTGAGATTCCATGCCTTTATTTTCAACTATTTTAAGTAATTCTTTCACCCTCTCCTTCAATTGCATGTTCTCCATTGTTAGCTCTTTAATTCTGTTTGCTTGAATAATGCAATTACAACACTCCTTATTAATCTGCCTTCCTCCTACAGTGACTTCAATTTGTGATGCCTCCATTGCATGTGGACTGTCATCAACGCCAGCAAGGTTCTCAACCAATGATTTTTCATCTTCGTTAGGGATTAGGTCAATCACAACCTGCAAGAATATTAAACCACATGTTAAAACAAGACTTTTAAACCAAACTTTAGTCAAAGTATTCAAAATTTACCTTTTCAGATGAGACTTGGTCAATCAATTCCCTCACCTTACTAATATGTGAAGGAATATTCCTCCACTTATTTATTCTTGCTCCTTTTATTTTGTATGATTTTTGGATTGGAACATGCTCTAAAAACCATGCCTGATTCACCATCACAAGGGTTAACTATTTTAAAAATGTCCGCAAAATATTAAAAAATTTCACATAAATTATACACTTACTGCCAAAAGACCAGCAAATCCCTTTAGGTAAGGGAGGTTGGTGTTAGACTGTTTTATCTCAGTTGATGAAAATATGTCCCCAATCTTAGGTAATTGTGGAGCCATAAATTCATGGATTGCTTCAACCCAGTTGAATCTATCAAGATTCTCAAAATCATCTACTATATCTATAAAACTTAACGGGACCTTATATGTACTAGAAGAAAATAAGACACAAACAAATATATACAAAATATAGAATTTACAAAATAATAAAACATCATCTTCGCCTTCAACGCGATTGCCATAAAATTTAAGCAACTCCTCAATTTTTGATCTAGTAGCTTCTTTTTTGTTTGAGAAGTAAGTTAGAAAGAGGTCACTGGATGCTTTAGCTGAATTCATCGGAATTGAAGCTCCTCGGTTTACAATACCAAGCAGCAATGAAACGTCTCCTCTTGTGAAGCCAACCGGAACACCTGACAAAGTTAAATTATTATTAGACTTCTACCAACACATACAAAAGTATTAGAAACACCGTGGACATGATACGATGCCATATCAAGCACACGTTAGGCCTGATACGGCATCATATCACGGCATCGTATCAGGCCCACGTTGGGCATAATACGACATCGTATCAGGCCTAGGTTTAACAAAAGATTAAATTTTACCATATAACTACTTTGTGATTAAAATGCGAAATTATAAATTGTACCCAAGAATCTAAAGGTTTGACTACTTGAATTCCAATTTTCAAATATATTTACCAAAATCTCACGGATGTGTTGCATATCTTCTATGTCCAAAAAAATACGAAAGAGTGACTATTTGATCAGTACTATGTGTCGGTCATGTAAAATAACAGACCCTTCATGCGTTCCTTTCTTCATGGATGCTTGAAAAAAACTTTTAAAGTGACCGAGGACACTGTTCCAATACAGTTTCTGTCCAACATCAACTGAACCCTATACTTTATAAAAATATAAAAATTTAAATCATACTAGTTCAGCTTCTCAAGATCACAGAGTTTGTAAAATGATAACCTTTACAGCTAATTGATGTGGAGAGGATGATGATACACCCGATCGACGTCTTTGCGCCATTATGATACCAGCTGATTGATGTAAATCCTAGAATCCTTCACTGTTGGCTCGCGAACCGTCTTGGTTTTTAATTGAACTGAAATGCTTGATGCCGCTTGAGAAACACTCGAGGTCACTAAACTAGGGTTTCACGAGAGGGAGCTGCACTCGCATGTCACGAAGGAGGGAGGTACACTAATGATCGAATTTATTTTTTTAAAATCAAAGTTATTCAAAAATGTTGTTCGGATGCCTGGGAAATGATGACTGATCAGAGGAGATTGGCGGGAGGGTTATATTCGGTATTACACATCACTTACCTGCGCCTTTTGGTAAATACCAAATGGTGATACGCCTTTTGATAAATACAATATACCACGTACGTCTTATGGTAAATTGTGGTTATTTTAAAGAGGGGAGGTAAAGATAAATTGAGATTTTTTTTTGCTTTGAAAAACAAATTGCTTTTAAAATAATAATAATAATAATAATAAAATTTTAAAAAGAACAAAATGTCGAAATCATGAAACTGCCCTGTTTCGATCAAACCGAAGCTTTGGACCTCGGATTGTGCATATAAACAATCGTCAGCTTCACTAATCTCCAAATGGCACGGTTCGCGTCCGTTGAATTTGCTGCTACTTGGACGGACACCTTGAGTTGGCGTTGACACTCGACATCGCTGCATCACTTGGATGCCGTCGCTGCAGCATACGCCCAAGCCGGCCAAAACCCGGCCGATTTAAGGCACCGCATCATTTAATTTGTCCTCGACTTAGCCTTCGCATGCACAACAAAGCATAGCAAGCCGATCGAGGCGTCGGAGCTAAGAAGGAGAGAAGAACCAGAAATGGGATCGTCCATGTCTTGTTGTGGCCGATCCGAGAAGGTGGATCAAGGGTATGCATGATGCGTGCGTGCGTGAAATCAAATTCGATGTGTGATTTTCTAATATAATCGTCAATTGAAATCAGGGTTGTTGTGAGTAGTGGCGGATTGAGTAGCACCTGGAGGATCTTCACCTACAAGGAGCTCTACTCTGCGACCAACGGATTCAGCGAGGATCATTTGCTGGGCGAAGGCGGATTCGGGAGCGTCTACTTGGGCAAAACCAGTGATGGTCTTCGGATCGCGGTGAAGAAGCTCAAGTCGATGAACTCGAAGGCGGAGATGGAGTTCGCGGTGGAGGTAGAGGTGCTGGCGAGGGTCCGGCACCGGAACCTTCTCGGGTTGCGGGGTTACTGCGCCGCCATGGATCAGAGGTTGATCGTGTACGATTACATGCCCAACCTCAGCTTGCACTCGCACCTCCACGCCCATTTATCCGGATCCAGCGGGGCGAAGTTGGATTGGAGGAGGAGGATGAACGTAATCCTTGGATCTGCGGAAGCTTTGGTGTGAGTGATGAATTCAATTAATATTATTCAGAATTGAATTGCTTAATTAATTAGTAGATATTAGAGCGAATATAATTAATTAATTTTCATGATCAGGTACTTGCACCACGAGGTGACGCCGCACATAATCCACCGGGACATCAAGGCCAGCAACGTGCTGCTCGACTCCGACTTCGAGCCGCTGGTGGCGGACTTTGGGTTCGCGAAGCTCATCCCGGAGGGGGTCAGCCACATGACGACGAGGGTGAAGGGGACGCTGGGGTACCTGGCGCCGGAGTACGCGATGTGGGGGCGCGTCTCCGACAGCTGCGACGTCTACTCCTTCGGCATCCTCATGCTGGAGGTGGTGTCGGCTCGGAAACCCATCGAGAAGCTCCCTGGCGGCGCCAAACGCACCATCACCGAGTGGGCCGAGCCGCTGATAGCCCGGGGGCGGGTGGGTGACCTGGTGGACCCGCGCCTGCAGGGCGCGTTCGACGAGGCAGAGCTACGGCGGGTGGTGGAGGCCGCTGTGCGGTGTGTGCAGGTTCGTTACGTTATTATTGTTATCAATATTAAATTATCAGATATTGTTTTCAGATGTGTGTGTAATAATAATATTGTTAATTTGGAGTGCAGGGGGAAGCGGAGAGAAGGCCTGACATGAAGGAGGTGGTGGAGATTCTGCGGGGGAAACATGAGGGGCGAGTAAAGAGAGAGGTGGCGAGGTTGGAGAGCATTCGGTACAACGATGACCTGATGGCCATGGATGATCAAAGTGAGGAGGAGTTGGAGGACGGCTTCTTTGTTTCAGAGCGTGGAGCGAGGGATCAGAAGAGGGTGGTCGATGAGGGAGACGAGGCGAGCAGCTTCTACGGCGTGTTTGGGGAGTTGCCGGTGCGGATGACGCAGGATCCTCCGCACGCGAAGACATGGGGCGGCAGAAGAGAGGGCAGGTTAATGTGAAATAATGCCCAATTACCTATTGATGAAATTGCGTAACACTTAATCATCTATACATATTTCTGTTTGAACTCGGTGTAAGGATATATGTTTGATACAGTCTATTGATTAAAATCCTCCCATGTGTTCCAACCCCTCTGTAAGTGCCTGTTCTTTTTATTCTGCCTTCTATTTTAATCAGTTGTTGATCTTAGTGACGTTCTAGTCTCCTTTGTCTGTCCAATATCCATTTTCATTTCTCCATGTCAAATCTATTGATGGCCACAGAGTCACTTCTGCTCCTTCGTATAGATCCACCGAGTTCAACTTCACCATTGGTGAATTGGATAGAATAAGGAGGACGTATAAGATTCCTGTCGACCATCGTATAGTGGTTCCAAATGATAACGACAGTCCTAATCATTCTCCTCCCGATTTTGTGATCTTCTTAGCTTCTTGAACCATTTTTTGAGTGGGCTACACTTTCTTATTCCTACTTTCTTCTCCGAAATGGCTTTCCACATTCCCTTGGTCCAAATTCACCATACTAAATTCTCATATCTCCTCAAGTTTTTCATTTTTTTCATTTTACCCAAAGAAAATGAAAGACGGGGTATTCTTCTTTTTCTCCAAAATTGGGCCCAGTCTTTTGAAAAACTTCCCATATCACACAAAAGAGGTGAAAGCCTTACTTTTTCTTTGTGAAGCCCCCTGAAGCCTGTGTCTTGGCCTACTCATTGGCAACTCGAGTTACCTGTAACTCCTACCTTGAAAAATTATCACTTGGAGCAGAGCTATTTTGTTGCGTCTCAGAAGTTGCATCATATGAAGTTCGTAGCAACTTGCCACTCGATGAGGAGTTATTTTACAAATTCATATTGAGCCCCGTCTCAACTCCTCTCACAGCTTCATTCGGTAAGACTTTTTGGTTGCACAAGTTTTGCTATCTAATGAATGCTTACCACCTTGTCCAGTCAACACTATGCTGAAGACTTCCATAAGCAAAGTGGTGAAGCTACCAAAACCGAATTGGAGGCAAGAGGCGTGTAGATTGTGGACTTGACAATGGATGAGGCTATGCCCAAGGGGAGAACACCACTCACTCCTATCGTGACTCTGACAAAGGCTACCCCCCAATTGGCTGCTACGGAACCAACTCCGATAGGGGAGTTAAGGACACCTATAGCCCCCCAATTGGCAGCTACAACACTAACTCCCTCGAGGGAATCAAGGGCACCCTTGAGCAACGAGGAAGAGGCGTCACTCGCCCAGGACCCCCTCTAGCCCATCGTAACCACCGGAAGTTTAGGTCTCGACTTCGCCAACTGAGTCAGGGAACTGTCATGCGGAGGCCAACTCTGTAGGATCGTTGCGCTAAAAGGGGTGAATAGTGATCGTGGCTTCTCATAATTTTCAAAAATCGATCACATAAAGAGTAAGTAAATACAACGGAAATAAAGAAATACATAACAGAAAGAGAATCTAAGTCAACACGTGTTAGTTTTACTTGGTTCGGAGCCGGTGACGACTCCTCCAAGGCCCGCGATCGATGATCACTTTCGATGGACAATCCACTAGTAGTTTGAATTGTTACAAAGAGTCATTACAATTTAAGTATGAGTACCTTTGAAAATTAAACAATACCAACTACTTAGTGGAAGAGATGAGCATAGTTATCGTCGGATCAACTTTTGGGCGTTGTAGAATCATTTTCTAAGCAGCGCGTAGGAGAAAAACTTCTTTGAATTGATATGTCGAAGCTACTGATCGAATCCTCCTTTTATAGCTGTATCTGGGCACCTAGATCCCCTCCCGGGCGCCTAAAGTGTGTTGACGTGACAAGCTCTCGTTAAAATTTCATCCTGGAAGTTTATCCATATCCGGGGCCCGGACCACCTTCGGGCGTTTGGACCGCTGATGTGGGCTAGCTAGTCGTTGTGCTCCAACGCAGACTTAGGATTGTTTTTTGGAAGTTAAGGTGCTTGGAGTAACTCCGAGCGCTTGAACCATTCGGGTGCCTGGCCAGGCACCCACCTAGGGTGCTCCCTCATCGTAACTTACCCGGGCATCCGGAGCAACTCCGAGCACTCGGACAAGCTCTGGGCGCTTGGAGCCCTATTTTCCAGCAACCTTTTGCTTTCAATTTCTACACGACAGAGTTATATGGACAAACAATAATATGTAAAGTAAAGTGAATTTTGACAGTCTCCGGACTATCCGATTCTGACTTTGAGTTTAGCTGAAACTCTAGATCAGATCGACGTGTACTGTTCTCTCTACTGGGAACGTGCCTTCATTCACTCCTCTCAGAAGAGTTTACCTTTTGACAGATCCGTCCTCCAGACTGTCTGGACTTTTACTCAACATCCGAGACTTCAAGACTCTCTCCTAGTGTCCTCGACCCTAGGATTTCCCTCCTGGTGTCTGTGACCTCCAGGACTTTCACCTAATATCCTAGTCCTTAGGATTTTTGTCCGACGTCCTCGACCTACTAAAACTTTGCCTAGTCCCTAGGATAGGAACTTCGTTGCCTAACCGCAGGTAAGACTTTCTATCTACCTAGTGTCCATTAGAACTTCTTTACCTAGTCTCAACTAGGACTTTCATCTTACCTAAGATCACTTAGGACTTTCCTACACACTCAACCAAACTCGTTAGAATAACAACACAGTTTAACTTTGAACCTTTACCAATATCAAAATACAAGTTTGATTAGCTAGTGTTTCTCGTACCAACAAGCTCTTCACGTCTGCGTGGCCCAACTTCGCCACTTAGGGCTTAGACTCCGACTTTCCATGCTGAGTCCTAGGGCCTCTATATCAAGGCCAAGTTGTCACACCCTCATCCGAGCCTCGGTTTCCCAGTTCGTCCAGATGACACCCAAGTGGATCCCTCTCTGCTTAATGTGGGTGAAGGCCCCGTCCAAGCGGCCATAGAAGCGGCCTTGGAGCCAAAAGTTTTCAGAGACTACAAGCCAAATCTTACTTTCTATAATCTAGTGGCGACGAAGTGGGTGAATGCCCATGATAACTTGTTAAACAAATTTTTAGATATCTAAAAGGTACACAAAATATAGGAATGTGGTACCTTAAGATAACTAATTTTGACCTTTTAGGATATTCTGACTCAGACTATCTTGACTCTAAGTTAGATAGAAAAAATATAAGTAGTGGATGTCAATTACTTGGACCATCACTTGTCAGCTGGTTTAGTAGAAAATAATTTTGTGTTGCTTTATTTACAACTGAGGCAGAAGATATAGTTATGGGTGAATGTGTAACACAATTATTATGGATGATGTACATATTGCAAGACTTTAACTTAAATTATAAAAATATAAAAATATTTATTGATAAAATAAGTTCAATAAACTTAACTAAAAATCTAGTACATCATTCAAGAACCAAACATATAAAGGTTAAACATCATTTTGTAAGAGATCATGTAGCCAAAGGCGATATTGAACTCAACTATATTGAGTCAAAATCAAATTTGGATGACATATTTACTAAACCATTAACAGAACTCAAATTTAGCAATTACGATGAAAATTAGGAATGTGTACAATAGACTAAGACTGTTAATTTCAAAATAATTTTTAAATAATTTACAAATTTTAGGAAAAATTCTTTACTTATATTTTATAAAAATTTATATTTCCTTAGTATTTTATAATTAATTTTGGCCTTATACTAGATCAAATCCATAAAAATCATGTTCCTATAGATTTAGATATCGAGCATCTCACAAACATAATAGGTCTACCTTGATTGTGTATTCAAAAACTTAGAACGACGTGAGATGCATAGGCTTATTGTCTGGACTTCAGATGCTTATATAAATGCATCAACACAAGTCTGGGCGGAAAATACCAAAATTATAGTGACTAGGCTAATTAATC
Source organism: Zingiber officinale (assembly GCF_018446385.1). Classification (NCBI taxonomy): domain Eukaryota; kingdom Viridiplantae; phylum Streptophyta; class Magnoliopsida; order Zingiberales; family Zingiberaceae; genus Zingiber; species Zingiber officinale. Next base: position 12,844,523 of record NC_055993.1, on the reverse strand, counting down.
CATTTTAGTCAAATACTAACTAGATACATGTACTTAACTTGATTAACCAAGTGAAGTTTAATATAAAACATTTAAAACATACCATTTAAATAATTTACTTTAAATTATTTAAGGCCAAATGTTTGATAAAACATTTAAGGCCAAATGTTTTAGATGAAGTATTTTTTAAAAAACTATATCAGGTTCAGGGGGAAAATATATTATTTTTAAAATAATTTACTTCATTTCCTAAAATTTGTTATAAAAATCACCTTCAAAATTGGTTTCAAAAATACCATTCAATTTTGCAAAAAGTCTTTTTCAAATATGTGTGTTTCTACTTCGAAAATTTATCTTTGAAAATACTTCCAAAACTATTTTACCTAGACAAATTGTTTGAACAAAGAGAATTTTGAACAATTAAAGTTTCAAACAAACTATCTTTTTAACGAATATTTTGAAATCTTCTTTTGCAAAATTTGTTTTTACAAAATTATTTGTTTTACAAAGTCAATTCTCAAAATATTGAAAACTTTTTGAAAAATTAGAAAATTTCTATCAAAATATTTTTCGAACACTTTGACAAGTTTAAGAAATTTCAACATTTTAAGTGTTTTATATCTTGCAAAATGATTTGCTTTAGAAAATTAATATCAAAATATTTTTCGAACACTTTGACAAGTTTAAGAAATTTCAACATTTTAAGTGTTTTATATCTTGCAAAATGATTTGCTTTAGAAAATTAATATTTTTATCTTTTTGAAACATGTTTAAGATGTTTGAAAATTTTTGTAGAACTATATTAACTCCTCCCTTCCATAAAACCTGTAAATTATTTGTAAATTCTATACTTACTAGAGTTTCGGTATAATTTTTAAATTTGCTATGTTTATATACATTATTTTTGATGAATGTCAAAGGGGGAGAGTAAGGGTTAAGTAAGAAAAAGATAAAATCGTAACCCTAAAATGATCAAAAGAATAAAATAGAAATTTAAACTTTTAAGTTCTTTTGAATCATGTCATTACTATTTCATTATTGCATATCTTTAGTTAAATTTAACTTAGGTTGTCATTGCATCAAAAAGGGAGAGATTGTTGGTGAAATTTGCACTAACAGTTTAACTCAGGTTTTGATGAATGACAAGTGAGTTAAGTTAAGTGTTATCATGATCTAACCTTGTTACCGAGTATGCAAAGTTGACTAACTTGACGGGTCAAGAGGACCTGACACCAGACAAGAAGTCCAATCGAGATGTATGATTCACAAGTGGCGAAGTCCGGATATGCGATTCCAACAGGAGATCGAGATGAGCGATTCCCGAGTGGTGAAATCCGGATGTGTGATTCCGATAGGAAGACCTGGTGGGTCAGATTGACATCAAGGAGGCAACTTGACGCATGGTAAGTAAAGTAAGTTACTATAGGAGAGTAACTAAGTGAGGATGCATTTCGTTTGAAGGGACAGTAGACGTTGATCCAATTTAGGTCTATTTCAGAAATCTAAATTAAGACCCTGAGTAGATCCTGGTCTAGAGGATAGAGTATAAGTCATAAATTAATTATATTATTATTGTGCTAACTTTATTTTGTAAGTTAGATATTATCGTGTTAAACTAACCTAACTTGTAGGGTGAAAGGAGCAAAAATGCCTCAGGTGAATAATACTCGAGACACCTTCAAGAGATGGAAGGCGCCTTCAGTACTATTCATGGAAGACGAATTCCAATGAATAAAATTTAGACCTCATTGCAGATAAGGAGTAGCAATTTCAGGATAGAATTTTGCCTATGGAAGGCATCTTCCACACTCTTTATAAGGGTGTCTCAACCAAGCATTCATCATCAACTTCTATGCAAGCTTATACGCGTCCGATTGACTTTTCGACTGCTCCAACTTCCTGTTGCTACCCTACTATTGTTGGGATCTTAGATGGCTAGAGGGGGGGGGGGTGAATAGCCTCTTTAAAAACTTAAGCAGAGAGTTCTACACAGAAACTAGTTAGCGCAGCGGAATAAGCAAACTAAAACAAAACGAAAACCAACACACAAACACTGATACACAGATTTACGAGGTTCGGGGATAACTTGCCCCTACTCCTCGGCGTGTCCGTAAGGTGGACGACTCCTTGATCTTCGGTAGATCGCACCCCGGAAGAATTCCGGCTAAAGATCCTCCTTCTAGGTGGAGTAACCTTCCCACAAAGTCTCAAGAAATATCTAAGTTAAAGCACGAGACTTACAGAAACTCGGTGGCAAAGGAGAATAGAAATGCTTACAACCACGCGAGGATCAGTAGCAGAAACAGAGATCGCAGTTCACCCGAGAGCTCAAGAACTTCGCACAACAGCACACTTTTCTTTCAAGCTTTCTTGTTCTGTTCTTGTTCCCCTCTCGCTGTTTTTACTGCTTCTCAAAACCTGATCTCTGCTGTCACGGATCTGGTCCAAACTGCACAAATCAGCGCTGCAGCCAATCCCTTTTCCTCCTTCTCTGATTCTCTGAACTCACACCAATGATATCACAGTCAACACTGGCATCTCCTGAGCTCGAACCAATCCCCAGGAGTCAAGCAGATCGCAGCCAGATCACAGCAGTATCCGTTGATGCCTGAAATGCACCATGCACCGCTGAAACCAACAGAAAGACCATTTGTCGCATTCCTCTTACGAACTTAATTTGAAATTAGGCTTGGAATGATACCTGTTAACCTGCAAACTCAAAAGCTAACAGCACAGAGGATTACATCACATAAATGAATGAGATATATCAAAAGCAGTGAAGGAATCGTTGATACGTGAACAAATCGAGTGTGTGGATCGGTCACGGACCGATCATGCCTGGACCGATCGGCAGCGGCGATCGATCCGAAACCATTCGATCGATCGTAGTGACCGATCAAATTGAGTGTGGATCGGTCCACGACCGATCCACCTCTTCTCTCTGCGGGCTTTTCTCACGATCGGTCTCACGGCCGATCAGTTACTCGATGTGCTCGGTGAAATCGATCGATGCAGACCGATCGATTTCACTCGGTGTGCTCGGTGTCATCGATCGGTCATCAGACCGATCCGTGGAACTTAGTTTCACTGGATCGGTCTACCGACCGATCCACTGATTCTTGTGTCACTGGATCGGTCTACCGACCGATCCAATGTGCCATGTAATGTCCACTTAGGTCCCTCTCTGACCTAATCCGGAGAACGAGCTACCGAGCCCTCTCTGACCTAGTCCGGAGAACGAGCTACCGAGCCCTCTCCGACTTCGTCCGGTCCAGAGAACGAGCTACCGAGCCCTCTCTGACCATTCCGTGCCAAGTCGCCATACTTGGACTTTTCCCGTGCCAAGCTCCCTGCTTGGACTTTTCACTAGATGTCTTGACCCATCTGGATTTCCCTTGCCTGGCTTCACTCACCAGGACTTTCCCTCCCAACTGATCAACCTCGATCAGTAGTCATTTTGAGTTTAAACACTATCTGATACAAACTTAAATCAGTGTCAACATCAAAACAACAGCCAGGTCAGACTGTATCAACAATCTCCCCCTTTTTGTTGTTTGACAACACGATTTAAGTTTAGATCAGAATTGTTCAAATTTTCATAATTTTAGGGGAATCAAGATCCTCCCCCTAAGACGGATACAACACTATGTGAGGGTCTTCACATTTGCATTCATCTAAACTTAGTTATCTTCTCCCCCTTTGTCAAACACCGAAAAAGTACGAATAAGGTAAGATAACTTAAAGAACTCCCCCTTAACCCTTACCGTCTGGTTCTTAAAGCGCTTAGAATTCCCTCTAAGTGTATTCTAAGACAGTAATAAGGAAATAAAAGACAAAACAAGACATGCAAGTGAACAGCATATTAATGACCGATAGAAAATGAAGCATAATAACGAGCAAGTAAATATAAAATTGAGTAGCATAAATACAGGAGTAACATCAGAAGTGCAAACATCTAGGTCAGTCATAAAGACTAACAAATAACATCCAAAATACAGGCAGTCAACAAACAAACTGTATCAATCAACATCCTCACACTGAGGAACATCACCATCATCGGCAGGAGGGGTGAAATCCTGAGGCGGCACGCTGGAGGATGAATAGCCTGGGTAAGACTGCGGAGGCGGGTAGCGTGCCATCCATCCGAGTAGCAACTGCTGTGTCACCACCTGATGACTGCGCATATCATCGAAACGCTGGTCAATATGCCCGTGCAGGTCATCATAGCGCTGGTCTATCCGAATACGCAGGCCATCCAGCTCAGCAGATATCATCTCATCATGCTGATCAAAGCGGCTCTCCAGCTCGGCGATCTGCCAGCGCAGATCAGGATCGGCCTCTCCATCGTCAGCAGCAGGAGGAGCAGCAACAAGAGCAACCTGTCGTGGAGGTCCCCGTGGTAACTCACCCAAAGCTCTCCCATCCTTCCACTGAACACCCCCATTTTGTCCAATGATGCCAGACTTGGAAAATGCCCGTTTCCCAAGTTGGCAATCCTGCCTGACCATTTTGACTACCCTACCCTTAGACACATCTATCTGAAGGGTCTCGAGCCAATCTGTAATTATATGCCCATAAGGCATATAAATAGTGGAGCCGCTGGGCCGAGAATATGAGATGATCGAAGAGTAGATGCTGGACATAATGTCAAAGTCGAGACGCCGACGTAACCCATAAAGCATCAAACAATGATAGGGTCGGATCTCAGCAAGAGGTTTGGATGTGATTGGAATAATACAGTTTGTGACTATCTTAAAAAGAATATAGTCAGGGGCAGATAGTCGTAGGGCAGCAAAGGTGGGAAAGTCAACATCCAACTCATCCAGGTCATCTGGTCTAGGATGACCGAAGAAGTACTCATAGATGGAGTCAGGTGAGACATCAAGTGGAGGACGTAATGATTCAGGTAAATCAGGATAAATTGAAAAAAGATCCCCCGAACACATCCGGCAGCCTAGATACCCAAAAAATTCTCTGATGGAGAAATCGATAGGTCTTTTAGCGACTCGGGTTTTATAAACACCATCACTGTTCTGATGAAGATTGTTATAGAACTCAGAAACTAGGTCAAGGTTGATGTCCCTTTCTAAGTAGACTACCGAGTCAAGTTTAAAATAGGCTAGGGTTTCGGACACAGAAGGACAAAATTCATCCATATACTTTCGATCCACAGATCGACATGGAAGCAGCTTGAATGTCCTCTGTTGAAATGCTTGCTCAAAATGGCGGTTCGGGAACCTTGAAGAGGAGGAAGGTTGAGGTCGGGTGGGTGCCTGGGACTTGGATTTCTCAGGTGACTTAGATTTAGAGCTCCCTTCACACACTACTTTCTTTCTAAGGGTCAACAATGTGGTAAAATGGGGCAATGAGTGAGCACCGGAGCCACCAGCACAAAAAAAACATATATGGTGAGAAATGAAACCGAAACGCCAAAGGTCTAGAGAGGTAGAGAGTTACCTTGGTGCCATTTAACTTTAGGCTAGGGCTTCCGAGGGCTAGAGCTTCGTCTAGGGTTCGGCGTGCAACGAGAAGAGAGTGAGGTTAGGGAAGGAGTCGGCTAGGGTTCCGCGTGAAAGAGGAAAAGAAGAAATCAGGAGGTTTTAATGGTTACTGATGGGTATACAGTTGATGAAATGATCGGACGGCTGTCCGATCAGTGAAATCCTGACCGATCAAGGAACGTCCTGATCGGTCAGGGATTGTCCTGATCGGTCGTGGGGACCGATCAGGGAGCTTCCTGATCGGTCCCTGGACCGATCAGATGTGGATCAGAAGGGTCGATGCGTGCCGGTGTCTCCTGATCGATCCCTGGATCGATCCAGTGAACCTTCTGTGGTTAGGAATGTCCTGATCGGTCGCGGAGACCGATCAGGTATCGTATAATCTCCTGATCGGTCGTGGAGACCGATCAGGCATCATCCTGATCGGTCCCTGGACCGATCAGTGTCTGATATAATTTCAGAGGTCAAATTATGAGCCGTTATCTATCGAGAATTCTGAAAAGTTCAGAACTCAAGAATTCAGAATCTCTCAAATTCATAACCTAGAATCTACGAATCAACACCCACAAATATATTTTAAAAAAAATTGAGCTCTTATGGTCTGAGCTTGTTTAGAGCCCGAAAGTTTCAAACTTTAAATCCAAAAACTCAGACATTTGGAATCTTAGAATTCCAATCTCAGAAACCCTTATAAAACTATATAGTGAGCCAAGGTATTAATTAAGACTTAGAATTGCTATGATCAGTTTCAAGTTTGTCAAAATATATCCAAATTAATATTATTTCCTTTAACAACCTATCGTATTGACAATCAAAGTCATGAAATGAATCATACAACCATATCAATCAACACATCAACCAACAACCATAAATAGATAATTTCTAGGCAAAAGTCCAACCAAGATTCCTTGATTGGAATATATGAGTAAGATCTATGAGCCAAATACATATGAATTATGTAATGGCCTTCCCCATACTCAATTTATGTCTCTTCAACCTAATTATTCAAGGGATGCATGATACATTTTGAATAATTTGATTGATCCTAGCATCTCACCCCATTTCTAGCAAACAAAAATATTTTGTTAAATCTTATAGTTTGTGTGAGATGTTTCCAAGTTGCCCAAATTATTGTCCCAATTACTCTTGTCATTTTAATAGTCCTTATTGATCATGATGAAGTCCTAAGGACCTAAGGAGTCAAACACATTCCCAACTCCCTCCTTAAATGACTAAATTCATTCTCCGGAAGGGGTTTGGTGAAAATATCAGCTATATTTGACTTTGACTCAATATATGTGAGTGCAATGTCTCCCCTAGCTACGTGATCTCTTATGAAGTGATGACGCACTTCAATGTGTTTGGTCCTCGAATGATGGACTGGATTTTTAGTTAGGTTGATCGTGCTAATGTTGTCACATAGCACTTGTACACCCTTATAATAAAGTCCATAATCCTCTAGGGTGTGTATCATCCACAACAACTGTGATACACTCTCTCCCATGGCAATATATTCGGCCTCGGTCGTGGAGAGAGCAACACAATGTTGCTTCCGACTCGACCAACTAACTAGAGATGAACCTAAAAATTGGCAGCCCCCACTAGTACTTTTCCGATCCAATTTGCATCCAGCATAATCGGAATCGGTATAGCCTATCAAATCAAAGGACTCCGTACGAGGGTACCACAGTCCTACTCTCATTGTGCCTTTGAGATATCTCAGAATTCTCTTAACTGCAATTAAGTGAGATTCCTTGGCACAGACTTGATACCTAGCGCACATGCCCACAACAAAGAGTATGTCCGGTCGACTAGCTGTGAGATATAGAAGACTACCAATCATGCTTCTATATTGCGTTAGATCAATTGGTTTTCCACTCTCATCATTGTCAAGGCGAGTGTTTGTCGCCATTGGAGTGGACACTTCCTTAGAGTCACTCATATTGAATTTTCTAAGCATCTCTTGAGTGTATTTTGTCTGATGGACATAAATTCCATCTCGAGTTTGTTTGATTTCAAGTCCGAGGAAAAATGTCAACTCTCCTACTAGACTCATCTCAAACTCACTTTCCATGTGAGAAATGAATTCATTCAAATAGCCCTTGTTATTTGAGCCACAAATTATGTCATCGACATATACTTGGGCTACAAAAATGTTTTCACCATCTCTTCGTAGAAATAGTGTTGGGTCTATTTGGCCTCTTATAAAATCCTTCTCTAGTAAATAGGTTGACATCATTTCGTACCAAGCTCGAGGTGCTTGTTTAAGCCCATAAAGAGCTTTCTTGAGCTTGTATACGTGGTTCGGAGCTTCGGTACTCACAAACCCCGGTGGTTGCTCAACATAGACCTCTTCTTTGATGAGACCGTTTAAGAAAGCCGATTTAACGTCCATTTGATAGAGCTTGAAACCTCTATGTGCAGCAAAAGCTAGCATCAAACGAATGGACTCTAATCGGGCCACGGGAGCATAAGTCTCATCATAATCGAAACCTTCGACTTGACTATAGCCCTTGGCTACAAGTCTTGCCTTGTTTCTTACAACTTCTCCCTTTTGATTTAACTTATTTTTGAAGACCCATTTAGTTCCAATAATGGTGGTCTTCTTAGGTCTAGGAACTAAGTCCCACACTTGGCTCCTTTCAAATTGACCTAACTCATCTTGCATAGCTAAGATCCAATCAGGATCGTGCAATGCCTCATCAACTATTTTTGGTTCAATCTCTGAAATCAATGCGACTTCATTAGATTCATTTCTAAAGAATGACCTAGTCCTAACCCCTTGTTGGATGTCTCCCACAATTTGATCTTGGGGATGACTAGTGGCTAACCTAGACTGCCTTGGTGTTGGCGGTGCCTCATGAGTGGTCTCACTCGGCACAGGCAAGGACTCAATATCAGGCAAAGGATCAGATTGAGTTCTTTGTTGCCTTTGCTCATCAACATCAGAGTCAACTTCGACTCGTTCTTCATTTTGATCATTCAAACTTAGATTTCTAAGTTCAAATTGAATTTCTCCTATATCCCTTGGTTGATCATTTAAGTTAGGGATTTCTTCAAAAGCTACATCAGAGGACTCTTCAATCAATTTAGTCCTATTGTTGTAGACTCGATAGGCTTTGCTGGTAAGAGAGTACCCGACCAGTATCCCTTGATCAGCCTTAGCCGTGAACTTCCCAAGATGATCCTTGGTGTTCAAGATAAACACCTTACAACCAAACACCCTAAGATGTTTAATTGTAGGCGGTTTCCCAAACCAAAGTTCATGGGGAGTCTTTCCTAAAAACCTATGTATTAAAACTCGATTTTGCACATAGCAAGCTGTATTCATAGCTTCAGCCCATAAGTAGCTCGGTAGTGAGTACTCATTGAGCATGCTTCGTGCAGCCTCTTGTAGGACTCGGTTCTTTCTCTCCACAACCCCATTTTGCTGTGGGGTCCTTGGAGTAGAGAACTCATGCCTATATCCCTTTTCTTGACAAAACTCTAGAAACCTATGATTTTGAAATTCCCCACCATGATCACTTCTAATGGTTTTAATTGTTGTAGATTTTTCATTTTCAGTTCTTTTACAAAAGGAAATAAAAATATCTATAGTTTGGTCCTTATGTTTCAAAAAGAAAGTCCATGTGTATCTAGTAAAATCATCAACGATTACCAAGCAATATCTACTTCCATTCAATGATATTACACTACTGCAATCAAATAGGTCTATGTGCAATAAATCTAAAGCAGTAGATGTACTTACAGTGCTTTTACCTTTATGAACACCTTTTGTTTGCTTACCCTTTTGACATGCATCACATAGTTTGGTCTTGTGGTACTTGATGCTGGGTAAGTCTCGCACTAATCCTTGGTTGGCCAACTTCCGGATGTTCTTCATGTTTACATGTGCCAACCTTCTATGCCATAGCCAAGACTTTTCTTCTTTCGACATGAAACATTTAATCAAAGCATTAGTAGCACTTTTAAACGATACTTGATAAATATTATCAACCCTTGTGCCTACTAGTACCGTGTCAAGTGTGTCAATGTGTTTAACCAAACATTGACTTGAATGAAATTCAATTGTGTAACCCGTATCACACAATTGACTGACACTTAGGAGATTAAAAGTCATCCCCTTGACTAGAAGGACATTCTTGATATGGAGACATTCGGATATATGAATGTCTCCAACTCCTACAACCTTAAGGCTACCATTGTTACCAAATAACACATTACCTCTATTTTTGTTTTGAATGGTAGAAAATAGTGATCTGTCCCTGGTCATGTGCTTGGAGCATCCACTATCAACAAACCAAGTTGATAGATGCTCCCCCTCGACCAATGCCTACAAGACACGGAAGATAGAGGTTTTAGGTACCCAAATCTTGGGACCTAATGCTTCTACAACGAAAGACCTAGGAACCCATGCCTTGGTCATACCTTTCCTAGTTCCATGAGCCCTAGAAACATGTGATCTACTATGTTGAGTTCTAGACATTAGAGAAATGAAACTCGACTCCTTGGGTTGATACCCTAGCCCGGCCTTGTTGTAGACTGCCCTTTGGGCATTTAGAATCATGTCTAGAGTCTTAGAGCTAGTTGAGAATTTCTCAAGCATTTTCTTGAGTTTCTCAACCTCACCCTTTAACGCCTTGTTCTCATCCTCAAGGACTTCTAGATGTAGGTCATCGACCTCATCTTCCCTAAGGGTTCTTAAGGTTTTTACTTCTTCTTTTAACAATTTATTTTCTGTTTTTGACTTTTTAAGCAATGTAGATAAGTGAGTGATAGTCTTATAACACTTTTCTATATGAGAAGAGGTTACCTCTTCATCATCCGACGATGATGAAGCCGCGGTTGAAGCGTCGCTCGAATCTCCCTCACTTCCGGAGTCCGAAACTTCCCTTACCATAAGTGCTAATTGTCGTGTGCTCTTTTCCATCTTCTCTTCTTCCTCCGATGAGCTTGATGAGGACTCATCCCAAGTGGCCTTGAGAGCCTTCTTCTTCTTGGCTCTTTCCTCCTTCTTTTTGGCTCGTTCCTCCTTCTTCTTAAGTTTTGGACACTCACTTCGATAGTGTCCCTTTTTGCTGCACTCATAACACGTAACATTAGTTTTGTCAATATTTTGTTCACTAGGTTTACCTTTTCCTTTGTATCTCCTGCTCCTTCTCATGATTCTTCTTACGAAATTCGCCATCTCACTTGATGATGATCCACTTTCATCATCGGATTCTGAGGAAGAGGTGGATGAGGAAATCTCCTTTTCTTTCTTCTTTTCCTTCTTCCTTCTTCCATCCTTGCTCTTTGGTCCTGCAAACAAAGCAATACCCTTCTCTTTTTGACCTTTGTTAGCAAGCTCATGAAGTTCCATCTCACAGAAAAATTCATCTAATTTAACAATGGAAAGATCCTTGGATACCTTGTAGGCATCTACCATAGATGACCACAAGGCATTCCTAGGAAAAGCTTTTAGAGCATACCTTACGAGATCGCGATTCTCCACTCGTTCGTCCACAGAGTGTAGACCGTTGATGATCTCCTTGAATCTCCCATGAAGCTCACTTACCGTTTCATTGTCCTTCATAGTTAGATTTTGGAGTTGATTCAAGAATAGGTCCCTCTTGGCAATCCGAGAATCTCGAGTTCCCTCTTGGAGCTCGATGAGTTTGTTCCATAGGTCTCTTGCACTCGAGAACGGACCTACCTTGACGAGTTGGTCCTTGGTGATTCCACATTGCAAGGTGACCATAGCCTTGGCATCGGCTTGTGCTTTGCGTAGTTGTTCGGTAGACCACCTAGATGAATCAAGTTCCTTACCTTCTTCATCTTTTGGTGGTGTAAAACCCTCCTTGACGGAAAACCACATGGAGATATCGGTCTTGAGGTAATACTCCATGCGGCTTTTCCAGTATTGGAAATCTGCTCCCTCGAAATAGGGTGGACGGTTGGTGCTGAATCCCTCCTTCATGGCCATTGTTTAGCTCTTTGGGTTGTTAAGCCGAAATGAAGAGCACCAGGCTCTGATACCACTTGTTGGGATCTTAGATGGCTAGAGGGGGGGTGAATAGCCTCTTTAAAAACTTAAGCAGAGAGTTCTACACAGAAACTAGTTAGCGCAGCGGAATAAGCAAACTAAAACAAAACGAAAACCAACACACAAACACTGATACACAGATTTACGAGGTTCGGGGATAACTTGCCCCTACTCCTCGGCGTGTCCGTAAGGTGGACGACTCCTTGATATTCGGTAGATCGCACCCCGGAAGAATTCCGGCTAAAGATCCTCCTTCTAGGTGGAGTAACCTTCCCACAAAGTCTCAAGAAATATCTAAGTTAAAGCACGAGACTTACAGAAACTCGGTGGCAAAGGAGAATAGAAATGCTTACAACCACGCGAGGATCAGTAGCAGAAACAGAGATCGCAGTTCACCCGAGAGCTCAAGAACTTCGCACAACCGCACAGACTTTTCTTTCAAGCTTTCTTGTTCTGTTCTTGTTCCCCTCTCGCTGTTTTTACTGCTTCTCAAAACCTGATCTCTGCTGTCACAGATCTGGTCCAAACTGCGCAAATCAGCGCTGCAGCCAATCCCTTTTCCTCCTTCTCTGATTCTCTGAACTCACACCAATGATATCACAGTCAACAGTCAACACTGGCGTCTTCTGAGCTCGAACCAATCCCCAGGAGTCAAGCAGATCGCAGCCAGATCACAGCAGTATCCGTTGATGCCTGAAATGCACCATGCGCCGCTGAAACCAACAGAAAGACCATTTGTCGCATTCCTCTTACGAACTTAATTTGAAATTAGGCTTGGAATGATACCTGTTAACCTGCAAACTCAAAAGCTAACAGCACAGAGGATTACATCACATAAATGAATGAGATATATCAAAAGCAGTGAAGGAATCGTTGATACAGCGAACAAATCAGAGTGTGTGGATCGGTCACCAGACCGATCACAGTGCCTTGGACCGATCAGGCAACAGCCTGATCGGTCTGAGGCCATTCTGATCGGTCGTAGTGACCGATCAGATTGAGTGTGGATCGGTCCACAGACCGATCCACCTCTTTCTCTCTTCTGCGGGCTTTTCTCCTGATCGGTCTCCCTGACCGATCAGATTGCACTCAGTGTGCTACTGAGTGTTTTCTGATCGGTCTGCAGACCGATCAGATTTCACTCAGTGTGCTACTGAGTGTCATCTGATCGGTCATCAGACCGATCCGTGGAACTTAGTTTCACTGGATCGGTCTACCGACCGATCCACTGATTCTTGTGTCACTGGATCGGTCTACCGACCGATCCAATGTGTCATGTAATGTCCACTTAGGTCCCTCTCTGACCTAATCCGGAGAACGAGCTACCGAGCCCTCTCTGACCTAGTCCGGTCCAGAGAACGAGCTACCGAGCCCTCTCTGACCTAGTCCGGAGAACGAGCTACCAAGCCCTCTCCGACTTCGTCCGGTCCAGAGAACGAGCTACCGAGCCCTCTCTGACCATTCCGTGTCAAGTCGCCATACTTGGACTTTTCCCGTGCCAAGCTCCCTGCTTGGACTTTTCACCAGATGTCTTGACCCATCTGGATTTTCCTTGCCTGGCTTCACTCACCAGGACTTTCCCTCCCAACTGATCAACCTCGATCAGTAGTCATTCTGAGTTTAAACACTATCTGATACAAACTTAAATCAGTGTCAACATCAAAACAACAGCCAGGTCAGACTGTATCAACAACTATGACTCTAATATGTCCGACTATCACCGAGAAGTGATCCAAACATCAAGCTTGAGCCAATTATCTACAAAAAGTGTTTGGTAACAAAGTGTTAATTTCTATTCTTAATTACTTCAAATGGAAAGTATAGCTTGTTACACTCTTCCAACTCTTTTTGTAGTCGATCACCTCTTCCAACGGTTCTGGAAGAGATTTTTAGTGGATTATCCGTCAATAAGTCCGCGAGACCTGGGTATTGGAGTAGGAGTCACCGAATGCTCTGAACCAAGTAAAACTGAATTGTGTCTTCTACTTTTTTATTTTATATTCTTGTTTCCGCTACGTTTACTTTATCTTTTAAAAGTAAAAGAAAAGTTTTAAAACCATGTGATTCACTCGCCCCCCCCTCTCACGTGTGTCTCAATCCAACATATTGCTCCATTGTATTCCTTGATTTGTAATGCTAAAAAATGTCATGACAGCTCATCTTGGAGGATACTTCTTGAGAATGGAGGGCCTCGGGGGACTTTTGCTCCCCTAGATGAGGGTTTTTTTTTCCTTTAGAGGGTACTGATGTGGGGTCTCTTTCTAAGATCCAAGGAAGACTCTGTTGGGGTTCAATCAAAGTCCCACATTAGAAAAATTTGGTAAAGATTATGGGTTTAAAAGGATATATGATATCTCCATTGGAATGAGGCCTTCTGGGGAGAGTCCAAAAGCAAAGACATGAGGGGTCTAGGCCTAAAGTGGACAATATCACACCATTATGGAGATATGTGAACATCCTTTTGTTAGGGTTGCAAGGTTGCAAACATAGTCCCATATTGAAACACACATGGGAAAGATCATGGGTTATAAAAGAAAAGATATCTCCATTGATATGAGGCCTTTTGGGGAGAGCCCAAGAGCAAAGTCATGAGGGTCTAGGCCCAAAGTGGACAATATCATATCATTGTGGAGATATCTAAATTCTTTTCGATCCTACAATTGGTATTAGAGTCCGGACTGCCAGAAGGTTTAACCACCGACTGTGCACAAGAGCTATAGTTTGATTGAGTCATGTGAGTACAATATTGACCTTGAACAAAGAAAGTGGGGGCTCTTATGTTCGGATCAAGAGGACCAAACACTAGGCAGGAAGTCCTAGTTGTGGCTAGGCAAGGAAGTCCTAGTAGGTCAGGTGGACTGAGGAGTAGGAAGACCTGGTGGATCGAGGATCGGACATGGGAAGTCTATGGTCCTTTGTTTGAGGGGAGGGGGGGGGGGGTTGTTGGGGTTACAATATTGCAAACATAGTCCCACATTGAAAACACATGGGAAAGATCATGAGTTTATAAGAGAAAAAATATCTCCATTGGTATGAGACCTTTTAGGGAGAGCCCAAGAGCAAAGTCATGAGAGCCTAGGCCCAAAGTGGACAATATCATACAATTATGGAGATATCTAAATTCTTTTTGATCCTACACATTTTGCACAACAAATGGTATCAGAGTCATGGTCCAGACCAGATGTCATGTGGAGCAGCCTTCATGGTGATCGGATACTTGCGAGGAGGGCTGGAGCAGGTCAGAGTGACTGAATGCTCGCTAGGGCTGCAAACGAATCGAGCCGGCTCATGAGCTTTTCGAGTCAGCTCGAAAAATATTCGATTCGTATTCGAATTTATCGAATTCGAGCCGAACTCGAACATATTTAAACTTTTTTTCGAGCCGAAGTCGAGCCCAAATTATATTGTTCGAGCAACTAGAAAAGCAAACCATTACTTGGTCCCTAAGAGTCAAATCTATTACTTAGATAGACCTTATCTAAGCTATGACTCAGGGGGAGCAAATAGAAAAACAATCCAACCAACTTGATTAAACCAAACTCAATAATTAGGCTTAGGATTAGTTTCTGCTTAGAACAGTTAAATGAAAAAGGTTTACCAAACCCTACAACATAGCACCGGAATGGATTGGGATGATAGTACATCAAGGAAACTTTGTCGAAGGCATGTCTAGGCTGAATATGGAATTCTACCTGGTGCACTAGACTTAGTGGATCTGACCGAAGCTACCCCAGTCAAACATGAGCTAGTTAGACCAAAATTTAGTATTAAGTTTTTTGAGCGGGAGCAGTTTGGAAAGCCTTCAGCAAGTGGTCTAATGATATTCAAGTAGGTCGTATGCCTCGCCACTAAATTGAAAGCTTATCCTTAGGACGCCTGCATGATTAACCCAAAGCTAAGTTTGAATCTAATATGGGTTCAATAACCTCTTTCAATAAATTCAAAATTAATTGAAATCTAATTCAAATCTAATTAGAATCTAATTAATTCAAATTAGAGCTTATTAAAATTATTTTAAAATTTTAATTAAAATTACTTAAAACTATTTTAAAATTATTTTAATTAAAATTATCTTAAAACTAAATTAAAGTTATGTTAAAACTTAATTAAAATTATCTTAAAACTATTTTAAAATTATTTTAAAAAACTTAATTAAAATTACTTAAAACTATTTTAAAATTATTTTAATTAAAATTATCTTAAAACTATTTTAAAATTATTTTTAAAACTTAATTAAAATTACTTAAAACTATTTTAAAATTATTTTAATTAAAATTATCTTAAAACTAAATTAAAATTATTTTAAAAACTTAATTAAAATTACTTAAAACTATTTTAAAATTATTTTAATTAAAATTATCTTAAAACTAAATTAAAATTATTTTAAAAACTTAATTAAAATTACTTAAAACTATTTTAAAATTATTTTAAAACTAAATTAAAATTATTTTAAAAACTTAATTAAAATTACTTAAAACTATTTTAAAATTATTTTAATTAAAATTATCTTAAAACTAAATTAAAATTGTTTTTAAAACTTAATTAAAATTATTTAAAACTATTTTAAAATTATTCTAAAAAAAACTTAATTAAAATTATTTAAAACAATTTTAAAATTATTTTAAAAACTTAATTAAAATTATTTAAAACTATTTTAAAATTATTTTAAAAACTTAATTAAAATTACTTAAAATTATTTTAATTAAAATTATCTTAAAACTAAATTAAAATTATGTTAAAACTTAATTAAAATTACTTAAAACTATTTTAAAATTATTTTAATTAAAATGATCTTAAAACTAAATTAAAATTATTTTAATCTTATTAAAAAATTATTTCAAACTTATTAAAAATTATTTTAATCTTATTTAAAAAAAAAAATTTGTTTCGTCAACTGAACGGAAGGTTCGGTCGACCGAACAGACGTGACTGCAATTACTCACATATTCAATTAATCGATCGCCCGAACAAGTTTATCAGTCGACTGAAAACATAAACTTCAACCGTCCACCTATTTTTTCACCTACCGTTTCTTTCTGAAAAATAAATTTATCGGTCGACCAAATAGGTGTCCGGTCGACTTAACATTGCTTCATCTGTCAAAAAAAAAACAACGATATAAAGGGATCGGTCGACCAATCACCCTCTATATAAACAGAATCGGGCAACCTTTAGAACTCACCCAAAGCCAATTCCATTCCCCTCTCTTCTAATCTGTTCGTCGATTTTAGCCTCACCTCTTCTTCGATAATGCCTCGGTAATTATCTAGTCTTTTCTCAATTAATTTTATACTGCAATATTAATTCTCATTATCATCTTTATAGTGAGAAAAGTAGAGCTATTGCACAACGAGAGGCTAACTCTCTTAATCCCAGCCAAGACCCTAGGTTCTCTTCCGAAGAATTGTGTCAATCCTTTCCTAATAAGAAATTTAAGGTGTTAGGAACGCGTTGTTTAGATCTTCAATTCTATCAAACATTCTGTCCTGATGTCATAGACATTACACAACACTATCAACTTGACAGTATTGTCGTTTGTCGTCATGCATATAATCCTATTTTGTGTTCTGAATTTTATCACAATCTGTGTGAACTCGATCCCCATCATTATAGGACTAAAGTTGCTTCTTGATATATGTTATTTGATCTTGACATGTTTCTTTGATTTCTACGGATCCGACCTTCGGTTAACCGTATCTTTTTTAGTAAGTCTCTTCCCGATCCGTTACCTGCTTCTTTCTCTCATCTGACCCTTGACATCATGTATGCCAACTTCTTTGAGGGACCTCGTCCTAAAAAGATGTCAACTGTACCCCTTAGTCCAAAAGATAATGCTTTTTATAAGATAGTTGTGTCTTGCATTTATCCATTATCATCTGGAGATTAGGGCGTCTTGCGTCCAGTTCATCCTGTTCTGATGTATGCTCTCAGGCATAGACTAGACTTTGACTTAGGTTACTGGGTATACAGATCTATCATTTACTATTTAGGGTACAACACTTCATATAAGGTTCATGGTTCAGTGTCATGTTCTTACTGCCTACATTGCTTCTCTGGGTGTGGGAGTTCATCGGGGTGAGTTGATTGAGCTATCGAATTTTGATCTTGTCGGGATTAGGCAGTTGTCCTTGGCTGGGATTAAGACTAGCGCCGAGGGGCTTGTGTACAAACGAACTCATCCATACTACATCCCACCGACTGTCGACGACCCTATTGCTAAGGATGATCCAATCCCAGTTACTGCGCCTCCTCCTGTGTTTATTGATCCTGGATTCGCCATGACACCCTGCTTTGATTTTGCTCAGAGCAGTTCATATGCTCCTCCTCCTCCGACCAGTGACTTCTTTACCCGTCTTCGTGATGATATTTTTAGTCGATTTGACTCCTTAGAGACGAAGATGGATGATCAGTACAACTCTCTTCAGGGGCAAATTGCAGATTTTCGTCAGGAGTGTTGGTGCGATTAACACTAACGGTCTAACTCAGGTTTTGATGAATGACAAATCAAGTTAAGTTAGGTTTGTCGTGATCTAACACTCTGACCGAGTGTGTAGACGAAGTCCAGACAGGTCGACGGGCTGACCGGATGTCTGGCACGAAGTCCAGCTAGGTCGACGGGCTGACCGGATAGCTGGCGAGAAGTCCAGACGGGTCAAAGGGCTGACCGGACGTCTGGTAGGTGAGTAAAGGTAAGTTACTGAAGGGAGTGACTGTGAGGACGCATTCCCGGGAAGGGAACATTAGGCGTCGATCCGGCTTAGATCCATTTCGGATATCTAAGTCGAGATCGTGACTAGATTCCGGTCTCGGAAAGACGGAATCTAAGTCATACTCTTTTTGCTAAACTATAAACTGAACTAACACTCTGTTTTGCAGGTTATAATTTATATATTTGCCTCGGACTAACCTTGTTTTGCAGGAAAGGTGCTCCCTGGAAAAAGGTAGTCCGGGCGCCCGGAAGGGATCCGAGCGCCCGGGAGGCAAACTTCATCCAAGCACGTCGTCGCAACGTGGAGCTCACTGGTTGGACCTGCCACGTTCCACCAGGGCCCCCAGAAGGGATCCGGGGTGCCCCGAGCTTCATATAAAAGAAGGAGCAGGGGTGGAGCTTCAACAACAACTCAGAATTTGCTTTCCTACGCTCCTGCAACGCTACGAAGTTCCGACAACGCTGTTCTTTTAATTTCTTCTTCTGTCGGTATAGCTTTACTCTGTTTTTCATTAGCATTCATGTATTAGTTTGTAATAGTTATCGAATTGCTAGTGAATTGTCCATCGAAAGCACCCTCGTGTGCGGGCCTTGGAGTAGGAGTCGACATAGGCTCCGAACCAAGTAAAATTGGTTCTGTGTTAGCATTAATTTTATTTTCCGCTGCGCTTACTCTTATCGAAATTTTAGTAATCGATATTCACCCCCCCCCCTCTATTGAAACATCACGATCCAACAAGTGGTATCAGAGCAGGTACCGCTCTGATTTGGTGCAACCACCAATCAGGCATAGGGGGTATTTTTTAAAGAAAAATTAGATATCGTTCGTTCTTAAAATAAAACTTTACGCCTTTCATTTTTTTCCCTCCAAAACTGGTTTTAAAAAATACATCGTGCTTAGTATTGACAAAATATTACATTTTGAAAATTTTGAAATAATATTTTTTATTAATATTTTTTTTGAAATCAGTGAAATACTATTTTTCTCCAACACTGCTAATTCAAGACCAAGTCTTGGGACTTTTTCTCTGCTTCCATGTGTGCAAGACCAATGCCTCTTCAGGAAGGATGGAACCCCAACGAACCACCACCGTACGATCTAGATTTCAACTACTGGAAGCGAAGAATGGAATGTTTCTTAGGAAGTCTAAACATTGATTATTAGCTGATATTGAGAAAACCTTCTCAGAACTCAGAACTAAACACAAATGTAAGTAAAATTATTTGTAATGTTTTACCTAACAATGTTTTATGCAGACTAAAAAAGTACAAAGATGCACATGAGATTTGGACCCAGTTGATCAAACTTCACGAGGAGCCGATGGAGCTCGAGGATCAAGTAAAAATCGAATCCGAACTCGGGTCAGATCCAATCGAAAAGCCTACTGAATTAGGGGTTGCGCTCAAGGTTAGTAATGTTTACAAAAATACCCCTGCTAATAGTAGTTTAAATAATCAGCATGATGATTCAGATGAAATTATTTCAAGTATGGTGCATGATAATCTAGATCTAAATGATTTAAATTCAAAATTATAAAATAATCTAGATTCTGATAAGTTAATCAAGACTCTGATCAATTTGACATCAACCTTGACTTGGTCAAACAGAACAATGACCAAATCAATTCAAATAATTTAATTAATTCAGAAAATTTAAAATTAAGTGAGCATCTAGACATAAATAAGTCAAACATTAAAATAAATTCGAATTTAGAAGTTAAAAATGAGAAAATGGATAAAATCAATAATTACCTTAATAAAGTATTTAATAATCAAGATAAAATCAGTCTAGAAAATGCTATCCAAAACCAAGATAATATAATTAATAAAAAATTAAATTTTAAAGATAAAACTAATCTCATAAATTCAATTAATCATTTAATAAAATTGAATGTTAAAGATAACATATTAAACAAAAATAATCTAGAAAATTCAAAATTAACAATTAATAACAAGCTAAAAGATAAACCTTTAAAGAAATATAACTAAAACAATTTAATTAATTCAAATTTAAAAATTAATAAAAATTTAAACTTTAAAAATAAGATATTAAAGAAAGATAATTCAATTAACCTAATAAAATTAAAATTGAATGAAAATTTAAATATTAAATACACTCTTTTAAAGAAAGATAATTTGACAAATTTAATTAATTCAAAATTAAAAACTTAAATTTAAATTACAAATTAAACATTAAAACTTAATTAAAATCAACTCTAATTATACAAGAAATCTTAAAAAGAAAAATCAATAATTTAGGGGGAGGCTCCAGAATAGCTGACACCTCCAAAAATAATTTACCCGGCAGGGTAACCAAAACCAACTTATCCGGTAGGGTACCCAAAACCAACCTACCCGGCAGGGTAATTAGGACTAGAATAAAAATGGATAAAATTTTAACTTGACTTACGGTACTGGTGAAGTTTTGGATGATAGTACGTTAGGGAAGCTTAGTCTATGCATGTCTAGGAAGATATGACTTCGACCTGGTGCATTTGCCTAAGTGGAACTAGCCGAAGCTACCCCTTACGGATCCTAATTAGTTAGACCAAGGTTTTGTATTAAGTTCAGTGGATATGACTATTTGGAAAACCTCGAAGGAATGATTACTCTAATGATGTCCAGGTGACTCACCATAGCCCAGAAGTTTATCCAAAGAATGTCTATTTGTTGAGCCCAAAGCTAAACTTGAATCTAACACAAAGTTAAAACAAACCCTATAATTGAATCAAATTCATCTCACAAAAATATAGGATTCCCTGATTGAAAATTTAGATCGGGTGAGATGACTAAGGATCAAAATTAAAATTTTGAATTCAAATAAAATTTAAATTTAAGATTAAAATTAAAATTAAATCTCGAAATTTAAAAACGTTGTTTTTAACCTAAAAATTATTCTAAAAATTATTTTAACTTAAAAATTATTCTAAAAAATTATTTTAACTAAAAAATTATTCTAAAAATTATTTTAACTTAAAAATTATTTTAACTTAAAAATTATTCTAAATTTATTTTAATTTAAAATTTTTTCTAAAAATTATTTTAACTTAAAAATTATTCTAAAAAATTATTTTAACTTAAAAATTAATATAAAAAAATATTTTAACTTAAAAATTATTTTAACTTTAAAATTATTTTAACTTAAAATTTATTTTAACATAAAAATTATTCTAAAAATTATTTTAACTTAAAAATTATTCTAAAAAATTATTTTAACTTAAAAATTATTCCAAAAAAAACTATTTTAACTCAAAAATTATTCTAAAAAATATTTTAACTTAAAAATTATTTTAAAAATTATTTAAAAAATCCTTTAAAAAATTATTTTAAAAACTCTTTTAAAAATTATTTTAAAAAATATATTAAAAACCCTTTTAAAAACTATTTTAAAAATCCTTTTAAAAACTGTTTTAAAAATTATTTTTAAAATTATTTTTAAAATTCTTTTAAAATACTTTAAAAAATTATTTTAAAAATCCTTTTAAAAACTCTTTTAAAAATTATTTTAAAAATCCCTTTGAAAACTATTTTAAAAATTATTTAAAAAAAATTAAAAGACATTAAAAGTCATTCTAAAACTAAGACACTTAAGTTAATTAAAACTTTAAAACTTAAATTATAACTTAAAATGAAAACTTAAATTAACTTAAAATAAAATTTAAAGCTTAAATTAAAAATGAAACTTAAAACTGAAATTTTAACAAGTAAATAATTAAAATAATAATATTAACTGTAGTCAATTGTACTTTAAATTAGATATGATCTTATCTAATTAAACCTTAACTTAACTCAATCAATCTTAATGTTACGTTAGTCAAAATAAACCTAACCTAAGTAATCCTAATTAAACGTAACTTAGGTTACTTAATCAAAACTTAAAGACTAAGTAAATGAAAAACAAAAGATAAATTATAACTATTATCCAGGGATATTAAGACAATTAATATGAAATTCAATCAGATAAGTTAAGTAAAATAAAAGTTAATCAATAAACTATTGATAATGATTAACTATTATTAAGTTTGCAATAAATTATTTATTACTTATTATTAAGAATAATTGATTATTCATTAATTTCAATAATCTTATTCTTATAAAAAAAACTATACCAAGTATATAAAAATACTTATATAAATAATATACTCGATAAACATAAGTGTTACTAACACTTAGGTACAAAAATGTATTGAGGCTGTAAAATTTAATATACCCAAACCTTAGTATCAACTTAAGGGGTAGATATTAAATTAAGGGGAGTAACAAATTCAAGGGGAGGTTTAATTTTTTTATTTTTATCAAATTTCTATTTAAATCTCTTTAGAAAATCCTACCTCAATTTTTTTTAAAAAAATTATACATTAAAAATCTCACTTTAAATACTTTTCGGTGAATATTTAAAAAAAATTATTTTAAAATTATGTCAGGTTTAGGGGGAGAATTAAATCAACTTATTTTCATACCTAGTACCAAAATTATTTTCTCCTTAAAGTACCTAATATATCCATTTTTGAAAACTAACTTTTATAAAACTAAATTCTTCAATTAGACTTTATAAACTAAGTTTTTGAAAATTAAATCTTTTACAAACTCAATTTTGAAAAATAAATTTTAATTAGCTTTGTAAAGTAGATTTTTCAAATTTAGCCTTGAAATTTTGATTTTGAAAACTTATGTTTGAAAAATGTTTCAAACCTACTTTGAAAATTTAAAACTTGATCTTAAAACTTATACACTTATAATTGAAAATTAGCTTTTCAAATTTCTGATTGAAAAAAATTCTTTCTAAGTTTGCAAATTCATTTTGAAAATTAATTTTGCAAAAATTATCTTTCAAAATTACTCAAAATGTACTAAATACTAAGTTATGTTGCTAAATTAGCTATTTTCAAAACTTAGTTATTTTACAAAAGTCAAGAAACAAAAGCTAAATTACTATTTAAACTCTCCCAAGTTAACTTGACATCATTTCTTACATTTTAACTGTGTTTGTATTATGTATTTTTGAGTGTTTGACTTGTGTCCCTATTTGATGAATGCCAAAGGGGGAGGGATAGGTGGTTAAGTTAGAGAAACAAAATGTCAAATTTAAAAAACTAACTTAAACCCTAAAAATCATAAAATCATGCTGGTTTTTACTCGCATATTTTTCACTAACTTAACCAGGTTGTCATTCCATCAAAAAGGGGGAGATTGTTGGTGCGGTTAACACTAACGGTCTAACTCAGGTTTTGATGAATGACAAATCAAGTTAAGTTAGGTTTGTATTGATCTAACACTCTGACCGAGTGTGCAGACGAAGTCCAGACAGGTCGACAGGCTGACCGGATGTCTGGCACGAAGTCCAGCTAGGTCGACGGGCTGACCGGATAGCTGGCGAGAAGTCCAGCTAGGTCGACGGGCTGACCGGATAACTGGCGAGAAGTCCAGACGGGTCAAAGAGCTGACCGGACGTCTGGCAGGTGAGTAAAGGTAAGTCACTGAAGGGAGTGACTGTGAGGATGCGTTCCCGGGAAGGGAACATTAGGCGTCGATCCGGCTTAGATCCATTTCAGATATCTAAGTCGAGATCGTGACTAGATTCCGGTCTCGGAAAGACGGAATCTAAGTCATACTCTTTTTGCTAAACTATAAACTGAACTAACACTCTGTTTTACAGGTTATAATTTATATATTTGCCTCGGACTAACCTTGTTTTGCAGGAAAGGTGCGCCCTGGAAAAAGGTGGTCCGGGCGCCCGGGAGGCAAACTTCATCCAAACACGTCGTCGCCACGTGGATCTTGCCGGTTGGACATGCCACGTCTCACTAGGGCGCCCGGAAGGGATTTGGGGCGCCCCGAGCTTCATATAAAAGAAGGGGCAGGGGTGGAGCTTCAACAACAACTCAGAATCTGCTTTCCTACGCTCTTGCAATGCTGCGAAGTTCCGACAATGCTGTTCTTTTAATTTCTTCTTCTGTCGGTATAGCTTTACTCTGTTTTTCATTAGCATTCCTGTATTAGTTTGTAATAGTTATCGAATTGCTAGTGAATTGCCCATCGAAAGCACCCTCGTGTGCAGGTCTTGGAGTAGGAGTCGACATAGGCTCCGAACCAAGTAAAATTGGTTCTGTGTTAGCATTGATTTTATTTTCCGCTGCGCTTACTCTTATCGAAATTTTCGTAATCGATATTCACCCCCCCCCCTCTATCGAAACATCACAATCCAACAAGGAGATGATGGATCGTACTGATGCCTTAGAGAAGGAGTAGCGGAGGATGTCTGACTATTATCGAGATGCTGAGGATAAGTGTTGGTGCAATATCCCTTAGGTCAAGGTTGACCTGGTTGACCAAGCTTGAGTCTTGATTTGGGTTTCGATGTTTGACAATATATTGGGTTTAGATGATATGGACAATGCATGTGCAGTTGTTCATTTGGGGAGATTGTTGATACAATTCCTGTTTGGTCAAGGTTGACCAGTTGAGATTGTGAAGGAGAGCCAAGTAGGTCAAGGTTGACCGGATACTTGACTGGAAAGTCCTGGTGAGTGAAGCCAGGTAGAAGTAAAGTCCTGGTGAGTGAAGCCAGGCAGAAGGAAATCCTAGTGAGTGAAGCTAGGTGAAAGCCCTGGTGAGTGAAGCCAGGCAGAAGTAAAGTCCTGGTGAGTGAAGCCAGGCAGAAGGAAATCCTGGTGAGTGAAGCCAGGTGAAAATCCTAGTGAGTGAAGCTAGGTGAAAGTCCTGGTGAGTGAAGCCAGGCAGTTGGAAAGTCCTAGTGAGTGAAGCTAGGCAAATGAAAATCCTAGTGAGTGAAGCTAGGTGAAAGTCCTGGTGAGTGAAGCCAGGCAGAAGTAAAGTCCTGGTGAGTGAAGCCAGGCAGAAGGAAATCCTAGTGAGTGAAGCTAGGTGAAAGTCCTGGTGAGTGAAGCCAGGCAGAAGTAAAGTCCTGGTGAGTGAAGCTAGACAGAAGGAAATCCTGGTGAGTGAAGCCATGTGAAAATTCTAGTGAGTGAAGCTAGGTGAAAGTCCTGGTGAGTGAAGTCAGACAGTTGAAAAGTCCTATTGAGTAAAGCTAGGCAAATGGAAATCCTAGTGAGTGAAGCTAGGTGAAAGTCCTGGTGAGTGAAGCTAGGCAGTTGGAAAGTCCTAGTGAGTGAAGCTAGGCAAATGGAAATCCTAGTGAGTGAAGCTAGGTGAAAGTCCTGGTGAGTGAAGCCAGGCAAGGGAAATCCAGATGGGTCAAGGTTGACCAGACATCTGGTGGAAGTCCAAGTAGGTCAAAGGGATTGACCGGATACTTGGCACGAGGAGAAAAGTCCAAGTGGGTCAAAGGGATTGACCGGACACTTGGTGAGGGAGTCCTAGTAGGTCAAGGGAGACCAGATACTAGGCATGATGTACCAACAGGTCAAGGTTGACCGGATGTTGGTTTGGGGGGCTTGGGACTTGGTTTTGGGCAAAAACCAGCAGATGGATCGATCAGCCGATCGATTGGCTGGAGCCCAATCGATCGGCCGATCAATTGGCTGGAGCCCAATCGATCGGCCGATCAATTGGGGAGTCCCAGAGAGAAGCCTTCGTCCCAATCGATCAGTGGATCGATTGGGAGGCAGTCGCGAGCGCATAGAAGCCTGCTGGATCGATCGCCTGATCGATCCAGAGGTCCCAATCGATCAGTGGATCGATTGGGAAGCTGCAATTTGTCGCGATAAGCCCTGGATCGATCGACCGATCGATCCAGGCAAATTCCCAGAGCACAGAGGCGCTCTGGATCGATCGGTTGATCGATCCAAAGCCTCCCTGATCGATTGGGAGCAATCCAATCGATCGGGATCCGACCGTTGGCGTCGTATTTAGCTGCAGGCGTTCGATTCCTTAGGAAGAACTCTTGGCCACTTCTCCCGATCTTCACCAGCGATCACAGAGCTTCTCCACAGGGTTCTCACCGCCAGTTCTTGAAGCTCTTGGAGGTTTTTCCAAGTCAAGAGGCGGATCTACAGCAAGAGGAAGAAAGCTAGGGTTAGGGTTTTCTATACTCATTGTAAGCTTTTGCTTGTATTTGTGTATCCTTTCCCTTTCTTCTTATAGTGTGAACTTGTAGGGCTTCTCCGCCTTCGGTAGTTACCGAAAAGGAGTGTTTATTAGTGGAGGTGTGTGTGAGTGTGTGGATCCTTGGACTAGTCACCTCCTTTGGAGGTGGATACCAAGTAAATCTACTTATTAGCGTTGTGTGTGTTGTTTCTTGTATATTTCCGCTGCACATCTTTGAAGAAACAAGCAAAGCCGACCACGAGCACGCGACGAGCTATTCCCCCCCCCCCCCCCCCCCCACCCCAACCCCAACTTTTCGGTCCCAACAATGAGGAGGAGTGATTTTAGGATTTCTTGCTTATGACTTATTGTATCTTTTAACTTGGACTATGACTAAGTTTAATCTTAAGTACTTTTTAGTTATTCATGTCTTTTGGATTATGTTTTATAGAATAGGTTCTTTTGTTTTGAAAATTATTACTTGGTTTTCAAAATTATTTTTGTAAAAATGACCTCTTTCAAAATTTTGGTTTTAAAAAATTCTTTCAAAATTATTTTCATTTTTCTGGAATAGCCTAGGTCTTACCGTAGAATTGCATGATCCTATAGTTCTAGGAGCCATCATCTCACAAGAACAGTAGGATCCCTTGTTTGATAACTTAGAATGTGTGAGATGCTTAGGTCTTAGCCCTAGATTTCAGATGCTTATGTTCGTGCATCGTTATAAATATGAGCTTTAAACAACAAATATGAATCAATTTGGGTTAACTAACTAGTAAAAACCTAGTTAGTACTAAATACTCAAATTGACCAACCTAAGTCAAATTGCTACTATCTTGTGGTAGTTAGCCTTGGATAAAGGTTGGACATTTTATCATAAGGACAAATTTTCCTTAGTTTTTTTATATAACCCTGCTTGGACTTTTAGGAATCTATCGATTTTAGGGGGAGCTTCACACTAAACTTTTAAGTAGCTCATTATTTTCAAAATCTTTAACTCAATAAAGGTTTTCATAACTTAGAAAATTATTTTTCATATTTGTTTTTTCGGTAGATATTTTTTAAATCTTCATCATGCTTAGAAAATTCTTTTTCAAATTTATTCTTTTTTTCACTTAATACAATTCTTTCGATAGACTATCAAACTTTTAAAATATTTTTTAACTACTTATATTTTTTTAAAAAAAAATCCAAAACACTTTTAAATTAGCAAAAAAAAAATTTTGAAAATTTTTCAATATCCTTTTCAAAATTTTTCATAAAGTATTTAATTTAGAAAAACTATTTCAAAATTTTTCAATAAGCTTTTCAAAATTTTCATTAAGCTTAGAAAACTTTTTACGAATTTTTCTTTTCGACTTTTCAAATTTTTCATTAAGATTTTTAATCTACCTTAATCTATATTTGATCAAAATTTTCAAATAGTGTTTACCTTAGTATAACTTTTTCAATAAATCGTTCTTTTCAAATTTTTAACTTAGTGTATATATATTTTTTTTAAACCTCAAAAAGTACTTCTATTTTTGAAAACCTTAGTTGTTTTACATTTCTATCTGATATTTTTGGTTTATTAGTCTACCTCTATTTTTGATGTATGTCAAAGGGGGAGAAATAGTGAATTCAGGGGGAGTTAGTTAACTGAAAGGGAAAATTAAAAGTTAAACTGCTTGTTTATTTACTTGTTGTATATTTTTAATTTAACTTTGAACCTTGGTTGCCAAACATCAAAAAGGAGGAGATTGTTGGTGCAAGCTGCACCAGAATCAAACCTGAGTTTTGATGTTGTCAAAGGTTCAAGTTAAGTCTTATTGTGATCTAACAAGTTGATTGAGTGTGCAGGATGTTTACTCAACCGAGAAAGCCCTAGCTGGAGGCTAGGAGGAGAAATCTTAGCAGATTGTGAAACCCAGGTGCAAATCCAAGCAGGTCAAGGGGACCCAATGCTTGGTGGTATGATCGAGAGGTCTGGAGGGCCAAAGATCGAAGGAAAAGTCCTGGGGAGCCGATCAAGGCTGAGTGAAAAGTCCAAACTAGATCTGGAGGATCAAAGTTTGGCAGGTGGGTTGAGGTAAACAAACTGGAGGAGCGACTGTGAGGTCGAGTTCCAGAAGGTTACAACCCTAGGTCGCTGATCCAACTGAAGAAACCAGGAAGGTTTCCAAGTTGAGATCAAGAACAGTTCTACTGTTCTTTTATTACTTATTCATTATTATGCTGTGTGCTAACATCTATATTGCAGGAAGTTTTTGTTCTAACACTGTGCTGCAGGTCAGACTGGATCGGTCGACCGAACCAGCGATTTAGTGGACCGAACAAAGCATAACAGACAAAATCAGAAAGCAAACAACTCAGACCAGATCAAAGTCAAAGTCTGATCAAAGCTTGATCGGTCGACCGAACAGTAAGATCGGTCGACCGATCCCTGGTGACTCAGCACAGACCAAGTTAACAAACATCGATCAGCATAAAAGGAAAAAGGCTGATCGGTCGACCAAACCGGATGACCGGTCGACCGATCCAATTAAAATTAATTGCAGCATTAATGAGGATCTCGGCAGATTTCGATGAACAGGGAAATAGACTGTTCGGTCGACCGAAAAATGGGTTCGGTCGACCGAACCATTCATGAGCATTTACTGCAACAGATCGAGCCAACTGCAGTCTTCAGCGAGGAAGGAATGGAGCTGGTTCGGTCGACCGAAAAGAGGGATCGGTCGACCGAACCTCCAGTACTCTTATAAATTGAGGCTCGAAGTCAGAGGAAAAAGAATAACTTTTTAATCAATTCTGGTGCTCTTCTACAAGCTGCTCACGCCTACGATTTCAGCAAGCAACTTCATTCGTGACGACCAAGCTTCGTCTTTCAAATCTTATTGTCGGTATAATTATTTTATATTGCACTTAATTTACATAAGATAGTAGGTGTGTTACTATCTTAACATTCTTGTATCTGTACGATTCGCCTCTTTCCGAGAATTTCGGAAAGAAGGTTTTTAGTGCTTTGCCCATCGGTGCGGTCAAGGACTGCGGGCCTTCGAGTAGGAGTCGAGCTAGACTCCGAACGAAGTAAAATACTTTGTTTCCTTTTTATTTCCGCTGCACGACTTTGATTTGAAAGAAAAGAATAGTTTTAAAAAGCGCGATATTCACCCTCCCTCTATCGCTCTAAACGATCTATCAGTTGAGCGTAGCCATTTTATTGAATTTGAGTAGATGGCCTTCAGAATCAGTAGACCCTGTATACTCTCCGATCGTCAGAGGACTGAAGTGAGGTGGCAATTAATTGTCGAAGATTTTTGGGAGAACTGCTTATTGATCCGCTCGGGAGAGTTGTCGAGTCGGGGTGTTTTTCCTTTTAGTACATCCCATACGAGTGTGTTCTAGGAAGATGATCCTTGTGTCCTTTCAACTCGGGCATGGTCCTCCGAGGGCGTGTAGAATAATGCTCTGTGGTACGAGATCGGAGCGTTCGATACTTGCTGGAAGGTACCCGTTGGCTAGTGGTTTGGCCTGCGGCCAATAGGGTCTTCCACTCAAGTTCTTTGGTCAGCTTACTGACCTATTGCCGATACAGCTAGGTCGTTTGGTGCTCGACAGTCGGCTGCTATCTCTTGTTGCTGTTGCACCATCTTTATAGCTCGAGCATTTATTAGTATCTCTAACTCTTCTCGGGTTAACATTACGGTGGTGAGTCATCTAGCGTCCTTCATCTTGATGTCATGGATGCAGGTGAAGTTCACACAGACTACGCCAAATATAATCTTGTTCGAAAACTAAGTGGACGGTTAGTTGGAAATGTGGCTCTGCTATTGACTAGATGAAGACCTCGCGCTATCCTGCAAAACCAAGAATATTAGTGTTGGGTTAGGAAAGGGGTCTCCAGCGTTCATCCTCAGACGCTCAAGTTAGTGATCCATGTATGAGGAGGAGAAGGATAGTAAAAAGACTGTAGCAATGAGCGTATTCAAATATGAAGCATCGCATACCTCCACTTATAGATGGAGACCCCTTTTTATAGTGTCACTATAGCATCTGTGCACGCCCCCTTGGGACGATCTAGTGGCCAGTGCATGAGGTGCTGCCACCATAAGGTCTGAGGTTCGAATCTTGACATAGCCGAGGTAAATACCTCCCTTATACGTCAGTCACTATTTTAAAGGCTAGTAGTCATCCGTAATTTACCTCCTCCGTGTTGGCCCTGGGAAGGATTCGCAGGAGAGCTGAGGGCGAGTGCAGTAGCCTTTTAACACCACTATATTGTCTATGCATGCATCCCAAAGCATATATATATACATTTTCAAAACTTTCTAAAATAAGACAAGTTGAAATGTGTCTCTGAAGCACAAATTTCTAAAAAAATATAGTAGGTACATTATGTCAGGACGGTGGACCGGGTAACTTAGTATTTAACTTTTGACCTTGACTGCAAGTTGCAAAGGGTGATTGCGGGATGGTCTGGTCGACCTTTCACGTGCGATCGGCTCTAGAGGCCTGCTTGGTCATCTACAGTCCGCGGCCTCATAGTTCACCTGATCCTATGATTTTGACTATTTGACTTTGACCTCTACATGAATCGGCTTTTACTACTTTGAACAATTTTTAAGGGTTATTTTTATCACCGTATTAGTTGAATTATATCATATAATAAATAATAAAAGACTTATATTACAGCTAGAATCCTATCTTAGTTGTTGTAGCTTAATTATTACTAAATTATATTATAAATTATCAAACTTTATCCTAAATATTATTATGTCATATTTTATGCACTATTAAATTATAGTTTAGATGCTACTGAAGAAAAGTATATCATACTGTTCTCACATTGGCAAGCGTTGTCATTTGAAGGTAGAAAAGCACAAGGAGAGCCTAGTGGAATTCTAGGATATATAGTTAAAAACCCTAATCCACAACTTAATGAACCTTTTCATCATCTCTCTCGGCCACATGCCCTGTCTTCAACTTCAAGATAAAATCAATTTGCAGACCTTTGCTTCCGTCCCAAACCTCCTCCTACCAAACTCCAATATCTCCGGCATAAGCAAATTCAGCAATGACAAGTGACAACGCCATGGCTTCTCTTTCTCTCCAGTCAGCTTCTCTCCATGCATATATTCAGGATAGTAATCCAACCCCGTTATGCTTCTTAAGCAAGGCTATATGAGTGATCCCATACGGTGGTCTCCACAATTCGATGTTGCTCTTCCCTACAAATTCCAAGCAGCGAGAGCAGCATCTTGTCCCTCATCGAGTTGCAGGAAAACGACCCGAAAATGTTCGCCATGGATTCAGTAGAGGAGAGTGTCAGTGTTCCTCCTGCTGCTAAGTTGCTAGTCGGTGTTTCACTTGATGGCGGAGAAAGCTCGCAGCTGCTTGCATGGTCTGTCACTGTTGCTCATCCAAATGACACAATTGTCGCCTTGCATGTTCTTGGTTGGTATCAGTTGGCACATCGAGTTTGCAATTATTATAAAAATTAGTTTTTTATTGGTTTCGATGAGTGTAGCAGTTGGGAAAGAAGAGAAGGGGATGAGTTTCGAGAAGAGCATGTTTCGCCAGGCTAAGGCTTTTGTGATCTCTGCTCTCGGAGAGTTTGCTGAGATGTGCCAAACTAAACAGGTATAAATAGACACAAATTACTTAACCTGAGTAACGAGATGCAAAAATGGACGTCTATAGTGCGTGCTCTGTTTCAGGTGAGGCTGGAGGCAAAGGTGAGGGCTAGTTCTAGCATTGGAAGAGGACTCATTGATGAAGCAGCATTAAATGAGGCCAGCTTCCTTGTTCTTGGCAGGTCAAGGAATTTACCAAGAAGGTAAGTCCTGTTGCATAAGTTTTCCCCAAATTTTAGACTTGTGAAACTTAATCGTAATGTAGATATACAGCTTAATGCTACAAACTGATCCAGTGATCACGTTAATATCTTTCTCTGGAATTTCAGGAACTCCTTTGAAATTTTAAAGTATTGCTTCGAGAATGCTCCTGAAGGCTGCTCCATAGTCGGCATCGGTTTGCAGCAACCTCCAAGAAAAGATCGTGATTTAGACTCGTCGACATGCGATGGTACAAGCAATCTATCTTCTGAAAATAAGTTGAATCTTCTCTCGTTATGATGAATTAAGCAACATCGACGGCAATGCAGACAACAGTTCTTTGAGTTCCAGATGGGCTAGCAAAGACAACACCAACACGGCTAAAGTTCTATCTCCATTTCACAAGCTCTTAGGATCAGCTTCAAAGAGGGGAAGCCAAAATTCTTCGACCGAAAGCATTTGCGAGAAAGATTCACCGAGGGGAGTCCTGGAAGCAGTGGAGGACTGCTCGAGTACATGCAACAGTGTGACTCCCAGGCGCAGTCGGGCCAGCTTCTGGAGGAGGCTGTCCTCCCTGAAGCTCTTCTTTCTTAAGTCTCGCTCGTCAGGAGATTTAATGGGCAAGGACAGTGAGATTTGTTCTTCTTACACTGAAGACTTGAAGCCTTCTTGGAGGTGCTTCAGCTACGACGAGATTTCGCGTGCCACAAATAGCTTTCACGCAGGTGGGATGACAAATAAACAATTGGAACGATCAGTCATACTTCATTGATAATTCAACTCATCTTAATTTCCTATTGATCATGGAGACCAGACAACTTGGTGGGGAGAGGTGGGTTTGCAGAAGTGTTCAAGGGGACCCTTCATAGTGGCCAGAGAGTGGCAGTAAAAACATTGGCCAAAGGAAATGGAGACCAGCAGAAGGAGAAAGAGTTCCTGGCCGAGCTTGGCATACTTGGGCATATCTGCCATCCAAACACAGCCAATTTGATAGGCTGTTGCATTGAGAACGGCCTCCATCTGGTCTTCGATTTGTCTTGCAATGGCAGTTTGGCATCAGCACTTCACAGTGTGACATCTGCCAATCACTCCCTCATTTCATCCTCTAATGCTTACTTACATGCGCAATCGTGGATAAGAAATTTACTCAGCTTCTCGCTGCTCCAGGTAAAAGCGGCAAGTTTCTGGAATGGCCAGTGAGGTACAAGATCGCCATTGGAGTAGCCCGAGGTTTGCATTACCTTCATAAATGCTGCAGGCATCGCATCATCCACAGGGACATCAAGGCGTCTAATGTTCTTCTCGGTCCAGACTTTGAACCCCAGGTGGAGCTTCAGCTAAACAAAATATGTTAGCGAGATTGTGTAGGCTTGATTCCCCTCTTCTTCTTCTTGTTTCAGATTTCAGATTTTGGACTAGCAAAATGGCTTCCTAAACAGTGGACTCATCACTCCGTCGTTCCGATCGAAGGCACTTTCGGGTAACATCAGCAATCAGCAGATTTTAAGAAAGATAGAGATTTGAGAATAAATGAGCTTTGTTCGTCTTGAACAGGTATCTAGCACCAGAATACTTCATGTACGGTATCGTCGATGAGAAGACTGATGTCTTTGCCTTCGGAGTCCTATTGTTGGAGATAGTATCTGGTAGGAGGCCGGTGGACACTTCAAAACAGAGCTTGCTTGTGTGGGTAAGCGAACTAACACACACTGTCTACTAATCTGCTCTTAGTTCTTCAGCGACGAATCACTGCTTATGTATTCGAATGTCGATCAGGCAAAACCGCTAATGGAGTCGGGAAAAATAGATGAACTGGCTGATTCTAAACTTGGAGGTAAGTATGAAAGAGATCAGATGCAGAGACTAGTCCTTACAGCCTCCTATTGCCTGAGACAATCATCGTTTTGGCGGCCATCAATGACGGAGGTTAGTTAGCCTCGATCGCTCAATGCTTGTTCGATCTTCGTCACCTACGTAAATTTGCTGAACATATTGATAGGAAATTCCAGGTATTGGATCTGTTGAGGAAGGACCATGATTCTGCGGAATCACTGATTTGGAAGATCCCTGAGTCACAGGTGGATGAGATGGCTGATTACGCTTCGGCAGCAGATTGTTATATCGATGCCTAGCATCATTTAGATTTTGAGATTTGATTTCTTTGCTTGCGTTTGTGTTATTTAATTTAGAGCTTGACTTGTAAATTATTTGATCATGATTAGTGTGCGTATTGCTTCATCAGACCACCAATAAGGAAGGAATTCATATCGAAAAGAGTTCGCAAAGTGTTTAAAAAAGAAAAGGTATGGAAGAGAAAGCGCTTAAAAAGTTGAAGAGCCCTCCAAAAATGAAACATCAAGATTCGCGTGCCGACGGCATCGGAAGGTTACATACAGTTTACAGCTTAATTTAGGCATATAATAATCTATATAAAGCGGAAGAGGGGAATAGAGAGGAATATCGTTACATCTTAAAAGTTACAAGCGGCGATCGATCGCCCTCAAAACGATGGGACGACGCCGTAGGCGGAGTCCGCCATAAGCGCAGCGGCGGCGGCGGCCGCGGAGGAGTAGATGCGGTCGACCTCCGCGTCGATGTCCGTTCGCTTGGCGAACCGCCCCTTGATCCGCGGCCGCGTCTCCGCGTACGCCTTCCTCGACGCGTACCGGATCGTTTTTTCGAATCGACGGTTCTTCCTCTTCTCGCGGTATCGCATGACCCTAGTCTCACGATCCATTTGCGCTGCCGCCTTCCCGGCAGCTCCGGCGTAGGGATCGTTCGCGTCCGCCATCACGCTGCCATCCGGCACCACGCCGACCTCCGAAGACGACATCTGCTCAGTTCCAGGAAAAGAATCAGGCGGGTAAGTATTATACAATAAGAAAATTATCATAGATCCTGAGGGTTTCTTGTGGATTTACGCTGTGGCTAACGGAGTGGGTAGTGTGGGAACTGTAGGAGGCCTTGGACGCAGCAAAATCGAGTTCTATACAGCCACCCGCAGGGAGCTGGAACGATGGAAGAGCCGGGGCTCCGCCATCAAAACTGGCAGCCTTGTTGTGGACGGGGACGACGCTGTCCGATTGGTGGAATCGAGCGTCCATCGAAGTGGCGTACTCCAGATCCAGGTATGGATCTACATCTGAGAAGAAATAATCAGTTGATTTGAGTTCAGCCGCCCCGATCAAGCTCTTGAAGTTAGAATGCCCTTGGGATGAGAGGAGCCAGGAGGCTGCAGCCGCATCGACGTCTTGGGCCGCCTCGTTGTTGCTATCGCCCAGGATAGCCGCTTCGCCGACGGGGAACCAGCCACCGCCTGCGTCAGCAGCGGCGGCGGCGGTAGCAGTCGAGGGTTTGATGTGGGCGTCTGAGAGTGGCTCGACGAAGGGTACGACCGGAGCGCGTTCATGGCGGCTAGCGAGGGGGTTGGCGGAATGGATGTCGGCGTCGCAGGCGTCGCATAGCGCGGCGGCGTCCGCCTTGCAGGTGACCACAGCCGGCGACTGCTCGCAGACCTCGCACATCCAGACGCGCTCGTGGTGTGACGCCAAGCTGTGAACGCGTGCGTCACACCCGCGGCAGAGGTACGCCGCGTCCGCTCGGCAATAGACCACCGCCGCGGTCGCCTTGCACGAGTCGCACCGCCGCGCGTCCAGCGCCGCCCAGTATCCTCCCTTTCCTTCCGCCTTGCTTTCCATCCCTCTAGTTTTTTTATCCTCCTCTGCTTCTTCTTTCTTCTTCCTCTTCTTCAGTTCTTCTGCCGTTGTTGAATTGTGTGATTTTGCCGCTGAGTTTACTCGTTTTAAGAGGCTAAAGATTGCTTGGGTGCTGCTTCATTATCTGCCGGGGGCAAATTTGGCAGCTTAGCCTCCTCTATGACGACGCTGATGACGTCATTACGACCCTATTCTTGATCCGCTCCAGTCTCACCAACACGCTTCGCTCTCACCAACTTCTGTCTCTCCCCTTAACCGAACATCGGAGCGTCAGCATTTGCTGTTGCAGCATAACGGTATTGCTACATTTGCAGACGATCCGTTTTGTTAGCGCCTCGAGCTGGATGGCCAAAAGGCAACGGGACCCACGCTTTTATTGGTTGAGGGACCGAAGGGTGGTGGGGCGTGGGGACCACCCGTTTTGGGTCGACATAATCGTCCAGTATCGTTTCTCCTCTGCTCTCGCTGTCACTGATTAATTACTAGGCATCAACTTTTTGGAGGCCTAGGTGTCAGGACAGGTACTGCCAGACCACTTTGCGCCCTCCGATCAAAATTCGACTGTGAGGATGTGTCAATGAAGAGCTCTCTTTCGCCATTTAGCCAATGGCGAATTGGTAATTAGAGTCCCATCTTCCTAAAAGTACTCTTTTTAAAATTATAACAAGTACTAAGCTAGTATTAGGCCACGTAGGGCGAGAACTATTTTTATAATAATTATTAAGCAACTGTGTTAAAATTTCCTTAACCACCAGGTTTGCCTCGCCAAAGCACGCTTTTGATAACGACCTAAAGGGCCTCCTTTCTATGTTTCTTCCTGCCATGTTTTACACAGCTACGTCCTGTTTTTCCCAGCATACTGATTAATCGATTTCATTAAATATTTTCTTTTAAAAAATAGTTCATGGAGAACGCCGTTCGATCCTATTCTATTCCGTCTCCGTCAAACTTTATCGCGTGCGATCGCCAAAGACTTTGGGCAATCTAATCTTCTAGACGATTTCAATTGAAACTTAAACTTCTATCTCTCCGAGGTCTCCTTTGTAATGATAGAGGTTCGAATTGCTTGTTTGAAAGAAAAAATAGATAAGTGTTTCCTTAGTTGCTATTGCTATGTTACGAAATATTGGATATTGCCTGACACATTCTTTGAAGATTATTTAACTATATTTCTTAATATTAAGTTCAAACTAACATTTTAAAATGTAATTATTATATTATCAATTAAGTTTATTTTTTTTAATAAACTAAGGTAGGCGAGTCACTTACTTATTATTGGATAAGAGTTTCTCGACTGTTAGTGAATTGTATGTGTAGGTATCGTCACTTTGGGATGAATAGTTGGCTAGCGTATGATGGTGTTGTCATCATGAGATTTGAGATTAAATCTCATCTAGTAGTCATCTTCTCCATGCGCTATTCAATTCTCTAGGATAAGTAGTCATCCGTGATTTATCTCTTCCATGTTGACATGGGGAGGAGCTTACGGAGGTGTTGGGGCGAACAAATCGTTTTTTTGCCACCATGTATATATACATATCTCACAATCTACAAAATAGCAATTGCCAATAGAAATAGGTTTCAACTGATATGAACCTAAAGCTGCTATGATTAGTTATAAAGTTAATTGAAACTTCCTATTGTGACATTATTGTTCGTGCTTCGTTAGAGTTTATCAAGTTTGATTCTTTTCCTATCTATTAATTGTTAAATTCAATGAATGCATATATGCCTCCGTTCAGAAATGGATCAAGGGGCTTTTTAATCTTTCAACTATGAAGATAATGTTATTTCTTTGCTTTCAAAAGGTTCCATACATTTTCTTGAGCTAGAGTTTTTATAAATCTACTTAGAGTATTATCTTCATATTTTTCAAAAAAAAAAAAAAACGATTATAATGATATTTTTTTCACAATGGGTAACAAAATATTTATTCATATTTATAATTTTTTATTTCTACATTGTTGTTGTGCAAAACATAGTTTAAAGATGTACTTTCAGGATAATTGAAGGTTAGCATATATTCAATTGACATTTATCTTACAATCATCAATAAGATTCTATTGCTGCTCTCATGACATAGTTGGGTCAATTATCATATGGTAGATTTGTAGAATTAAGGATCGAATCTTGACGAAGCCACAGAAATATCCTCTCATGTGGTGGTTTGTTTCAGTTTCCTTATTTACTCTCTCTTAATGGTATGAACAGCCATGAGGGCCGCTAGGGTGATAGATTTTATCTTTTTACCGAATGATATTCTATTGCTGCATTCAAGTGTTGGCAGAGATGGTACCTGTGTGGGTTTTTGCTCGGATAGGTCTCGGGGTTAATTTCTAATAAGTATAAAATATTTAGTTGAACGTCTGACTGAACGATATTATCTTTTGTTCCAATAAAATTTTATTGCTTATTCTAAATTGTTAGCCAACCAACTGTTATTAAAGTCAATTTGTATGACAATTTAGTTACAAATGAGTAAGTAGTGATTTCAACTATTTGATGTGGCTTTGTTTATACATATTGGGAAGTAATAAAATCGTGTGGCTTATTAGTTTCGTAGTGTAAGCTCGCTAAATGCCTATCATTGATAAAATACATGTTCTTAGATTTAGGATAATTATGTCTCTTAATAAAGACACCGAGATTAAAGAAGAAGCTTCTTTCTAGTTTAGCTATATTACTGGCTATTGTATAAAAATATTCTAGCGTTTGTTTAAATAATGATTTTATAAAATAAGATGAATTTATTTACTTCTGAAATGTGAGTCTTAAGATTGTCCCATAAGTTGTCATAACAAATCTAATATGGGCATGTAAATAATTTTTACAATTAACTTGTTTTGTGTAAACCTGCATAATGTTTAAAAAATTGATATTTGTTGATTTATTTAGCCTGTAATTTTTTGATTGAGTTTTTTTTGTACTTGAAACATGAATTTTATAATTTATTTGTTTTAATTGTAAGCTTGATATTAAAGATGGCATTAAATACATGGACTCCATGATATTAACATCTTTAATTTCCATGTTGTGGGGCGTCGCGTGGAGACTGATAAGGTTGGAGGAAAATGACAAAACGGGTATGACTTTGGATAAGCTCTGAAGTTCCCCGTGGATTAGGATGCCTAGGAGATTGCATTTACATTGGATGATAAATTTGGGGAGACAAGTCACATTAAGCCACATCACCTCATATCTCAAGTTTTTTTTTTTTTTTTGCCACATCAAAGTGCATTAATATCGCACAACTAAAAAAATACTGGACTTCTAGACTATACCTTCGGTCTTTAAGTTATTTAGCTGTTGATTATAAATTCATCCGTGATATATTCTCTTGATATAACTTATGGATGGATTACTAGAGACGAGATCTTTTACTACAATCAAGTGAATATTTAAAATGACTCTTATGCCCTTCAAGGATCTCTTTACAAAACAAGATAAATTCACTATCTTAAAATCGACTCCGGATAATTACATCAAATATATCATACGTTAACCCTTGCACTATGCCCAGAGGCACCAAATATCACTTTATGATTTAATATAGTCATGTTCTTCAATTTTGACCGATACAATTAAAACATCACTTGCAACGTGAATCCACTTGATGCTTTTCTTGGTTTACTAGTGATGTTTATTCTAGAAAGTCACAGATCAAGCTCTGTTCCCGAAACCTCTTCTTAACTTTTCCTTTTCACGAAAAAAAAGATTATGGTTTGGTCAATGTTTGCAGCCCAGGGACACCTAATAATTAGGTTCTATAGGTCGGTTTGACGTTAGCTTAAGTCCAAAGGAAATTAAACATGGTTACTCTTCATTGAATTTCAAATTGGCAACAAAATTTGATTTAACCTTTTGCTTTTTTAACTTCGACAGATTTCTTTTTGTAAGCACAGAATCTTGCTTGCCCAGTTATGGACAGGACAACCATGC
This sequence comes from Zingiber officinale, assembly GCF_018446385.1. Taxonomy (NCBI): domain Eukaryota; kingdom Viridiplantae; phylum Streptophyta; class Magnoliopsida; order Zingiberales; family Zingiberaceae; genus Zingiber; species Zingiber officinale. The sequence continues at coordinate 12,804,831 of NC_055993.1, read as the reverse complement.
ACTGGAGCCCTTGCCTAAGTGTTTTTCTGGAAAATTAATGCATGACCAAGCCAATATATTTTAAAGGTCATAAGTTTTTTTATTTAGTAGACCTTTTTTTAGTCTTTGAAGATCTTTTTATTATTTTTAGTAATTTTTATTTTTATGATATTTAAGATATTTTTTAAGTATTTATGGATTAGAATTTATCTATATCAACGTCCTATTTTATTAATTTATTTTTGTTATTTTTTTTTGATAAGTTTCTTTTCTTTCTTTACTACTAGATAGGAATCAAAATATATATATATATATATATATAGAAAGGAATTAAAATTTATATATATATATATATATTTTAAGTCTCAGTATCTAGAGTCTATATAAATACTTAGTAGATGTTTTTGTTTTTTTGGGGCAAATAACGGATTTTTCTTTGTGTTCTCTTCTCCTCCAATCTCCCTTCTCATTTTGCCTATGGGATAATCACTATCACAACGTTAGAAATCTTAATGGACAGCTAGCACATTTACAATTTAGAGTTGAGGTAAGTTGACATCTACTAATAAATGGAAATCGGAGTGGATGAGGATCTTTTTCAAATAAGGTCAAGTTTCAATTCTGCTCACTGACATTCTTTATCAATATTTGTGGTTAGTTAAACTGTTGATTGTGCATTTTCAAATTTTATATCTTATAAAAGTTGGAGAATGATGCCTGTGGAGGTAAGAGACAGTGTAGATAATGCGAAGAAGGTAAAACAGAAGATGGGAGTGGTAATTCTATTTCCAACGAGGCTGAAGATCCTAAGGTGATGTGGGAGAAGAAGGGCTTATCTTTTAGGGAAGTTTCCACCTTGTTATTGGTTTTTGGATGTTTTCATGGAGGAAGATGAAGACTTTCTAGAATGCAAAAACCCAAACCAACTGGTGGTGGACCCAGCCAAGGAGGAAACACAATGGTAGGATGCAAAGGAGGGACTTCTTAATAATCAATGTTTTGGGAAGAAAGTTGTTTTCACGTGTCTTAAAAAATCACTTGAAGTCATTGTGGAAACTCAAAGGTGAGTTAGAGTTTTCACCTTGTGAATCTCCTTGGTGGAGGAACTGTCCATGGGTAATTCCAAATCAATATCTCTGTGCACAAGGTTAGCAACATGTATAAGGATCCCTGAGTTCCCAAAGGAATCCTATGCCAAAAAATTGCTCATCCTGACAATTAATAGCATTGGCGATATGGTTAAAAATGATCACTTTTATCATTGTTGTGGCTAGAGGATGATACACGAGATGCATAAAAGTGGTTTTGCACAAAAGCTTCATCTCAAGTTTCAAATTTGGCAAAGGAACCTGCTTTATTGAGAATGAAAATCTTGACAGAGTCAATTTTGAGTGCAAAAAATTTAGTCAGTGTGAAAAGAGGAATGAAAGGCAATGGTGAAACATGTAAAGTGGATCAGTATGGGCTAGGTTGGTTGCCAATTGGGCAACAAGATTCTTTTTGGGGCACAAACATTGCTATAGTCTGATGCATCCACACTCCAATTTTGGGAGGTTTCTTAGCTTTTTCAGTTACCAAAATTTGGGTTCCACCATTTAAGCAAGAAAAGTTGAATACTTTTCTTCTTTGGTGCTAGCGGGGAGTGGAAATGGTTCAATAACGACTATTACTTTTTATTCGATACTAGTCTAGATAACTTGACATGCTTGTGTACCTATACAGTTAGAAATTGTCAAATCCAGAGGAAAAATTATAAACTAACAAGGCCCTTACTGTGATTTTTCACTATTTTCTCGTGCTTATATATATATTATGAAAACATAATATCATTTTGCATTTTGCTTGTAGGCCACTATTTACTGGTTGTTCATGATAATGTTGCACTCATTTTCTTGACTGAATTTCAAAATTTATAGTATTATCACATTCATAACATATCCTATTAATTATATGAATTCCTTCTTCAATTTGGTATGCTGACAACAGCCTGATGAGTTCCTGTCGAGGCAAAGTGACTTGCAGTGAGCATTAAGATGCCAAATTAAAGCCTCCCCTTCCAGTTTTGTATCGTGTGCGAATGCTGCAGAAGAGGCAGTGTTGACATGGTAAGTACCTTGCCCTGCTATGCAACTATGCTGCAAGTATATCAAATATGTTTATGTATGTTTCCTGAAGTTATATATCACTTGTCTACGTGTGTTTTCTGAAGTTATATATCACATTTGTTCAACTTACTGGTAATACGATAGATTAATTAAATTTAACAATAACTAGAATTTAGATAAGTTTATACTAGTAGTAAATTATTGCTGCTGATGTTAGCGTTTTGGGTCGGACATCCAACGACGTGTTTGCTTGGGACACCGTTTTTTGTATTGATACATCAACTATAGAAAATGTGTCTCTTTTCTTTGACTGATTAAGATCCACATTTATTTTGACTAAGGTTTTAAATATTTAGTTTGACCAATGCTGATCCGTGTAAGTGAAGTTTGTCTTTCTTAGTCTTTAATTAAAGAGTGTTTACACATTTATTTATTTTTTATTTCCTCCAGAAGCTTACGTTTCTTAAGCATTTTTTACTAGTCTTATTATACAAAAACAAATTTGGATTGTTCACTGTTGGTAAAATAAATAAAAATTAAATCTACCTTGCTTATTACTAATTCAAATAATGATTATAGGGCAAAAATTAAAAGAGCCCCTCTTATTTTTAGAATTATAGAAATGACATTGCACTTTGATTTTTTTTATCAATTACCTCACTACTTTTCACTATACTATTTTTATAATTATCTCTTATTTATATTTTCCGTTTAAATTATGAATCGAGGGCAAATTATAAGAGCTACAAATCCGTAGCTATTATACAATTATAATAGTTATGATTTTATAATTATTAACTTGTAGCAATCATGAAATAGGAGTTGTAATAATGTGAATGTTAGGTAAATTTTGAAAAACTCTTTTTCAGAAGCTTCGAAAAATTTTAGTTTTTTTTATTAAAATTATTTTTTATATTGTAGTAGTTATGAAAGCGTAATTACTATAATTATTATAGTTATAATAGTTAATAAATTATAGTTATTATAACTATATAATTGTAAGGGATATATGAAAATTATAATTGTTACCATCGGTTTGACTAGTTCAAGATGCCCCTACACGTTTTGGAAAAAACAAGAGCTTCTGCTTAATTTTTGCATATATTATACATAAAACACATGCCTATATATGCAGTTTAAAATTGGCTGAGAGTCTGACGATATTAAATTCTATTATTTTATATGATAATAACAAATTTATATGTAAATAATAATACGTGTAAAATTTAGATAGATTTGAAAAAAAATAAAACTTAAGATATTTTATTAATTAATCCTTTTTTTTAATGTTAACATAGTTGTCTTTACTTGCTAGAGGAAACTAAAATAAGATCATTGTATTCTCATGTTTATCTAAAACCAAAAAAAAAAAGAATTTCATTTATATATTGTTTTTGCCTAAATGGAAACTTAAAGAAATGAAATTAAAATATTTGATAACATAAATGAGTAATATATTTTTTTTTCTTCTTGAATGAAAGAAATAACATTAAAGTCCTTAGCTTTTGCTTTCAGACTCCAGTGTTCTAGAAGACCTTGGTCTGCCTGACCCTTTGGATTCGGACCCAAAATCCATTACCCGAGAAAGCTGCCCTTCCCTCTCACGACGCGTGTCTATATATATCTCTAAAGACAGCCTCTAAGGCCGTCCCAACCCACCGTCCTATGGCCGACGCCACTTTCGAGTTCCCCTCCCTCCTCTTTCCGGAGCTTGTCTCTGCCCCCACAGCCGCCAGTCCTGGCCTGCCGATCCTATCTCTAGGCACCTCCAGTCCACCCACGCCCAAGGAAATCCGAATAACGCGCCGCCGACCGCCATCGGAGACCAGTCCGGCGGTGCCGCTCGATGGTAGCGCAGGATTGACGAAGCCGGAGTACCGTAGGCTGAGGAGCGCGTCGTCGGGGCGGCCCGTCACTAAAGCCCGACCGACGCACCTCCACTCCCCGTCCCCGTGCGTGCTCGGTCCGGCGAGAGTGCCGGTGACGATGGGGTTGAGCGACATCCGGAGCCGGCAGAGACGCCCCGTCGGCGAGGCGAGCAGCCGCTTCGGTTGGATGGTGCTGCGCTCGCTGAGCTGCAACGGGATCGAAAGCGCGGCAGTGGCCACGGCGCCGTTGGGGCTCGTTGTCCGTCTCCGAGGGTCGTGAGGGTCCTGGAAGGATAGTTGTGTGTAATTAGCCGCCTAGCTTCCGACGTACCAAATCATGACTTGTTGCAATTAAATAATAATTTTGATATTTCTTGCAGTCACTTTTTGTATTCCTACATTTGTTCCAACCTGCAGATGGCTGAAGCTTAACTCTGTACGTGAGAAGATATCCCTGTTTTTTTCCCTTGCTTAATACTTACTTTGATGCTATCGTGCACGACTTGTAACTAATTGCTAGGAGTAATTTGTTAAAATTCCATTCGATCCTCAACATTTGTGAACTTGTTAAAATCCCATTTGCCACAATATTGCCCCTGTGCTAAATGAGTAGGCTCAGTTTCAGCTTACAATCACAATAGATACTGAAGAAGTTCTAAGAAAAAAGAAGAGAAACTTGGCTAGTAGAAGTTTGCTGAATCTATCTTTTTGCAATAAAATTCTATATAAACAATATAATGCTGTGCTCTCGTATGCCTATAATTGGTTCTTGTAATTAATTTGATGGCCAATGATCCACATTCCAAGAGATTCACTGATTAAGATTCTTGTGCAGCACTTTTGAATACCAAGCAAGCATCATGCAATTGCAATTACTTGTGTATGCAAGCAGTATGCTACTGAGATTTTCCTGTTCCCAAGTTTGAAGTAGCATGGTTGGTTTAGCAGCACTGGATTTTTGATGGTGCTAGTGGGAGAGCTTTTTCCGTCAAGTTTCCATCGTTGGACTTTCATACTGATGATCAGAAATATCGGGACAATCATGGGATTTTCACTCAAGGTATTTAGAGGTAATTTCATTGCATTCTGATAAGGAATGTAGTGTTTCTGCACCGCTCTTTGTCATGCCTGATTAACATTCCTAAGTTGAATATTTTAGAAAGGTGATTACCCTTCATTTTCTTGGTTGGTTCAAGAATTACTCCATTTTTCCTTGAGCTTATTTACTGAATTTATGACTTATAATTAACTGTTATTAAAAGGACATGTGATTGATGGACATAGAACCATTCTTTATAATAATTATATGTGAAGTTTATCTATCATCATTCAACTCAGCTTAACATATGCTAAATAGAAGAAAAAAAGAAGTTAATATGGTAAAGATGAGAAGGCTAAGAGCATATGTGGAGCCATTATAGGATCCATATAGTTTGTACCAAATAGTTTAGTCAAATGATGATGAATAATAAACAATAGAAATTTGTTAATACTAGTGAGAAAAATTGTGATGATTGATAGTTCAGTTCGGATCCTATAGTTATTGATAGATTAATCAAATAATCCCAACTGAATCCATTTTGTCATGTTTTCAGTACGAGACTCATAAGATTGGTTTTCCTTGGACAAGATACATAACCTTAGATGATATTAAACAAACAGACAAATCTCTCTGGCAATGGAGGTCGAATTTCTGAAGTTGAGCTGGAAATAAGAACCCAAAGATCAATCTTGATCAGAGTTCTTAGCAAATTCAGCAGCTCAAATTGGCAGCTCGATTCCATTCTGTAAGGCCGTGGAATAATTTTAATTCTTCAATGAACTGAAAGATGTTCTAAATGCCAAATGCTACAGAAATGTATATAAACAATATATAACTGAGGAAAAATTTACAACCTTAGTTTATCCTGTTTCTAGTAATAGAAGCTCTGCCTTCTCTTTAGAAACTAGAGAGAAGGAGGGCTACACCACGGCGTGGTGGCTGCTGGCCAACCAGCCAGCCATCGGGCTGTGCGGAGGAGAGGAAGGGCTGTGCGGGAGAGCGGAGCTGCACCGGTCCTACATCAACAAAGGGAAGGAGCGAGCTAGAGAGAGATGCTGCAAACAACATCTCCCTGCAAACTCACACTGCCGCCGTCATTGGAGAGAAAAGGTCAGTAACTCCATCCCAGCTTCCTCTCCTTAGAGGCACGGAGCTTCTCCACCTCGTTGGGAGTGCTGGGGTGTGGCATGAGGGGCTGCACAAAAAAGGATAGCCGTACAACGAACAAAGGGAAGGAGTCCGGAGCCTCGCAGATGCGCAGGAAGCTCTCACTGGATCAACCACCGTGCAACCAGATTTCCAACGAACTTTGGGCTATTGAGGGGATCATCGGTAATCTTGTCCGGAAACTGAGCCAAACAGAGGCCGACGATGGTATTAGTAGCGTTGACTGAGAGAGAACTTGGAAATACCATGGATACACACGTCGGAATTTGGGAATCTCGCGTGCGGCAGGGGAGCATTACAAAAATAACAGCGAATAACGATGGAATTTTTTGTCGTAATTCCGTCGATAATTGAGATTATTGACGGAATAATGATGTAATTTGTAATATTAGAAGTAATTGCATTGAAAAGGTAATTTATCGACGGAAATAATATTCAGTCGGTATTTACCGACGGAATATAAATTTTCGTCGGTAAAATTTAACGACAAAACAACCGTTCCGTCAGCATATAACAAACTGTGGGTAATCGAATTTACCGACTAAATCAAATTCAGTCGGTAAAATTACCGACGGAATAATTAATTCTGTCGGTAATTTTATATTGAAAATTTACTATGCAATTCGATATTTTGCCGACGGAATGGTGATTTTCGTCGGAAATCACAGACGGAATTATAATTCTGTCAGTAAAATTTAATAAAATATTTAAAAACCCTCTTTTATTTATAACGTATCCTGTATATAATTTCATATAAATAAAAACTATCACAAACATAATCCATACATAAATCATAATCCATACAACACACTCACAACATACAAACAATCAAACTATCCAAAATTCAATACAAAACACAATCATAACGGTTCAAATCTCCAAAATTCAGTACAAAGTACAAGTATAACTATCCAAATACATCATACTTACAATCATAACTATCCAAAAGTTAATGATAAATAAAAGACAAATACAAAATATCCAAAATACTTACCATGATATATCTCCTATATATATATATCCAAATATAATCATGTAAAAGTCAAATACAAGAGATTATGTTCCGAATGAATCGATGCAAATGTAATATATAACTAAAAAATTGTAATATATAATTAATTTTACATGTAAAAAAAGTACTTAAATTATATTTTGGATATCCAATGATAATGGTGAATGTATCAATACAAACTCCTGAAAAAATGTAATACAATTTAAAATAAATATCTAATAATATCCAAATAGAATAAAAATATTTTACTTAATTAATGTATGATAAATTAAAAAAAAAAGTTGTAGTTGAACATACCTCAGAAAAATCTAATCATTAGCAGGGTCTGATGGGTCTCGAGTTTCCTGTGACTCATGCTGTGACTGAGGCTATTGTGGCTGGTCCCATCTAGCAATGATTGCTCGCATCTGGGCCAATGTCTGCTCCTGAGCAGCACACCTTTCCTCTCACCTTTGATCTATCGTAGTCATTTGAGTCTTCACTTCTTAATTTTGTTTTCTTAATGACTCCACTTTAGAAGAAGAAGAAGAGGAGGAACTAGCACATTCTCTAGGAGTTCTCAAGCGATTAAATACCACCTTGGCCTGAAAGCCAAGGCCGTAGAGGGAGGAATTCTTTGTCCTTCCACCCTCAACATCACAATAAATATCATTTATTTGCTGGGTGGATAGATCTTGTGACTCTCTTCCCCCTATTGGTGGCTGAGATGCTTGAGCCGCCCTACTTGTCATCTCCTCCTGTGTAGAAAAGAAATATACGAATTTATATTTTGTATACAATTACTACAACTAATTAATCATTATTAACAATTAAATATAATAAAGTTAATAATTCAAATCTCAATATTCTTGGATCGAAGATCAACATATGCGTGATCCTTTCTCTGGTAAGTCTTGAGAAAGATCTCTAGGCAAGTGAGTTGTCTTTCTAAAGAACGCTCTTACATACATAAATAAGTTGGAGTAAAATTATACAAGTTTGTTAATAAATAAAAATTTAATTTATATAATTTTAAATTAAACTCACTAGATCCATAGCGATAATGGATCGGGATCCTAATGTATGCCGATCGGATTCGGTACTTGGGCTACCTGGCTATGTATTCCTATTTTCTCGAACTTTTAGAGTCGTTGCTTGCTATCTCTCTGTAAACTAAGTGGCCGCCCATGCACTCCAGATCTCGTCGGATACATAAGTTAGCCTTGTGCCATTCATTCTCATATAATATAAGAGGTCTTTGTACAATTTATCATAATAAATATTCCAAGTCACTGCAAATTCTAGTTCGTGTCCATCCTCCCATGTATATTTTTTCTGCAATTAAAATTAAAAATTTAGTATATTAAAGGATAAATATATTTTACATATTCAATTTACTTACCACAGATTTATTATAATAAAAATTCTTGGTCTCCTGGTCTACATGTCTCCATGTAGTACTAGAAATGCAAACTTTTTCTTTAATTTTTTTGCTAATCTATGTTGCTACTCGATGACCATCAGGAGTAAACCTGCATATAAAAAAATTGAAACATAAGATATATGTTATAAATAAAGAACTTGAATTACTAATAATAAAAAAATACTTACGATTCTCCAACAACCCTAAGCATTGTAGATCCATAGAGTGGTGTTGGATGGTCTGTTATAATATATGATATCTAAAAAATAATATTACAGTACATTATAATAAAATTTACTAACATGATAATTAAGTAATAAAACATGATTGAAGTATAACTTGATGAACAATAATGCTAAAATTTAATCAATGCTAGACTCTAGAAGTATTTCTACTTAACATTAATAGTTTCTTAGTCGTTGTCGCTAGATTCAATTAGGTCAATAAGATCTTCACTGCTAGATATTTCTCCATCATTTATCTCCTCGTAAGTGACATTAACATCTATAAGTAATTGTGATGTAAATTGGAGTTGTGAATCAAGTTAATGTCTCTCTACTTTGTCATTCTGAAATGCATCATGATTGTGAGTAGTGATAGTGTTCGGCATTGCTATGGTCGAATGAGACTTTATTCGACAAATAGACAACCATTCACTAGATCTTCTTCTTTTTGTAGGATATTCAAAATAAAAAACTTGACCCGCTTATATTCTAAAAATGAAAGGTTTAATTTATTGAACCTTCTGTTTGTATTAACCTCAACTAAATTATAATTTGGATGTATTTTGATACCTGTTCTTAGAGTTGAATCTACCATGAATATTTGAACAACACACCTTTTTATAAGTAATGCAAGATATTCAACCTCTATGATTTCTCAAGTCTATCATAGTAATCAAACTCAGTGTTATTGTTGTTGATAGATCCTTTAACGCAAACACCAGAATTATAAGTTAATCTCCGTGAATCTCGTTATGTCACATGGAATTTGAGACCATTAATATAGTAATCATAGTAGATCATTATTTGACTGAGGGGTCTTGATGTAAGATTCAATATTTTATCATCTTGTACATTTGATATTCTGCTATCTTTCACCTATCAAAATAGTTATGGTATAAATTAGGACCGAACTTAATTTAATGAAGAATTATAAAAAAATTTCTAACTTACATATATTTGAAACCATAATACAAATTCGGTTTTTAACTTTTCAACTACTTCACTTGCACTCATTGATGGATTTTGTAAATATAATTGTTGTTCGTACAAATTGTGAAAGAAGGTAATTTTAAGACAATTAGTGTTGGGGATCAGATGACCGGCTAGAAGGGGGGTTGAATAGACGTCACCCCTAAGTCAATTGCTTCTTTCTACAATGTTAGTGCGCAAGCGGAAATACAAACAAAACAAGTAGAAAGTCAAAGACAATAAGAAAGAATAAGCAAACCATTACACACCGATAAGAAAGAATAAGCTGGGCGGGCCAACCGCCTGGCTCGGATAATATGGTAAGATAGCCATACGCTCAATGTGGAGTTCACTTGCACTCATTGATGGATTTTGTAAATATAATTGTTCGTACAAACTGTGAAAGAAGGTAATTTTAAGACAATTAGTGTTGGGGATTGGATGACCGGTTAGAAGGGGGTTGAATAAACGTCACCCCTAAGTCGATTGCTTCTTTCTACAATGTTAGTGCGCAAGTGGAAATATAAACAAAACAAGTAGAAAGTCAAAGACAATAAGAAAGAATAAGCAAACTATTACACGTCGATAAGAAAGAATAAGCAAACTATTACACGTCGATAAGAAAGAATAAGCTAGGAGGGCCAACCGTCTAGCTCAGATAATATGGTAAGATAGCCATACACTCAATGTGGAGTAGCAACCATACGCTCAATGTGGAGTAGCAGGACGCTAAGGAGACCAGAGAGCTTGTCTAAACGGGGAGGTCATGCTACTACACAGTTACCGCAGGGAAGAGCAGCTGAGGTTGACATCGGCAAAGAGGCTACCTTGCTTCGCCAAGCAACGGGACCCTTGTCATCTTCTCGAAGCCGACAGAGCGAAGGAGTCTCGGTCGAGTGGCTATCTTGTTCGGCCAAGCAGCGGGAGCTGACCATCAACAGAGCAGAGGAGTCATAGCCGAGCGGCTATCCCGTTCGGCCAAGCAGCGGGAGCTGGCCATCAACAGAGCGGAGGAGTGTCATATCTCTCGATATCTTTCTAGGAGATAGTGTTGCTAACACGAGGCATGGTCGATAGGCGGATCGTACGATGAAAGCTTCTACTGTCTTGTCAAGGATACACATGCCCTGTTAAGGCATGTGTATGTCAGAGATACTTTCCTGACATGTCCTTTTATAGGACATATTGGAGAACATGCTCATGCCTTGAGGAGCATGCATGTCGCCCATCAGAGCTCTATATAAAGGGAGGTCTATCATCGACGGAGGTACGCATTATTCCTCGAGGAGCGTGCATGTCGTCCACCAGGACTCTATATAAAGGAGGATCCATCACCGGCGGAGGTACGCATTATTCACTGTTTGCGCTAGCGTTACTTTTGCTCCACTTTCTTCCACTATTCTAGTGACTGATTTGAGCGTCGGAGGGTCAACACCGGACACCCCTTCCTGTCTAGCACTGATGCTACTTGTTTTGCAGAGTGGAGTGAGGTTTACAATTGGTCAGTGAAATCGCGACATCTCCAGCTTTCCACCTTCCCGCTTTCGGACATGATCAACACCCATAATGATTTTGAATTTCTAAATCTTTAAGAAAACTTAAAATACAGTCATGAGGTTTAAAATTTTGAGTTCCTAACTTCTATCATTGTGCCAACAAATGGACGATTCTATCATTGTGCCAACAAATAGACGAGACTACGGATCACCCCTTCTTTGGTTGTTTTATAGTTAAACCTCTATGGGATTCGAGACGAAGATGGCTTCATATCAGGGACGCCTATAGCTCTGTGATAGAGGTTCTGGACGGTTTTGGATAGAAATATCGTAGCAATAGCCGGCTCAACAAAGCTGGCACATGGGTATCTCTTATATATATATATATATATATATATATATAAATGGGTTCTTTGTGCTTGTCCAAATGTTGATGAGGTTTTTCATCTCCTTTATAAATGGTTGTAGAATGCTCAATGCTCTAATGATTGGCTTCATTAGTGAGTAATGTGAAACGTGATTCTTTTGCACATTCATTGAAATTATTATGGTAAAAGGTGGTTTGTTCACTTCTAGCGCTTCTATTAATCCGTCTTTAAGTTAACATGGAGGAAGTAAATTACAAATGACTACTAGCTAGTAATGCAATGGTCAAGGTATAAAGGAAAACATATTGAGACGTGCTAAATTTCGACCTATGACCTAATGTGACAATATTTCATACTTTAATTATCACACCGTCCTGAGAAGATACATTCGTTGAAACTATGAACCTTTTGTTGCAAGATTTTTCTGTGAAATCATTTGGTTCTTGATCATTAGAATAAAAAGGTGATAACTTCCATTCTAGTTCAGTATCATTTATCTCCCGATTAGATATAGACGAGTAAATCATGAGAAATATTTTTACTCTAGTATAACGACCCTTTGTATGCGAGAGGTTAAACATCTAACGGGTCATTTTGCACCCGTTGGAAATTGACCTCAATACATATTATAGCAATCACTCGTATAGTTACCAATTGTACCAACTCGTGGGGGTCATTTGATCCTTAACCAAAAAAATGATGAACTAGGTAACACCAAACTTAGGGCGATCACCCCGGCTAAACGGAAGTTTTTCACCGGTCGGCAAGGTAAATCAGGAAGTGTTCACGGCGAGCGGCACAGAAGCCCAACATTCCATGATTGCGCGCCCCATTTGGAGAAAACATTTGACCCTTAACTAAAAACAAATATTAAACCAGGTAACACCGAATCTGAGAGAACTGGCTCGGTCCCATGGAAGTATCCCACTGATTGTTAAGGTAAATCGGGAAGTGCTCGTGGAGGGCGGGCCAACATCCCGTGGTTGCACTCCCCATTTGGAGGGAAAATCTCCGTAACTACGCCGTAGCTGGAGATGGAATCGTAAATGCCTGGGTGACAATTTAGAGCCCTTTCGCTACACCGTAGCCCCGGGGGTATTTGGTCCTTAACCAATTGTAGCGAAAGATGATTATGTTCACCTCAGGTGTTGCTCACAGCTTGCCCCAGATTATGTCAAGGGAGGTAAATTACGAGGTTAATTTATAATCGATCGCCAAGTGGCTAGAGGGTGGAAGGGGTTTGTTTTCCCCGAGGGTATGTGACTGTCGGGAATTAACCCCTTGCTCTATTATAATAAAATTGTCACCCTCTAGCCAACTGAACACCCCTTGGGATCATTTAGTCTTTAATCAATGGTAGCGACCCCAATGATCCCACACAGTCGGCTTCATGACCATCTGTGAGGACATAAATCGAGAAGCTCTAGTTAGCTAGTGCGGGGAGGGTTTTTTTCCTCGGCTTAACTTGCCGAGATTCAAACCCTTATCCTATGATAGTAATTTTACCCTGTATTAGCCAACTCAACTCTGCCCAGGGACCATTTAGTCCTTAATCACTGGTAGCAAAATGTGGAATCTGCTACCCTAGCAGCTCCACATGGTCGACCTCACGACCATCTGTGAGGAGATAAATCGAGGAGTTGTAGTTGGCCAGTACAGAGAGGACATTTTTTCCTCGACTTTGTCGAGATTCGAACCCTTGCCCTATAGTAGCAACTTTACCCTACACTAGCCAACTAACGTCGTCTCGGGGACCATTTAGTCCTTTATCAAGTGATAAAAGTTGTTTCGCTCGCCCCAGCGTCCCCGTCAACCTGTCCCTAGGCTAATACGAAAGAGATAAATTACAGGTGACTACTAGCCATTAGTGCAGATGGCCAACGCATGGGGGAAGATATGCTCGGACACATCGAGTTTCGACCCCAAGACTTCATGTGACAATACCCCAGAGGAACCACTACACCACCCCGAGGGGACTCATATAGTCCTTAATCAATGTGGCAAAAGGCGATTCGCTCGCCCCTAGCGTCCCAGTCAATCCGTCCCTAAGCCGACACGGAGGAGGTAAATCATGAGTGATTACTAACCATTAGTGTAGGTGGCTAAGGCATGGAGAAAGACATGCTCAGACGCACTGAGTTTTGACCCCAATACCTTATATTGCAACACCCCATTCCTCAACCATCCACCACCTCGATGAGACATTTAGTCCTTAATCAATTAATAAATTCAGTTAATCTCATGGACTAGCCTTAGGGTGACCAGCCGGGCTCTATGAAATTTTTTTATGGGTCATTAGGAAGCGCACACGCTAGATAGGTAAAAAACCCAACATCCACTAATTATACGTCCCATTTAGAAACCTAAACATACTGTCCGCACCAGAGTCCGGGGGCCATTTAGTCATTAATCAAGTACAGATATGAAGCTGTAAAATTTTCACATTAATCACTCTTTCTTATCTCTATGTTTCATTTACTTTTGTTTTTTTTTTTCTGTGAACCTCAGCAATATACAGCGCAATTCATCTGCACACTCACTGTAATTGTGCACGTAGTCCTTACCTGATGAACAGATAGGAAGAATCTTTGTGAGATTTTTTTTTTCTTTTTTTTTTTTGTTTTTTTGCAGCATGGAAGTAGAGTACCATCTGCATCTGCTCTCTCTGTTGTTAGATAGCAAAAATTATTAGAAATATTCACTTTTCTTAGTACTTTCTTTGTCTTGTGAAATTATGGAGCCGATTTTTATGTGTTTCATTTTGTTCATTTTATTCTAAAGTGTGTAATTTTCTTTCTGACAATAACCCAAAATAATTATAATTATGATGAACATTTTACTTCTCATAATTCAATGAATGCTTACTAACAAATTTTATGGTCAAGTTTTGTTCTAATTTCTAGTGCACCTTATTAATCCAACAGCACCATCAACTTTGAAAAAGATCATAATACTAATTTAATATCGCAGATAGATGAATCACTCAAGAGTAACCGTTGTGAAGAGGGTTTCTAATGGCTCGATGGCAAAGCAAGTTCTTAGGATCTCTGAAACACTTAGTAAGAGGTTAGAATGGGGGCAAAGAGGATCTTAACATGGTCACTCCGACGTTCAAGTTAAAAATGGATTGGTTGATAGAGAGCCTTCGAAAGTAAGAATTTTGAATGCGTAAATGCACTTGCTAGGAGGCATGAAACTCACATTCAAGTTGTGAGGTTGTCATAGGCTCCCGCTCTCTTATCTGCCGTTTATTATGGTATACATGTTCCCTATGATTAGGAGGCTAGTGATCACATCCGGAGGTATCTAGCCGGGACTGAGTTGAGGGAGTCAAGTGTGACCAAGATAAGAGAGTCGAATGTAGCCGAGCTGAAAGAGTCAGGCGTGGTTGAGCTGAGGGAGTCGGGCATGGTTAAGCTAAGGGAGTCGGTGTGGTCGAGCTGAGGGAATCAGATGTGGCCGGGTTAAGAGAGTCAGGTGTGACCGAGCTAGAGGAGTTGAATCCCTCTTGAGCTTGCTCCGGTGTACTAAAGCGTGTCTTGATTAACATGTTGGCACCACACCTCAGTGCTTCGTTTGATCCGTTTTAGGCCCATCTTGACCATAGTCGATCTCCTTTTCTACACTTACAATGCATCTTGATTTTTAAGAGATTCGGTGATGTCACATGTAGGTTATTTATCATCGCCACATCACTATCTACTTATTAACCCTAATAAAAGAAATGTTTTTGTAAGGAGGTGAATAATATATATTTATTATTATTATTATTATTATTATTATTAATCTCTTATAAATATAGAATTTCCAATATAAATAAATAAAAAAGTTTATGAATCAAATAATTTCTAGTGATAAAAAAATGTCATTTGTATTCTTACATATTTCTCTTTAACAATTTAAAAAAAGATCCCGAAATTTTAAAATATATATAATATTATGAGTAATGAGATGCATATTTTTTTTCTTTAAGAATATAAATAACCGGAAAAAGATTAACCATTATTTCTTATATTTTTTTTGTTAATTAATTAATTTTTTACTTTGCGCAGCGATCGCAGGAGTCATCAGAGTGCAATCCATCCAATTCCAAGACGAAGAGGAAGAGGGAGGGGAAGAGGAAGGCGAGGGAGGGAGGGGAAGAGAGGGAGAGAGAGGGAGAGAGAGAGAGAGGGCAAGGCGAATTCGAGCTCGCTTCGCGCTTGGAAGAATCGCGGCGCGTTACCTCCTCCATGCTCCGAGTTCCCGGCGACCACCTCCGGCTCTCCTCCGCATTCGCATCCGGGCATCCCTAAGGTCCGTTCTCTTCTCCCCTGCGTCTTCCCTTTTGCTTCCTTTTTCCCCGTCCTCGCTTTGCAATCTCCCCTCCCACCCTACGACTTTCCACTTCGATCTCCTCTCGCTGAAGTTGCTTCCCTCATTGCAGACCGCGGAATCAATCTCCGGTACTTCCCCAGCGTCCAATTAGCCTGCAAAGTTGAGATCTTTGTCCGACTTCCGGAGCTGGAACTTTTTTTTGTGCCTTTAGTTATGTTCAGTTCTTAGGGGTTTGATCCCGCTCGGTCTCAATTGTCTTCTTGTGGAAGGTGGCCGTAGTTAGTTCGAGCTCGGGATCATTGATCACCGAGTGGATCTTTTGTTGCTTTAGGGTTTTCTTTGTCGGATATGAGATGTCTGCTTGCTTGTTCCTCGTGGACTAGTATAATATTGGTAATAGTTGCTGGAATTTTCTGGAGTCGGAGATGGATCACGATTTAGATTTCACAAAATTGAGAATAAAGCAAATGGGTCAGTAGTTCCATTACTCTAATGCGATAAACGTCTGCGATACATTGAGAGATGCCGACTACATCACAACCTTCACAGCGCAGCCGGATCAATCTTGGTGATCTCAAATTGCAGATAGCAAAGAAACTCGGCCCTGAGCGCTGCCGGATATACTTTAGTTGTTTGAATCAGTTATTAGCACAGAAGCTGAGCAAACGAGATTTCAATAAGTATTGTCTTCGGATCCTTGGGCGCCAGAACATTCCTTTACACAATCAGCTTATTCAATCAATTCTGAAAAATGCCTTTCGAGCCAAAACCATGCCTCTGTGTAGCCTTGAGAGGGCTACCCCAAAGCCCCTCGAAGCTCTCAGAAACAAATCAACTTATGAAGAGAACATCAATCATTTGGCAACTGCAGCCCCAACAAACAGCAAATGGTCAAATGGGTATATTTTTCCACCATCACCTCGGAAAGTCAGGTCATGCATTCGAGAACGGAGGAACAGAGAGCATGCTGTTTCTATTAGACAGAATGGAGGTGCGACATCACAATCTAAAATGGCCATAGATGAGAATACTGTTATAGAGAAAAGTGGTGCCATTGCTCCACATGATTTGAAGAGATCGATGCAGCATCACCAAGGTTATATTCCTTCTGAGCAGCGACCACTGGTAGATGATTTGATGCCACAAAATGAAGCATTTGCAAAGAGGAACAAGTTCTGCGACATTGTAGCTGTCGATATTGGACAAGAATTGCAACAATCTAATGATTTAAACCCCAGAAAGTTTACTCTCCAAGCTCCACTAGGGATCCCTTTATGCCCTGCAAGTCTAGGTGGGGCACGAAGAGCTTTCTATTCGGTAACAACTTCCAGCGGTGGTTTTCATGGCAGCAACTATTCTGGCGGAGAATTATGTGATACTGAAGCACTACAGAAAAGGATGGGGAAAATGGCAGAAATACTTGGCTTGGAAAGAGTCACATTGGACTGCTCTAACCTGCTAAATAATGCCTTAGATACTTACTTGAAGGGTCTAATTAGGTCATGTATTGAATTATCAGGAACTAGGTTAGGTCATGATCAAACAAATCATCCAACCTTCAAGCAGGAAGCTCAATTGAAGCCAACTAATGGTTTCTGGTCTGGAATTCACTTGCACGTACATAATAATGGTGGATCTTTCAATAACAAACAAAGGCGGGAAACACAGTGTATGATATCTTTCCAAGACTTTAGGGTAGCAATGGAGCTGAATCGACAGCAACTTGGTGAAGATTGGCCATCACAACTTGAGAAAATCTGCTTCCACTCTGGTGAAGATTTATTCAACCCAACCTGAAGGTTCCTTGATTTGTCAAATTCTTGTTTGATCCATCTTTGCAAACATCAATGGATAGTTTGTTTAATTACTTGGTATCTTCCCATGGAATATTACCATGGGATAGGGAGAAATCTCTCTGGAATAGATTCTTTATAGTAACTCCGCCTTATCTATATGAATCATCTCTTTTGAATCATAATTCAGTCAGTGACTAAAGAAAGTTTGGTTCAATCCTGGAAATTTTAGGAGACACGAGTTACCAAAACCAGATAGTTCATGCTGTCATATGACCTACAGTGTTTTAGGAGGAATCAGTTTTGCAGATTACTAATGTGTAACTTTGATATAGGTGAAATCAGTTTTGTAAGTTCTTGTGGAATCATGTTGTTTGTATATTAATTTCTTAAGTTTCTTGGGCAGTCTTTACAATGGCAATTTCTTGTTCATTAATTTTTGCAATGTCCCAACACATGCTACATTATTTATCAGGCAATTGTTATTTACATTTTCCTTTTTAATCAAAGTTAATCTAATTATCTTCTTGATGTTTTCTTAGTTGGTGGTACTATTTTTTTGCAGTTTTGTCCTAACTTCACATATTTCTTTGTGATGATTCACTAACATCTAGAATTACACTTCTGACATGGCTGAAGTTGGGTTTGACTTCACTTTCTCTTGGTTAAATAGTGATGCATTTATTACATGTGCCTAAAGAAACTAAAGCATGAGCTTCAGGTGCTCAACATCACATGACATTTCATGATGCATGTAGGTGAATAATTGATGTGTCTGTTTTGTATGCTTGTGTGTATGTATAATCATTCATCTATTGGATCTTACAATATCATCAATAGAATTATTATTTGACTGCTTAAAATTCAATACAAAGATAAGTCTACTTAGTAGAATTTAAAATGATATAATGGCATGTTTATTACTAGTGAATTGCCTTAATGAGTCCGATGTAGAGAATTGATAAGATCCTTGTTACCAACCCCAAATAATTGGAAAGTTGGATACATTATTGTCAATGTTATTGATAAGATTGCTGAAGTCAAACCACAAGTGATTGATTGCTCTAGTATTACTGACATAGTGGCATGCAAAGCAATAGTGTTGCAAGTTGCAACAAGAATCACCTGATAAAACATATCAAAGCCAGCCAACATGTTTGATAGTTTTCTAGGTAACCAATTCAGCTGAACGTATGTATACATGCTATATAGTTCTTAAGGCAATCAGTTTGCCTGAACGTGTACTTTTTATCCACAAGGAAACTGTTGTTTTTTGATGTTCTCTTCTTTCAACACATTCAGACCAAAGAATATATTTGATACTATGTGTTTGCATAGAGAAGGACAAAGTTGGAATCCCCATTAAAATTCTCGAGGTTGGATTTACTGAATAGACTTCTGATATTTATGATAAATTAATCTTCAATATATATATATTTCTTATTCTGTGTAATTATTTTTTATTGGGGTTTATTTAATAATGAAGGTAATGATATTTTTGTTCTGTGAGTCAAACTTGGGATTGCATGCTCATCTCATGTTTCATGTATGGGCTAAATTTTGATGATTCATGAATTAACTTGCTTTCCTGTTTATGAAAGCAGGACTTGTGTGTCTCTGATCGCTATTGCCTTTTATTTGTCTTTCCAAACTACTAAATTTGATGGTGAAAGGAAAAAGGGGATCCATCTTGTTGTTGCATGCACTTTGTTTTATATATTCTTAAAAACACTTATTTACTTTTCTGAACACCTCGATGAGCATTATGTCTGGCTACATTCCCCTTCAAACTTGGAGATTTCCTCTCTGAAACCTGTAACAGTTACAGTAGCTATCAGTATGGTGATGTAACTCAGACACTGCCTTTTGTCAATCTCTTTACAATACAAAATTTGAAAACACAAATGCATAGATATCTTTTAGCAACTTCCTTGTGGATTTTGGTTTCTTTACAAAGTTTGAACTGTTTGCTTCAGTTTCATCTTCTTATCCAGGGGCCCTTTCTTTGGAAAAAAAAGAAACATTTCGAGGAGCCTTTTTGACTAAATTTATGTGTTATGTCGGAGCCCTGCTGATGGTCCAGGTAATTCAGGACCTACTTCTTATGATATCTCGTGGCACAAGTTGATAAACTAACATTTCTATCTTCCAACTGTGGTATCCATAATGAAACACATCTATCTTCCAACTGTGGTATCCATAATGAAACACAGTATTCTCTGTATTCTCTTGCTTTTGAATAAGACATGGTAAAACTGCTTCAGAAAATTATCTCCTATACTTTTTGACCAATAGTTTGGTATTATAAAGAAAAGGATTTTGTTGTCATTCTCGGCTAGATTTATGACATCTATTTTCTGTGGTCTGATTCAGAGAATTATCCTTTGTATTCATTAGATATTTAGATGTCATCACCAGTATCAGTATGCCGTTTGCCCATAAGTTACACTAGAGATATGATACTTTTAATTCTTTGAAACAATTGTTAATCTGTCTAATCTGGAGTCTATGCATCTTGGTCAACCTGTTTAAAGGAAAGTAGTATAGTTTTAGTATGTTCAAATTACAGATGAGGCTCACTGTAAGCACTAATCTGTTGTTCATATGATCTTACGGATCCATGTAGACTTCCCAACTCTCAAGTTATTATCATTACTTAAACATAACATATCATTATAAATAAAATTTAATATCTAAGTCAATAGCTCAGAAATTGTCCCGTTTGATCTGATTGGTTTATTGTTTACTTGATTTCTGATTTGGTTTCTTTAATTATATATAAAAAATTTAGATATAAAACTCTAATCCAACGTTATTATGTGCGCACAAATATTATTTTAAACATCTAATACTATTGTTGATATTAAATAATGACATTTATGCAATAATATTACTTTAAACAACGAATGTGGTATTAACATTATAAAATTTATGTTTATAATTAAAGCTTCAAATTCAGAACAATGAAAAATTGGTATCATATGTTAATATTTGGTTCATGCGAAATAAAATAAAAATTAAAAATTAAAACTAAAACCAAATAAGTTATGGAGTTATTAAACAAAACTAAATTTAAAAGTTTATCTAATTCGATTTAATTTTGATGTCCAATAAAATAATCAACACTCAAATTTAGGAGTGATTTTGATTAACAAATGGATCAGATTTAAAATTTTGATTATTTTAAAATTTTGTTTTAAAAAAATATTGATTTATTCGATTAATAATTTGAGTTTGATTTTAAATTTTTTTATCCGATTAAATTGAAATAAAAAAACCGATAATGATAAATTCAGTTTAAGTATCATTGTGATTTATTATTAATTTTTAGTTTTAATTAGAAAATTTTGATTAATTCTGTTTGTTTTGACCGAATGATTATTAGAAAAGTTGATTGATAGAATTAGTTAAAACAAATTAATTGAGTCAGTTTATTAATTTAATTCAGTTCGATAATTTGCCTACCATTACTAATCCAAACTTATTCAACTCTGTCAGCACTGACGAAAGACGGATTCAAAATTATGACTAATCCAATCCATTCAAAGTATCCAATGCCCTGGTGGCGTTCAACATTACTGGGTCAAATATTAATAGGCATGAAACAATGGGATGAAAATTGACAACACAAGCAAACAAAAAGGAACAAGATCCGTCTCAATTATATTTCGCTTCGCAGGAACACGTGATTTAAAGGTCTTGGCGTAGTGGTAGAATTACTACCATGTGATCTAAAAGTTACTAGTTCAAGTTCTTAAAAATAATTTCTTACAATGTAAGATAGACCCTTTCTCGAGACCATTTCCTACACCAGACTATCCTTTAGGAACACATGACCTGAACACACATTCAAACATAAACAGTGAAGGAACAAGATGTCTCATTCTAACGCCACACGTACACGTGAACTATGTGTCAAACACAAATTGAATGGGAAAAAGGATAACGGCTATTAGTATTTGAACTTACCAACACAACCGAGCTCAAACTGTGAAGGAACAAGATACCTCTATTTCTCTGCCGCAAGTACACATGAACAAGGAATGATCTAAACACAACGGCTAGTAGCACTTGAACTTTCTAGATTGGAGGGAACGAGATTGAGAACTGTACATACCTGCCATTCGAAAGTAGATGAATAACTAACTTTTGAAATCAGGAGGGAAGACCAATAAAAAACAAACTGAACATTTTTTTTCCTTTCATTTGCTGGTTCTTCTAGAAAGGCAAGTTCAGAATACACTACATAGGAGGGAAAGAACCCACCGCCAATAACCATTAACACAGCGGGATCGAGAAACTGTCAAGGACAATTCTTAGGCCTACATTGTTGTTCCTGCTCGGACTCCTCATCGCTGTCATTGTCGTCTCTCCTTCGCTTGTTGGGCTGAGAAGAAGGCACATGGTGCGGAGAAGCTTTATCATTTCCATGGAGGAGCTCTTCAACATCATCATCATTGTCGACCTCGTCATCTTCATCTTCCTCGAACACATCATTCCCAGCTGCTTCCTCAAGCGGAGTCCGTGCAATTTGTTGCACCAGATACTCCCCACCATTGTCATCATCCTGAAAACAGATTCCAGAAATGTTACTCAGAAAAGAGATATATCATGCACAAAAACGATCAAAACACAATTAAGATCAAGCAAAAAGGATATGTTGCAATTATAAGCAAAACAAGTGAAAGGAATGCTGGGCAAGAACAAACACGAGAAATCACCACGGTCCATTTTCACAGCTAGAGCATTCCTTCATGAAAGTGAGTAGATCACGATCACATGGAATAATGAGGAAAATGGAAAGGAAAAGAAAATAACACTGACAAATGAAGGAAAAAACAGAATATCAATCATTATTTCCACACCAAGAAGCAAAAGAATTTTAAAGAACAAACTACCATAATTAAAAGAAGCAAGTTAAAATCTCTCTTTTTTTTTTTTTTTGTTCTTGAGCATGAGGTGTCTTTACACACCATGTTGGATGTGAGACTATGAGTAAAGTCTCCTTTTTTTAACTAATGAAGTTTGAAGGTATTCAAAAATATATATAATTTAAAAACTAGTTAAAACAATGAAATTCTGATACTGTAAAATAAGATTTGATTAACTTCATGCATTTTCAATACAAGTATAAGCATTAGAGGTGAAACTTGTTGATCAGATATAAAAAAAAAATGTAAGAATTAACTCGTGAACTTAAACAAGACCAATAAATTTTCTAACAGACTTTTGATGGTTCAAAAACATACAGACATGTAAGTGTGCACTAACAAGCTATTTCATCAATAAAAATATAAAAAATTCTCAACAATTGATTTGGGGGAAAACATCATTTGATACTGGTATAATCTCAAATTCAACATAGTAAAATAAAACTAAAGCTGAACAGATGCTTCGTTCTCCATGATAATAAGCATTAACATGCATAAAAGGTATTTCCAAAGTGAAAACAAGATAAATGAGTGTCAAAATGTTTTGGCTATTCGATCAGCACAAATGTGTTTGATATGCTTGCAGAATCATCAGATGTGCAATTTTACAATATTATGTGTATCATGCACATGAAAGAGTCTAACTAGCTAATGTGTTTTATATAACCATCCTACAAAATGCCACCATGATAATTCACTAACACAGATTTCTATGCACAATAGCCAGTGTGTTTACAACCTGAACCACTCACTAATGCAATCATAACCAGGAGGAACCCATTGCCAAGTGAGTCCAATTGATTCAAGGGAGGAATTTCAGTTACATCAGATTTTAGGTCGTTCAACATGAGAAATCTTGAACTTGCTGACCTACAGTTCACTGTTAGTCAGCATTTATAAATGGTGATCAAAGAAACATGAAAACTGCCACATAACAAAGAAACATTAGAATAGTTATACATAATCATACAACAAATTCCTATTCAACATTAGCACAAAATAATTTATAACAATGAATGATAAATTGTTTCAGTAACAACAGTATACCTCAAATTCATCCTCCCCATCACCTTCTTCGGAAAATCTATCATCATCCACGTCCTGCGCATCTTCCTGCCCAATCTCTCCATTCTCATCTTCATCACCTTCACCTTGCTCATGACCATCAATCTCCCCTTCCACATTGATGAATCTCCCTAAGCTTCCAGGTCCACCACCATCGTTGTCATATGGAACATCCTGGTCTTCCTCTACATCACCATCCTCAGCATCCTTGTCCTCTTCATCTAACTCTTCTTCGCCCTCTTCAACCCCATCATCATCATCCTCATTGTCTTCTATGTCATGATCCTCAATAATATCGTCTTCTTCTTCTTCATCATCATCATCATCATCATCATCATCCTCTGCATCAATCTCCTCTCCTAAATCCACCTCATCATACTCATCTACATCGTCCTCCTCTTCATCCTCTACTGAAGCGGCTCTGATAGAGGCAACTCGAAATCCATTGGAAGCATGATACCCCCTCTCTGAGCCATTTGCATCTGTCCCCACACCAGTCTCAATGTCCTCTTCCTCAGCATCACTTTCTTCTTCTTGATCAACATCGTCTATTGCATGTATTGTATTGCTGCCACTGCCATTCATCAACCTCTTGGCATGTTCTTCTCCATCAACTTCACCGCTCCCAGGATCCTCATCATCTTCATCTTCTTCCTCTTCCTCATCTTCCTCATCAGACTCTGACCGTTCATTTTCATCGGTGTCCAACTTATCAAGATATTTCAGAGTCCTGATCATTCCGAATACTCTTGATCGATAATCCTTGATCCTGGTAACAGGACACTCATAGAGATCCAAAGATACGAGCCGGAGTTGAGCCAAAGGTGACAAATCCTCCAGGAACTGGATCCGGTTGTTGGAGAGATCAAGATCCCGGAGAGAATCCAGCCCAGCATCCACCAGAAATTCAAGCCCTCCGCCAATGCGATTGTCAGATAGGATCAACCGGTGCAGGTTCTGAAGACGCGGAAACTTCTCGAGCGATGACACCCCAATGTTTGCGATTGAGAGAACCTCCAGCGACTGATACCTCTCCAGGATCTCCGGCGGCGGAAGCTGTCCGTGGCAACACTTCACCGAACCGTCAAGCGTGAGGCTCCGCGGCGGTGAAGCAGAAGATTCCTCCTGAGCGCCTATCGCCGCCTCCACGGCCCTCTCCCAGGCCTCGTCCATATACCAAAAGTAATAAAACAAGAAACCCTAGACACAAACGCCGATCCACGAATCAACCAAAGAAAAATCCTAAATATTGAGAGAACCAAACTGATTCCAATCGAAACGCAAACAGCATAGCAAACTCCCGACCAACGATTGAGAAACCAAAACAACTATCCAAGGAAATCCAGAAAAGAAAACACTCGTCGACACACAAAATTCATCGATTCCTCACGATCGATGGATCTGCACCGGTTCCACTCATGCACCGGTGGCGACAGGACGGAGGCAGCAGAGGTCACGAAACTTTCGTCGACACTGACTGACTGGAAGAGGGTGAAGAACCCTAATGCTGCTGCGTTTACTCGTCGATGGAAGGAAAGGAAAGGAAAGGAAAGGAAAACAAATTAAAATAATAAATATTTTTTTTATATTTTTCTCAATAGAGAGAAAAGTGAGAATTTAAAATTTACTCACAAAATTAAGCTAATTTCTGCCTTTTAAATAATAATAATAATAATAATAATATTCAAGAAAAAATATTTAAAAATAATCTTTACACAATTTTATCATAGCAAAGTTTTCATCTCCGATACTTTTCACTCACTATGGTTGTTGGTTCATAGATTAAATTCTTTATCTTATTATTTAATTAAAAATCTGGATCTTTAATAACTAATTCTTAATTAATTTAGTAAAATTTAAAATTAAGTTATGTTAATATTATTTTTTTTCTCATTGAAAATAATTTTAAGATATTTAATTAAGAATATGGACACTTTAATAATCAACTCTTAATTGATTTCGTGAAGTCTAAAATTAAATTATGTTAATATTTTTTTTTCTTTTTACACCGAAAATAACTTCAAGGTTTATTGCTAATTTTAACATTTTATCTTTCTCAAATCATATACCTATAACTTAATTTCTATTATCTACATTGCTTCTTCTCGCCGCCTCAATCCTTATCGATTTTTTATTATTCTCTCCTCCCCTCTTCTTTCTATTTTTCTACTACAGTTTTTTTTTCTTATTCTATTATATCACAACACATCAATTCATCTGTTTCGGCTAGAGCCGGTCCTGACTTTTGGAGGCCTTTGGCGAGAATAAAAAGGGGCCCTATAGGGAAAAAAATTTACTAACGTACAATTTGAATAGAGTTTAATAGAAAAATTTGCAAATCAATATATTTTATTTAAAATATGATAAACTCCATACAAAATATATTTTTCAAGATTCTCTAAAAAATATAACATCATACAAAATATATTTGCTAAGCTTATTAGAAAATGTAATACCTACAAATACAAAAAAATATATCAAATAGTCATTGAAAAATCTAGATTTTCTAACATTTTGAGAAGAGAAATCATCAATAAGGTCTTCAAAATCAAAATTTTCTAATACTTCATTTTCAATACATAAAATTGTCAAACCATTTAATTTTTCTTGAGATATAGCTAAACGCAAGTGTGATTTTATCAATTTTAATTTAGAAAAACTTCTTTCTACTGATGCTACCGTAACTAGTAAAGTTAACCAAACTCTATAAACAATGAAGATATTAGGAAAATAATCTAAGACTTTTATGAACTCAAGAACTTCAAAAGATGACTTTGTTTCTGTTAGTAAACACATTGGTAGCATTTGCAATTCAGAAAATATATCATCAACATTAATATCAGATTTGTCACTATATTTTAGAGCAACTTAAAGATTATCACAACACTCATGCAATCTATTATCATCTATTGAAAGTAACTTTTTAGGATTGAACAGAAAATAAAAAATATTTTCAAAGACTTCCAATTATTCAAATATATTCTTTAAAGATGAAATAGCAATACCAATGATAATAAAAAAAATAATTAATCCTAAAAGATTCCTCAGCACATTGTGAAATCTCTTTATGACAATTTTCATAATTTTTTTTTCTACGAGTTGTACATTTTTGAGAAAAAATATAATCAATTTTCATTTTAGATGCAATCTCTTTTGTTAATGTCATAGTAGATTAGAAACCTTCCTCCCTATATCTTTCAAAATAAGAAATAAGTCCTCGCAAAATCTTTATTGCAACGTCAATTGCATATCTTTAGATTGCAACTTTTTTGCTAATCAATTCATTTTTTTTTCAAAATGTTATGTCATACAGTCATGCCTAAAAAATAATTCAAAACTTTCAAGTTTATGTGCTGCTAAAGATTCAGCCTCACTCCTAGTCTTAGCATCTTCACTAGCTCTTGATAATTCATATAAAGCTTCTTTTATCTCATTTGGCTGAGTTATTATGGCAGTGATATTATTAACATGACTTTTCTATCTTGTTGTTGACAATGACTTTAGAGTTAATTAATGAACATGATCTTGTAAAATCTTCTACCTTTTTGCAGAACTAGCAAATAAAATATACATGTGTTGTATAACTCCAAAAAATGACATAGCCTTAACACAAGAATTTGTCATATCATAAATTGTTAAATTAAGAGAATAATAAGCACATGGCATATAAAATTCTCTTGGATTTATTTCAAAAAATCTCTTTTATACACCTTAATTTTTTTACCTTTTATATTGAAACTATTATCACAATCTTGTCCCCTCACATTATCAATATCAAGTCTAAGGATTTCTAAAATAGATTGTAATTCATTAAAAAGTCCTAACCCAGAGATATCATCCACTTTCAAAAACTCTATAAAATACTCATTTATCTTTATACGACAAACTAACACATCCACACATTGAATTATCAAAGTCATTTGCTCATGGTGACTTGCATATGAAGTACAATCAAGTATCGCTTTAAAATATTTTGAATCCTATGACTAAGGTGTTGGAGATCGGTGGCCGACTAGAAGAGGGTTGAATAGATATTGCCCCTATATCACTTTCCTACGTATTTGTTAGCACAGCGGAATACAAAAAATACAAATATGAATACTAAAGGTTAAAGACAAGAAAGAAAACAAGCAAACCACTACATGTCGATGTAACGTGCTTCGGAGATAAAGCTCCTACTCCACAGCTATCTGTAAGGTGGACGATCCCGATTTGTCGGTGGATGACTCCCTGAAAAACCTCCGGCTATTTCACGTAGCTCCTTATGGGTGGAGAAACCTCACCACAACTCTCATAAGAATTCTTAAGATGCTAGGGCACTTGGAAGACTACTAATAGGGTTATCCACCACTATTTCATCAACCTTAACCAAGCTACAAAGCTTTGGTTATATAAGCCACGGGTTGGAAAACCCTCGCCTACTAGTTGACTAGTGAAAGTACCAGTTGACTGCCCTCTATGAAATTTTGACCGTTACATTCCAACGGTTCAATACCAGTCCACTGGTGAAAGTACCAGTCGACTGCTCCATATTGACCGAGCGAATAGAAGCATTTTATTTACTCCCAATCGACTGATGAAAGTATCAGTCAACTGGTACCTGAGTACAATCTCTTAGCACTTGGACCCTCACCCTTATGACTCACTTGACTCTTCCTTACAGCCTTTACCTGTAAGATACGACAAATTTATTAATAAGTGTTATTTAGAGAAATAACCTTATTGGATTTTTCAAGAATTTTTTAAATTTTTTCTAAATTTAAACGGAGTCTGTATGACATGTTTAAGCGGTAGAGTTATTAGGCTTGGAGAAGGTCTGTTTTGGAATATCATTTAAGAGGGAGTTGATTGAGAAATTAACTTAGGGTTTAATAAATGTAAACCTAAGTATATATTAATGTAATGTGCCTATTCTTTGCCGAGACCCTTTCTTTCCCCGATTCCTCCTCCTTTCCCCTTCCGATCTCCTCTTTGTTGGTGCCTCACACTCCACCTGTCTTCGCTCACGACGTTGCCGGATCATTGGCCATTGTTGACCCTCTTCTGGCTGCGGACACCGAGCACTCGTTGGAGGCTGAGCATTCGAGCCAATGACACGATGGCTTTTTAATCCCGATCTCCTATCCTCATCGTCGGCGTAGATCTCCACCGAGCTGTGCCTTTAATCGTCGATTCTTTTCCCCATTGTTCATTGCGTCCACCCTTTCCTCTTGATCGTCACTGAAGCTGCTTCATCACTGTTGTCGGAGGAAGGATCAATGGAGGGGGGGGGGGGGGGGGGGGGAGGCCATACTCTCCCTCTCGCAAACGGATCTGAGCAAAGCAGAGGCGGTTGCCATCGGGGAGGTCCATCGCCTTCTCCTCTTCATCGGATTCCGATTCCTCATCCTCGCCGACATAGATTGACTACCGATCCTTAGAGTGGGACAAACTGTCGACACAAAATTAGGATAAGGTATGGTTCATATCAGATTTGTAGCGATCTGATTTCCATTTTTGTATTAGAATGTGGAGAATTGATGCTTGGTTGGTCATTGTAGCTTTGGTCAGTATTGTTCGCGAGTGATCCACAATTCCAGCGATCCTATTTCGGCAGTGAATCCCTCCGATCGTGTTCCACCAACAGTCATCTTGAATTTGGGTGAGTTTTTGGGGGTAAGACATGGTTGTAAACCCTAATTTAATTAGGTTATGGTATGATGAAGGTGTTGGTGCGGTTAGCACTAACGGTCTAACTCAGGTTTTGATGAATGACAAATCAGGTTAAGTTAGGTTCGTCGTTATCTAACACTCTGATCAAGTGTGCAGGATAAGTCCAGACAGGTCGACGGGCTGACCGGATGTCTGGCACGAAGTCCAGCTAGGTCGACGGGCTGACCGGATAGCTGGCGAGAAGTCCAAGCGGGTCGACGGGCTGACCGGACGCTTGGCGAGAAGTCTAGCTAGGTCGACGGGCTGACCGGATAGCTAGCAAGAAGTCCAGCTAGGTCGACGGGATGACCGGATAGCTGGCGAGAAGTCCAGACGGGTCGACGGGCTGACTGGACGTCTGGCAGGTAAGTGAGGTAAGTCACTGGAGGGGAGTGACTGCGAGGACGCGTTCCCGGGAAGGGAACATTAGGCGTCGATCCGGCTTAGATCCATTTCGGATGTCTAAGTCGAGATCGTGACTAGATTCCGGTCTCGGAAAGACGGAATCTAAGTCATACTAACTTATGCTAATTCATACTATTATAAATGTGCTAATAATCTATGTTGCAGGGTATATATTGCCTCGGACTAACTTTGTTTTGCAGGAAAAGGGAGTTTTCTGGAACAAGGTGGTCCGGGCGCCCGGAAGGCAAATTATATCCAGCCGAGTCGTCGCCACGTGGAGCATCACGGTTTGTGCAGCTACGTCGCATTCCAGGCGCCCAGAAGGGATCCAGGCGCTCGGAACACCATATAAAAGAAGCCCCAGGCAGGAGCTTCAAAAACAATTCATCTGAGAACTCTTCTACTGCTGGTCTTGCTGCTCGATGTTCAGTGCGACGCCAACAACGCTCCGACAAAGTGCTCCTTCGGTTGTTATTTAATTTCCTTGTCAGTATTGCTTTATTTTCACTAGCATTTCTTGTATTCATTCTGTAATCATATTTCGACTTGTTAGTGATTGCCCAACGAAAGTGGTCAAGGACCACGGGCCTTCGAGTAGGAGTCGTCACAGGCTCCGAACGAAGTAAAAAACATTTGTGTCTATTTTACTTTTCCGCTGCGTTTATACTCTAAGTTTTCGAATCGATATTCACCCCCCCTCTATCGAATCTAACGGTCCTACAAGTGGTATCAGAGCAGGTTCCGCTCTAATTTGGTGCAACCACCAATCAGGCAAAGGGGGGACTTTTTGAAAGAAAAATTAGATATCGTTTGTCTTTAAAATAAAACCTTACGTCTTTCGTTTTTTTCCCTCCAAAACAATTTTTGAAAAATACATCGCCATCTCTTCACAATTACTTAGTATTGACAAGATATTACATTTTCAAAAATTTGAAATAATATTTTTTTATTAATATTTTAATAATATTTTATTATTTTTTCGAAAATAGTGAAATATTATTTTTTTTCGGCACTGCTAATCCAAGACCAAGTCTTGGGATCTTTGTTTGTTTCTCTATGTACAAGAAATTATGACTCTTCTAGAAGGACGGAACCCCTGCGAACCACTACCATACGATCATGAAGACTTCAACTACTGGAAGCGATTAATGGAATGCTTCTTAGGAAGCGTAGACATCGATTATATGCTAATTTTGAGGAAACCTTCTCAAAACTCGGAACTGAACAAAAAGGTAAGTAACATTATTTGTAATGTTTTACCTAACAATATTTTATGCAGATTAGAAAAGTACAAGAATGCATATGAGCTGTGGACCCAGTTGATCAAGCTTCACGAGATGCCGATGGAGCTAGAAGATCAAGTTAAAGTCGAATCCGGACTCGAGTCAGATCCAACGGAGAAGCCTGCTGAATTAGGGGTTGCGCTCAAGGTTAGTAATATTTACCAAAACACCCTTGCTAGTAGTAGTTTAAAATATGCGCCTGTTAATTTGGATATGTCTGAAAGTATATGTGAAAATAGTGTACATGACAATACTTGCAAAAATATCTCTAGGATATTTTCTGATAAAACAAATATAATTACTTTAGAAAATATAGAAAATCTGAAAATAATTAATAAATCTAAAAATTTGAATTTAAACCTAAACAAATTTGAAAATTCAAACAAAAAAGATGACAAGGTCAATATTGATCTAGATAAAATTAATAAATTATTTAATCTAGACAATATTAATCTAGAAAATGCTATCCAAAACCAAGATAATTTAATTAACAAGAAATTAAATTTTAAAGATAAAACTAATCTAATAAATTCAATTAACCATATCAATTTAAAAGGCAAAGAAAATATAAGGATAAAATCAAACACTTTGATAAAATCAAAACGGAATTTAACAAACTTAAAATTAAATGTTAAAGATAACATATTAAACAAAAATAATCTAGAAATCTCAAAATTAACAATTAATAAAAAGCTAAAAGATAAACCGTTAAGAAAATATAATTCAAACAGTTTAGTTAATTCAAATTTAAAAATAAATAAAAACTTAAACTTTAAAAATAAGCTATTAAAGAAAGATAATTCGATTAACCCAATAAAATTGAAATTGAAAGAACATTCAAATATTAAATACACTCTCTTAAAGAAAGATAATTTGACCAATTTAATTAATTCAAAATTAAAAACTTAAATTTAAATTACAAATTAAACATTACAACATAACTAAAACCAACTCTAATTATACAAAAATCTTAAATTAAAGACCAATGATTTAGGGGGAGGCTCCAGAATAGCTGGCACCTCCAAAACTAACTTATCCGACAGGGTAACCCAAACAAACTAACCCGGCAGGGTAATTAGGATTAGTTAAAAAGAGACCAAGTTTAACTTGAATTATGGTACTGGTGAAGTTTTTGGATGATAGTACGTTAGGGAAGCTTGGGCATCGCATGTCTAGAAAGATATGGCTTCGATCTGGTACATTTGGCCAAGTGGAACTAACCGAAGCTACCCATAAATGGATCCTAACTAGCTAGACCAAGGTTTAATACTAAGCTCCGTGGATAGGACTATTCGGAAAACCTCGAAAGGTTGGCTACTTCTAATGACGTCCAAGTGACTCACCAAGCTTAGAAGTTTATCCGAAGAATGCCTATTTGTTGAGACCAAAGCTAAACCTGAATCTAACAAAAGTTAAACCAAACTCTGTAATTAAATCTAATTCATCTCATAAAATTATAGGATTCCCTGATTGATAATCTAGATCGGGTGAGATGAATAAGGATCAAATTAATTTTCAAATTAAATTAAAATTAAATTTCAAATTTTAAATTGAATTTCAAATTAAAATTAAATTTCAAATTGAATTTCAAATTAAAATTAAATTTCGAATTTCAAATTAAATTAAAATTAATTAAAATTAATTAAAATTAAATTTTGAATTTCAAATTAAAATTAAATTTTGAATTAATTAAAAAATTAAATTTCGAATTAAAACTAAATTAATATTAAATTAACTTTAAAAATTATTTTAAAACAAAAATTAACTTAAAAAAAAATATTTTTAAATTTAACTTTAAAAATTTTATATTTAACTTAAAAATTTTATTCTAAACTTAAAAATTATTTTAAAATTATTTCCAAATTTTTTAAAAATTATTTTAAAAACTCTTTTAAAAATCATTTTAAAAACTTTAAAAAAAATTCTTTTAAAACATTTTTATTTTAAAAATTATTTTAAAAATCATTTTAAAAACTTTAAAAAAAATTTCTTTTAAAACATTTTTATTTTAAAAACTCTTTTAAAAATCATTTTAAAAACTTTAAAAAATTCTTTTAAAAATTATTTAAAAAAAACTATTTTAAAAAACTTTAAAAAATTCTTTTAAAACATTTTAAAAATTATTTTTAAAAAAAACTCTTTTAAAAATCATTTTTAAAACTTTAAAAAATTCTTTTAAAACATTTTAAAAATTATTGTTATTTTAAAAATTATTTTAACATAAAAATTATTTTAACTTAAAAATTATTTTAACTTAAAATTATTTTAATATAAAAATTATATTTTTAAATTATTTTAACTTAAAAATTATTTCAAAAATTATTTTAAAAACTTTTAAAAATCATTTAAAAACTATTTTAAAAATTATGTATCATTTTGAAAAATTCTTCTTATTTTTTTTCACTATAATAAAATTCTTTTAACTTAAAAAAATAGTAATAATAATAAATTATTTCTATAGACTATTTTCACTTTAAAAATTATTATTTTGACTTTAAACTCATTTTTAATCTTAAACATCATTTTAACCTTAAAATTATTTTTTAATTTAACTTAACTGAAAATTAGATCTTAAATTAAAACTCATTAAAACTTAATTTAAACATTGCTTTTCAACTTAATTTAACCTAACTGAAAATTAAAAGTTAAAAATTTAACTTAAACTTAAAACTTAAAGCTAAATTAATCACTGATATTAATTTTAATCTAAAATCAAAACTGAATTGAACGTATATTAATTGTCATTAAATAATTATAAAAATCATTTAAAAATCCTGTTAGAAATCCCTTAAAAATAATAATTATTATAATTCTTTTAAATTCATTTAAAACTTAGACACCTAACTTAAAAACTTAAATTCCGTTAACTTTAACTTTAAACTTAATTATGTAATTAATAAGTAGAACTTAACTATTTAAGTTTAACTTTATTTGAGAACTAAGCTTGATTTGATCAGAACCTAGGTTTAACCTTAGTAAAAATATTAAAATTACTCTAAGTCATTTTTCTTAATCAACCTTTAAAATATTAATTATTTTTATTAAAACATAATTAAAGTTTGACTTAAATTGAACCTTACTTAACCTTGTTTAATAACAAGTTTAACTTCAAATTACCACCAACTTTAAACTAAGTCAATCCAACTTAAAAGGAAGTAAATGAAAAGTTAAATTATAACTAACACCTTCATCAATTAATACAAAATTTAGATTATAGCAAAATTTAATCAATAAATTATTAATATTGATCAATTATTGAATTAATAACAACTTATCTTACTTAACATTACACTAAAGGTTAATTTATTTCAACTTAATCTAACATTAATTACGGTTAATCAAATTTAAATGAACAATTTTATAAAAATAATTATACAATCGTCTAAAACACTTAGGTACAAAAATATGTTACGGTTGTAAAATTTTATATTAAGGGGAAGTAATAAATAAGGAGGATTAATAAATTAAAGGAGTATCAAATTAAGGGGGAGGTTTATTTTTTTGTATCTCCTTAAGTGTTATTTTTTAATCTTCTCTTTAAAATCTCTCTAGAAAATTCTACCTCAATTTAAAATATATATATATATATATATATCTACTTTGAATATTTTTAGCAAATATTTTCAAATTTTATGTCAGGTTCAGGGGAAGGAATTAATTAAAAATTTCCCTTTATATAAAATATTTTAAATTTTGTTTGAAAAATGTTTTCTTAAAAATTTCTTAAACCTACTTTTGAAAACTAACTCTTATAAAACTAAGTTGTTTTTAAGAATTGGGTTTTACTTTTTATTGAAAATTGATTTTGAAAAATTAGATTTAACTTAGTTTTGAAAATTGTGGAAATTAGATTTTTCAAAACTTAAGTTTACAAACTAAGCTTCTCAAAATCTTTTTCCTTAATTTTGAAAATCAAAGTTCAAAAATCAATCTTCAAAATCAACTTGCTTAAAATTGTGAAATTTTTTAAATCAACTCAAAATTGTTTGTTTTAAATCACAAACTTTTTATCCTTTTTACTTAGTCTTTGAAAACTCAACTTTTCAAGTATTTTAAACCATGGTTTTGAAACTAGTACTTTTGAACTTTAAAATTTTGATTTTTGAAAATTAGATTTAATTATTTTACTTTATCAAAGTTAGTTCTACCAAACTCCTTTGAAAACTAAAAGTAAAGTTCAAAATCAATATTTGCAAACTGAAATTTGATTTGCAAAAACTCAGTGTTGAAAATTATGAAAGTTAGATTTTTCAAACTTAAATCATTGTCAAAACTTAAGTTTTAAATTAAATCGTTTACAAACTTAGAGTTGAAAAATAAATCAATTTTTGGAAAAATAAAATTTTCAAACTTAGTTTTGGAATTTTGGTTTTTGAAAACTTATGTTTAAAAATGAAACTATCTAAACTTAGCTAGCTTTCTAAAAGCTAAAAGCTAATGCTTTAAACAAATTTTCAAAAGCTTAAACTCCCCCAAGACAACTTGATTTTTTTTACTTGGATTTTTTCTTGAATTTTTGAACCAAACTCAGATATTTTTCAAGATCAGCTGTTTTACAGTAACTCTACACTATGTTTACCCTTGTTTTTTTTTGATGAATGCCAAAGGGGGAGGGTTAGGTGGTTAAGTTAGAGCAACTAAATGCAAACTTGAAAAACTAACTTAAAAACCTCGAAAATCATGCTTGATTTTTGCATATATTTATCACTAACTTAACTAGGTTGTCATTCCATCAAAAAGGGAGAGATTGTTGGTGCGGTTAGCACTAACGGTCTAACTTAGGTTTTGATGAATGACAAATCAGGTTAAGTTAGGTTCGTCGTTATCTAACACTCTGATCGAGTGTGCAGGATAAGTCCAGACAGGTCGACGGGCTGACCGGATGTCTGGCACGAAGTCCAGCTAGGTCGACGGGCTGACCGGATAGTTGGCGAGAAGTCCAAGCAGGTCGACGGGCTGACCGGACGCTTGGCGAGAAGTCTAGCTAGGTCGACGGGCTGACCGGATAGCTAGCAAGAAGTCCAGCTAGGTCGACGGGCTGACCGGATAGCTGGCGAGAAGTCCAGATGGGTCGACGGGCTGACTGGACGTCTGGCAGGTAAGTGAGGTAAGTCACTGGAGGGGAGTGACTGCGAGGACGCGTTCCCGGGAAGGGAACATTAGGCATCGATCCGGCTTAGATCCATTTCGGATGTCTAAGTCGAGATCGTGACTAGATTCCGGTCTCGGAAAGATGGAATCTAAGTCATACTAACTTATGCTAATTCATACTATTATAAATGTGCTAATAATCTATGTTGCAGGGTATATATTGCCTCGGACTAACTTTGTTTTGTAGGAAAAGGGAGTTTTCTGGAACAAGGTGGTCCGGGCCCGAAAGGGGAATTATATCCAGCCGAGGCGTGGCCACGTGGGGCATCACGGTTTGTGCAGCTACGTCGCATTCCAGGCGCCCCAGGCAGGAGCTTCAAAAACAATTCATCTGAGAACTCTTCTACTGCTGGTCTTGCTGCTCGACGTTCAGTGCGACGCCAACAACGCTCCGACAAAGTGCTCCTTCGGTTGTTATTTAATTTCCTTGTCGGTATTGCTTTATTTTCACTAGCATTTCCTGTATTCATTCTGTAATCATATTTCGACTTGTTAGTGATTGCCCAACGAAAGTGGTCAAGGACCACGGGCCTTCGAGTAGGAGTCGTCACAGGCTCCGAACGAAGTAAAAAACATTTGTGTCTATTTTACTTTTCCGCTGCGTTTATACTCTAAGTTTTCGAATCGATATTCACCCCCCCTCTATCGAATCTAACGGTCCTACAGAAGGTTAATTGTTGGATCAAGATTTAGAGCTGACTTGGGGATTGGGTTTGGATGACAGCAACTCCACCTAATGTTGGCCACCCATTTTGGCAAAAAGGTTTTCAACTGTGAGTTAACAAGGGAGCAACCAGATTAAGGTAAGCTATGTATGAAGATCAGTTCACATTTCAGTGATGGAATAGATTAATTAGGTTGATAATATGACATGGTTAAAGTTAATTGGGGGTTAAACCTAATCAATCTGTGGATTTGTGAGTATCAAGTTTAATTGTCTCAATTAGGGTTTCCCCTAATTACGATGGGCTTTGGGGTTTAACTAATTGTTGTATATGTGATTAGCTAAACTGTACATCATATAAATTGCAGGACTTTGATTCGAGATAAGCGTCTTGATGTGGGATTACTTGACACGATCTACGTATAAAGACAGGTATTTATTCCTTGGCCTTTATATAGTTCTTTGAACTTAGTGCATGATTATTATATAATGGTTTATGCTGCTTTACCTTAAATCTATTTGTTTGATATCTTACTTGAGATTTATCTGCTTGTCCTTAGAGATGATTTATTTATTTCATATACAGTCTTAGTTTTTGGATATTTAAACTCTATTGTGTACATACATGTAGAGTATGTATAGTAGAGAATATCTTGTTGACTGAATTAACATACTGATTATGCATTTGATGTTGAGTTACACATGATTGGTATACGTTGTAAGAGTCACCTGGTTGATTGTCCATTTGCATGTTGTATGTGTACACATGTTTAGTGTTTGCTATTGGTGGAACTATGTTGATTGTATCTATGTTGTGTGTACACGTGTCTAATATATACTATTGGAGGAATCATGTCGATAATACCTATGTTGATGATCTTATGTGTCTGGTGTGATATTGGAGGGATCACGTTGATTATATCTACGTGGTAGTGTGCATACGTGTGTGGTGTGTATGTGTCTTGTGTTTCTACTTATTGTATGTGTTGTTTAGTAGACACCAGTTGAATCTACCCATACCTATAGATATATATATTAGATGGATCATTGTACTGGAGGTATTTATGATGGATTGAGGTATTGCATTGATGATGACTATGTTTGTATCATGATTTTTACATCATGGCCATCATTTTCATTGCATGTTGATAATCAAATGTCTCCCTTGTGGTTGAGCGGGTTGTCAGTCATTTATAGTTGTCCATTCGGCTACTGTGGGAGAGTGGTAGCTAGGAGTGGAGCGACCACTCTATCAGCCTCGGTCACTCATGAGTACTGGTATCTGGATGGTACAGTAGTCAGGAGGCTAAAGATGTGAGTAGTTAGGGACCCTGATGCTATGTAGCTAGATAGCTACTTAGCGAACTGTCCACCTCGGCCACTCTATTGTGGTATCTGGAGGGTAGTATAGTTGTCACGGACCCAAGTCTCTTGGCCATACAGGGGTCGTGGTGTCTGGAGATGTGGCGAGGGTGACCATGGAGTATGCGTACGCATTTGCATATGATGCGCGGTGCATCTGTGGAGATATATTTGTATACATGTCTAGTAGATACTAGCTATATGTGATTGTGATATGTTGCACTTGTTTGAGCTATGATTGTTGCATATGGTTGTCATGCTATATACATGTCATTTAATATACATGTATATTGATCCTGTCCGAACGTTGAATCAACGGACGCTAGGCACGTAGCGCTCTCTGAACTGCTGATGTGGATCTACAACCGGTCGTACGGACCTCCGGCAAACCTGCAAAGAAGTCGGGACGGGAAGGGGTTCCCGGCGACGACCCTCCGACGCTCAAGTCAGGCAAGTGGACAACAAAGAAGTGGCTCTCAATCTTCGAGAATGCGTACCTCCGGTGAAGTGTGAGGCTCCTTATATAGAGCTGTGAAGGGGCTCAAGCATACATACCGAGTCGAATACGTGTCCTTAGCCCATACCTCAGTATGAGCTTGTCAGAAAAGCTTGCCTGACACCATACTGCTACAGTCCGAGCACACCTCTGATGGGACAGCGGAACTCTCTGTTATAAGATCCTGCGTATGGCCTGATCGTCGAACATACCCGCTGTCAGAAGATGCTCCCTTGTCCTTTTCTCCTTTTACCCCATACCGAGCGTCTGGCCGGTCGGCAGTTCCCTCACGTTTGGCCGGTCGTATGTGCTGGTCCACTCGGGAGATTCCCGGTCGTGTGCTCTGTGGACTGTTCGCAGTGTTGCTACTTTATGTCTTTGGCCGAGCGGGCTACCCGCTCGGCCATACGACCCTGTTCAACATGAGCGTCGGAACCCCGACTCCCCGTCGGGGTGCCTTTGCTTTCATTTAGACCTCGGTCGGCCGGTCGGTCAACCCTTTTCCGATCGGGCTTTTTGACCTTTTCACTTCCACGTGGCGTTGACTTCCCGGAACAGGGGTCCCCTGTTCTTACCGTCGGATCACTTGCCTCCCCTTTAAGTCTAGTCGAAGGAGACGATTAGTCCGATTGACCTTTTATAGTCGCCGGCTCGACTCTTGATATTTAACGTCGGAGCTCGACGGTCTTCTGCTCGGAGGGTTTATAGTCGCCAGCTCGAATCTCGATTTTTAACGTCGGAGCTCGACGGTCTTCCGCTCGGAGGGTTTATAGTCGCCGGCTTGACTCTCGATATTTAACGTCGGAGCTCGACGGTCTTCCGCTCGGAGGGTTTATAGTCGCCGGCTCGACTCTCGATTTTTAACGTCGGAGCTTGACGGTCTTCCGCTCGGAGGGTTTATAGTCGTCGGCTCGACTCTCGATTTTTAACGTCGGAGCTCGACGGTCTTCCGCTCGGAGGTTTTATAGTCGCTGGCTCAACTCTCGATATTTAACGTCGGAGCTCGACGGTCTTCCGCTCGGAGGGTTTATAGTCGTCGACTCGACTCTCAATTTTTAACGTCGGAGCTCGACGACCTTTAAGGCTAATTTTAACACTGCCGTTCGGCTAAGCTATTTGCCCTCTTTTATCGTTTTGCTTCCTGCATTACAAGGACATAGGCGACCAAAACATATATAAAATTACACCAGCGCACCTCTCACCCAGCTCGGTACGACTGGAGATGATTCGCGCTCCATGGTCGATCCAGCCGCCGTCCGTCTTCATCCTCCAAATAATAAGCACCCGAGCGGAGCTTTTCGATGATTTTGAAGGGGCCCGCCCAAGGAGCCTCCATCTTGCCAACGTCTCCGACCGACTTTACTTTCTTCCAGACAAGGTCGCCGACTTGGAACGCTCTAGGGATCCCACGCTGGTTGTAGTTCTGCTTCATTCTTTGCCGGTACGCCATCAGCCGGACGGACGCCTTGGCTCGCTCTTCATCGATCAAATCCAGCTCCATGTTCCTCCGCTCGGCGTTATCATCATCATAATTCTGGATCCGGACGGACTCGACGCTGACTTCGACCGGGATCACCGCTTCGCCGCCGTACACCAAATGGAATGGCGTGACGCCCGTTCCTTCCTTTGGGGTCGTGTAGATAGCCCATAAGACGCCCGACAGCTCGTCCACCCAGCTTCCTCCCATGTGGTCGAGCCGAGCCCGAAGAATGCGAAGAATCTCCCGATTGGCTACTTCCGCTTGGCCGTTGCTCTGGGGATACGCCACGGAAGTAAAGTGTTGCTCGATGCCATAACTTTCACACCATTCTTTGAGCTTCTTCCCTACGAACTGTCGTCCGTTATCAGATACGAGCCGGCGAGGGATGCCGAACCGACAAATTATATGCTGCCAGATAAACTTCTTGGCCATCTGCTCGGTGATCTTGGCTAGCGGCTCGGCCTCCACCCATTTTGGAAAAATAGTCGACCGCCACTAGTAGAAACTTCCGCTGATCGGTCGCCATAGGAAACATACCCACAATATCCATTCCCCACTGATCAAACGGACAAGATACGGTAGCCGCTTTCATTTCCTCCGCCGGTCGGTGGGAGAAGTTGTGATACTTCTGGCAGGAAAGGCACGTCGCGATGGTCCGAGCGGTGTCTGCTTGCAGGGTTGGCCAGAAGTATCCGGCCAGCAGGATCTTCTTAGCCAGCGATCGTCTGCCCGGATGCCCTCCGCACGATCCTTGATGCACTTCTTGGAGGATGTACGCTGCGTCTTCCGAGCTCACACATTTCAAAAGCGAGCGGGAGAAAGCCTTCTTGTAGAGTTGGTCTCCAATGAGTGTGAACCGACCGGCTCTCCTTCTTAATAGTTGGGCAGCCTCCCGATCAGACGGTGTCGCACTCGAGCGCAGAAACTCTATGATGGCTGTCCTCCAATCGTTCGGAAATGCGAGGCCTTCCATCCGGTCGACGTGTGCCACCAAAGATACTTGTTCAATTGGCTGCTAGATGGTGACTGGTGATATTGAACTTGCAAGTTTGGCTAACTCATCTGCTGCCTGGTTTTCCGCTTGAGGTATCTTCTGGACAATGACTTCTCTGAAGTTGGCCTTGAGCTTTTCGAAGGCTTCAGTGTAGAGTTTGAGCCGAGCGTTGTTAATCTCAAAAGTGCTAGAGAGCTGCTGAGTGGCCAGCTGAGAATCTGAATAGAGCGTCACCCGACCGGCCCCAATATGCCGGGCGGCCTGTAAGCCGGCTATAAGGGCCTCATACTCTGCCTCATTATTTGTGGCTCTGTAATCCAGCCGGACGGATAGATGCATCCGTTCTTCTTGTGGAGAGAGTAATAACAAGCCAATTCCGCTCCCTAGCTGAGTGGACGATCCATCCACAAATATTTTTCACATAGCTTCGGGCTCTGGCTTTTGCACTTCTGTGACAAAATCTGCCAAGGACTGTGCCTTTATCGCCGAACGGGGTTGATACTGAATGTCGAATTCGCTCAACTCCGTGGTCCATTTGATGAGCCGTCCGGACGCTTCTGGGTTCAACAACACTCTTCCCAAAGGGCTATTTGTCCAGACGATGATAGTATGTGCCAAGAAATAGGGGTGAAGTCTCCGAGCGGCGAGGATCAAAGCAAAAGCCAGTTT
This sequence comes from Zingiber officinale, assembly GCF_018446385.1. Classification (NCBI taxonomy): domain Eukaryota; kingdom Viridiplantae; phylum Streptophyta; class Magnoliopsida; order Zingiberales; family Zingiberaceae; genus Zingiber; species Zingiber officinale. Next base: position 12,762,898 of record NC_055993.1, on the reverse strand, counting down.
CTCGAGCCCAGTGTAGCGAGATTCTGCGTCCTTTAAAATATGACTTAAGAAATACACGGGTTCTTCTCCGCTCGCCCTTACTAATGCCGAGCCTAATGCTTGCTCAGTTGAAGATAAGTAAATACAGAGTGGTTCACCCACAGCTGGCTTGGCTAGCATAGGCAAAGAGTTCAAGTACGTCTTCATCTCTTCGAACGCCCGATCGCATTCTTCATCCCAATGGAACTTGGTAGCCTTGTGCAAGATTTTGAAAAACGGGAGACTCCGATCGGCCATCTTCGAGATGAATCGGGACAATGCTGTTATCCAATCGGTCAAGCGCTGTACTTCCCTCAGATTTCTTGGAGGCGGCATATCTTGTAATGCTTTCACCTTGCTGGGATTTGCCTCGATGCCCCGCTCGGTCACTATATAGCCCAAGAAACGCCCGCCTTTTGCTCCGAACAGATACTTCTGAGGGTTCAGCTTAACTCCATACTGCCTCAGCGTTCGGAAAGTCTCCTCCATGTCTTTCAAGAGATCGGCCGCTCGGACGGACTTGATGAGAATATCATCCACGTACACTTCCAAATTTCGTCCGATCTGCTCCTTGAGCACTTTGTTCATCAAGCGCTGGTAGGTTGCCCCCGCGTTCTTCAGTCCGAACGGCATCACATTGTAGCAGTATGTGCCGTCGGCTGTAACGAAGCTAACCTTCTCTTGATCCTCTCGGGCGAGCGGCACTTGATGATAGCCCTGATAAGCGTCGAGCATGCATATCAACTCGCAACTGGCTGTGGAGTCCACCAGTTGATCGATCCGGGGCAGAGGATAAAAATCCTTCGGGCACGCTTTGTTGAGATCTCGGAAATCGATGCACACTCTCCACTTGTCGCCCGGCTTGGAGACTAGTACCACGTTCGCCAGCCAGCTCGGAAATTGGACCTCGCGTATGTGGCCGGCCTCCAGGAGCCTCTCGACCTCCGCTCGGATGATGGCATTTTGTTCGGCGCTAAAGTCCCTCTTCCTTTGCTTCACCGACCGAGCGTCCTGTCGGACGTGGAGCTCATGCTGCGCTATACTCGGCGAAATTCCTGGCAACTCATGCGTCGACCAAACGAAGACATCACAGTTTCTCTGGAGGCATTTGATCACTTCCTCTTTCTGGTTTGCCTCCAGATCGGCCGCAATGAATGTGGTGGCCTCCGAGCGGATCGGGTGAATCTGCACTTCCTCTTTTTCTTCATAAACCAAAGTGGGTGGTTTTTCGGTTATAGCGTTCACCTCGATCCGTGGCGTCTTCCGAGCAGAATTAGCTTTAGCTTGGACCATCTCGACGTAGCAACACCGAGACGCCAGTTGATCTCCTCGTACTTCTCCCACTTTATCTTCCACTGGGAACTTGATTTTCTGGTGGAAAGTGGAGACGGCCGCTCGGAACTCGCTGAGCGCCGGTCGCCCCCAAGATAACGTTGTATGCTGAGGGAGAGTCAACCACGACAAAGTTTGCAGTCCGCGTCCTTCTGAGCGGCTCCTCTCCCAGCGAAATGGCCAGCCGGATCTGTCCGACTGGCATAACTTCATTGCCCGTAAACCCGTAGAGGGGGGTTGTCATGGGCAGCATCTCGGCTCGATCAATTTGCAGTTGGTCGAAGGCCTTTTTGAATATAATATTGACCGAGCTTCCTGTATCAATGAAAACACGGTGAATGGTGTAGTTAGCTATTACCACTTTGATGAGGAGAGCGTCGTCATGCGGTACTTCGACTCCCTCCAAGTCCCTGGGCCCGAAGCTGATTTCGGGATCACTCGCCCGTTCTTGGCTACATCCGACCGCATGGATCTGAAGCTATCTGACGCTCGCCTTCCTTGCTCTGTTGGAGTCGCCTCCGGTTGGCCCGCCAGCTATAATGTTGATTTCGCCTCGGGAAGTGTTGCTTATATTTTCTTCTTCCTGAGCGGACGACCTAGGCCTCTCCCTAGACATCCGGGGATTGTCCTCACGCCTCGGAGTATGATGCCGCTCGGGAGTCTGTCTCTGTCTCTGTTGCCTGTCGGATATCATCCGATCGGCCTCACGAGGTCACTGTCACCTGTCGGATGATGGCGATCGACGACGGCCACTCTGGGGAACGGGGCAGGTGATCAAGGGAAGGCTTCGACAATCTCTTGTGTTATGTGTGTCAGTCTGGTGGAATGAGCAGAACATGGGGGTCCATATCTTCTTCTTTGGTTTGGGCCACTCGGCCGCTACCTCTTGGACATGGGACCTAACATGGTGAGAGCGGATTGCTTCGGCCCGCGGTCCTCTGGGCGGCTCCTGGCGAGTGACAGGCTTCCGCTCGGCAGGTGCTGGTCGGTCAGTTGTGACTTCTTTTCTTCGGGTCGCCTGGGCTTCCTCCACGTTGATGTATTCGTTGGCCCGATGTAACATATGATCATAGTCTCGGGGCGGCTTCCGAATGAGCGATCGGAAGAAGTCACCGTCCACGAGGCCTTGCGTGAACGCATTCATCATCATTTCTGAGGTGGCCGTTGGAATGTCCATGGCCACCTGGTTGAATCGCTGGATATAAGCTCTGAGCGGCTCTCTGGGTTCTTGCTTGATGGCAAACAGGCTGATACTTGTCTTCTGATAACGCCGACTGCTTGCAAAGTGGTGGAGGAAGGCCGTGCGGAAGTCTTTGAAACTTGTGATGGATCTGTCCGGCAATCTCCGAAACCACCGTTGAGCCGATCCCGAGAGGGTGGTAAGGAAAACCCGACAATTCACTCCATCTGTGTATTGATGAAGGGTAGCTGTGTTGTCGAACTTACCCAAATGATCGTCCGGGTCGGTGGTTCCGTTGTATTTACCGATCGCCGGGGGCACATAGTGCTTTGGAAGAGGGTCTCGTAGAATGGCCTCTGAGAATTGCCGATTGATCCGCTCGGGAGAAGCGTCCGCTCGGGGGGCCTTGCCTTTTCTGTTGTCTCGTATTGGCACTTCGTCTGATGAAGATCCTCGATCACGATTAACTGCTGTGGCTTCCCGAGGCGTGCGGAATAGGGCTCGATGAAATGGAATCGTGGCCTGAGGAGCTTCCGCTCGGCCCCCTGATACTGATGTCGCTTGCTGCTCAATCCGCTCGGCTTGCGACTTCTGTCTCTGTTGTTCCACAAGCTTAGCTGCGCTTGTCTCGATCAGAGCATCGAGCTCTTCTGTGGAGAGCATCACCGAGTGCGGTCGTCCAGCTTCGTCCATTGCTTCTGATCGGATACAGGAGCGTTCCCACAGATGGCGCCAAATTGATCCTGTCCGAACACTGAATCAACGGACGCTGGGCACGTGGCTCTCTCCGAACTGCTGATGTGGATCTACAACCGGTCGTACGGACTTCCGGCGAACCTGCAAAGAAGTCGGGCCGGGAAGGGGTTCCCGACGACGACCCTCCGACGCTCAAGTCAGGCAAGTGGACAACAAAGAAGTGGCTCTCAATCTTCGAGAATGCGTACCTCCGGCGAAGTGTGAGGCTCCTTATATAGAGCTGTGAAGGGGCTCAAGCATACATATCGAGGCGAATACGTGTCCTCAGCCCATACCTCAGTATGGGCTTGTCAGAAAAGCTTGCCTGACACCATACTGCTACAGTCCGAGCACACCTCTGATGGGATAGCGGAACTCTCTGTCATAAGATCCTGCGTATGGCCTGATCGTCGAACATACCCGCTGTCAGAAGATGCTCCCTTGTCCTTTTCTCCTTTTACCCCATACCGAGCGTCCGGTCGGTCAGCAGTTCCCTCACGTCCGACCGGTCGTATGTGCTGGTCCGCTCGGGAGATTCCCGGTCGTGTGCTCTGTGGACTGTTCGCAGTGTTGCTACTTTATGTCTTTGGCCGAGTGGGCTACCCGCTCGGCCATACGACCCTGTTCAACATGAGCGTCGGAACCCCGACTCCCCGTCGGGGTGCCTTTGCTTTTATTTAGACCTCGGTCGGCCGGTCGGTCAACCCTTTTCCGATCGGGCTTTTTGACCTTTTGACTTCCACGTGGCGTTGACTTCCCGGAACGGGGGTCCCCTATTCTTACCGCCAGATCATATATGCTGTCGGTTATATTGCTCAAGTGTTGCAAGCAGATCTGTTGCTGATCCTTGGTGAGTTTACTGATCATTATATCATATGTGTTGATTCCAGATTGGGTAGATGTATTTATTATGTCATTTTCGATCTTGACCTTATGTGTTAGATCCATATTGGGTATGCATGTTTATTATGCTATGAGTGATCATGATCTTATGTGTTAGATCCAGATTGAGTATGTGTATTCAATATGCTAGTTATATTTAGATGCATTCATTATGTTGGTTTATGATCATGTTCTTATTTCCCTGATGAGATTGTATACTTTGATCTCCATATTTTATTTTGACCATGCACTATCTTATCTATTACCCCCTGAGTGACCCACACTCACCATCGTATTTATGTATTGTCTTTTTCCTCAGGTAACATATAGATGATTATGGAGTCGCTTGGAGTATCCTGTCTGTCAATCCCACATCACATCAGAAGACGATCTTTACTTTTCTCTTGTTTTCTTATCCGTTTTCCTTATTGTTGGGACCGAAATGTAGCTAGAGGGGGGGTATGAATAGCTCGGCGCGATCTCGTGCTCGTCGTTGTTTGCTTCTTGTGATGAAATGCAGCGGAAAATACAAAGAAACAACCACATAACGCTAACTCGTAGATTTACTTGGTATCCACCTCAAGAAGAGGTGACTAGTCCAAGGATCCACACACTCACGCACCCTCCACTAATAAAACACTCCTTTACGGTAACTACCGAAGGCGGAGAAGCCCTACAATACTCTCAATACAACAAGAAAGCTAGGGAAGACAAATACAAGAAATATCTTACAAGATATGCAGTGAAAACCCTAACCCTAGCTTCTTCCTCTTGTTGTAGTCACGCCTCTTGACTTAGATGTCTCTCCAAGATCCTTCAAGAACTGGCGGTGAGAGTGGAAAATGCTGTGGAGAAGCTGCTGTGAAGATCGAAGCTGAATAGTGCGAGCGTTGGCGAAGAAAGAGCTCGACAACGGCTTTAATCGACTCCAACGGTCGAATCCCAATCGATCGGATTGCTCCCAATCGATTGGGGAGGCTTTGGATTGATCGGCCGATCGATCCAAAGCGCCTCTGTGCTCTCAGAAAGTGCCTGGATCGATCGGCTGATCGATCCAGGGCTTATCGCTTAAACTCGTAGCTCCCAATCGATCGCCCGATCGATTGGAGGCCCCCAATCGACCGGTCGATCGATTGGGAGGCTTTCTATGCGATCGGCGATTCTCCCAATCGATCCACTGATCGATTGGAAGGAGGCTTGTCGCAGGGACTCGCCCAATCGATCAACCGATCGATTGGGTATGAGCCAATCGATCGGCTGATCGATCCAGCTCTTGTTTTTGCCCAAAAACAAGTCCAAAGTCCCCTAAACCAACATCCGGTCAACCATGACATGTTGGTACATCATGCCTAGCATTTGGTCACCCTTGACCTGCTAGAACTCCCTCACCAAGTGTCCGGTCAATTCCTTTGACCCACTTGGACTTTTCTCCTCGTGCCAAGTATCCAGTCATCCTTGACCCACTTGGACTTATCTCCACCAAGTGTTTGATCAACCTTGATCCACCTGGATTTCCCGTGCCAAGTATCCGGTCAATCCCTTTGACCTACTTGGCCTTCCCAACACCAGATGTCTGATCAAACTTGATCCATCTGGATTTTCCTTGCCTGGCTTCACTCACTATGACTTCCCTTTTGCCTAGCTTCACTCACTAGGACTTCTCCTCTGCCTGGCTTCACTCACCAGGACTTTCACCTAGCTTCACTCACCAGGATTTTCTTCTGTCTAGCTTCACTCACTAGGTCTTTTACCTGGCTTCACTCACCAGGATTTTCCTCAACTGCCTAGCTTCAATCACTAGGACTTTCCATCTGCCTAGCTTCACTCACTAGGACTTTCACCTGGCTTCACTCACAAGGATTTTCCAGTCAAGTATCCAGTCAACCTTGACCTACTCGACTCTCCTTCACGATCTCCCCACATGAACAATTGCACTTGCAATCTCCATGTATTGTCTACATGTATTGTCAAACATCGAAACCCATACATCAAGACTCGAGCTTGAACCAATTCAAGCTCAGTCAACCAGGTCAACCTTGACCTAGGGAATATTGCACCAACAATCTCACCCTTTTTGATGTTTGACAATACCTTTAAGTTAGGCTAATCTCATAGCCTCAACTCTCCTTCATGCCAATGTAAGAATAATGGTTTCCTTCATTCTCCTCCTTTTCTAGAGGGCAAACTCCCTCTTAGGTAATGAAGGCCTAACTTAACCACACATTCTCCCCCTATTGGCACACATCAACAACTCTCCCCCTGAAGAGTTATCCAACGTTGTTTACAACTTCACTTGTTGTTCACAACACAATAACGAAGGTCCCATACCCTTCATTACCATCAAATGCTTATTCGTGAGCATACACCACTTGAATAATAAAGATATCCACTCTCCATTATATTCAAATGCCCAACCTTGAGCATTTTCGCTAAAGAAGGTTAACCACCTTCTAAGGTGTATGAAAAATATATTTTCATATCCTTAAAGAGTAACTCCCCCTAAAAACATGCACGTAACTTCTGTCATTGCACCAACAATGACTTGGAATCCCTAAACCTTTAGGAAACCCAAATTTAGAAGTTTTGAGGTTCAAATATTCAATATTGAAACCAAACCTCAACCTAAACCTCTACTTAGTCTCCCTTAACCAATCCGTCCTTGTTTTCATCAAGAAAATTCCCCATAAATGTATACAAATGTGTTTTGAGGGGTAAGGAATTGATTTATAGACTAAAAATGATTTAAAATGCTGAAAATAAGCTTTTCCAGCCAAAATCAGCATCCCCAATCGATTGGAGTTGGGTCCCAATCGATTGAACCCTACTGAATCGATCCACTGATCGATTCAGACTGCGTGGATCGATCGGCTGATCGATCCAGCGAGCTTCTGCTCGCGGGAAAACTCCTCTCAATCGATCACCCGATCGATTGAGGTACTCCAATCGATCGGGTGATCGATTGAGCTCTGAAAAACTAAAAATTTATTTCAGTGAATTTCAGAAACTCCCCTAAAATTTCAAAAAAATCTAAAAATCATGAGAATTCATGTAGACATTCCTTAGGGCATATACTATCAAGGAAAAAATAGTTTTCTATGAAATTTTCAAAGATTGACACAAACTTGGAAACTTATAATAAGTTTAGTGTTTTCTTCCAAGTTTGTGCTCAACTATTCAATAATGATTACTATTAAAAAATAGCCTTCATCAAGGTTTTTCAAAATATATTTAAAATTATTTTCAAAACCAATATCCAACCATGTTCTTTAGGCTCAATGCACATGACTTGTACATTAGCTTTCCCAATGATTGGAAAACACATAACTATGTGTTTTGATGATCCTAAAACTTATAAAAATGCATTAAATCAACATCTTGAGTTTTGTTCATCATCCTAACATCTCACTTGTATTTAATGTGTACGAAACCATATACAAGTCACCTTATAGTTCTTAAGTGAGATGCAAACTTTGGTTTTGCCCTAATCTAGGGATCATGTATATCTATCTAGGCATTTTGAGGTTAGGAACGGATATCCACCAAGGATGTTACTTGTTAATGACTGCCATTTGTCCTTAGTTTGAATGGAATTAAAAATAATGCATGATGTGTTATGACATATATCAAAAATAAATAATTTTTAAAAGAAAATTTCCTATAACTACATGATGTATGTATGACATGACATGGTATTTTTGTGTTTTTCATAATAAAACATGAATGCAAAATATGATGTCATGGCATATGATGGGTAAACAACGCATGGTAAATTAGCATAAGTGAAATACCTAGATTATCTATCTAAGTATCCTTAATCCTTAGCTAAATTAAAATCTAAAACCTATATTGCCCACTATTTTTCAAGAAAATGCCAAAATTCAATTTTGACATTTCTTTTCATTTTCCTAATTTTGTGCCAATTTAAATTACAAATTACTCTTTTTAAAGAGTAAAAAATTAAGTTAAGGCTTAAGTTGCCTTTAATTCCTAAGAACATACCACAATCCCAACTTGGTCGTTCTTATGATTTTCCCAAATGTGCCAATTTAATTTTAAAATCAAACTTCTCACATTATGGTATATCTTACTCTTTCTAAGAGTAAGCCATTAATCCTTATCTTTTTCAAAGGTTAACAATAACTTTGAAAATGCTCTTAGAGTGCCAACTTCATCATGATTGGGTTAACTACCATTTCAATTAGAGTTGACACTCTCTAACCCATCTAAGGGTTAGAGAAAATGCTCCTAGGAACCCAAAACCTATTGGTGCTCCTTGAATGCTCTAGGTACTCACTCCTCCCTAGATACCTTCCTAATGACTTTGGTAGGCTTCTTAGAGGCTTTAGTCACATTTTCTAGGTCAACCCTAGGGATTGCTTCCCTTGTGACCTTCTTAGTGACTTTTTTAGACTTCTTAGAAGTCTTAGTTACATTTGTTGTTGCAAAAATACTTTTAGGGATGACTTCTCTTGTATTTTTGACTTGACCATTTGACCTAGGGTTGGTTCCATAATTATATGGAACCATATGGTAAAAAGGCACATCCTTTTTGGTTTTAGGTTTGTATCCCAAATCTCTATGACCCTTGGATGACCCTTGTTGTGCTAAACTTAGATTTTGCTCATTTTGGCCTTTTAGGATATTTTCCATTCTTTTTAGGGTCTTTTCTAATTTATCAAGTCTTAACCTCAAGACTTGATTTTCTCTCATTAAATCCTTAGATTTTGTTTTTTCCTTAAATCCTTGAGCATTTTTATTTCTAGACTTATAACTATGGTCTTTAGTGTTATTGCCTAAACTTTTACCTACCTTCCTAACCCTAGGTGTGGTAGTCTTAGTATGGAGAGTCATATGTTTTTCTTTAATGCTATCATGCTCCCTATTTTTATGATAAATAGCATTAAAATAATAAAAATTGGAATTAGCATGCTTTTTACCATTATTTAAAGGAGTAGGTTCAATAAATGATACATTTCGTTTTACCTTGGAGGCTCCCCCTTTACTCATGCTTCCTCCTTGAGCCTTGACCGCTTTCTTCCCCTTGGGACATTGACTTCTATAATGTCCCTTTTTCTTGCAAGAAAAGCACACAATGTGCTCCTTGCTCTTCTTTGTTCCGGAAGCGGTCTCCTTGGGCTTCTCCTTGCCCTTTGGTGCCACTTGACCTTTTTTCTTGGCCAATTTAGGGCACTTGCTTTTGTAGTGCCCATGCCCCCTATATTCAAAACATATGATATGATCTTTATTTTTAGTTGAAATATTTATACCTTCACATGTAGGGATGACATTTGATCCTCCATTTGATGTCTCTTGATTTTTGGAGGATGTATCGTCTTCTTCTCCCTTTGACTCGGATGTAGAAGCTTCTCCTTCTTCTTGATCCGATGTCACCAAAAGTAGCTCCCCCTCAATCCTAGAGGTAGAGGCTTCTTCATCTTCATCTTGTATAATGAACAAAGAGTATGCTCCCTCTTTGCCCTTTTCATTGTATTCCTTTGAAGATGAAGCTTCTTGGTCTTCTTCTTCTGAAGTTGAGCATCTCTCAACTTCGGAATTCTCCTCCTCTTGGTCGTGCTCCAATGAGTCACCCTCTTTGGATTTTTCTTGGATTGGTACAGTGGAGGGGATCTCATGAATCATTTCCAATTTGCTCCATAGCTCTTTGGTGTCTTCAAATTCTCCAATTTTCTCCAAGATATTGCTCTGCAATAGATTGACCAAAAGCTTTGTCACTTTGTCATTGGCCTCACATCTTTGGATTTGCTCTTGGCTCCATTTGCTCTTCTTGAGGATTTTGCCCTTTAAATTTGTTGGAGCTTTGAAGCCTTCCATAAGAGCAAACCATTGCGCTATCTCCATCATAAGAAAATTCTCGATCCTTGATTTCCAAGAATCGAAGCTTGTAGATACATATGGTGGAGGCACCCTTGTGTCGAATCCAAGGACATCTTGGAATTCTATCTTGAAGTTTGAGCTTTTTGATGAAGTCTTCTACTTGTAGAATTGCTCAAACTTCTTCACCCTCTAGCTTTTTGCCCCTTCCGGCGATGATTCCGGTGAAGAGCAACCTCGCTCTGATACCACTTGTTGAGACCGAAATGTAGCTAGAGGGGGGGGGGGGGTGAATAGCTCGGCGTGATCTCGTGCTCGTCGTTGCTTGCTTCTTGTGATGAAATGCAGCGGAAAATACAAAGAAACAACCACACAACGCTAACTCGTAGATTTACTTGGTATCCACCTCAAGAAGAGGTGACTAGTCCAAGGATCCACATACTCACACACCCTCCACTAATAAAACACTTCTTTACGGTAACTACCGAATGCGGAGAAGCCCTACAATACTCTCAATACAACAAGAAAGCAAGGGAAGACAAATACAAGAAATATCTTACAAGATATGCAGTGAAAATCCTAACCCTAGCTTCTTCCTCTTGTTGTAGTCACGCCTCTTGACTTGGATGTCTCTCCAATATCCTTCAAGAACTGGCGGTGAGAGTGGAAAACGCTGTGGAGAAGCTGCTGTGAAGATCGGAGCTGAACAATGCGAGCGTTGGCGGAGAAAGAGCTCGACAACGACTTTAATCGACGCCAACGGTCGAATCCCAATCGATCGGATTGCTCCCAATAGATTGGGGAGGCTTTGGATTGATCAACCAATCGATCCAGAGCGCCTCTGTGCTCTCAGAAAGTGCCTGGATCGATTGGCTGATCGATCCAGGGCTTATCGCTCAAACTCGCAGCTCCCAATCGATCGCCCGATAGATTGGAGGCTCCCAATCGATCGACCGATCGATTGGGAGGCTTTCCGTGCGATCGGCGATTCTCCCAATCGATCTACTGATCGATTGGGAGGAGGCTTGTCGCAGGGACTCGCCCAATCGATCAGCTTATCGATTGGGTATGAGCCAATCGATCGGCTGATCGATCAAACTCTTGTTTTTGCCCAAAAATAAGTCCAAAGTCCCCTAGATCAACATCCGGTCAACCATGACATGTTGGTACATCATGCCTAGCATCTGGTCACCCTTGACCTGCTAGAACTCCCTCACCAAGTGTCCGGTCAATCCCTTTGACCCACTTGGACTTTTCTCCTCGTGCCAAGTGTCCGATCATCCTTGACCCACTTGGACTTATCTCCACCAAGTGTTTGATCAACCTTGATCCACCTGGATTTCCCGTGCCAAGTATCTGGTCAATCCCTTTGACCTACTTGGCCTTCCCAACACCAGATATCTGATCAAACTTGATCCATCTGAATTTTCCTTTCCTGGCTTCACTCACCAGGACTTCCCTTCTGCCTAGTTTCACTCACTAGGACTTCTCCTCTGCCTGGCTTCACTCACTAGGACTTTCACCTAGCTTCACTCACCAGGATTTTCTTCTGCCTAGCTTCACTTACTAGGTCTTTTACCTGCCTTCACTCACCAGGATTTTTCTCAACTGCCTATCTTTAATCACTAGGACTTTCTATCTGCCTAGCTTCACTCACTAGGACTTTCACCTGGCTTCACTCACCAGAATTTTCCAGTCAAGTATCCAGTCAACCTTGACCTACTCGACTCTCCTTCACGATCTCCCTACATGAACAATTGCACCTACAATCTCCATGTATTGTCAAACATCGAAACCCATATATCAAGACTCGAGCTTGAACCAATTCAAGCTCAGTCAACCAGGTCAACCTTGACCTAGGGAATATTGCGCCAACACTTATAGTATTGGCATTGTATTGATGTTTAGCCATGTGACTATTTTATCGGTTTGATATTTTTGTTGTGTTTAAGCCGTGCTGACATGTATTGTATCTTTTTGGTTTGTATGGGCTTTTCTTTCATTTTCTACTGTGTTTTTAGTACAACCATGTGGGCTATTTATTATATAACTATGTGGTTGTGATCATTTTGTTCCAGCTGAGTGAACTGTGTATATAACTGCGTGGTTATGTACATTCCAACTGTGTGAGTTGTTGATTATTGCTTGTGAGTAGCCTTGTGACAATGTATATATGCTTCATATTGTCACAGTTACAAGTGAGATGCTGTCCATTTGTGGGGCAGGAACTGGGGCATGACATGACCTCTTGTCTTCAAGCTTACTTCCTTTGGCTCTCGTCCCTCAGATGCATTCAAGCTCGCGGCTTGTCCTAATGCTATCCTTTGCGTATACCTCGAAGTTGCTTCCCTCGGCTCTTATCTTTGCTGCCTTGCCCACGGTCCCTCAGATACTCTATCCTTCACCAGACCCGAAGCCATCAAGCTGAGTCATATGTGTATCCTGCACACTCATATACACATATCAAATACAAGGGTAAACCTAACTTAAACCCTTTGCCCAACTATCAAAACCCATGGTCACCTTGGACCATCTTAAGGCAAGATTGCTCTAACAATCTCCTACTTTTTGATGTTTGGTAATATGTTTAAGTTAGAAAAAACAAATAGCAAATAATCATGCTAATATCAAAAAACTATAAAGGTATTTCAAGTTTTTTCACTTAAATCTTACTTTTCCCCCTTTGCCTAATATCAAAAAACTTCTAATAATATCCTAATTATTGAAACTTGATCATCTAAACTAATCCTAAACTCATGTATTCATCCCCTAAGGATCTCATACACCTATATAAGTTGACCCGATCAAAATCAGTGTTGAAAATAGTTTCAGACTAGTATCAGTCGACTGCCCCAAACACCAGTTGACTGCCCTCTTCGACACAACCTCACAAAAGCATTATGTGGTCAAAACACACTGTTACCAGTCGACTGGTAATTGCACCAATCGACTGGTACCCTGATTTAAGCCCAATCAACATTTCTGATCCGTTTTCAGAAATATATATAAAATTTCACAGACATCCAAAAATCCCTAAATTTTATGGAGAGGTATATTTTACCCATGTCTACTTGGAAAAAATATATTAAAAAATATATCTATCACCAATCCCAAGATTAACACAAAATCTAAAACTAGCTAAATGGTTCAATTGAACCTTGACCTAAAGTCCTAGTTTTGACTTCCTCTTAATGTATTTGCCCATACTAAACCTCAATGCATCCATAACATTAGTTTATATGTCATATATACTTCAAAAATAAATTGTCATGCAATATGACCCCAATGTCATATTTCTAAGCATGAAACTCATCCAAATTGTGCCAAATCTCTAGATTTGAGATTCAAATTTGTCTCCAAACTACTTGGCACATTCCATGATCCATCTAGAATCCCTAGTAATACCCACTTGAGATCCATTGGTCATGAGTCCCAAATTGACTCTTTGAGTTCCCCTAGAGCTCTTAACCTTAGTCACCTCCCTTGGTGACTTATCTATTGTGGCTAAACCATAATGATGCCCCTTAGAAGATTTCCTTATCTTATTGACCTTGGACACCTCATTCTTATCATAATCATATGTAACCCTAGCATATTTCATCTTATTGGCCTTGGATGACTCTCTCTTGTCATGATCATTTCCCCATCCTAGCATATGATCTCTCCTTAGCATTGGAGAAACTAGATCTGTATCCTAAACCCGATCTATCATTGTTGGGACTTTGACTACCCAACACTATACCTAATCTCTTAGATCCAACATTAAATCTCTTAAGAATTTTTCTAACTTATCAAGCTTTGCTTTCAAAACTTGATTTTTTCCTTTCTAAGTTCCTAAACCTAGAGTCAGCATGCCCACCTTGGACATTCCTAGACCTACCCTTTTTAGGCATGTGTCTCCCCTTCTTGAAATTTTTGCCTAGGTTCTCCATTACCTTTTTCTCCTTAGGTAACGAGAATTTAACTTTTCTAAGTTTATCATGCATAGGTCTCCTAGGGTTATGATGTACATTGACCTTATTTCTATTATAATATTTAAAGCCAAAATTTTATATGGGTAAATAATAACAATTATTTCTAGCATGCATGGGAGAATAAACATTTGAATTGGAATTCAAGTTAGGGTATACCTCCCTTACCCTTGAAGCTCCCCCTTGACTGAACTCCTCTTCTTCTTCTCCCATTTCTCCAATTATGCAAGCTTCTTGATCTCCCACTTCTTGGAGCATTTGGTGTGGTAGTGGCCCTTCTCCCCACACGTGAAGCATATGATACGCAATCTCCTTCCTTGGGGTTCTTCATTCCTACAACCTTTGTTAGTATTTAAATTAACTTGAATAGGTTTAGGAGTTACCTTCTTCTTACCTAATGGACATCTGCCCTTGTAGTGTCTCTTCTCTTTGCACTCAAAGCAAATGATGTAGTCCTTTGACTTGACTTTGGTGGAGATGCTTGCAAGGTTGACTTCCAAGACTTCTTCTTCTTCACTTATCTTGGATTCTTCTTCAACCTTTGAGAATGTCTCCTCGTCCACACTTGTGGATGACATTTCCTCGTCCTCCTTCTCCTCCTTGGAAGTTGAACATACGACACCTTCCGATTGCTCCTTCTATACTTGAGCTTCTTCATCTGGTTCTTCAGATTTTTCTTCCTCTTGTGTAGGTAAAGATTCTTTCCATAGAATCTTCTTTATCTTGCTCCACAAATTGTGGGAGTTCTCATATTCACCTACACGACTCATCACATTAGAAGATAAAATATCTATCAAAATCGATATTACCTTTGATCGTGAAGTTTGCTCCTCCGTCCAATAGCGTGGTCGGAGTTTCTTCCCCTTCTTGTCTCTTGGGACTTCGAATGGCTCCTTGACCACCATCATGGTGTCCCAATCTGTTTCAAAAAAGACCTCCAACTTCATCATCTAATAGGTGATATCCCATAAGCCTCCTCCTTCAAACTTCGGAGGTGCTATCAAGTCGGCCATCTTCTTGTAGTTGCTCTTCTCGATGGTTAGTCCGGTGAAGGTCTTGCTCTGATACCACTTGTTGGAGATTGGTGGCCGGCTAGAAGGGGGGTTGAATAGACGTTGCCCCCAAATCACTTTCCTACATATTTGTTAGCACAGTGGAATACAAAGAATACAAATAAGAATACCAAAGGTTAAAGACAAGAAAAAAAACAAGCAAACCACTACACGTCGATATAACGTGGTTCGGAGATAAAGCTCCTACTCCACGGCTATCCGTAAGGTGGACGATCCCGATCCGTCAGTGGATGACTTCCCAAAAAACCTCCGGCTAGCTCACGTAGCTCCTTGTGGGTGGAGAAACCTCACCACAACTCTCACAAGAATTCTCGAGATGCTAGGGCACTTGTAAGACTACTAATAGGGTTATCCACCACTATTTCGTCAACCTTAACCAAGCTCCAAAGCTTTGGTTATATAGGCCACGGGCTGAAAAACTCCACCTACCAGTCGACTGGTGAAAGTGTCAGCTGACTGTCTTATGTGGAATTTTGACCGTTGCATCCCAACGGCTCGATACCAGTCTACTGGTGAAAGTACTAGTTGACTTCTCCATACTGGTCGAGCTAATAGAAGCATTATGTTTGCTCCCAGTCGACTGCTCAGTAGACTGAACCAATCGACTGATGAAAGTATCAGTCGATTGGTACCCCAGTACATGTTGGTTGCTACTCGGAAAACCTAATGGTTCCACTGTATAAAAATTTTGTACAAAGGTCTGAACCTTTTCCTAGCTATCATGTGATCTTTTAAATTAAACTTGGATCGCCTGCGGAACTTAACACGTTTGATCCAAAGTTTAATCTATTTGTTCTTTTAGGTTTAGACTCGGATCTCCTGCGGAACTTAACATGTTCGATCCAAATCACCTAAGTTATTAATTTCATTAAATATTAGTTTCCAAAATTGACTTCCAGGACTGCATGGCGAGGCACATGACCTTCTTAGATATGGGAACAACCACCACCGCCTAGACAAAACCTTTTAAGGAAAGTTAATATTTAATTTCCTTAAATAACTTTAGGTCAACCGAAAAGAACAATCAAATCACAAGGAAAAGAAAAAAAAACAAAAGAACACAACATCGAAAATAAATTCGAAATACTAGAATCGCATGCCTCTTGTATTTGGTATTATTTCCAAAAATAACTAGTATGATGCGGAAAGGAAAAATACTAGTTATACCTTTTAGAAAGACCTCTTGATCTTCTACCGTATTCCTCTTCTAACCTTGGACGTTGTGTGGGCAACGATCTTCCAAGATGAGGACCACCTAGCACCTTCTTCTTCTTCCTTCAAGTTTCAACCAAGCACCAAAATCCAAGGATGAAGAACTTTTTCCACCAACTAAGCTCCAAGGGAAGCAAGCTTTCTCTCCTTCTTCTTCTTCTTCTTCTCCAAGTAGTATCTGGCCACCACAAAAGCTCCAAGCAAGGAAGAGTTTCGGCCACCACAAAGAGGAAGAGAGGGAGAGAGGATGGCCGGCCACAACACCAAGGAAAAAGAGGGAGAGAATAATAGAGGTTGTGTCCTTTGAAGGCACCCCAACCCCCTCTTTTATATTCCTTAGCTTTGGTAAATAAAGAAATTTAATTACAATAAAATTTCCTTAACTTTCCTTGGCAACAATTAATTAAGAAAAATTAAATAAAATTTCCTAATCAATTATATCATGGCCGGCCACCTCAATAAGAGCAAACAAGGTAATTTCAATCAACAATTAAAATTCCTTATTTGTCTTTAGAAATTTTAAAAAAATAAAATTTCTCTTTAAAATCCCTTCATGGTCGATAAAAAGAAAATTTCTATAATTTTAATTTTTCTACATGTGAATAATTTATAAAGTAGAAAAAATAAAATATCTTTCCAATCTACAAATAAGGAAAGAGATCTAATCTCTTTCTTTAATCTTTTGTAGATCCTTTTAAAAAAGATATTTTAATTTTTAATCTCTCCAATAAATTATATCTTTCACATAAGAAAAATTTAAAATTAAAATTATTTTTAATTTAATGGGGGCCGGCCACCTAAGCTTGGGTTCAAGCTAGGGCCGGCCACCCATGAACCAAGGCTTGGCCGACCCTAGCTTGATCCACAAGCTAGCTTGGTCGGCCCCTATATCATGGGTATGAAGGTGGGTATAGGTGGGTATAGTACTCTATAAATAAGAGGCTACGATAGGGACCGAGAGGAGGAATTGGTTTTGGTCTCCCGGTAAAATTAAGCATCTCGTGTTCGTCCCGAACACACAACTTAATTTTATCAATAATAATTCATTCCACTAGAGAACTATTATTGAACTACCGCACCAATCCCAAATTACATTTTTGGGCTCCTTATTATGAGTGTGTTAGTCTCCCTGTGTTTAAGATGTCGAATGTCCACTAATTAAGTGAGTTACTGACAACTCATTTAATTAATATCTTAATCCAAGAATAGTACCATTCAACCTTATTATCATGTCGGACTGAGTCCACCTGCAAGGTTTAACATGACAATCCTTATGAGCTCATCTTGGGGACATTATCAACCTAGATTTCTAGGACACAGTTTCCTTCTATAATCAACAACACACACTATAAGTGATATCATTTCCCAACTTATCGGGCTTATTGATTTATCGAACTAAATCTCACCCATTGATAAATTAAAGAAATAAATATCAAATATATGTGCTTGTTATTATATTAGGATTAAGAGCACACACTTCCATAATAACTGAGGTCTTTGTTCCTTTATAAAGTCAGTATAAAAGAAACAACCTCTAATGGTCCTACTCAATACACTCTAAGTGTACTAGTGTAATTATATAGTTAAGATAAACTAATTCCTAATTACACTACGACATTCCAATGGTTTGTTCCTTTCCATTTTGGTCGTGAGCTACTGTTTATAATTTATAAGGTACTGATAACATCATCTTCTGTGGCACCACATACTATGCTATCTACAATATAAATTAATTGAACAACTACAACTAAATGTAGACAATTTGACCAAATGTGATTCTTTATTCAAAATAAATGTTTACAAAAGCTTAGGCTTTCAGTATACACTCTAACAATACAGTCTCTCAGCACTTGGACCCTCACCCTTACGACTCACTTGACTCTTCCTTGCAGCCTTGACCTCTTGCCTTCAAGCTTACTTTCTTTGGCTCTCATCCCTCGGATGCATTCAAGCTTGCAGCTTGTCTCAATGTCATCTTTCGCGTATGCCTCGAAGTCGCTTCCCTCGACTCTTGTTCTTGCTGCCTTGTCCACGGGTTATCGGATGCTCCATCCTTCACTGTGCCATCCTTCTTGCTAACTGTATCTTCTGCCTGACTTTTTGTATTCTTAAGTCTCTGCACACTTAAACATAAGGCATAAAAAATACAGTATCTAACTTAATCCGGTTGATCACATCAAAAATAACTCGGGGTACTTACAATCTTCTCCTTTTTTATGTGCATTCACTCAGGTTAAGATTAGGGTTAAACAAAAATATAAAAAATTATTACAATTAAGTATGAGTGAAATATTACAATTAAGTATAAGTGAAATATTGCAATTAAGGAAAAACAAGTAATTTGCAATTAAAGAAATACAAACACATTTCCCTCTTAACCCCTAACTTCCTCTCCCCCTTTAATCGCATAAAAAAATAGGGGCACATATCCAAAAAAATCTAAAAATATTTCTAAGAGTGATTGAGATAGCGACCAAGTTTGTAAAAAAATTTAAAGAATTATTTCTTGAATATCCAAATTTCTAAAAATTAAAAATTAGATTTGACAAAAATAATTAAAAAATTATTTTTAATCATAAAAAAAATTTAAAATTTTTTGTCACTAACAAAGACAATTATCCAGATCAATATTAAATTTTTCATGAGAAAAAAATATTTATTTTAATGAAAATAAATCATTTTAGATAGAATATGTATTTTTGAAATAAAAATACTTAAAAATAGATTTTGAGTTCAAACATTATTGAAAAATTTTCAGAACATTCAAAATCTAGCCATTAGTTTTTGAAAAATCAAAGTTTTCAAAAAATCAATCCCAAGAATTTTAAAGTTTAAAATTTCATCTTTCGGTAGAAAATTTATTAAAAATTATTTATTAGTTAAAAAATCTCAATTTTTTTTCTTTCTACATAAAATAAAAATCTTTATCACAAATTTTCTTTTAAAAAAAATCAAACACAAAGTATATGAAAAGAAGTTTTGATAGTAATGCCATTAATTATCAATTATTTACTAGGTTAAAATAGATTTTACAATCCTAAATAAATTTTTATTTATTGGATTAATAAAATATTTTCTTAGAATATATTTTCACGTCACTTTTCTAATTTAACTCTTGTAAAATTTAAAATACGAGTTTGGTTTTTTAAAAATTTCTAAAATTATGAAGATTTGAATATGCATAATTCTTTTCTAATATTTTTATTTGCACCTTTAATTTGTCATTTTCAATTTTCAGTTTATCAAAATATTCTAAGGGATATGCATTAGCTAAAGTAGTTCTTATGTCTAAAATTTTCCTTTTTAATTGTATGCATTTCGTCCTTAGCTTGCATAATGATCTAGAAAGCTTTTTATACATTCATATAACTGATTAGGAGGTAGGAGACGTATCTCACTTATCGTGTCATCCTCATAATTTGATGCTTCCCCTTCATCGATGCTTTTTTCTGACGTTTCTCCCCCATTATCTATGCTCATCTCTGAGGTACTTTTGTCGTCTTTCTGGTGATCCGCCATTAGTGCTAGTCCGAGATACTTTTCTAACTCAGATTCGGACGACGACTCATCCCACGTTGCTCTGAGATTCTTGTGCTTGGTTTTATTTGGCCCTTTATCATTCTCTTTTGTCTTGTTCTTCAATTTATGGTAGTTATCTTTAATGTACCCTTCTTCTTAATAGTTATAGCACTGCACCTTTCTTTTTTTCCCATGAATGTTTCTTCATCTTCATCGAGGGATGATTCTGAGTTTGGTTCATCCTTTTTTGGCTTTTAGTGCTAGATTCTGGTTTGTCTTCGTTTCTTTTGTAACTCCTGTATATCTAGACTTGTATAATTCAAAAGTCAAGAATAGTTCTTCTAGAGTACTTACCACCAAGTCCTTAGAGATGTAGTATATATCTACTAAGTTTAACCACTCTTGTGTTCTTGGAAAGATGTTGAGCACGTACCGGATTGAGTCCTGATTCATTACCGATTCCTTGAGGTTATTGAGTTGGGTGATCAGTTTTTTGATCTTTGCATGGAGTTGAGCCACCTTCTCTCCCTTGTTCATCCAGAGATTTGTTAGCTGATTTCAGAGAATGTTTGTCTCGCTAGCTTGGATTCCAAGGTACCTTCGTGTAGCTTCAGAAACTTCTCCAAAAGTTCTTTTGTTGAGTCATAGGTTCCAATCCAGTTAATTTCTTGGGGCAATAGTGCGGTAAGTAGATGGAATTTTATCTTGTCGTTGGCTATAAAGTTGGCCTGCTCCTTGTTCTAAAGATACTCTTCCTTCTCAACTTTGTGTTGATCTTTGGGTACTACAAAATGATATTTAATTATTATAAAATTTCAAAATCTATTTTTAAAAATACCTCTATCCAGCACTTCTATTGCGCAAAATCTCTCTTGAACTTGGGTGGTTGTGTTGGGACTTTCGAGCCGCAAAAACCGCCTTTTTGCGTTGCGAAAACCCCGAAGTCCCATGCCACCAGATCTGTGCGAAGATTAAAAGAATAAAATTTCATGTACTTGTTTTCTAACCTAGATCTACACTAGATCTACACGTTAAGGAGTTTATACCTTTGATGCGAAGCCATTCGCTTATCCCGCTCGTCCAAGAAGATGTCGGATCTCAAGGGTGTCAAGTGAACACCCCTCTATGTGTATCCACACGAACAATAGAGATGGAGAAAACACTTAGAGTGTGCTAGCACTCTAAAAGTGTTCGGCCAAGGAGGAGGAGAGGGAGAGAAGAGAAGAGAGGAGGAAGAAGATTAAATCAATGAGCACAAAAATGTAACTCACACACATCTAATGGTGGTCGGCCACTTTAGAGGCTTTTAAACCTCTATGGAATATCGAGAGTCACAACTCTTGATCTCCCTCATGATGTGGCACATACATAAGCCAACCTTGATGATGTGGAACATCATCATTGGTCCACCCTATGCCAACTCACAAATGAGGTGACATTGGTCAAGTCAAACTTGACCTTTCATCTTCCCTTCTCAAGTCAAGTCAAACTTGACCTCTTCTCTCCCATGGTTGATCAAATCTAACCATTTGATTCAAACCAATTTAATTTAATGAATATATATTCATTGAATTAAATTGATTCAATGAATCCAAGTCTAAATTGATTCATTGAACACATGAATCATAATGAGTCCAACTCAATTAGTCTAGTTTGGATTACTCTTAATCCAATTTGGTTCATCACATGAACGTAATCCTCTAGGTACATCAAATGAACCTAATCTCCATCTAATTGCCCTTTGTGTGTGACCCTATAGGTTCTTGTAACGTTGGCAATGCTCCTAAACCCATTTAGAAGCATAAGTAATGAGCGGTATCTAGCAACACATCATTACTACCCAAGTTACAAGAATATTGAGATCCAACATCACCTTGTGACTACTAATTGTGACTCTTCACAATATATGACAAGTGTCCTTCTATCCTTGACATCTAGATTGATCAATGTGAGACATAGACCGTGTCATCCTCTAATCAATCTAAATCTTGAACTCCAAGTAGACTCACTCTAATCAAATGAGCTCAATATCTCATATTGACTCATTTGGGCATGACCATGCACTTAGTGGTCTCACTCTATCAAGAATAACGATGTCACTCCCGTTATATAGGAGAGATAGATCCCATCTACATCACTCACATCCCTCCACATAATTTGTTACATACCCAGTAATCGCCTTTATAGTCCACCCAATTACGGGTGACGTTTGACGAAGCTAAACTATGCAACTCTTTATGTAGGGATCCATGGTGACTTCAGGTCCAAGGACTAATAGTCATACTAATAGCCACATGAGAAAGTATATGGCACTCATATAACGATCCATGATACTTTCTCATGACAGGTCATTCAGTATACATTCTCCAATGCATACCCATGTGTCAACTTGATATCTCTATATCCATGACTTGTGAGATCAAGTCATCGAGTTGACCTACATACTAGTCTCGTCACATTAACATTGTCCCTGAATGTTAATACTTAACTAGGAATGATTAAAAGTAGTGTTCTCTATATCATCTCACTATCGATTCAACCAATTGATTGATATAGATAAGAACCTTCTACTCAACGATGCTATTATACTTAGTTATTTGGCACCAATACAAGTAAGTATAATAACCAAAACAAATGTCTTTATATACATAGGAATATGATACAATGAGTCCATACAACAATCATCATATGATTGGCTCTAGGGCTCTAACTAACAGGTTGAATGTTGGATCTGACATTGTCTTCTTATTTAGATGACAGTTATTCCTTCTAGAGTGGTCCAGGCTCTGATACCAATTGTTGGTCCCAGCATGGGCGATAAGAGGGGGCAAATTGCCCTTATATTGTGATTATCCCCTTCTCGTTCTTTCAACTTGAGTTAGATAAACACTTAATAAATAAAAAGAAAATAAGTATAAATAAATATGAGGCTATCAAGATTTATTTGGTTTACAACCAGGAAGGTTTCTAATCGAAGACAATATAAGCACTAACAAAATCTCCTTCTTAGAGCAAAGTAAAAGGCGGAGAAGCCTTGTACAATGTTTGAAAGCACGAATTGTAAATCTAAACAACAAAGTGAAAAATGAAGTACATAAATTATTGCTCTAAACTCCTAGGATCAGGGCTCTATTTATAGCCAACTAATACAAATTAATCAATTGGCTGACATGGCAGCTCGATGCGCCTAGAGTAGGTCTGAGCACCGCAGTGGTGCACTCTATCTACTTCGCAATGGCTCTTCAATGACTTTAGGATAAAATTGTATCCTCACCTGGGTGCCTGGATCGGTCCCGATGCTTAGAGTATTGCTGACGTGGACTCCAAACATCATCCATAGCAACGTCTCACCGAGGCACCCCTACTGTACCAAGGTGGTACGGGGGCCAAGAGTCTGGGCGCCTGGATAAGTTAACTTCATGTTAACTTGTCCGCCTTCTACTCCGATCGCTTGGGTGATTTTCCAGCCATCCAGAGTTGAGCTCACTCAAACTCAACTCCGACCTTCTCTTCGATCAGTCTTCCGCTCTGGCTTCTCATCCCTCGAAAGTGTTGTACACATCCTTCTTGTCCACCGGTGTACTCTTCCGCAGCACTTCGTCCCTCGGATGCACCAAGCTTGTCGACTCGCTTCCCGTGCTATCCTTCTCGCTAGCTACGTTTTCTGCTCGACTTCTTGTGTTCCTAATTCCCTGCACACTTAGACACAAGGAATCAAAAACACAAGACCTAACTGTAGGATCAAAAAGATGCTAGAGAGGGGGGGGGTGAATGGCGTTCGTCGAAAAACTCGATTTAAAACTAAGTTACACAACAGAAAATGGAAAGAAAAAGACAATGCTAACACAAGTTGGTTTTACTTGGTTCGGAGCCTTCAACGACTCCTACTCTAAGGCCCACACTCGTCGAATATTTTCGTTGGGCAATCGACTATCAGTTCGAATGATTACAAATTGAGTACAAGAACTATACATGAAAATTACCGACAACAAAGAAAGTAAGAGAATCCTGATCGTCTGTTGTCGGAGGTGTGTCACAGTGTCACAGGAGCTTTTTCGGAGCATCGAGCAAGAGTGAAAGCCATAGTAGTTGTTGTCATTAAGATCCTAGTCGAAGGCCTTTATATAGGTATATTCCGAGAGCCTGGACCAACTCCGGGTGCCCGGACCGCCCGAGTGTCCGCGACACCCAACTGGACACTACTGCTCCGGGCACTCAGACTCCTTTTCTTCAGCAGTTTCCTCCCTGTGAGAAAAGGTTAGTCCATGTAGTAGAAAAAATATTTACCCTGCAAAATAGAGTTAGCACAACATAATAAAATATGAATAGTAATTAGATCATGTCACCCCGAGACCAGGATCTAGTTAAGGTCTTAGCTTAGGTTTCCCAAATGGACGTAAGCTGGATCGACACCTACAGTTCCCTCAACAGGGAATGCGTCCTCACTGGATCTCTCTTCTAGTTACTTATCTTCACTTACGACTTGTAGTTACTTGACTTGCCTCTAACCCACCAGGTCTTCCCATCAGTTGTTAGCTCCGTAGACTCAACTAGACTTCAGCCGGTTGTCAGGTCCCGTGGATCCAATCGGACTTCTCGCCAGATATTAAGTCCCATGGACCAATCTGGACTTCGTATCAGCTATTAGGTCCCGCCGACCTAGATGAATTTCAGCTTGATGTCAGGTCCTACAGACCAGTCAACTCCTGTATACTTGGTAGAAAGGTTAGACAAAATACATCTTGTTGGACTACATTGGCCGGCTAGAAGAGGGGTTGAATAGCCCTACATAAATTAAAAACAAAACCCTTCTCGGACTTTTAAAATAACACTTGTATATAATTAAATAAAGAAAGCAATAAACTAAAAGAAGAGGCTCACAAAGTTGACTTGGTTACAACCGGAGAAGTTGTTAATCGAAGGAATGAATCACAAACTAAAAAGAACTCCTTCAGGCGGAGAAACCTCTTACAGCAGAGAAAACGCAAAAAAGAGAAGCTAAACTAGAAATGGAAGCTCACAACTGTTGTATTGCTAATTCTTGTTCTGATGAAAAGCTTCTGGACTAAGGCTGTATTTATAGCTTTGGTCGGGCCCCTGGTGTCACGCCCCGGGGGAGTCCCTGCCAAAAGAAATTTCGACAGCATCTCTCCTGTACGGGTGACAATTTGAAAATTTACTACATCATCTAGATACCTCGGCCAACACAGCCGGAACATACATATAACATAAAAGCAAAAAAAGCAAGCAACCACGCAGTTAATAGTAAAAACTAAACAAATGCAATGATAAGGAAAAACCAAGCCAAAAATCCTACTCAACTACACCCATAAAGCTCAAATCACGATATCTTACTCAACTACACCCATAAAACTCAAATCACGACACAATAAAAATCAACTCACCTCTTATGCCGTCTAGGCAGGCATGTAGTAAAACAAATTCAATAAAACCCATCGACAAATTAAACAAAACCATACCATATCCATAGAAACAAAACTAGTACAAGTCTAGATAGTACAATAAAAAAAGAAACCAAACAAATATCCTCGTGAACTACAGGGGGACTAGCGACTGAAATTCTCCAGACAACCTCAACCTGAAATAGTAATAAACAAGGGGTGAGTCAACTCCTCAGCGGGTAAATACTGACATGCATAGTAAGAAATATAACAAATAGCACTAATCATGCGTACAATCTCCTAATATAAGAAGGATAAATGCAACTGAAATAAATAGAAGAACCATTGTACTAACCAGGACTTGGTGTATGGATAATAAACGGAGAGGTGTAGGAATCCTATATGCATGTCAAACAAATGCATCCATCCAATATGCAACATACAAGTTCAGCAAACACAAGAAATAAATGCATCAATGCGTATGATGCCAATGACATGTCCTGGTCACCCCTACTGTCAGTCAGCTGTCTCACATACGACGGTGAGACCAAGTGGGTAGGGTTGTGACAACCGTGCACTCTGCCATCACTACTCTTGAGTGACCGAATGGATGAGATGCTGTCGGAGTACACCTATCCTCTTACCCCAAATCATAAGTGGGGGAGTGCAATGCTCTCATCTCCCTGAGCAAGTCCAGAGGAGAGATTCCTGCCTGCTACCACGCTGCGTCACATTACCCATGAACGGATCAACGGAGCCAAACAGAGCAAAACTGTCTGTCGGCTACCACGCTGTGTCTCTAGACCAGCTGAGCCTAACAGAGCAGAACTGTCTGCCGGCTACCATGCTGAGTCACCGGACCAGCAAAGCCTAATAGCAGAACTGCCACACACGCTGCCTGACATACCACTAACCCATGAGTGGTGGTGTGTGCAGATCTATGTAACTAGCGATGTGCTCAACAATAATGGAGCTAACTATCGCACAACATGCAATCATGCGAGATGGTGCATGATACTAAGCATGGGAATATCTTGAACCTATCCATCTCTACAAAATGTGTACCATAGGACAAAGAGTCAAATCAAAGATACACAGATCAGATAAGGTATAAAAACTTAGGTCCTGAACATAATAAAACATAGTTATGTCACTACCCCTATAAGCATGTATAATCAAGTAGGTACTAACATGAAATATATAACAAGTAAACAAAACAAGCATGTAATAGGTATCGAGTAGTGACCAACCGATGTAGATAAGAAACATAATCATTACTATTTGTTAAAAACACTACTATGTATATCAAATGATATATCTAAAAAGATAAGTCAAAGTACTCGCCTCCAATAAGAGGATCGTGTCCGATCCAAATCGGACATCGAGATGCTCGTCTCGCGTCAAAGTCCTGTCTTACCAATTTAAATATATTTTATTTAGCTATAATTTTTATAAATAGCTAAATAAAATCTCTAACCCGAAATTAGGGTAAAACCCTAATCAACACATAAATATAAACCTAATTCACACATCAATTATACTAAAAACCTACATCAACCTAATTTAACCTCTTACCTCCAACTCACAACCAAGTGACTGCTGGAAATTGTGGCCGGAGTTACTGCTGTCACAGTTTTGTTGCCGTCACTACCCAAGAACCACTGCCAGGCATCCTTCATAGTTAGACCATTCCCATAAGGATATCAAAACGCAAACCTCTACAAAGCTTGAACCCAAAAGTAAACAGACATACCCAACCGACAGTTTCCCTCTCTGGCGGAATCGGCACAGTGAAGAGAGGCGAGGCGTCGGCTGCGCCAAGAGGTGCTGAGATGTTCTGGGCGGTGCCGGCCGATCAACGACGACAGTAGCCAATGGTGAGTGGAAGACGACTAGGGCAAAGAGGGGAAAGCACTGCTCGAAGCTTTGGCCTGCGGTAAACCTGGTAGCTCCTCTGGAAATACATCCGGATACTCTCGGACTGTTGGAACATCGGAGAGTTGAGAACTACTGCCATCTTCATTATGAATCAAGGATAACAGAAAACCCTGACAGCCATGTGACAACAACTTCTGAGCTTGAATCGCCGAAATGGTCGATATGCTGTCGTCTCTGATGCCAGTGAAATCCCACGAGGGTTGGTTCGGAGGCCGGAATGTGACCACCCTCGTCTGACAATCAACAGTGACATGATATGCTGACAAATAGTCCATGCCAAGAGTAATATCAAAGTCGACCATTTCCAATACTAAAAGATCTACCATAAGTATCATGTTGCCAAAATCTAACGGGCAACCTCTGACCTCTTGAGTGACGTCCAAGGTATCACCGGACGGTAGAGAGACAGTCAGTCGCTGCGGTCTGAAAGTGGGTAATCTACCAATCTCCAGCATAAAGATACAGGATATAAAAAAATGCCAGCTACCTGTATCTATCAGCATATCAGCAGATAAGGCATAAATATAAATCGTACCATGGAAAATGGAACTGTCGGCCCACTATGCATCGTCTCTGGTCACCGCATGAATACGTCTAGTCTCTGGCGGTGGTAGAGGTGGTAATGCTACCAGCGGCTGCTGCATCTGGGCAGGAGCTTGCCACTGAGGCGGTGTTGGAGACGGTGCCAGAGGTGGATGTAAGGGTTGCGACCGATACTGTACTGGTAGCTGGGGCTACGTCTGGTACTGAACCAGTGGCTGGGGCTGCAGATACTGGACTAGGAGATGAGGCTACAACTGATACGGGGGTCCCACAACAGAACTCTGTGGTACCATGAGGGCACTGGGGTGCTCTTGTCCATGCATGCCATATGCAGATGTTGCCGGGGCAGTTATCCTCTGCTGGGTATGCGAATATTGGGCTCTCCTCTCTCCTCGATGAGTCCCGGACATACTGAGCAGAATTCCATGACTAGAAACTCCGGAAGCAATATGCTGAGCTTTCAACAAACAATCTCGGCTTAGGTGCCCAGGCAGTTTGCAATAATAGCAAACTGAATATCTCAGGGAGCAGGCTGAGGTGATGTGGTCTCTGGACCCACATCTGGTGCAGCAAATGTCGCTGGCGGATTGTTTCCGGTTCTAGAATAGCCTCTCCACTTACAGCCCTCACCAGAAAGAACAAGAAGTTTGAATGGTCAGAGAAATGTGAGCAGAGTTTCCAAGAGTTGAAGAAGAGACTGACCAGTGCTCCCATTCTGACAGTTCTAGAGAGTGACAAGAGTTTTGACATCTACTATGATGCTTCCAAGATGGGCCTAGGAGCTGTACTCATGCAAGAAGGAAAAGTTATAGCTTATGCTTCCAAGCAACTCAAAGACTACGAGAAGAACTACCCCACTCATGATCTTGAGCTGGCAGCTGTGGTCTTTGCACTGAAACTCTGGCGACATTACCTGTATGGAGTCCAGTGCAGAATCTTCATAGACCATCAGAGTTTTAAGTACTTCTTCACTCAGAAGGACTTAAACATGAGACAGCGTAGGTGGCTAGAGTTGGTCAAAGATTATGACTGTGAAATCCTCTACCACCCAGGCAAAGCTAATAAAGTGGCAGATGCACTAAATAGAAAATCCAGTGCATCCCTGATGTCTTTATCATCATTAGCCCTACCACTGCAGAAGGAGTTGTCAGATTTTGGTATGGAAATTATTTATGGGCAACTCTCTGCAATGACCTTAGAGTCAACCCTGCTTGAGGATATACAGAGAAAGCAAAGTGAAGATCCAGATATCCAAAAAGTCAAGCAAGGGATACAAGAAGAAGGAAATTCGGAGTTTCGAGTATCAGACAGTGGAATTCTTTATCAGGGGAGCCGCCTTTGTGTCCCCAATGATGAAGAGCTGAGAAAGAAAATCTTAGAAGAAGCTCACAGCACACCATACTCCATGCATCCTGGTTCTTCCAAGATGTATCAAGATGTGAAATAGAGGTTCTGGTGGTCAGGACTCAAAAGAGACGTTGCTAAATATGTCAGTACCTGCTTGACATGCCAGAGGGTCAAAGCAGAACACCAGAGACCAGGAGGAGTTCTTCAGCCTCTTCCAATACCAGAATGGAAATGGGAAGATATATCCATGGACTTCATAACCGGTCTTCCAAGAACCACCAATGGATATGATGCGATATGGGTAATAGTAGATTGATTGACCAAGTCTGCTCACTTCCTAGCCATCAAGATGTCTCACTCTATAGAGTAGTTGGCCCAGCTATATGTTAAAGAGGTAGTCAGACTTCACGGAGTTCCTAAATTTATTATTTCTGATAGAGATGGGCGCTTCACCTCTCACTTCTGGGAGTGTGTTCAGACTGCACTAGGCACCAAACTCAAGTTCATCACAGCTTTCCATCCACAGACTGATGGACAGACAGAGCGAGTGAATCTGATTTTAGAAGATATGCTCAGAGCTTGTGCACTGGATTTCAAGGGAAGTTGGTGTAAGTATTTGTGCTTAGCTGAATTCGCCTACAACAATAGCTATCAGACCACCATCAAGATGGCACCTTATGAGGCACTATATGGCAGGAAATGCAGATCACCCATTTGCCTGCAAGAAGCAAGTGAAAGAAGAGAGATGGAAGTGGAACTGGGCATTCAGACAGAGCTGATAGATGAGACTACTCAGGCTATTCAGAAGATCAAACAGAGAATTGAGACTGCCCAGAGTAGACAGAAGAGTTATGCTGACACACGCCGTAGGCCACTTGAATTCCAAGTAGGGGATTTAGTTTTTCTCAAGGTCGCTCCTATGAAGGGAGTGATGAGATTTGGCAAGAAGGGCAAATTAAGTCCTCGTTATGTAGGACCTTACCTGATCACAAAAAGGATTGGGAAAGTAGCTTACAAGCTGGATTTACCACAAGACATGTCAGCAATACACAATATATTTCATATCTCCATGCTAAAGAAGTGTCTCCATGACCCGAGCCAAGTGATTCAGCCTCAGTCAGTGCAGATCCAAGAGGATCTTAGTTATGAGAGCAGACCTACACAGATAGTGGACAGAGCGGTCAAGAGACTAAGAAATAAAGAAGTGCCACTAGTGAAGGTTATCTGGCAGAACCAGAAGCACGAGGAAGTCACTTGGGAGCGGGAGGACAGTATGAGACAGAAGTATCCAGAGCTATTCTAAGTTCGAGGACGAACTTTTTATAAGGTATGGGGAATTGTAACGACCCAATTTTCCCTATTTCAAGTTCTAAAAGTCCATAAAAATATTTGGAAATACTTTTAAAATATTCTAGATATTTTTAGAAATTTTTAGAGTATTTTTATGTAATTTTTGGAGTTCGTTTGGTATTTTTACCGAGAGGAGAAAGTTAAAAAAAAAAAAAATTGTAGAAGCTAGGTTTCGAACCCAGCTCCTCGGACCCAAGCAAAACCGGCCCAACCAGCTGAGCTACACGGTTTTGTTAACCTTATATGGTGAGAATTAAATTTATAGCATAGTTAATGATTAGTGAATTAATTGGAAAAAATACGCGGCTGAGGGATTGAAGCCGAGACCTCTTGTTTCGTTTAAAAACCAATTAACCAGCTGTGCCGGTGAGTTTTGTTAATTAAGGAAAGAATGGATTATATTTAAGGTATAGTTAATAATAAAAAAAATCTAGTTATAAGAAAGGGAATTAGGTTTTAGATTTCTGGAAAACAAACATTTTCTCTCAAAATTCTTCTCCTTCTCGCGACGGCGCGCGGCGATTTCTGCTCTTGGGCGGAAACGCAGCGGTGGCTAGGGTTGTTTTCCGACGGCCGGCGAGCTCCCTTCTCCGCGGATTCTTCACAAGTCCGAGTTTCTCTTGGCAAGGAGAGCGCGCGGTGCACAAAGAAGAGCCGGGATCTTCATCTCTCCGCAAACCCTAGAAGCTGCCGTCGGTTGTAAGTCAAGGAAAGCCTAAGGTGAGTTGCTACTCACCTGCAGTAGGAGTAGTTCCGATTCGTTTGGTGTTCTTTTGTTTGTTCGGGTTTTACTGTGAAGCATGATTAGGGATTTTTGTTTTCTACCGTGAGGGGTTAAGGAAGATGAAGAGGTTTTTGTTTGGATTTGGATTTTGACAAACTCTATAGCATAATTTTGTGCAGCCATAACTAGATGCAGTGTAGGCACCCCCTTCACTAGATAAGTTTTTTGAAGGAACTTTGTTAAGACAATGGTATTTGAAACATTGTTATATAAGTGTTGATCGGATTATATATAGCCTTGAAAATTTTAGATTTCATTGGTTCTGAGCTTCGATTTGTTTTCATGGTTTTCGGATTTTTGGTTGTAGAGAAACATGATGTTAGGGATCTTGGAATAGATTTAAGATTTTGCTTGCTCTGTTGCTAATCTGTCGAAGCATGTTTAGAGTTTAGAACAACTTTTTCTTTAACTTCATATTTGCAAGCAAGAACAATTTTGTATAGGGCTGATAACAGTCATAGCCAATTACCTCAAGCCAAAGTGTGCAGTTCCAGTACCTTTTAGTTACTGCCGTGCATGAATAGCCCTCATCTTAAGCTTACTGTTTAGATCTTGGGCAGCAACTTAGTTTTAATTTCTTCTTGTTGTTTTAATGAACATGAACAACCCTTATATTTAGCATTTCAGTTTGCTTGGATTTCCTTACTAGCTTGTCAAGCAGAGAACAGAATTGTTTCCAGGTTCTAATCATAACCATGTGCTTAGTTGAAAATTAGTATTTCAGGAAATACCCTAGATTATTCAGATGATATGCTCATAGTATGCAAATTTTAGTGCTTTATTATTAGATATACATGAGCAGATTTTCTAGATTCCATAGCATGCCTGGTAGTTGAATTTGTTTTACTTTCACAGCATGCTTAAGTCCTCATTACTACTTGCTTAGTTGGGATATTTCACAGTTTGATCTTCTATAGCATTTCTAAGCATTTCTTAAATTGCATGCTTAGCTTTACTTTCACAGCAGGTTTAAGATGATTTATTTCCCTTTGCCATTAGATGTGCACGGTGATACTTTCTAGTCTCTTTTGCTATTAGAATATCTTGAGCATGCAATTATTAGTTTCTTTGCTATTACATAAGCATGAGTTTCTGTCTTTAAGAACTATAAGCAAGAAAGACTAAGGTCTAGACTTGATTTCAATTCCAGAAGATTGAATATCAAAAGCGCACACAAGGTGTTTGCTTAAATGCCAAGTAAGGGCAAGTATAAAGAAGTTATAGTTAAAAAGAAAGTATTTTACTTTTTAATGGCATGTACCGGACACGAGGTCCAGGACACAAGGTCTATTGGATGGGCTCCTAGATCGCCCCTAGGCACAAGATCGCCTATAAGTACCTTAGTAGTTTCGGGATTAGCTACCTCGACTCTTACTAAGGATGCGCGCAAATTGGTACAATACCGGGCCCAAAAGAAGTTTATTATTATTTTGAAGTATTAAAGTATAAGTTTTGAAACAAATGAAACAAGCTTCAAATATGTTTAGAATTAGAAAGTTTAGTTTCTTGTTGTTTGAGGCATTCAGTAGTAGTTTTATTTGTTCTTGCTATTAGATTATTCAGCATGTTTAGCTTTATTTGCTTTCAGCATGCTGTTATAGTTTTATTCTTATGAGCATGATTAGCTATACATGTCTAGTATTTCAGTTAGCATGATTCCTTTGCTATATATGAGCATGAGTAGTTTTATATGTTAGCATTCAGTTTTAGCATGATTTTTTATTTATATACATGCATATCGAGTTTTTGTGAGTAGATAGCGCTCACTAAGCTTTATGCTTATAGACTGCATTTCCTCCTACTGCAGATAAAGGGAAAGAAAAGATACAGTGAAGGAAGGCGACAAGGAGATGCAAGAGGAGTGTGTGATGTGTGGACTATGGAGGTCCTTGGGACTTAGCTAAGGAATTCATTTAGTTTAAGAATGTGATTAGTTTGATTTCTTATTAAGTTGATAAGAAAAGGATGTAGTAAGAAGTTATGTTTTCGGTTTTTCATTACCTGCATGATTTGAATTATTAAACTGCGTGGTTGTGGTTAGTTTTCATTTCTTATTAAACTGCGTGGTTGATTGAAATATATTTCCAGCCGCCTGTGGCTGAGTATATTATGCTTGTATTATGGAAAATGGTCACCGGTACAGGGGAGACTCTGTCAAAATTTTTTGGTAGGGTTTTCCTAGAGATTTTTAATAAACCGGTTAAGTAGAGTTAGTAGATAAGTAACGGTCACTCTTAGAGAGTAGTAGTAGTAGTAAGAAGGGTGGTCGTTACAAGTAGTAAAGCAGGCATCAAACAAATCTATCTAATGATAACAATGGTCTTTCTATTGGCTCCCCCTTGATCATAGCCTCGATAGGGTTTATCAAGGTAATGAATTTGATCTAGGGATCCAATATTGACCAAGTCTAACTTGATTAATCAAGTTAGATTTGGAGGCCCATGCTTGGACTGTTCTTCTATTTGTTTTGTTGACAAGAGATAAGTATGATTTGAATTTGTATTTAGTCTTGTATCCAAGTCCAGATCAATTGTATATGACCCTTTGTTTTCCAAGAATCAGATCAAGATTCCTGGAACCCAAGGTGAACCATTCCAATGTTCCCTTTAATTCTTTGACTTGATATTTCAGCCTAAATTTTTTTTCTCAAGTTGTTGAACTTGAGTTAAAGTTTCAGTTTGAGTAGGTTCGGTCAAAGAGCTTGGGCTAGTGACTTCCTTAAGGGTTGTTACCTCCTTTTGGAGTGACTTGACTTGGATATTTGACTTGACTAATTTACACATTAAATAATTAATTAAATTTTACAATTTATCTACATGAGAAGATCTTATAGCGTTGTTTGGCTCTTTGAAAATAGATACGGATCTGTATCTTCTCTCAGACTCAATTTCGATTCACTCTCGATTTTGGACTTGGACTCAATTTTGGCAACGTACGCTTGTACTGGTAGGCCAAGGAAGCTCGCTTCTTTGTGTCCTTCTTTATCTGACTCTTCTGATGACTCAGACCACATTGCCTTCAATATCTTCCTTCTTCCTTGATTTTGGTTTAGACATTCAGGCTTGTAGCATCCCTTCTAGTTACAGTCGTAGCAGATAACTCTAGACTTGGTCTTCGAGTTCGATTGAGTCACCTTCTTCTTCTTGAGAGCTTTTCGAGCTAGTTTGACTAGTTCGATGGTGATTTTGTCTTCAAGATCTGACTCGTCTTCGGATTCGGGTTCGGTTCGACACTTGATTTTTGGTTCCCTCTTTCTATTTGTACATGCAATCAAAGCAATACCTTACTCAGCCGGGCACGCATTAGTCTGTTCGTGAAGTTTGAATTCTGAAAAGAGTTTATTTAGTATAATTGAGGAAAGGTCCTTAGATACCTTATAAGCATCTACCATTGATGCCCACGAGGTGTTCCTCGGAAAAGCGTTCAGTACATACCTTATGGCGTCGCAGTTCTCCACTTTCTGTCTGATCGCATGGAGTCCGTTCAGAAGATCTTGTATGCGAGCATGTAGCTGCTCGCTGACTCACCTTCCTGTATTTTTATATTATATAATTTATTTAATATTAAGTCTCATTTACTTACCTTCGTGTGGGAAGTGCCCTTGTGCAGCTCGATCAATTTTTCCCACAACTCCTTTGCACTGTTGAAGGGACCAACCCAGTTCAACTCTTCTTTGGTTAGGACGCATTGAAGAATTTCTGTTTCTTTTGCATCAGCATCAATATTTTTGCGGGTTGGTGCATCCCATTTTTCGCAGGGGACAAGGACGCCATCTTCTGTGGGCAATGTGAATCCTGTCTAGATTATTATCCACATTTTCACTTGCATCTTGAGGTGGCACTCCATTCGGCCCTTCCAGTAGCCGAAATCTTCACCGAAGAAAAGAGGCGAGCGAGCAGTGTTGTAGCCTTCTTGCTAGGCCATTAAAAAAGAATCTCGCACAAAAAAAAAAATAATAACAAATGTTCCAAGACTTGGTCTTGGATTAGTAGTGCGGTAGAAAAATAAAACTAGCAATTCATAAAAAAATATTATTACAAATTTTGGTAACTGTGATATTTTGTAAATATTAACCAATGGTGAAAAGATGAAAATGAATTTTTCAAAAATAATTTTGGAGAAAAAAAATGAAAGGCGTAAGAATCTTTTTTTTAAAAAAAACGGTATATAATTTTGTTTTCCAAAGAAGAACCCCCTGCTCCATTGGTGATTTCACCAAATCAGAGTGACCTTGCTCTGATACTAATTGTACAATTAATGACGTGCTAGAGGGGGGTGAATAGTACTCGTGACTAATTCGTTCATTTCAAAAAACTCAAAGTAACATAGCGGAATAAAGAATAAGATCAAAGCAATGCTAACACAATTTCGTTTGCTTAGTTCGGAGCCTATGACGACTCCTACTCCAAGGCCCGCGATCGTTGATCGCTTTCGGTGGGCAATTACTATAGTTCGAATAAAGATTACAAAACTTGAAGTACAATGTAACAAATTTTCCAACAACAATAGAATTAGAAGTCTTTCGTCGGTTGTCGGAGCAGCGTTGAATAGAGTAGTAGTTATTCGTTCTTGATCTCGAAAATTGCCAAGCTAGGCCTCATCTAGATCCATTGATCTTGGGATCAGGTTTGACTTATCGTTGATCGGTCAACCGATCCCCTTGTTAGATCAACCGATCCTGCCTGAATCGGCCCATCTTCCCATCCAGATTCATCTTTGGATGAGTTTTCATTCGGTTGACCGATCTCGCCATTCAATCGACCAATCCCGTTGTCCCCACTGGCTTATCTAGTCTGATCCAATCAATCCGGCCTGATTTCAATCACCATATATCCACTGTTCGATCGACCAATCCTTAAGTCGAACCCGTTTATCTGGCTGGAAATCTATCTGTTTGCTTTGGAGGTTTTGTCGACCGATCCCCAGTTCGGTCGACCGATCAACCCTAAGTCCGATCGTGTAAAACTGTTAGTTTTCTACAAAATAAAGTTAGACAAAATAGAAAATCATATATAAATCATTATTAACTTGACAGCTTTCGGGTTGTCCAGTTCTGACTTTAGATTTCCTCCAGAAATCGTAGGTCGAACCGACGCTTATTGTTCCCTCAATGAGAAAAGCATTCTCACCTACTCCTCTTGGAGGAATCACCTGTTGCCAGATCGATCTTTCAGACTGACTGAACTTTCCGTCCAGGGTTACCACCTCTTAGGACCTGGGGTTACAACTAGAGCCGTCAATTTGGGTTGGAACTGTCGAGTTGGCTCACCCTGCCAAACAATTTAAGTGGGTTGGGTTGGAATTTCATCAACCCAAGCTCGCTGCGAGCCGACCCACCTAGGCCCGCGACAGGCTTGGGTTGGCCCACGGGTTGAGAAATACATGTAAGCTAAGTTTTATGCTAATTTATTATCTTTCTTTGTTATAATTTTAAAATAAAAATAGTACTTTTCATCTCACATAAGTACTCATTTGTATTCATTTATATTTAAAATACATGTTTATGGTTACATTTGATTGATGAAACATTTTCGAAGTAAAACGTTGAAGATATGAAATATTTTTTAAATTTTTTTTAAAAAAATTGATGGGCCCTTGGGTTGGCCCACCAAACTCGCAACTCGCCTTGGATTGGATTGGGTTGGAAATTTCCTAACCCGCCAAGTTGATGGGTCGACCCGCCTCACCCCACCCCTCCAAATGATTGGCCTACCATGGGCCGACCCGCCCCCGCCACAAGTTGGCCCATCTGACAACTCTAGTTACCACCCCCTAGAGTTTTCCATAACCTATGGTTACTACCCCCTAGGACCTCGGGTTACCTCCCCCTAGGGTTTTCCATAACCTAGGGTTACCATCCCCTAGGACCTAGGGTTTTATATTATATAATTTATTTAATATTAAGTCCCGTTTACTTACCTTCGTGTGGGAAGTGTCCTCGTGCAACTCGATTAATTTTTCCCACAACTCCTTTTCACTGTTGAAGGGACCAACCCGGTTCAACTCTTCTTTGGTTAGGCCACATTGAAGAATTTGTGTTGCTTTTGCATCCGCTTCAATCTTTTTACGGGTTGGTGCGCCCCATTTGTCGTAGGGGATAAGGACGCCATCTTCGGTGGGAAATGTGAATCCTGTCTGGATTATTATCCATATTTCCACCTGTGTCTTGAGGTGATACTCCATTTAGCCCTTCCAGTAGCTGAAATCTTCACCAGAGAAAAGAGGCGAGTGAGCTATGCTGTAGCTTTCTTGGTAGGGCATTAAAAAAGAATCTCGCACATAAAAAAAACAATAACAAATGTTCTAAGACTTGGTCTTGGATTAGTAGTGCGGGAGAAAAATAAAACTAACAATTCACTAATTTAAAAATAATAATAAAATATTAATAAAAAAATATTTTGGTAACTACGATATTCTGCTAATACTGATCAATGGTGAAAAGATGAAAATAAATTTTTTAAAAATAATTTTGGAGGGAAAAAATGAAAGGCATAAGATTTTTTTTTTTATAAAATGGTATATAATTTTATTTTTCAAAGAAGAACCCTTGCTCAATTGGTGGTTTCACCAAATCAGAGTGGCTATGCTCTGATACGGAATATCACTCGTGGCTAATTCATTTATTTCAGAAAACTCAAAGTAACGCAGCGGAATAAGATAAAAGCAATGCTAACACAATTTCTTTTACTTGGTTCGGAACCTGTGACGACTCCTACTCTAAGGCATGCGATCGTTGATAACTTTCGGTGGGCAATCACTATAGTTTTAATAAATTTTACAAAACTTAAAGTACAATATAATAAAGTTACCGACAATAATAGAATTAGAAGTCTTTCGTCGGTTGTCGGAGCAGCGTTGAAGAGAGCAGCAGTTGTTCGTTCTTGATCTCAAAAATTATGTTCTGGAAGTAACTGGTCAAGCCCTCCTTAAATAGCCAACCTAGGTCTGATCCAGATCCACTGATTTTGGGATCAGGTTTGACTCGTCGTTGATCGATCGACCGATCCCCTAGTTTGGTCGACCAATCCTGCCTGAATCAGTCCGTCTTCCCATCTAGATTCAGCTTCGAATGAGTCCTCATTCGATCGATCAATCCTACCATTCAATCGACCGATCCCGTTATCCCCACTGGCTTATTTGGTCTGATCCGATCAATCTGGCCTAATTTCGATCACCGTATATCCACTGTTCAGTCGACCGAACCCCAGGTTTGGTCGACCAATCCTTTGGTCGAACTCATTCATCTGGCTGGAAATCTATCTGTTTGCTTTGGAAGTTCGGTCGATCGATCCTTGGTTTGGTCGACCGATCAAGGCTAAGTCCAACCCTGCAAAACTGTTAGTTTCTTGTAAAATAGAGTTAGACAAAATAGTAAATAATATATAAATCATTATTAACTTGATAGCCTTCGAGCTGTCCAATTCTGATTTTGGATTTCCTCTAGAAACCCTAGGTCGAACATGTTGGTCCGGGTCGGCCGACTAGAGAGGGTTGAGTTGCTTAAAACACTTTAACCAATACCTTCTCGATCTTTCAACTCAAGTTAGAAGTAATAGCAAATAAAATTAAACAAAAAAATAACTTAAATAAAATTAGTAAAAGGTACCAGAATTTACTTAGTTATAACCTAGCCGGTTGTTAATCCAAGATAGATGACAGCTCTTAAAACCGGTTGTTAATCCAAGATAGATGACAGCTCTTAAAAAGTCTCCTTCACTGAAGGCGGAGAAGCCTTTTACTGTAACAACCCATATTTCCTCATTTCGAGTCCTAATAGTAATAAAAAATATTTAGAAATGCTTTAGAAATATTCTAGAGATTTTTAGGAATTTTTAGAGTATTTTTATATAATTTTTGGAGTTCGTTTGGTATTTTTACCAAAAGAAACAAGTTGCAAAAAAATAAAAAGGTTGAGCCGAGGTTCGAACCGGAGACCTCTAGTTAAGCAAAGCCTTAAGTTGTTTCGGATGACCAGGAACCCAGCAGGGCCATGCTGATCAAAGAAGGGGCGGCAATAATTTAAGCAGTAGTAGATAATAAAATACCCTAGTTATAAAGGGAGATAAGTTAAGAGAAAACTTGGGTGTTATTTCCGTGACCTAAACTTCTTCTCCCGACTGCACGCGCGTTGTTCCCTGCTCGGGTGAAAACGGAAAGGAGGAAGCTAGGGTTTCTCTCCGGCGACCGGTCCAGGGTGATCTCAGAGAGCTTTCTACACCATCGTGATCACCTTGTCGAGGAGAACGCATAGACGTGAAGAAGTTGCTGAAATTTCGAGCTTCTCTGAAGCCCTAGAAGTAGATCTCGGCTGTGAGTCAAGGGATTCCGGTAAGTGCTTCTCACCTGCAGTAGGAGTAGTTTCGAGCCTTTGTTTCTTCTTGATTTCGAAGCATGCTGTAAAGATTGGTGTTTTGAAGCTTGTTGCCGTGAGTTTTATAAAGAAAATGGAAAGGGATTTGAATGGATTAGGCGTGTAGTTTAGACTCCTTAGTTCTTATAATTAGCATCTCATATCTGGATTTTGTTATTTGTGGTTACCTCAATGGGCACAGCCGGCTCATGATGAGGTTTGCAAGTTTCGGCTTGTGCCATGGAAAGGGCATGAATAGTTTTAATTCTGAAGTGTTCAATGGATTGCAGTGGCTTATTTAGACCTTGCGTTATTGATTGGGTAACCTGCTGTTAGAACTTTTGTTATTGGTTCTGTACATGCAGTTTTTAGATTCATTGGTTGTGTAGTTTAGAATTTCAATTTCAGAATTTTTGTAACAACCCAATTTTCCCTATTTCGAGTTCTAAATGTCCTCAAAAATATCTGGAAATATTTTTAAAATATTCTAGAGATTTTTAGAAATTTTTAGAGTATTTTTATGTAATTTTTTGAGGTCGTTTGGTATTTATACTAAACGAAGGAAGTTTTGACAAAAAAATTATCGAAGCTGGGATTCGAGCCGTGGACCTCGGACTTGAACCGAGTCTTAACCGAACTCAGCCAACCAGCTGGTCTGCGAGTATTTTGTTAATCAAGAAGGGAATAAAATGTATATAAGGTAGAAGTTAGTAACAGAGAATAAGAGGAAAAAGGGGTGCAGCGAGGATCGAACCTGCGATCTGTGGCTTCGAGCAAAACCCGCTTGACCGGCTGCGCTCGCGGGCTGTGTTAACTAGGTATGCGAGAATAACTTAAGGGATAAGTTTATATTTCCTTTTCCCGTGACCTAATTTCGCGATCCCTCTCCTCTTCTCCTCACACGCGACGCCGCGCGACTCT
Source organism: Zingiber officinale (assembly GCF_018446385.1). NCBI lineage: Eukaryota > Viridiplantae > Streptophyta > Magnoliopsida > Zingiberales > Zingiberaceae > Zingiber > Zingiber officinale. Next base: position 12,722,509 of record NC_055993.1, on the reverse strand, counting down.
TCTGCTCGGGCAAAACAGAGCCGTGTTAGGGCTTCGTCTCCGGCGCCGGCAAAAGGGCTCTTTCCGGCCGGTCTTCACCCAACCGTGACCCTCTCGTCGTGGAGAGCACGAGGACCCGAAGGAGACGCCGAGACCTTCACCTATCCGAAACCCTAGTAGTCACCTTCTCGGTTGTAAGTTAAAGAACAAGGGTGAGTCGCTACTCACCTGCAGTGGGATAGTTTCGGATTTCTATTTCTTTTGTTTTCAAATTTTTCAGTGATGTTGGTTTAGGGTTTGCCGCCGTGACCTTCAAAGAAAGAATAGGATGGGTAAAATTCAAGCATATGGGTTTTATACCTCAAGCTTTATAGCTTGAATTCGGATTTTGTTATACTAGGCAATGAGAAATCTTTTTTTTTGGTTCCTTGTCGTGGGCTGAAATTTGAGTTTACAGTAGTAATTCCTCTTTTGGTTCTTTGCCGTGGACTGAACAGTAGCAACCTTAAGTTCTTTTTGTTGCCGTGGCACATAGGATAAAGAACAATTGATGTCTTAGTTTTCAGTAGTTGAAAGCATTGTGGCATGTTTAAAAGGTTTCCTTTACTCTATATAAATATAAGCTGGGAATAAGTTTTCATAGGTTGTTTCACTTTCTTGAAACATTTCAGATCCTTATTCTTTTCACCATGCTTCTTACGAAGGTATACCCTGCTCTGTTCGTGTGGAATTTTACAGTTTAAAGATCTGTTGCTCGATGAGGAATTTTGAGTTTTTGGGTTTCTTTTGTTTAATTCTGCTGTAATTAGTTTAAAGGGTTATGTTGCTTGATAAAAGTATAGCTATGAACAAGTTACAGGGATCTTTAGTTTCGGCAGGTTCTGGTTTTGTATGTGCTGGGTATTTGAAATGAAAACAAGTTTTATGTGGGTTTTAAAACTCCAGCACGTTTCAATTTGTGATGGCAACAGTAATTTTCCTTTATGCTTTGCTTGGAAGGAATTAATTTAGAATGAGTAGTATCTCTTAGGTTCTGTTCTAGTAAATCCACGTTTCAAGAACAACCTTAAGCTTAACACGTGTAATAGGTTTAGATAACTAGCATTCCTTACTTTAAGCTTGCTGTGCGGATTTTTGATATATATGCATATATGTATTCATTTGCTTTTAAAAGCTCTTTAAAGTGAAACATACAGTTAATTTTCCTTACTTGAACAAGCATGAACGACCTTCATTTTTAGCACCTTTGTGTAGCAAATTTAGTTTATATAGATATACATGAGCAGATCTTTTAGCTTTCATTTGCTAATAATTAAATATGATTAGTTTAACATGAACAATTATTAAGTTTATCTGGTAGTTGATTGACTTTGCTTTATTTTATATAGCATGCTCAGTTAGTTGCAATTCTCAACTTGTTAGATCAACTTACAGTGTTCTAGTAAGCTCTAATAAAGGATTATGAGAAGTATGAGTAAAGAAAAGAAAGAAAAAGGTCAAGACCTTAAGTAAATTCCAAAGTCAAGACTTTAGGGATTTTGGCACACAAGGTGTCTATTAAAATGTCAAGGCATTTAAAGAAGAAGTAATTAAGATTATAAGTATTTTACTTTTAAGAAGAGGCTAGTACCCGACTCCACAAGGTTGTCGTTAAACAAATCCAGGTGTCCAATTCCAAGGTCTGTTCTTTTAGGATTGGTGGCTCGCTACCCCAACCTATTAGGGAACGCGCATAAGATGGTACTATGCCTGGGCCCAAGAGAAGTTGATTACTATTTTGAAGTATTAAAAGTATAAGCTTTTGAACAAGTAAAATAAGTTTCACATCAGTATAAAAGTATAAAAAAATAAGTTTCACATAAGTATTAAAGAATAAGTCTTTAAGCAAGTGAAATAAGATACAGAAGGTGTTTAGAATTCAGTAAGTTAAGTTCTTTATGCAAGCATGATAGTATAGACTTGCCTTACAAGTTTAGCCTTTCAGTATGTTTCTTTACTAATAGAAGAGCATGAGTTAGCTTACTGTTATTTGCTATTTATGAGCATGATTAGCTATACATGTTTAGTATCTCAGTTAGTATGATTCCTTTATTGGTTTATGAGCATGATTAGCTATACATGTTTAGTATTTCAGTTAGTATGATTCCTTTGCTATGTATGAGCATGAGTAGCTTTACATGTTAGCATTCAGTTTTAGCATGTTTTTATTTATATACATACATATCGAGTTTTTGTGAGTTAGATAGCGCTCACTAAGCTTTATGCTTATAGACTACATTTCCTCCTACTGCAGATAAAGGAAAAGCTAAAGTATGAAAGGAAGGCGACAAGGTGGTGGTGATGAAGGTGTGTGATGGCTGGACTATGGAGAGATCAAGAGTTTGCTAAGGAGTTGTTAAAACTTACCTGTTTAGAGTTTCCTTTTCTTTTCTCCTTAATGCTATGATGAAGTTGAGATTGTAATTGAGTCTATTCCGCACTTGTAGCTTGTTATGTTTTATTGTTGGAGTATTATCTGTTTATTATTGCTAGAGTAGTTTCCTTCTTCTTATTGAGTTATTATACTGCGTGGTTGTGTGATTATATGTTCCAGTCGCCTGTGGCTGAGTATACACTGTTTGTATTGTTGATTTGGTCACCGGTACAGGGGAAATTTTGTCGAAATTTTTCGGTAGGGATTTCTCGTAGTTAAGTAGCGTACCGGTTAAGTAGAGTTAGTAGTTAAGTAGCGTCCACCTTTAGAGAGTAGTAGTAGTGTAGAAGGTGGGTTGTTACAGTTGGTATCAGAGCAGTGTTCCATTCTCCAACATCACACACACACCAGCATCATCCTTGCCGTTTTCAAGTAAGAAAGTAATTAATTTCTTTCTTTATTGCTTTTCTTTATTACTATTTGCGGTATAAAGTAATTGTTTTTAAGTGCTTAAGTAACATAGAAGATTTTGTTTTCCTTTTCTTTATTCATATATATATATATGATTAGAAGGGTTAGAGAAGCTATTTAGTCTTTTTCCTCTGCATAATTAGATGTCAAGAAGAGGACGTCCCCGTACCGTTCGTACTGAGGACCGAGTTCAGGAGAACGAAGAGTCCAGAACCCCTGGGCCTATTCTCTCTGAAGTTGTCTCTTAACTTCAGAGACAAGTAGCGAGCAGCAGCAAGTGATTGCCAATCTAATGGTCAATCAGAAGCCAGCTCCTCCCACTCCCCCAACCATTAATGTGGAGACCCCAGTGGTGACTGAAGTCCTATCGGTTGTCCTAGAAGTCGCCATAACACCTAGAAGACAAGAAGCATACTTCATCCAGTGGTTGAAGCTGAAACCAGAAAGATTCTCAGGCACGACTGAGCCCTGGGATGCCCAGTCTTGGTTCAAGACATTTGAGAGCACAATGGAGCTTCTTGACTGACCAGAAGTCGAGAAGGTTGATACCATTAAGTGTGCCTCTTTCTGCCTATCTGGAGATGCTTGTATGTAGTGGGAGCGAGTTAAGAGTAAAAGAGCAGTCAATCAGATGAGCTGGGTTGACTTTGAGATAGAGTTTTACTAAGAGTTCTTCCGCCAACGGATCACCAATAAACATTATGAGGAGTTTATAAAATTTAGACCAGGTGACCTACCAGTAGAAGAAGTGGTTAAAAGATTTAACAGGCTAGCTCACCTTTGCCTAGAGTTAGTAAGTACAGTGAAAGAACGAGTCAGACTGATGCTCCTAATGCTGAGACCAGAAATAACACCTAATGTGAGTAGTGAAACTCACTGACCATAGATTGGTGAAGAGCTAGCCAGCAGGGCATTAGTGAGCACTATCTGAACAGCAACAAGGCACAACAAATGCAACACGAGCCAGTCAAGATAGAAGACAAGACAGTGGGGAAACAGAGACCCCAGTCAAGTAATCAGAACTGGAAGGATAAAGATAACAAGAAAGACCCAAGAAGGAAAATGTTCGGGTAGTCTGTGAATATCCAGAGGTATTTCTAGAAGAGCTACCTGGACTACCTCCCAATAGAGAAGTGGAGTTTGAGATTGAACTGGTTCCTGGTACCGGTCCAATTTCAAAAGCTTCATACCGCATGTCTCCAGCAGAGCTAAAAGAGTTACAAGAGCAACTTCAGGAGCTACTTAACAAAGGCTTCATCCACCCTAGTCACTCACCTTGGGGAGCTCCTGTGTTGTTGTGCATAGATTATAGGGCTCTGAATCAAGTGACCATCAAGAACAAGTATCCACTGCCCAGAATCGACGACTTATTTGATCAGTTGAGAGGGGCAACAATGTTCTCCAAGATAGACCTGTGCTCTGGGTACCATCAGTTGAAAGTGAAGGAAAAGGATATACCCAGAACGACTTTTAGGACCAAATACGGACACTACGAGTTCATAGTCATGCCTTTTGGTGTGACTAATGCACCTGCAGTTTTCATGGACCTGATGAACAGAGTGTTCAGAGAATACCTTGACAAGTTTGTCATTGTGTTCATCGACGACATTCTAGTCTATTCCAGAACCCCAGAGGAGCATGACACACACTTGAGAATAGTATTGCAAACCCTTCAGCAAAAGCAGCTTTACGCTAAATTCTCAAAGTGCGAGTTCTGGTTAGATCAGGTGGCATTTCTAGGTCACATAATTTCTAAAGAAGGCATCCAAGTGGATCCAGTCAAGATAGAAGCGGTCAATAACTGGAGCAGACCCAAGAACGCCAAGGAGATCAAAAGCTTCTTTGGTTTAGCTGGGTACTACAGGAAATTCGTGGAGGACTTTTCCAGGATAGCCTCTCCACTAACAGCCCTCACCAGAAAGAACAGGAAGTTTGAATGGTCAGATAAATGTGAGCAGAGTTTCCAAGAGCTCAAGAAGAGACTGACCAGTGCTCCTATCCTGACAGTTCCAGAAAGTGACAGGAGTTTTGACATCTACAGTGATGCTTCCAAGATGGGCTTAGGAGCTGTACTCATGCAGGAAGGAAAAGTGATAGCTTATGCTTCCAGACAACTCAAAGATTATGAAAAGGACTACCCCACTCATGATCTTGAGCTAGCAGCTGTGGTCTTTGCACTAAAATTCTGGCGACATTATTTTTATGGTGTTCAGTGCAGAATTTTCACAGACCATCAGAGTCTTAAGTACTTCTTCACTCAGAAGGACTTAAACATGAGACAGCGTAGGTGGCTAGAGTTGGTCAAAGATTATGACTGTGAAATCCTCTACCATCCAGGCAAAGCTAATAAAGTGGCAGATGCACTAAGCAGAAAATCCAGTGCATCCCTAATGTCTTTGTCATCATTAGCCCTACCACTACAGAAGGAGTTGTCAGACTTTGGAATGAAAATTATTTATGGGCAACTCTCTGCATTGACCTTAGAGTCTACCTTGCTTGAGGATATACAGAGAAAGCAAAGTGAAGATCTAGATATCCAGAAGATCAAGCAAGGGATACATAAAGAAGAAAATTCGGAGTTTCGAGTATCAAACAGTGGAATTCTTTATCAGGGGAGCCGCCTTTGTGTTCCCAATGATGAAGAGCTGAGAAAGAAAATTTTAGAGGAAGTTCATAGTACACCCTATTCGATGCATCCTGGTTCTACCAAGATGTACCAAGACGTGAAACAGAGGTTCTGGTGGTCTGGACTCAAAAGAGATGTTGCTAAATATGTCAGTACCTGCCTGACATGTCAGAGGGTCAAAGCAGAACACCAGAGACCAGGAGGAGTTCTACCGCCTCTCCCTATACCAGAGTGGAAGTGGGAAGACATATCCATGGACTTCATAACTGGTCTCCCAAGAACCACAAATGGATATGATGCAATATGGGTGATAGTGGATAGATTGACCAAGTCTGCTCATTTTCTAGCCATTAAGGTGTCCCACTCTATAGAGCAGTTGGCACAACTGTATGTCAAGGAAGTAATCAGACCTCATGGAGTTCCTAAATCTATTGTTTCTGATAGAGATGGACGCTTCACCTCACATTTTTGGGAGTGTGTTCAGACTACACTAGGCACCAAACTCAAATTCAGCACAGCCTTCCATCCTCAGACTGATGGACAGACAGAGCGAGTAAATCAGATCTTAGAAGATATGCTCAGGGCTTGTGCACTAGATTTCAAGAGAAGTTGGTGCAAGTATCTGTGCTTAGCTGAATTTGCCTACAACAACAACTATCAGGCCACCATCAAGATGGCACCATATGAGGCGTTATATGGTAGGAAGTGCAGATCACCCATTTGCTGGCAAGAAGCAGGTGAAAGAAAAGAAATAGAAGTAGAGCTAGGCCTTCAGACTGAGATGATAGCTGAGACCACTCAGGCTATCCAGAAGATCAGACAGAGAATTGAGACTGCCCAGAGTAGACAGAAGAGTTATGCTGACACACGCCGTAGGCCATTTGAATTCCAAGTAGGGGATTCAGTCTTTCTCAAGGTCGCTCCTATGAAGGGAGTGATGAGATTTGGCAAGAAGGGAAAATTAAGTCCTCGTTATGTAGGACCTTACCTGATCACAGAAAGGATTGGGAAAGTAGCTTACAAGCTAAGCTGGATTTACCACAGGACATGTCGGTAATACATAATGTATTTCATGTCTCTATGCTAAAGAAGTGTATTCACGACCCTAGCCAAGTGATTCAGCCTCAGACAGTGCAGATCCAAGAGGATCTTAGCTACGAGAGCAGACCAACACAGATAGTGGACAGAGCAGTTAAGAGACTAAGAAATAAAGAAGTACCACTAGTGAAGGTCATCTGGTAGAACCAGAAGCACGAGGAAATCACTTGGAAGCGGGAGGACAGTATGAGACAGAAGTATCCAGAGCTATTCTAAGTTCGAGGACGAACTTTTTATAAGGTATGGGGGATTGTAACGACCCAATTTTCCCTATTTCGAGTTCTAAATGTCCTCAAAAATATCTGGAAATGTTTTGAAAATATTCTAGAGATTTTTAGAAATTTTTAGAGTATTTTTATGTAATTTTTTGAGGTCTTTTAGTATTTATACTAAACGAAGGAAGTTTTGACAAAAAAATTGTCGAAGCTGGGATTCGAGCCGTGGACCTCGGACTTGAACCGAGTCTTAACCGAACTCAGCCAACCAGCTGGTCTATGAGTATTTTGTTAATCAAGAAGGGAATAAAATGTATATAAGGTAGAAGTTAGTAACATAGAATAAGAGGAAAAAGGGGTGCAACGAGGATCGAACCTGCGATCTGTGGCTTCGAGCAAAACCCGCTTGACCGGCTGCGCTCGCGGGCTGTGTTAACCTAAGAGGGAGAGAAAAATATTTAAGTTATAGTTGGAACCAAGAATAACTTAAGGGATAAGTTTATATTTCCTTTTCCCGTGACCTAATTTCGCGATCCCTCTCCTCTTCTCCTCACACGCGACGCCGCGCGACTCTTCTGCTCGGGCGAAACAGAGCCGTGTTAGGGCTTCGTCTCCGGCGCCGGCAAAAGGGCTCTTTCCGGCCGATCTTCACCCAACCGTGACCCTCTCGTCGTGGAGAGAACGAGGACCCGAAGGAGACGCCGAGACCTTCACCTATCCGAAACCCTAGCAGCCATCTTCTCGGTTGTAAGTTAAAGAACAAGGGTGAGTCGCTACTCACCTGTAGTGGGATAGTTTCGGATTTCTATTTCTTTTGTTTTCGAATTTTTCAGTGATGTTGGTTTAGGGTTTGCCGCCGTGACCTTCAAAGAAAGAATAGGATGGGTAAAATTCAAGCATGTGGGTTTTATACCTCAAGCTTTATAGCTTGAATTCGGATTTTGTTATACTAGGCAATGAGAAATCTTTTTTTTTGGTTCCTTGTCGTGGGCTGAAATTTGATTTACAGTAGTAATTCCTCTTTTGGTTCTTTGCCGTGGACTGAACAGTAGCAACCTTCAGTTCTTTTTTTTGCCGTGGACTGAACAGTAGCAACCTTCAGTTCTTTTTGTTGCCATGGCATATAGGATAAAGAACAATTGATATCTTAGTTTTCAGTAGTTGAAAGCATTGTGGCATGTTTAAAAGGTTTCCTTTACTCTATATAAATATAAGCTGGGAATAAGTTTTCATAGGTTGTTTCACTTTCTTGAAACATTTCAGATCCTTATTCTTTTCACCATGCTTCTTACGAAGGTAGACCCTGCTCTGTTCGTGTGGAATTTTACAGTTTAAAGATTTGTTGCTCGATGAGGAATTTTGAGTTTTTGGGTTTCTTTTGTTTAATTCTGCTGTAAGCTGTAATTAATTTAAAGGGTTATGTTGCTTGATAAAAGTATAGCTATGAACAAGTTACAGGGATCTTTAGTTTCTGCAGGTTCTGGTTTTGTATGTGCTGGTTATTTGAAATGAAAACAAGTTTTATGTGGGTTTTAAAACTCCAGCACGTTTCAATTTGTGATGGCAACAGTAATTTTCCTTTATGCTTTGCTTGGAAGGAATTAATTTAGAATGAGTAGTATCTCTTAGGTTCTGTTATAGTAAATCCACGTTTCAAGAACAACCTTAAGCTTAACACGTGTAATAGGTTTAGATAACTAGCATTCCTTACTTTAAGCTTGCTGTGCGGATTTTTGATATATATGCATATATGTATTCATTTGCTTTTAAAAGCTCTTTAAAGTGAAACATACAGTTAATTTTTCTTACTTGAACAAGCATGAACAACCTTCATTTTTAGCGCCTTTGTGTAGCAAATTTAGTTTATATAGATATACATGAGCAGATCTTTTAGCTTTCATTTGCTAATAATTAAACATGATTAGTTTAACATGAACAGTTATTAAGTTTATCTGGTAGTTGATTGACTTTGCTTTATTTTATATAGCATGCTCAGTTAGTTACAATTCTCAACTTGTTAGATCAACTTACAGTGTTCTAGTAAGCTCTAATAAAGGATTATGAGAAGTATGAGTAAAGAAAAGAAAGAAAAAGGTCAAGACCTTAAGTAAATTCCAAAGTCAAGAGTTTAGGGATTTTGGCACACAAGGTGTCTTTTAAAATGCCAAGGCATTTAAAGAAGAAGTAATTAAGATTATAAGTATTTTACTTTTAAGAAGAGGCTAGTACCCAACTCCACAAGGTTGTCGTTAAACAAATCCAGGTGTCCAATTCCAAGGTCTTGGCCCCGGTAGGCCAAGGTCTGCTCTTTTAGGATTGGTGGCTCGCTACCCCAACCTATTAGGGAACGCGCTTAAGATGGTACTATGCCTGGGCCCAAGAGAAGTTGATTACTATTTTGAAGTATTAAAAGTATAAGCTTTTGAACAAGTAAAATAAGTTTCACATCAGTATAAAAGTATAAAAAAATAAGTTTCACATAAGTATTAAAGAATAAGTCTTTAAGCAAGTGAAATAAGATACAGAAGGTGTTTAGAATTCAGTAAGTTAAGTTCTTTATGCAAGCATGATAGTATAGACTTGCCTTACAAGTTTAGCCTTTCAGTATGTTTCTTTACTAATAGAAGAGCATGAGTTAGCTTACTGTTATTTGCTATTTATGAGCATGATTAGCTATACATGTTTAGTATTTCAGTTAGTATGATTCCTTTGCTATGTATGAGCATGAGTAGCTTTACATGTTAGCATTCAGTTTTAGCATGTTTTTATTTATATACATACATATCGAGTTTTTGTGAGTTAGATAGCGCTCACTAAGCTTTATGCTTATAGACTGCATTTCCTTCTACTACAGATAAAGGAAAAGCTAAAGTATGAAAGGAAGGCGACAAGGTGGTGGTGATGAAGGTATGTGATGGCTGGACTATGGAGAGATCAAGAGTTTGCTAAGGAGTTGTTAAAACTTACCTGTTTAGAGTTTCCTTTTCTTTTCTCCTTAATGCTATGATGAAGTTGAGATTGTAATTGAGTCTATTCCGCACTTGTAGCTTGTTATGTTTTATTGTTGGAGTATTATCTGTTTACTATTGCTAGAGTAGTTTCCTTCTTCTTATTGAGATATTATACTGCGTGGTTGTGTGATTATATGTTCCAGCCGCCTGTGGCTGAGTATACACTGTTTGTATTGTTGATTTGGTCACCGGTACAGGGGAAATTCCGTCGAAATTTTTCGGTAGGGATTTCTCGTAGTTAAGTAGCGTACCGGTTAAGTAGAGTTAGTAGTTAAGTAGCGTCCACCTTTAGAGAGTAGTAGTAGTGTAGAAGGTGGGTCGTTACAATTTTCTCATTAAATCTGAGCATGAATAGTTTTCTCTTTTCAGTATGCATTTCTAAATTTGTTTCGTTGATAGTAAACAGGCGTGATCAGCCTGTTCATAGCCATGCTGATTTATCTTTGTTGTTAGTTTGGTTTGAATGTGAAGAGCCTTAGTATTTGGCACTACAGATTTTGTTTCTTTTGGAATTTGCTGGACACGAATTGCCCTTGGAGCTGCTGTGCAGTTCAGATTTGTGCCAAGGAAGGGGCACGAACAGCCCTTGCTGTTGGGTTCAGTTTGTGCTATGCAATGAGTATGAGCAGTATATTTTTTTTTAGCTTACTGTTTAATTTATAAGGCAATCTTTTATTAGAAGTATTAACAAGTAACAAGTATTTTACTTGAAGAGGCTAGTACCCGACTTCTGAGGTTGTCGTTAAATAAATCCAGGTGACCGTTTCTGAGGTCTCGGCTCTGGTAAGACCAAGGTCTTTACCCTTGTAGGACTGGTGGCTCGCTACCTCAGTTTCTATTAGGGAGTGCGCAAATGGTACTAAGCCTGGGCCCAAGAGATTATTATTTTGAAGTATAAAAGTATAAGTTTTGAACAAATGGAATAAACTTCCCATAAGTTTAAAAAATCAGCAAGCTTAGCTCTTTTATTCTTACATGTTTAGACTTTCTTATTGTTGTTAGATGAGCATGAGCAACTTTACATGTTTAGCATATCAGTCTGTTTTGATTTCCTTGCTATTAGATGAGCATGAGTAGTATTTCTTTTAAAGCATTCAATTTTTAAATTCCTTCTTGTTCACATGCATATTCGAGTTTTGTGAGTTAGATAGCGCTTACTAAGCATCTGCTTATAGTTGCATTTCCTCTTACTACAGATAAAGGAAAAGGAAAGCTATAGTGAAGGAAGGCGACAAGGAGGTGTGGATGGATGTGTGATGTCTGGACTATGGAAGCCTTGGGATTTTGCTTAAGAATTCATTAAGATTTTGTATTTAGACTGTTGGGATTATTCTTTCATGTTGCTGGATTTGTTCATTGAATATTTTAAGTTTTAGAATTCTTCCTTTTATTTGCTATGCACATTAGTTCCGTTATCTGAGTTGTATTATTGTTGCATGCATGTTCAGATTAATATATAGTTTTAGCATGTTCAGATTAATATATATAGTTTTAGTTGAGAACAAATAATTGAGTAGAATGTATTAGATGAGTTATTTATGTTTCCAGCTGTTACTTATTGTATCGTTTGAGTTTTTGAGAGTTTTAAGTATTGATATTTACATGTGAGCAACACTAGTTAAGAAAAGTTAATAGTACAGTAACGTCCCACCCTCACAGACTAGTAGAGTGGAGGGTGGGGTGTTACATTTACACTTGTTAATAGCTTAGACTATTGCTAGGAAATCAATATAGAAGTTGTTATATCTTTCCTAGGTCTAGGGGTCTTTTTATAGCCCCTGGAAAAACTTATCCTTAGGCTGAAGGTGCCTTCCATAGGGCTGGAAGGCGCCTCCAATGAGGCAAAGGATAAAACTTTATCCTTTCCGCCAACGGCCAGATTGCCTGGTCGAAGGCGCCTTCCATGGCTAGTTGAAGGCGCCTTCTGCCTTAAGGTCGCGGAGGCCCTTCAACTCTTGTTGAAGGTGCCTCTAACAGTTCCATAACTCCACTTGAGCTCTTCCGCTGCTTCGATCGCCTCGGTGATTTCGGCCAACGGAATAAGGCTCACCCGAACCCAATTTCCGACCTTCTCCTCGAGTAGGCTTCCGCTCTAGCTTCTCATCCCTCGAACATCGCACACGTCCTTCTCATCCACCGGCGTACTCTTCCGCAGCATCTCATCCCTCAGACGCACCGAGCCCGTCGGCTCTCTCCCGTGTCATCCTTCTCGCTAGTCGTATCTTCTGCTCGACTTCCTGTGCTCCTAAGCTCTTGCACACTTAAACACAAGGATCAGAAAATAATAGGACCTAGTCTAACTGTTGGATCGAGACGCGCTAGAGGGGGGGGGGGGTGAATAACGCTCGTGGCTATAATCGTTCGATTATCGGAATCGTAAAACGTAAGAGTTAATGCAGCGGAATAAAATAACACAGAGAGACAAGGGATTTTTACTTCGTTCGGAGCCTGTGACGACTCCTACTCGAAGGCCCGCGATCCTTGATCGCTTTCCGTGGGCAACAACTATAAGCTCGACAAGAGTACAAGTATTACAGTTAAGTATTAAAAAGAATACAGTTATACCGACGACAATATCGTAATCTGAAGATTCAGAGCTCCGGGTCGTCGATGTCTCGCAACAGCACTTTGGAATCGTCTCGTGAGCAGCTTGTAGCAGTAAGATCACTTGAAAGTTGTTATTTGAAGCTGCTGGTCGAGACCCCTTATAAAGGGGGTTCAAGGCGCCTTATACTGTTCACCAAGGCGCCTTGAACGAGCCGAGTCACCCGCGTGGATCAGCACGGACCTGGTCGATCTCTATCTGGTTCAAGCGCCTTCAGCCTATCCAAGGCGCCTTAAACCTCGGTCAAGGCGCCTTGAACTCCATTCAAGGCGCCTCGAGTCTGCTGCGCTGGCTGCACTCGAGGCGCCTCCAAGCTCCATGGAGGCGCCTCGGACACTTCATCCGAGTTGTAACTTGCTCCTTTGTTCTGCAAAATGTGTTAGTCCCAAACACATACCTGCAAAACAGCACGTAAACATAATGAATGATAATAATAAAAGTTTTGACAACATTTCGGGTTTCCTGGAAACCCTAGGTCGACCCGACGCCTCCTGTTCCCTCTACGGGAACGCGTCCTCACCTACTCCACTCGGAGATTTACTGTTGCCAGACGATCCTCCGACTGGACTTTTGCTCAGGACTCGATGCTTCCGGACTTTCTGCTGAACATCACCGGCCAGTTCAGACTTTCACCTGGTTCGCGACACCAGGACTTTCCACCTAGGGTTACCACCCCCTAGGACTTTTGCCTGAAGCCATCGACCTGCCAAGGCTTTCCGCATAGGGTTACCACCCCCTAGGGTTTTACCTTGCCTAACCGCAGTTAGGACTTTTCTGAAACACTCAGCAAAAGCTGTCAGATAACAAAGCACCTTAACTTTGAATCCTTTGCCATTATCAAAACTTAGGTTCGATCGTCGGATGCTTCCCGCACCAACAATCTCCCCCTTTTTGATTATGGCAACACGTAATTCAAAGTTAAGAAAAACAACGTATGTAATAACTGCATAAAGTTAACCAAGCTTAAGTAAATAAACTTCAAATGTAATAACAGTTAAGCTGGAAACTTTTAACTTTGTAATATTAGACTCCCCCTTAATAAAAGCCCTCCTTTTATTAAATACTTTGAATTTTCCTTTAACTTTAATTTACCTACTCTCCCCCTTTGCCATATATAAAAAACAAACCAGTTTGAAAGTAGATTTGTATTTTTCTGAAGAAAAATTTTCAATAAAAGGATTTGCTTAGAAGTTATAAAATATGAGGTCACTTGAAAAATATGAGGTCACTTGAAAAATATGAGGTCACTTGAAAAAAATAACTTTAAAACGTTATAAAAAGTTGACTAGATTTGAAAATATTTGAATACTCAATTTGAAGAAAATTTGATAGTAAAGAAAAATATTTAGTTTTAGGACAGAGGGAGTAGCAGTAGTTTGTTTTCTAGTCCAAGCATGAGTCAAATTACATTATTGAGTTTAATTTGATTAAGTATCAGAGCCTTAAAATAATCAGGTAAAGTAATTTGATTAGAACCTTAATGTACAATCATGCTTAAACAAAAAATTGAAACACACTTTTCCCAATTGTCTAACCTTTAGCTACTTGCTGATTGCCTAGAGGGCAGTAGCTTTCACATGGTTAGTCAAGTTGAGTTATTTTGATCCAGGTAGACTTGACTAGAGCTGGAGAACTTAACTTGATTAATGTTTATTGCATATTTAACGCCCAGACTCATATTGATGCACAGATATAAGCATTCTTGAGTCCAGGCAATACCCTATGCATCTCACGCCTTTCTAACTTTTTCAAAACACAAGCAAGGTAGACCTAGGTGTTTGTGAGATGCTCTGGCTTAAAGCTAGAGGAACATGATTTCTAGGGGGAAACCTAGGCGTAATCCGAATTTTTGAAAATTCTAAGAAATTGGAATTTTGAAATAAGTATTTTCCTAGAAATTTTAAAAGCAAATGATAACCAATTTAAAAAACATTGTCTATTCTACCCAACACATTCTTATTTATCTTCTAAGTGATCTGAACTCAAGTTCAGGTAAGGGTTTTGTGAAGATGTCAGCTAGATTTGATTTTGACTCAACATAGTTGAGTATAATATCACCCTTAGCTACATGATCCCTTACAAAATGGTGCTTCACTTCTATATGTTTAGTCCTTGAGTGATGAATTAGGTTTTTTGTTAAATTTATGGAACTTATATTATCAATTGAGATTTTTGTGTTATGATAGTTCAGTTGATAGTCTTTAAGAGTGTGCATCATCCAAAGCAATTGAGATGTGCATTCACCTAAGGCTATATATTCAGCTTCAGTGGTAGATAAAGCAACACAATGTTGCTTTCTACTTGACCAACTTACTAGACATTGTCCTAGAAATTGACAACTACCACTTGTGCTTTTTCTATCTAACTTGCATCCGGCGTAATCCGAGTCAGAATAGCCAAGAAGGTCAAAGGTGCAAGTTCTAGGGTACCAGAGTCCTATATTTAGAGTACCTTTAATGTACCTAAGTATTCTTTTAACATAGGTTAAATGTGACTCTTTTGCACAAGATTGGTATCTTGCGCACATACCAACCGCAAATAATATGTCGGGTCGGCTTGCAGTTAGGTAAAGCAAGTTTCCTATGGCACTCCTATAGTACTTTGGATCTACTGGTTTTCCTTCAGGGTCAGAGTCTATGTTAATGTTGGTTGCCATTAGAGTATTTATTATTTTTGAATTTTCCATGCAGAATTTTTTAATTAATTCCTTTGCATATTTAGTTTGATAAATGTATATTCCATCTTTAGTTTGTTTTATTTGTAAGCCTAAGAAAAAATTAAGTTCACCAACCATACTCATTTCAAATTCATTTTCCATTAATCTAATAAATTCTTTTAAAAATTTAGAGTTATTTGATCCAAAAATTATATCATCAACATAGATTTGAGCTATGAAGATGTCTTTTTCTACAGTTTTTACAAATAGAGTTGGATCTATTTGACCTTGGTTGAAACCTTTGGATATTAAGTGATTTGATAATCGTTCATACCATGCCCTAGGGGCTTGTTTAAGTCCGTACAAGGCCTTTTTTAACTTAAATACATGATTAGGATATCCTAAGTCCTCAAATCCTGGGGGTTGGCTTACATATACTTCCTCCTTAATAAATCCATTTAAGAATGTTGACTTGACATCCATTTGGTATAGTTTAAATCCTTTGTTTGCTGCATAGGCTAACAACATTCTAATGGATTCGAGTCTAGCTACTGGGGCATAGGTTTCATCATAGTCCAAACCTTCAACTTGGCTAAATCCTTTAGCTACAAGCCTAGCCTTATTTCTAATTATTTCGCCTTGATCATCTAGCTTGTTTCTAAATACCCATTTTGTATCGATTATTGATTTATTTGAGGGTTTAGATACAAGTTCCCAGACTTGATTTCTCTCAAATTGGGCTAACTCTTCCTGCATAGCTATGATCCAGTCCGGGTCAGGTAGTGCTTCTTCTATTGTTTTTGGTTCGATTTTAGAAATTAGGGCAATCTGACTGTGGATTCTATAGGAGGATCTAGTTCTGACTCCTAGATTTGGATCACCCAAAATTTGATCAGATGGGTGAGAGGTACTGACCCTAGTTGGTCTGATAAGTGGGTCAGGGGCTGGTTCCTCTGGTTTATTAAGATTTGGTTGAATTTCATCATCTTCTATATTTCTTGGATCAATATCAACATTCTCATTTATATTTGGTAGATTATTTTCTTCATCAAATATTATATTAGTTGTTTCTTCAACTTTTAGGGTGTTTTGATTGTAGACTCTATAGGCTCGACTGTTTGAGGAGTATCCTAAAAATATTCCTTTGTTAGATTTGGGTGTGAATTTTCTTAAATAATCTTTAGTATTTAAAATGTGAACTTTACATCCAAATACTTTTAAATAATTTAAGTTAGGAATTTTATGATAATATAGTTCATAAGGAGTTTTCTTGTGAAATTTGTTGATCAAGATTCTGTTTTGAATATGATTTGCAGTATTTATTGCTTCAGCCCAAAATTGGTGATTTAAATTATATTCATTTAGCATGGTTCTAGCGGATTCTTGTAGTGTTCTATTTTTACGTTCCACTAGACCATTTTGTTGGGGGGTTCTAGGACATGAAAATTCATGTTGATATCCATTTATTTTAAAAAGTTGGGTAAACCTATGATTTTCAAATTCTCCTCCATGATCACTTCTTATTCGTTTAATTTTAGTGTCTTTTTCATTTTCTACTAATTTGCAAAAATTACTGAATATTTCATAGGTTTCATCTTTTGTTTTTAGAAATTTTACCCATGTGAACCTAGAGTAGTCATCAATTATCACTAAACAATATTGGTTTTTGTTTAGTGACTTGGCTCCATGTGAATCAAATAGGTCAAGGTGAAGGAGCTCAAGTAAAGTGTTAGTTCTTTCTAGATTGGTTGACTTATGGGTTGACTTGGTTTGTTTTCCTTGTTGACAAGCATTACAGATTGAGTTTTCAATAAATTTTAATTTGGGCAAACCTCTAACTAGACCATTATGACTCATTTTTGAAATGAGTCTAGTGTGAGTGTGACACAATCTTCTGTGCCACAAATCAGTTTCCTCTTCTTGTGTTAGAAAACACTTTGTTGAGGATGTCGGTAGATTAATTGAATACATATTATTTATCCTAAGTCCTTTAAGTAAGATTTCAGGATTTTCAATGTTTTTAACTAAACACTTGGTTTTGTCAAAAGTTACTAAGTATCCGCTTCACACAATTGGCTTATACTTAGTAAATTAAACTTGAAATTTTCAACTAAAAGGACTTTTCGAATAATAAAATCGGAGTTGAGTTCGATATTACCTCTTCCGATTACCTTAAGTTGACCTTCGTTACCGAATGCAACTGATCCTAAGTTCTTGTACGTGAGTTTAGTAAACTTCAATTTATCTCCAGTCATGTGTCTGGAGCAGCCACTATCCAACATCCATTGATCCAATTCCTACATAGGACGTGGTTGAATTGTTTTAATGGATTTCACGATAGTTAAATTGAAGTAAACTTGTTAGAGATAAATTTTGAAAGATTTTTGAAATTTAGTTTTGAAATAATTTTGAAATTTAATTTCATTTCGAAGTTTAGTTTTAACATTTTTTGAAATTGAGTTTGAAATTGAGTTTTAAAATAATTTTGAAATTGAGTTAGAATAATTTTGAAATTTAAGTTTTAAAATAATTTTGAAATTTAAGTTTCTAAAATAATTTTGAAATTTAAGTTTTAAAATAATTTTGAAATTGAAGTTTTTTTTTAAAATAATTTTGAAATTGAAGTTTTTAAAAATAATTTTGAAATTTAAGTTTTTAAAATAATTTTGAAATTTAAGTTTTAAAATAATTTTGAAATTTAAGTTTTTTAAAATAATTTTGAAATTGAAGTTTTTAAAATAATTTTGAAATTGAAGTTTTTAAAATAATTTTGAAATTGAAGTTTTTTAAAATAATTTTGAAATTTAAGTTAAAATAATTTTGAAATTTAAGTTTTAAAATAATTTTGAAATTTAAGTTTTTTAAAATAATTTTGAAATTGAAGTTTTTAAAATAATTTTGAAATTGAAGTTTTTTAAAATAATTTTGAAATTTAAGTTAAAATAATTTTGAAATTTAAGTTTTTTAAAATAATTTTGAAATTGAAGTTTTTTAAAATAATTTTGAAATTTAAGTTTTTAAAATAATTTTGAAATTGAAGTTTTTAAAATAATTTTGAAATTGAAGTTTTTTTAAAATAATTTTGAAATTTAAGTTAAAATAATTTTGAAATTTAAGTTAAAATCATTTTGAAATTGAAGTTTTTTTAAAAATAATTTTGAAATTTTAAATTTCTTAATCATCTCACCCGACCTAAATTTTCAATCAGGTAATCCTATAAGTGTTGTGAGATGAATTATAATTCAATTTTAAGGTTTGGGTTAACTTTGTGTTAGATTCAGGTTTGGCTTTTGGGTTCAACAAGTAAGCATTCTTTGGATAAACTTCTGGGCTATGGTGAGTCACAAGGAGCTCATTAAAGTAACCATGCCTTCGAGGTTTTCCAAATAGTCCTACCCATTGAACTTAATACCAATCCTTAGTCTAACTAGTCAGGGTCCATTTAAGGGTAGCTTCGGTCAGTTCCACTTGGCCAAATGCACCAGGTCGAAGCCATATCTTCCTAGACATGCGATGCCCAAGCTTCCCTAACGTACTATCATCCAAAAACTTCACCAGTACTGTGGTTCAAGTTAACCTTAGTCCGTTTTAATCTAACCTTAATTACCCTGCCGGGTAATCTACTCTTGTTTTACCCATTTCGGGTAGATTAGGTTCAGTTACCCTGCCGGGTAGTTTAGTTGGGGGTGCCAGCGAGTCTGGATCCTCCATCTTTATTTTGAGTTTTAATTTAATTTCGAATCATGAATAATTTTAAATTTTGAAGTTGATTTTAGCTTTGAATTTTATAATTTAATTTTGAATTTTGAATTTAATTTTTAATTTTAATTTCGAATTTTGAATTTTGAATTTAATTTTTAATTTCAATTTCGAATTTTGAATTTAATTTTTAATTTTAATTTCAAATTTTGAATTTTGAACTTAATTTTTAATTTCAATTTTGAGGTTGATTTTAATTTTGAATTTTGAGGTTGATTTTAATTTTGAATTTTGAGGTTGATTTTAATTTTGAATTTTGAATTTAATTTTTAATTTTAATTTCAAATTTTGAATATATAACTTAATTTTAAATTTTGAAGTTGATTTTAGCTTTGAATTTTATAATTTAATTTTGAATTTTGAATTTAATTTTTAATTTTAATTTCGAATTTTGAATTTTGAATTTAATTTTTAATTTCGAATTTTTAATTTTGAATTTAATTTTAATTTTAATTTCGAATTTTGAATTTATAACTTAATTTTAAATTTTGAAGTTGATTTTAGCTTTGAATTTTGAGGTTGATTTTAATTTTGAATTTTGAGGTTGATTTTAATTTTGAATTTTGAGGTTGATTTTAGCTTTGAATTTTATAATTTAATTTTGAATTTTGAATTTAATTTTTAATTTTAATTTCGAATTTTGAATTTTGAATTTATAACTTAATTTTAAATTTTGAAGTTGAATTTTGAATTTAATTTTTAATTTCAATTTAGAATTTAGAATTTTAAATTTAATTTTAATTTTAATTTCGAATTTTGAATTTATAACTTAATTTTAAATTTTGAAGTTGATTTTAGCTTTGAATTTTGAGGTTGATTTTAATTTTGAATTTTGAGGTTGATTTTAATTTTGAATTTTGAATTTAATTTGAGTTTTGAATTTTATAATTTAATTTTGAATTTTGAATTTATAACTTAATTTTAAATTTTGAAGTTTGAATTTTGAATTTAATTTTTAATTTCAATTTCGAATTTCGAATTTTGAATTTAATTTTTAATTTCAATTTCGAATTTTGAATTTTGAATTTAATTTTAATTTTAATTTCGAATTTTGAATTTTGAATTTAATTTTAATTTTAATTTTGAATTTTGAATTTTGAATTTAATTTTAATTTTAATTTTGAATTTTGAATTTTGAGGTTGATTTTAATTTCGAATCTTGAATTTATAACTTAATTTTAAATTTTGAAGTTGAATTTTGAATTTAATTTTTAATTTCAATTTAGAATTTAGAATTTTAAATTTAATTTTAATTTTAATTTCGAATTTTGAATTTTGAATTTAATTTTTAATTTCAATTTCGAATTTTGAATTTAACTTTTAATTTCAATTTCGAATTTTGAATTTAACTTTAATTTCAATTTCGAATTTTGAATTTAACTTTAATTTCAATTTAGAATTTAGAATTTTAAATTTAATTTTAATTTCGAATTTTGAATTTTGAATTTAATTTTTAATTTCAATTTCGAATTTTGAATTTTAAATTTTTAGGATTGTTTTTCTGTTTGCTCCCCCTGGATCACGGCCTCGATATGGTCTATCGAGGTAGTATATTTGATCCTTCGGAACCCAGTATTGGCCAAGTCCAAGTTGATTGACCAAGTTAGACTTGGAGACCCATGCTTGGACTGATTTAATACTTTGTTTGTTTATTAATGATAAATAAGATCTATATTTACTTTTGTATCCCAGCCCAGTTCTGTTGTAGACGGCTCTTTGTGTCCCAAGAATCAAGTCCAAATTCTTGGAGCCCAAAGTAAACCGTTCTAAGGTATTTTCTAAATCTTTAACCTGATTTGTTAGACTTGAATTTTCTTCCTCAAGTTTTTGAACTTGAGTTGGAAATTCAGTCTGACTCTGGTCAGGTAAGGGTTTGGTGTTAGCCACTTCTTTAAGGACACTTATTTCATTTAGAAGTGACTTAACTTTCAGGTTTGACTTAGCTAATTTGCGCAATAAATAGCTAACTAAAATGTTCAACCGGGAGATATTTACAGCGGGGTCTGGTCCTTCGGAAACGGATACGGATCCGTGGCTTTGCTCGGACTCTGCCTCAGACTCGCTCTCGCATCCGTATTCGACGACTTGGTCCCGGGCCATTAATGCGAGTAGACTCGTTTGTTCGAGCTCGTCGTCGTCGTCCTCCGATGAAGATTCGTCCCATGTTGCCTTAAGGACCTTTTTCCTTCTTTGCTTTTTGACCTCCTTCAGGTTAGGGCAGTTGGATTTGATGTGCCCTTTTTGGTTACACCCGTAGCATGTAACTTCAAACTTCATCTTTGTATTTTGTGGGCCTTCCTTTGATTTTACTGCCTTCTTTAGATCTCTTTTGTCGAATCCTTTCGTCTTGTAGAGCTTCTTCACGAGGTTTACCAGCTCGGTTGTAATGTCACCTTCTTCATCGTCAGAGTCTGGTTCAGCTTCCGATGCTGGTTCGGTTCTCCGTCGTGGTCTCGGTTCCCGGGTTCGGCTTGTACCTGCAACCAACGCAATACCTTTCTCGGTTGGCTGTGCATTAGTCTGCTCATGAAGTTCAAATTCACTAAAAAGTTCATCTAGTTTTAAAGAAGATAAATCCTTGGAAACTTTGTAGGCATCTACCATTGATGCCCACAATGTATTCCTTGGAAACGAGTTTAGGGCATACCTTATTACGTCCCGATTTTCTATCTTCTGGCCAATTCCGTGAAGAGAGTTAAGGATGTCTTGTATTCTCGCGTGAAGAGAACTCGCCGTTTCGCCTTCCTACATTTTTAGATTATATAATTTATTAAGTAAAAGATCTCTTTTACTTACCTTGGTGTCGTCAGTGCCTTCGTGGAGTTCGATTAGCTTTTCCCAGAGCTCCTTTGCAGAGGAGAACGGGCCAACTCTGTTGAGTTCTTCCTTGGTAAGACCACACTGGAGGGTGCAGGTAGCTTTGGCGTCGGCTTCCACCTTTTTTATTAGAGAAGCGTCCCACTTCTCGCAGGGTGTAGTTTTGCCGTCGTCATCGACTGGCAGTTTCAGTCCCGTCTTTATGATCATCCACGTTTCAAATTGTATCTTTAGATACGTTTCCATTCTTCCCTTCCAGTAGCCAAAATCCTCTCCGGAGAATAGCGGGGGACGTACAGTGCTGAAACCCTCTTGTTGGGCCATTTATAATATGTAACAAAAGAAAACAACAGAATATGTTCCAAGACTAAGTCTTGGATTAGTAGTGCTGGAATAAAGAATAATAAAAACGAACTCGAGTGGTGTTGCACCTACTTCGAGCAAAAGTCGATTCGAGGGAAAAAAAAAATTAGAATATAGCTATAAGGCTAGATTCTAATTCGACTCCGAAAATGAAAAAAACTGCGAAAAATTTGTTTTGAAAGGTGGTTGCACCAATTCAAAACGACCCCGCTCTGATACCAATTGTTGGATCGAGACGCGCTAGAGGGGGGGGGGGTGAATAGCGCTCGTGGCTATAATCGTTCGATTATCGGAATCGTAAAATGTAAGAGTTAATGCAGCGGAATAAAATAACACAGAGAGACAAGGGATTTTTACTTCGTTCGGAGCCTGTGATGACTCATACTCGAAGGCCCGCGATCCTTGATCGCTTTCCGTGGGCAACAACTATAAGCTCGACAAGAGTACAAGTATTACAGTTAAGTATTAAAAAGAATACAGTTATACCGACGACAATATCGTAATCTGAAGATTCAGAGCTCCGGGTCGTCGATGTCTCGCAACAGCACTTTGGAATCGTCTCGTGAGCAGCTTGTAGCAGTAAGATCACTTGAAAGTTGTTATTTGAAGCTGCTGGTCAAGACCCCTTATAAAGGGGGTTCAAGGCGCCTTATACTGTTCACCAAGGCGCCTTGAACGAGCCGAGTCACCCGCGTGGATCAGCACGGACCTGGTCGATCTCTATCTGGTTCAAGGCGCCTTCAGCCTATCCAAGGCGCCTTAAACCTCCGGTCCAAGGCGCCTTGAACTCCATTCAAGGGGCCTCCAGTCTGCTGCGCTGGCCTTTTCCTGGCTCGCACCCGAGGCGCCTCCAAGCTCCATGGAGGCGCCTCGGACACTGTTCATCTGAGTTGTAACTTGCCCCTTTGTTCCTGCAAAATGTGTTAGTCCCAAACACATACCCTGCAAAATAAAGTTAGCACAGAAACATAATGAATGATAATAATAAAAGTTTTGACAGCATTCGAACTGTCCGGGTCTGACTTCAGGTTTCCTACCGGAAACCCTAGGTCGACCCGACGCCTACTGCACGCGTCCTCACCTACTCCACTCAGGAGATTTACCTGTTGCCAGTACGATCCTCCAGATCGACTGGACTTTTGCTCGGCACTCGATGCTTCCGGACTTTTTGCTGAACATCCGCTTCACCGGCCAGTTCAGACTTTCACCTGGTTCGCGACACCAGGACTTTCCACCTAGGGTTACCACCCCCTAGGACTTTTGCCTGAAGCCATCGACTTGCCAAGGCTTTCCGCATAGGGTTACCACCCCCTATGACCTAGGGTTACCACCCCCTAGGGTTTTACCTTGCCTAACCGCAGTTAGGAATTTCCTGAAACACTCAGCAAAAGCTGTCAGATAACAAAGCACCTTAACTTTGAATCCTTTGCCATTATCAAAACTTAGGTTCGATCGTCGGATGCTTCCCGCACCAACACTAACTTGGTTGATCGCACCAAAAATAACCTTGGGGTTCCAACAATCTCTCCCTTTTTTGATGTGAGCAACCCAAGTTAAGTTAGGGTAAACAAATATAAAGGTAAAACAATAAAAATACAAGTATGCAATTAAAGTGCAAAAAAGATTAATTTTAAAATTTTAACTAGTACCTCCTCCTAGACTTAATTTTTCCTTCTCCCCCTTTAATCACATAAAAAAATGGGGTATATAAAAAAAATCTAAGGGTACTTAAAAAAAACTTACAAGTGTTTGAAAAAAAAATTGAAAATTATTTTGATATCACTTAGAAAAATTGCAACAATTTTTGAAAAATAAAATTTCTAAGTTATGAAATTAACAAAAAAAAATTGAAAGTATTATTTTAACTAACTATTTTATGCTTATCATTTTGTCAATTAAACATTTTATTGCGTTAATCGGCTTCCAGGCTGTGGCGAGGCACTAGGCCTTCTTGGTTATTGGATCATTAACCACTTCTAGACAAAGCCTCATAATAAAATCAAATACTTAATGTACTTTCTGAAAACCCTAAGTCTAATTATACTTTAATTTAGGCAAGTCTTTAGAACCCAATATAGGTTCCTTCCAACTGGGTTAATTAAAAATTTTGGGGGTACGTAACTTTTGGATATTTTTCTAATTTAACCCTTGTGAAATCTAAGATACCAGTTCAGATTTTTATATTTCCTAATATTTTTATTATTTGAGCATGTACTATTTTTCATATATTCTATCTCTATTTTTAATTTGTCATTTTCTATTTTCAAATTATCATATAAATTTAGTGGACATTCTTTGGACAACTGTATTTTCAAATCTAAGTTTTCTTTTTCTAACTTGCAATAATTTTTTGATAAGAACTTAACAAATTTGAATAGCTTATCAGGTGGAAGAGATCGTACCTGACTTACCTTGTCAATCCCGTCATCCGTAGCTCCCCCTGAACTGCTGCTTTCTTTTGATGTATCTTCCCTTTCATCGATACTCTCGATGCTCATTTAGGAAGAGCTTTCTTCGTCTTCTTGATGACTTGCCATCAATGTAAGTCTGGAAAAGGCTTTGACCTCCGATTCAGACGATGTTTTGTCCCACGTCGCTTTTAGGGTCTTGTATTTGTTCTTTTGAACGGGCTTCTTATTTTTGTCTTTGCCCTTCTCATTGATCTTTAACTTAGGGCAGTTGTCTTTAACGTACCCTTCTTCATTGTAGTGGTAGCATCTGATTGTCTTTTTCTTTCTACCCTGTAGATGGTTAGATTTTCTAGTTTTAAATAATTTCTTAAACTATCTTACCATCATTACTGATCCTGTCCGAGCGTTCCCGGCGACGACCCTCTAACGCTCAAGTCAGGCAGTGAAGAAGAAGAGGAGCAAGGCAACACTACTGTGGTTATAGTGATGAGAATTGCATACCTCCGTCGAAGTCTGGGGTCCTTATATAGGACCCCGGGGAGGTGCAGGCACGTTTCTCGATGTGTGCACGCTGATAATGCCTAAAATCTATATTAAATGTCACAAATAAGCTTATCAAATTAATAATGTAATATTTCACTGAACCCCTTAATTTTGCAATAACGTTGTAGTAACGAGCCCAGGATCGCTCTCGAGGAATCAACAGTATGATGTAATCTAGGATTGTCTTTTTATTCCTATTTTTGGGGTTTTCGATATAAAAATGGAGTTGGGGGTTTTAAAGCTTTGAATATAAATCTACAAAGGAAAACACAGCAGTAAAGAAATTAATCTAAAGCATAACTAAAACCTACCTATGTGCCAACAATCAAACCTTAACGCATTGTCACTCCTACATTGAGATTAAATCATTGACACACTCTTAAACTAAGGAATGAAATACAAGATGCAAATAAATCTGATCTACAACACCAATTAAAACCCTAGCTTGAATTTAAACTCTAAACACTTAACCAAGCAACAAATTAAAATTAAACTAAGCTTCAACAAGGAAATAAATGCTAACTACTTGCATAAAAATATAACAAAACATAAAAGTAATATGTTCTAAGTTACAAAACAATAATAAAAGTGAACTAAACCCTAACCAATCCAACTCGCAACCAATCTCACCAAACTTCACACTCTTGCCGTCACACAAGAGTGCCAAAGTCGAGACCACCCAACTCTGGACCTCAGTGGAGACTCTCTACAGCGTATCAGTTCCAGGATTGCTCAAGAACTCCGACGGACCACCCCCAATGAGCTAGAACAAGCCAAAACCCCAAGAACGGCCGAAAATGCTAGAAATCTACATCCCGGAGCTCTCTGGATCTGAAGTGAAAATGTGGACTACGGATGAGCGTCGGATGAAGCTCAATAACGCCGGCGAACCACCTCCAAGCGTCACTGAATGGAATCGGAGCGCAGATTTGGAAGACCACCTCCAAATCTGGCGAAAACAGAGAAGTCGCCGTGAGCAGATTTCCGCCGGAGAGAACACTCTCCGATGGCTCCAAATGATCGGGATGATACCGCCGAGAAGTTCTCCACCGAGATTGAAGCTCGGGAAATTGATCGGAGAAGGAATGGGGCCGAAATCCGGAAGATGCCGCGCCGCGGGACGAAGAACAGTGCAGGGGATCGACGACGAAGCTGGGTACTGTAGCTTCTCATTTAAATCAGATCTGGATCTGGAATGGACGGTTGAGATGATTCCGGGCTAAATCAACGGTGAAAAGTCATCCAAAATCTGATCCGAAGGTACTGATGTTGATCTAGGGTCTGGATCTACCCTCCCGTAGGTCGGATTGATCAGATCATCACTGGATGGCCCAGATCGGCCCAGTCTTCATTGAACGTCCCAGATTAATTCAGCTTGATCAATGGCTAGATGAACTCAGATATGGATCAAAACTTCTGGATCTTCATCAATGGCTCAGATCTTCTCCCCATTAAGTTGGATCGACCAGATCTTCAACGGAAGGCCCAGATCTGTCCTATTCTTGATAAACGGCCCATAATGCTTCAAAGCTTGATCTTCTCGTTTGAACTCCGATTTGAGCCCAATTTCGGTCCAAATAGATCCAAATTCAAGATCCTTTGATGCCTACAAAATAAGAATCAAATATTAGAATCAAATAATATAAATTAAAGTAATTTGCAAATAAGTCCAAAAATACACACAATGCACAAAATGTGATATAACCATGGTTTTAACCTATGAAATCAACATCAAACCATGCATATATGAATCAAAATAATGCAGTAAAATCATGGTTATCACACGCTTCCCCAAACATACCTCAGTAGGGTTATGTCAGAAAAGCATGTCTGACGCCATTCTGCAATCGTCCGAGCATATCCCTGACGTGACGGTGTAAACTTCCCCGGTACGATACTCTGTCCTCTCCGGCCGCCGACCATGTTGTTTGTCGGTGGCAGGTGTCTCGAGGATGATGTTACTAGTTGTCCCTTTGCGCCTCTTGCCTATTCCCGGTCCGAGCGGATCGATCGCTCGGCACTCAAGGCCTCCGGGAATGCACATACCTCGAACCTGTTGGTCCCCGTGGGTGTTTTGATATGATCAACCAAGTTGGTTAGATCCTGCTATGTTTGATCCCTGTGTCTGAGTGTGCAGGAGCTTAGGAGCACATGAAGTCAAGCGGAAGACGCAGCTAGCGAGAAGGACGACACGGGAAAGGAGCCGACGGGCTCGGTGCATTCGAAGGACGAGAGAGCTGCGGAAGAGTACACCGGTGGGAGAGAAGAACGTGCGCGGCGTTCGAGGGACGTTAAGCCGGGGAGGAAGGCTGCTCAAGGAGAAGGCGAAAATTGGGTTCGGGTGAGCCCTATTTCGGTTGGCTGAAATCACCCAAAAGAACGGAGCGTCGGAAGCTGAAGAAAGCAAGCTGGAAGTTGAGTTGCCAGCTTGGAGGCGCCTCCAGCTTGAAGGCGCCTCCATCAGGTTTGGAGGCGCCTCCAGCTTGAAGGCGCCTTTAGCCTTGTTGAAGACGCCTTCAACAGGTCAAACTGACCGTTTCGAGCTGCGGATAAAGTTTTATCCGCTCACCCCTTGGAGGCGCCTTGGACCCCTATTAGAGGCGCCTTGGACCCTCGAGATCAGATTTCTAAAGGCTATTTAAAGGCCCCTGGAGCTAGGAATTCAAGACAACTCAAGCAATCAATTGTGTAGCCATTCCTAGCAATAGTTCTAAGCTTCCAAAGTGTAAAAGGCTTCTCCACCTTCAGTAAAAGAGATTCTTTTTAGTGCGCTTCTCATTGCCCTGGATTAACAACCTCCTTGGTTGTAACCAGGTTAAATTCCTGTTTCCTTTTTCTGTTTACTACTTTAATTACTTTACTACTTTATTTACTATTGCCCTAATTGAGTTGAAAGCACGAGGAGGGTATAGTTTATTTTTGTTTTCAGCAATTCACCCCCTCTTGTCGGCCTCCGCTGCACCTACAATTGGTATTAGAGCCTGATTGCCTCAGAAGGACTAACTGCCAACTGAAGCACTACGATCAAGACGATGGCCGGAGCAAACATCCATTCCCCGAAGTTCGACGGAGACTTCGCCACATGGAAGCGCAAAATGGAGGTATTTTTTAAAACTGAATTTGACATTCTTTTAATAATGAAATATGGATATGCAGTCCCGAAAGATAAGGAGGAAAACACCTGGACGAAAAAGGAGCAAGCAGATTTCGTCGCCAACGGAAAGGCTGAGTTCCACCTACTCAGCGTTCTACCGCCTCAGGAGGTAAATCGGATCGGAAGCTACGACTCCGCGAAAGATCTCTGGGAAAAATTCCTGGAGCTTCACGAAGGTACCTCCGAAGCGAAGCTAGCGAGGCGCGACATCCTCCGGAACCAGTTGACGAACCTCCGGATGAACCAAGGCGAGAAGGTAGCGCAACTCCAAGCAAGGATCAAAGAGCTGATCACGTAACTAACCAATCTTGGAGAAGAGGTAACGAACCGGGACTCTATCCGGTACGCGCTCAACGCCATCCCCAGAACTCCAGAGTGAGCCTCCTTAGTAGATGCGTACTACATCTCTAAGGACCTCGAGGTAAGTACTTTAGAACAATTATTTTCCACTTTTAAACTTCATGAATCTCGAGTTTCAGAGCCCAATTGAGTAGAGAAGACCAGTCAGAACATTGCCTTAAAGGCAAAAATGAACAGTTCTGACTCCGAAGCCTCAGTTGACGAATCAGAAGCGGCACTACTGGTAAGACGCTTCAATAAATTTTTTAATACTAATAAGTTTAGATCGCAAAGGCATCAACGAAAGAAAAGGATGATTCGTTGCTACAACTGCAACGAAGAAGGGCACATCAAGGAGGACTGCCCAAAATTGAGGAGCAAACAGAAGGATAAGGAAAGGAGCAAGAAACCAGCTCAACCCAAACACAACCTAAAGGCCACATGGGATGATTCATCGTCCTCCGAATCAGAAGTCGAAGAATTCTCGGGAATAGCACTGATGGCCAACCATCAACTAGAAGAAACGTCTAGCTTAGAGATGAGCATCGATGAAGGGGAGAAACATCATAAGAGGAAAGCTGCAGTGAAGGGGGAGCCTCACCGAGTCAGGTAAGTCAGGTACGAAATCTAACCCCGACTCAGTCTTTTCGATTTATTAAATCACTTTCTAAAAATTTATTCGAATTAGAAAAAGAAAATAAAGAATTGAAGATGAAATTAGCAAAAGCATGTCCACTTGAGATGTACGATAGTATAAAATCAGAAAATGATAAATTAAAATTAGAAATTGAAAAATTGAAATCTGATGCATGCTTAAATAAATTTCCTAAATAAAAATTAAGAACTTATGGAAAATTAAATTGGTACATTAGAAAACACCAGGGTCAACTTAGAAAAGTGCCCAAAAATCATGTACCCCTATGTTTTTGACCAACCCTGTAGAAAGGAACGTTTATTGGGTTCCAAAATCTTTGCTAGTTTAAATTTCTCTGTTAGTTAATAGCTTACAGTGACAAAATTAAACATTAAAATTCTTTATGGAAGCTTTGTCTAAGGAAGTGGTTGTTGCTCCGATAACCAAGAAGGCCTAGTGCCTCGCCACGACCTGGAAGCTAAAATATTGAAAGAAAATGTTTAATTAACTTTCTGAAAAAGCATTAAACAATAATTAAATAATGCTTTGAAAGTTCTTCAAACATTTTTGAAAAATTGACTTAGAAATCATTGTGAAAAAGTCATAGATTTTTTTTTCTCTTAGAATTTTCTTTAAATCTCAGTTATTTTTACTAAGAATTATTTTTAAAATTAACTTTTCCTTGGAAAATTTTTGGAAATTTAAAAAAAAAAATTCTTAGAAATTTTTTTCAAAGACCTCATTCTTACTTAGAAATTTTATCTAAAGTTAAAAATTTCTCTAAAATATTTTTTGAATTATCACCCCAATTTTGCTGTGATCAAAGGGGGAGAGAAAGGTTACAAGTTAAGGGGGAGTTAAAATTTTAATATTTTTTTTAAATTGTGTTGCAATTTTATTTATTGCAAATTAATGCTTAATATGTGAGTTTAGTCATTCTCTTTTAAAATTACTTTTCTGTCTATTTTTACCCTAACTTGAACTTGGATTGATGCACATCAAAAAGGGGGAGATTGTTGATCCCCGTGGGTGTTTTGATGTGATCAACCAAGTTGGTTAAGTCCTGCTATGTTTGATCCCTGTGTCTGAGTGTGTAGAAGCTTAGGAGCACAGGAAGTCGAGCGGAAGACACAGCTAGCGGGAAGGACGGCACGGGAAAGGAGCCGACGAGCTCGGTGCGTCCGAAGGACGAGAGAGCTGCGGAAGAGTACACTGGTGGGCAAGAAGAACATGCGTGGCGTTCAAGGGATGTTAAGCCGGGGAGGAAGGCTGCTCGAGGAGAAGGCCGGAAATTGGGTTCGGGTGAGCCCTATTTCGGCTTGCCTAAATCACCCAAAAGAATGGAGCGTCGGAAGCTAAAGAAAGCAAGCTGGAAGTTGAGTTGCTAGCTTGGAGGCGCCTCCATCAGGCTTGGAGGTGCCTCTAGCTTGAAGGCGCCTTCAGCCTTGTTGAAGGCACCTTCAAAAGGTTAAACTGACCATTTCGAGCTGCGGATAAAGTTTTATCCGCTCACCCCTTGGAGGCGCCTTGGACCCCTATTGGAGGAGCCTTGGACCCTTGAGATCAGATTTCTAGAGGCTATTTAAAGGCCCCTGGAGCTAGGAATTCAAGACAACACAAGCAATCAATTGTGCAGCCATTCCTAGCAATAGTTCTAAGCTTCCAAAGTGTAAAAGGCTTCTCCGCCTTCAGTAAAGGAGATTCTTTTTAGTGCGCTTCTCATTGACCTGGAATAACAACCTCCTTGGTTGTAACCAGGTTAAATTCCTGTTTCCTTTTTCTGTTTACTGCTTTAATTACTTTACTGCTTTATTTACTATTGCACTAATTGAGTTGAAAGCATGTGGAGGGTATAGTTTATTTTTATTTTCAGCAATTCACCCCCCTCTTGCCGGCCTCCGCTGCACCTACAGAACCGGGCAGGGAAGCCCTGCTCATGTGCTCGGATGGGATTGCGCCTTATTGTCCTGTGGCTCGGCCAAGCGGCCAGTCCGCTCGACCCAGAGACTCTTTTACCTTGAGCATCAGAAACCCGACCCCTGGTCGGGCTGTCTTTCATCCGACCTGGGAGCCCCCTGGCTGGATGCTCGGTCAATCAAATGCTCGGTCGGCCCACCAGTCCGCTCAGCATGACCTCTGTCCACCCGGAACGAATGCTCGGTCGGCCGGCCAGTCCGCTCGGCATGACCTCTGCCCACCCGGAACCACCTTGGGGTTGACCCTCTTAACCATTGACCTCCACGTGTTGTTGACCTCCCGCCAACGAGGGTCCCCCATCCTTACCACCGGATCACATGCCTCCCCCTCAAGTCTAGTCGAAGGAGGCGCTAAGTCCGACTGACTGGACTATCGGTCTGGCGACATCACGGTCGTTCTGTATCTGATGAGAATACCTCTCGGAGACATACCGGTGGATGTCTTGCCGACCCAACGTCGGTCAACTCCGATGTCCTCCGAATTTCCTTGGAACTCGTGCAAATCCCCGCCATTAAGGCCGAGCACACGCCCTCGCCTGTGTAATGGTGGTCATTAAATGCACCCAATGGGGTGATGTCATGTGGCCAGGCGGCCGTCATCGCCTGCTTGAGCTGTCAGACTCGATGTGACCCCTGGCGCTTTGAATTCAACGGGCCGATGTGTTCCTCGGATCCCGTGCCCTGGATCGGGCGGTCCCTGTAGCTCGAGCCCAACCTTTATAAGGTCGCTTCCTCTTCTTCCGCCTCTTCCGCTCTATCGCGCCCGTGCTGTTGAAGGTTCCCGCTTCGTTCTCCGGCGAACCCATTCTCGACATTCCGGCCCTTCGCTCTCTTCTCCAGCCATCCTCTTTTCTGTAAGAACTCTTTGCTCACTCCCTTTTTGTTTTCTTTGCGCTTTTTCTTTGCATTCTGGATGGTGTCTGCGCATCGCAGGCACTGTTCCGTTCATCTCCTCCGTTGCCTTCTGTTTTCCCTTTGTCTTGCATCCCGGTGGAAATGGCTAGTTCTTCTACCCCTTCTCCCGGTCTTTGGTATCAAACCATGGAGAGTAGGTTTGATTTGGGAGGCGCCTTCAAATTACTTAATACCTATGATATCCCTGATGACCATAAACTGATTCTGGCCGAGTCGTCCGACCGGCCCCATGACCCGCCGACCGGCACTTTTACCTTCTTCCGCGACCAATTCGTAGGCGGCCTTAGGTTTCCGATCCATCCATTTATCTTAGAAGTTTGCAACTATTTTCATATTCCGCTCGGCCAGCTTGTTCCAAATTCCTTTAGGCTGCTGTGCGGCGTAGTTGTGCTCTTCCAGGTACACAAGCATCCTTTAGGCTGTTGTGCTCTTCCGGGTACACAAGCTCTTCCTTAAGAAATCTTCCATTATTTTTACTACCCCAAGCAGTCCGAGCTGAGCACCTTCTTGTTTCAAGCTCGAATCAGTCTAGTTTTCTTTGATAAAATGCCTACCTCCAATAAGCATTGGAAAGAGCATTTTTTTTTTCCTGCGTTTTCCCGAGCCACCATCCTTCCGGACGAAATGGCAAACTTCGTTGCCGACTCCTCCCGAACTGAAAAGGTACCGGACTGAACCCGCTTTTCTGCATGCGGCGAACTTGCTAGCCGGGTTGAAGCTAGACATACACAAGCTGCTGCCCGAAGGGATGATGTACCTATTCGGATTAAGCCCGATCCGAACGCGGCTTTCGAACGGGCCGGGTAAGAAATAACCTTCTCTCTTTTTCTTGGCGTCTAACTGATTTCTTTTCTTTTTCTTGCAGCTGAGACTATGATGAAATCAGTGGTGTTTGGCCTGCTGAAGCGCAAGGCCGACGAGATAGAGGCGGCTGCCGCGCAGGAGGCGGAGAAGCTGGACCTCACCCCGATCGGCTCTCACGAGGGTGAGAGTGAAGAGGTACGTACGGGGGGGGGGGGTGAGGCGTCGGCCGCGCGGACGGTCACCACCGATGCGGCTGGGGAGAACGCTCCACTGAGTGCGCCACCGGCCACTCGGCCCGTGGGAGCCGGCTCTGATGATGATGAAGTTCCGTTGGTTGGGCGTAAACGGCCCCGAACGTGCACCCCCACCCGCTCAGCAACCTCTGCCATTCATGTCTCCGAACAGGCGGACGATCCCCCAGCTCCTGCATATGTGGAAGCGCTATCGTCCGATCGAACTCAATCTCAAGGAGACTGGCCTGCCGACCCCGTCGCCGCTCAGCCTCTCACCTCACTCCCTCCAGCTCGTCAGATAATCAAGCGTTCTCTCATACGCTCTGAGCCGGCCGGACAAACTTCTGCTCCTTCCGCGTCCGCCCAGTCCACTCCGGGCCGACATAGGACTATCAAGGCTCTGCTCCACCTGCCGATAGAGGAATATTTGCGCAAGGATGACCAGCCGTCGAGCCCCGAACACTTGACAACCATTCGGGGGCCCCTCACAAAAGTCTGGGAGGACGCCCGAGCGCACGTGGGCGTGATGCCACCTGGGCTGCTCGACAACAGCCATCTGCAACAAGCTACTAGGGTAACTTTTACAAGCTTTTTCTTCTTATCCTCCGTTCAGTATTTTACATTTTTAACTGAATCGCAGCATTAGGTCGAGAGTATAGCGGTGTGCCACCGCTTAGCTTTCCTCAAGGAGGAATTCAAAAAGCTCAAGGTCTCTGGGGGGACCCCTCTTCAAGGCCCTTCCTACGCTGAGCTGAAGGCTGATCTGGAGAAAGCCAATAAACTGCTAGAGGCTGAACGGCATAAATCTTCGGGCTTGCAAACCATGGTAGACCAGCTCGAGACTCAGGTCAAGACCTACGATAAGAAGATTACTCTAGCCACTAACAGGAAGAATCAGGTCGTCACTGACCTGGAGGCGAAGAATGTTGAAGCCCGGGCCCTTGAGGTCAAAGTCAAAGAGCTGACTGACTTGCTGGCTGCCGAGAAGAATGGTCGTTCGGCGGAGGTGGTCGTCCTTCAGACTGACCTGAAGACACTCCAAGAGGTGCTGGATGCCTCTTGCGCTGTCTTCAAAGAATATCAGGAAGCCGAGCCGAGTCGAATCATTGTCATGCAACAGAATTACATCCGCTCGGAGAAGTTTGTAGAGAAGGCTTGCGCTCGGCTCGTCCATGCTTTCGAGCTAGCTATCACCGCCACGGCTGACTATCTGAAGAAAAATGACCAGCTGCCTGAAGACTTTACTGTCCCCGTTCGCGATCATGCCGACCTCCTGACCACAATCCCGGATGAAATTTTTAACTATTTAGAGTGAAGTCCTGAATGTATGTTGGCCGTCCGGCCTATAACACCCTTTTGTAATCGTCGTTCGGCTAATTTTGTTGAATGAATCTATGCCCGTCTTTTTGTCTAATCATGCTCCTCTCGACTTTCACGTTACCATTAAGCAGTCTAATGCCATATCACCTTCGTAAGTTTCCTTGGACTTTTGCGATGCCCAGGCTAGACCCTCTAATCGTCGTTCGTCAATCTATAAGTCATGTTCTCAATCGCCGCTCTACGAATTCTGGACCGGGGGGCTTTATAGTCGCCGGTCCAACTCTAGGATTTAACGTCGCCGCTCGACGGTCTTCCGAGCGGGATATTTATGGTCACCGCTTCGACCCTAGAGTATAACGTCGTCGCTCGACGGTCTTCAGGCTGGGGGGTTTATATTCGCCGGTCCGACTCTAGAGTTTAAAGTCGCCGCTCAACGGTCTTCAGGCCGGGGGGTGTATAGTCGTCGGTCCGACTCTAGAGTTTAACGACGCCGCTCGATGGTCTTCAGAGCGGGATATTTATGGTCGCCACTTCAACCCTAAAGTTTAACGTCACCGCTCGACTGTCTTCAGGCCGGGGGGTTTATAGTCACCAATCCGACTCTAGAGTTTAACGTCGCCGCTCGATGGTCTTCAGACCGGGGGGCTTATAGTCGCTGGTCCGACCCTAGATTTTAACGTCGCCGCTCGACGGTCTTCCGAGCGGGATATTTATGGTCGCCGCTTCGACCCTAGAGTTTAACGTCGCCGCTCGACGGTCTTCAAGCCGGGGGGTTTATAGTCGCTGGTCCGACTCTAGAGTTTAACGTCGCCGCTCGACGGTCTTCAGGCCGGGGGGTTTATAGTCGCCGGTCCGACTCTAGAGTTTAACGTCGCCGCTTGACGGTCTTTCGAGCGGAATATTTATGGTCGCTGCTTTGACCCTAGAGTTTAACGTCACCACACGACGGTCATCCGAGCGGGATATTTATGGTCACCGCATCGACCCTAGAGTTTAACGTCGCCGCTCGACGGTCTTCGGGTCGGGGGGATTATAGTCACCGGTCCGACTCTAGAGTTTAACGTCGCCGCTCGACGGTCTTCAGGCCGGGGGGTTTATAGTCGTCAGTCCGACTCTAGAGTTTAACGTCGCTGCTCAACGGTCTTCCGAGCGTTTTGCCGTTCGGCAACAAGTGCTCATATCCTTTGTCTTTTTTAATTTTTACTCTTGCAGCCAAAGGATACAAACAAATGAGGCATACATGGAATAGATTACACTAGCGCATCTTTTACCCCACTCAGTACGGCTGGAGATAGTTTGCGCTCCATGGTCGCTCTAGCCGCCGTCCATCCTAATCTTCCAGGTAGTATGTTAGGACCGTTGTGGCTGGCTAGAAGGGGGTTGTTGGATAGTCCTGTAAAATAAAAAATAAAACAACCCTTCTCGAACTCTTTAAGCTAACACTTGCATAAATAAAGCAGAGCAAATAAATAAAGCATTAAAAAGACGAGACACAAAAGGTTTACTTGGTTACAACCGATGTGGTTGTTAATCCAAGGAAGATTAAGCTCACTTAAAAACTCCTTCTGGCGGAAAAGCCTCGTACAGCATTGAAGTGCAGAAAACAGAAGCTCAACTCTAGACTAAAGCTTACAAGCGTTGGAATTACAATTCAGAGTTCGTTAAAAAAGCTTCTGGACCAAGGCTATATTTATAGCCTAGGTTGGGGCGCCTGGAAGGGTTCCGGTCGCCTTGGGGGGATAAAACTTTATCCCCCAACATCCAGATCGAGATTGACTCAATCTGGTCAAACTTCACGGTCCGGGCGCCCGGAGGGGTTCCGGGCGCCCCGGAGCCCAAAGTCAACAGACGTTGACTTTTTCGTCCGGGACCTCTTCTCTGGTTCAGTCTCACCTCGGTCCGGTTCTTCTTCTCCGAATCCGCTCGCTTGGATGATCTCTGCCATCCGGAAAAGGGCTCACCCGAACCCAAGTTCCGGTCTTCTCGAGCAGCCTTCCGCTCCGGCTTCTCGCCCCTCGGAATCGCCGCGTGTTTCCTTCTCGTCCACCAGCGTACTCATCCGCAGTATTCGTCCCTCGGTCGCACCCCGTGCCGACCTTCTCGCTAGTTGCTTCTCTTGCTCCCCGAGTAATCTTCCGCTCCGGCTTTCGTCCCTCGGAACCACCGCACGCTTTCTTCTCGTCCACCGGGGTACTCTTCCGCAGTGCCTCGTCCCTCAGACGCACCGCGTGCCATCCTTCTCGCTAGATGCGTCTTCCGCTCGAGTACCTGTGCTCTTAAGCTCCTGCACACTTAGACACAAGGTTAGAAACAACGCAGGACCTAACTTAATTTGTTGATCACACCAAAACAACCTTGGGGTTCCAACAATCTCCCCCTTTTTGGTGTGATCAACCCAAGTTAAGCTAGGGTCAAAACTAGACATAAAATTAAAACAAGTTATTGCAATAATGTGCAACAAGATAGAAAGAATTAAATTTCGAAAAATTTTAATTTTCAATTTCTACCTCCCCTTAGACTTATACTTTCCTTCTTCCCCTTTGATCACAAAAAATGGGGTTTCAAGAAAAACAATCTAAGGGTTAAAGACTTAGAAAAAAATATTTCAAAAAAAATATTTCTAAGTCAAGGAAAATTTCTAAGTATTCGTTATCAATAAAAAAAACTTTCTAAGACGAAAAATTTATGCAAGAAAATTTAAGAGAATTGATAACATTAAAAGAAATTTTCTATGCATTTATTTATTTATATATTTTATTCTAGTGCTTTTATCATAGAGTTTTAAATTTCCATTTTAACTTATTACAATTTCTCAAATTTGAAGTAAGAAAATTTGAACATGCAAAGAATTGTATCATGTTAATTTCTGCTAATAGTTTGTTGAGATATTTTAATCGATAGGCTATTTCTCTCAGCTTTAAAGTAACAAATGTTAAACATGCAAGAAATTATATTGACATGATAATTGGTAAAAATTCGTTTGACAATTTTTCTAATTTGCAAGATTCATTCGACAAAATATTTTGTAACTTGCAAGAATCTTTTGTCAAATCATTTTGCATTCGAAAAACTCTTTCAATGAGATAATTTGTAATTCGGAAAAATTTTTAGATCCGGAAAAAGTTTTCGAAAAAATACTTTGTGATTCGCAAGAATCTTTCGTCAAAGCATTTTGTAATTCGAAAAATTCTTTTGATGATTCAATTTTTGATTCGCAAAAATCTTCAGGTAATTTGATTAATTGAACCAGTTGTTCAGAGGGTAGAGGTCATACCTTACTTACCTCGTCGACCGTTGGTTCTCCCCCTGTTGAGTTGCTTTCTTCCAATATCTCTCCCCCTTCATTGATGCTCACCTGGGATGAGCTTTCTGTGTCCTCGGGATGGAGATCGACTATCTCGGCATTTTCCTCATTCTCGGACTGTCCTGGCGTTGAATTGGTGTTGGATTCAATTTTGACTTGTTCTTCGTAGAGTTTTAAGAACTTTTCCCAAAGTTCTTTTGCGCTTTTATACTCTCCGAGTCTGTCGAAATCTTTAGTTGGTATTGCGCTTAGAATGTGAAATGTTGCCCGACCGTTTGCCATTGACTCCTCACATTGCCTCTTGTTCCAGAGGCGTAAATCTCGATTTCTTCACCATTCGCGTTCTTCGGTTCCTCGTAACCAGATTTCATTATTAGAAAAATACCAATATCTGAGTTTAGATATACCTCCATTTTTTGTTTCCAGACAGAAAACTCCCCCTCGAATGTTGGAGGGTAGTCGCTAGCTTCGGCCATCGTTTGTTGCTTCAGACGGCGGTTAGTCCTTCTGAGGCGTCTCGACTCTGATACCATTTGTAGGACCGTTGCGGTCGGCTAGAAGGGGGTTGTTAGATAGTCCTGTAAAATAAAAAGCAAAACAACCCTTCTCGAACTCTTTAAGCTAACACTTACATAAATAAAGCCGAGCAAATAAATAAAGCATTAAAAAGACGAGACACAAAAGGTTTACTTGGTTACAACCGATGTGGTTGTTAATCCAAGGAAGATTAAGCTCACTTAAAAACTCCTTCTGGCGGAGAAGCCTCGTACAGCGTTGAAGTGCAGAAAACAGAAGCCCAACTCTAGACTAAAGCTTACAAGCGTTGGAATTACAATTCAGAGTTCGTTAAAAAAGCTTCTGGACCAAGGCTATATTTATAGCCTTGGTCGGGGCGCCTGGAAGGGTTCCGGGAGCCCTGGGGGATAAAACTTTATCCCCCAACATCTAGATCGAGATTGACTCAATCTGGTTAAACTTCACGGTTCGGGCGCCCGGAGGGGTTCCGGGCGCCTCGGAGGGCTCCGGGCGCCCCGGAACAGACGTTGACTTTTTTCGTCCGGGACCTCTTCTCTGGTTCAGTCCCGCCTCGGTCCGGTTCTTCTCCTCCGGATCCGCTCGCTTGGGTGATCTCTGCCATCCGGAAAAGGGCTCACCCGAACCCAAGTTCCGGTCTTCTCGAGCAGCCTTCTGCTCCGGCTTCTCGTCCCTCGGAATCGCCGCGTGTTTCCTTCTCGTCCACCAGCGTACTCATCCGGTCACACCCCGTGCCGACCTTCTCGCTAGCTGCGTCTCTTGCTCCCCAAGCAATCTTCCGCTCCGGCTTTCGTCCCTCGGAACCACCGCACGCTTCCTTCTCGTCCACCGTGGTACTCTTCCACAGCGCCTTGTCCCTCGGACGCACCGCATGTTGTCCTTCTCGCTAGCTGCGTCTTCCGCTCGAGTACCTGTGCTCCTAAGCTCCTGCACACTTAGACACAAGGTTAGAAATAACACAGGACCTAACTTAACTTGTTGATCACACCAAAACAACCTTGGGGTTCCAACAGTATGCCCCCGATCGGAGCTTCTCGACGACTTTGAAGGGCCCCGCCCAGGGAGCTGCCATCTTACTAACATCACCGACCGGCTTCACCTTCTTCCATACTAGGTCGCCGACCTGGAATGCTCTGGGAATTACACGCCTACTGTAATTCTGCTTCATTCTTTGCCGGTATGGCATCAGCCGGACGGCTACTTTAGCTCGTGCTTCGTCAACTAGGTCCAACTCCAGCTGTCTCCGCTCGGCGTTGTCCCCATCGTAGTTCTGGATCCGATCGGACTCGACTCCGATCTCGACTGGGACGACCGCTTTGCCCCCATATACCAAGTGGAACGGTGTTACTCCCGTTCCCTCCTTTGGGGTTGTTCGAATGGCCCATAGCACGCCGGACAGTTCGTCCACCTAGCTTCCTCCCATGTGATCGAGCCGCACCCGAAGTATTCGCAGGATCTCCCGATTGTCTACCTCGGCTTGACCATTGCTCTGAGGATACGCTACGAAAGTGAAGTTTTGTTCGATGTCGTATCCCTTGCACCATTCTCTGAGCTCCTGACCAACGAATTGCCGCCCGTTATATGAAATGAGCCGTCGAGGAACGCCAAACCGACAGATTATATACTGCTAGATGAACTTCTTGACCATATGCTCGGTTATCTTGGCGAGTGGTTCGGCTTCGACCCACTTGGAGAAATAGTCGACCGCCACTAATAAAAACCTCCGCTGCCCGGTCGCAATGGGGAAAGGTCCTACTATATCCATACTCCACTGGTCGAACGGGCAGGACACAGTAGACGCCTTCATCTTCTCCGTTGGCCTATGGGAGAAGCTGTGGAACTTCTGACAAGAAAGGCAGGTAGTGACGATCCGAGCGGTGTCTTCTTGTAGAGTTGGCCAGAAGTATCCGCCCAGCAGGATCTTCCTAGCCAACGATCGTCCGCCCGGATGGCCTCCGCAAGATCCTCAATGTACTTCCTAGAGAATATATTCTGCGTCCTCCGGGCTGACACACTTCAGCAGCGGAAGGGAGAACGCCTTTTTGTAAAGCTGGTCCCCAATAAGCGTAAACCGGTCAGTTCTTCTCCTCAGAAGCTGGGCTTCTTCCCAATCGGACGGTGTGGCCTCCGAATGTAAAAATTCTATTATAGCTGTTCTCCAATCGCTCGGGAATGTGAGGCCTTCCATCCGGTCGATGTGTGCCACCAAGGACACCTGCTCAATTGGCTGTTGGATGACGATCGACGATATTGAGCTAGAGTGCTTGGCTAATTCATCCGCTGACTAGTTCTCGGCTCGGGGGATTTTCTGTATGACAACCTCGGTGAAGTTAGTTCTGAGCTTTTCAAAGGCCTCCACGTAGAGCTGGAGCCTTGCGTTGTTTATCTTGAAAGACCCCGAGAGTTGCTGAGCGGCCAATTGGGAGTCAGAGTGCAGTATCACCCGGTGGGCTCCCACATGTCGCGCGGCCTGTAGGCCGGCTATGAGGGCCTCATATTCTGCCTCGTTATTTGTTGCCCGATAATCCAGACGGACGGATAGGTGCACCTACTCTTCTTGAGAAGAAAGTAGTAAAATACCTATTCCGCTCCCGAGCCGAGTGGATGATCCGTCCACGAATACTTTCCACAAAGCTTCGGGCTCAGGATTCTGTACCTCAGTTACAAAATCTGCCAAGGATTGTGCCTTGATCGTCGAGCGGGGTTGATACTGGATGTCGAATTCACTGAGCTCCATCGTCCACTTAATGAGCCTCCCGGACACCTCAGGGTTTAGGAGTACTCTTCCCAACGGGCTATTTGTCATAACGATGATAGTATGCGCCAAGAAATAAGGACGGAGCCTCCGTGCGGCCAGGACTAGGGCGAACGCGAGCTTCTCGAGACTAGTATAGCGGGACTCAGCATCTTTTAAGATGTGGCTCAAGAAATACACTGGCTACTCCTCTCCGCCTCCCTTTACCAGTGCCGAGCCGACAGCATGCTCAGTTGATGACAGGTATATGCGGAGCGGCTCACCCACGTTTGGTTTAGCCAATACAGGTAGTGAGTTGAGATAGGCTTTTAGCTCTTCGAACGCCCGGTCGCACTCCTGATCCCACTGGAACTTGGTGGCCCGACGCAGGATCTTGAAAAATGGCAAGCTCCGGTCGGCTGTCTTAGAGATGAATCTTGACAATGACGTTATCCTTTCGATGAGGTGTTGCACTTCCCTCAGATTCCTGGGAGGCGACATGTCTTGCAGTGTTTTTACCTTGCTAGGGTTCGCCTCTATTCCCCGCTCGGTCAC
Organism: Zingiber officinale; assembly: GCF_018446385.1. NCBI lineage: Eukaryota > Viridiplantae > Streptophyta > Magnoliopsida > Zingiberales > Zingiberaceae > Zingiber > Zingiber officinale. The sequence continues at coordinate 12,681,040 of NC_055993.1, read as the reverse complement.
GATATATCCCAAGACGCGCCCGCCTTTTGCCCCGAACAGACATTTTTGGGGGTTTAGCTTGACTCCATACCTCCTCAGTGTTCAGAAGGTTTCCTCTATGTCTGTACAAAGATCGGCCACTCGGAGTGGCTTGATTAGTATATTATCCACATAGACTTCCAGGTTGCACCCGATCTGCTCCCGGAATACTTTGTTCATCAATCGTTGGTAGGTAGCCCCAACGTTCTTGAGTCCGAACGGCATCACGTTGTAGCAGTAGGTGTCGTCCGCCGTAACGAAGCTCACTTTGTCCTGATCCTCCCGAGCGAGCGGCACTTAGTGGTAGCCCTAGTATGCATCCAGCATGCATATCAGCTAGCACCCTAAGGTAGAGTCTACCAGCTGATCGATCCGGGGCAGAGGGAAAAAATCCTTTGGGCATGCCTTGTTTAGATCCTGGAAGTCGTTGCAGACTCTCCATTTGTTGCCTGGCTTAGAGACCAGCACCACATTGGCGAGCTAACTCGGGAATTGCACCTCCCGTATGTGGTCGGCCTCCAGCAGTTTCTCAACTTCAGCTCGGATGATGACATTCTGTTCAACGCTGAAGTCCCTCTTCCTCTGCTTCACCGACCGAGCGTCCGGTCGGACATGGAGTTCATGCTGCGCTACGCTCGGCGAGACCCCCGGTAGTTCATGAGTTGACCAAGCGAATACATCGCAGTTTCGCTGGAGACATCCGATCAGCTCCTCCTTCTGGCCTAGCTCCAGGTCGGATGCTATGAATGTCGTGGCCTCCGATCGAGTAGGGTGGATATGTACCTCCTCCTTTTCTTCATAAACTAGAGAAGGTGGCTTTTCGGTTATAGCGTTTACCTCGACTCGTGGCACTTTCCGAGCGGATTTAGCCTCGGCTTGGACCATCTCTACGTAGCATCGCCGGGCTGCCAGTTGATCCCCTCGGACTTCTCCGACTTGGTCTTCTACTGGGAACTTGATTTTCTGGCAGAAGGTGGAGACGACCGCTCGGAACTCGTTGAGAGCCGGTCGCCCCAAGATCACATTGTACGCGGAGGGAGCGTTGACTACGATGAAGTTAGCAGTCCGCGTTCTTCTGAGCGGCTCCTCTCCCAGCGAAATGGCCAGCCGGACCTGTCCGACCGGCACAACTTCATTACCGGTGAACCCGTAGAGGGGGGTTGTCATTGGCAGCAACTCAGCTCTGTCGATTTGCAATTGGTCGAAGGCCTTCTGGAAGATTATGTTGACCGAGCTGCCTGTATCAATAAAGATGCGGTGAATAATGTAGTTAGCTATTACCGCTCGGATGATGAGGGCGTCATCATGCGGGACTTCGACTCCCTCGAGGTCCCTAGGCCCAAAGCTGATCTCGGGCCCATTCATCCGCTCCTGACTACAGCCAACCGCATGGATCGTGAGCTGCCTTGCATGCGCCTTCCGCGCCCTGTTGGAGTCACCTCCGGTTGGTCCACCAGCGATGATGTTAATTTCTCCTCTGGACACGTTGCTTTTATTCTCTTCCTCCCGAGCGGATGGCCTGGGACGCTCGTGCGATGCCCGAGGTTAAGTCCTGGGTTGCTGATGATGTTGCCGCTCGAGGGATCCTCTCTCTGTACGCCGACCAGGGCTCTGGTGTCGATGTCGTCGATTCGGTAAAGGCGATCGACGGTGATAGCTCCTTGGCGTAGGATGAGCGATTGGAGGGAGGCTCTGACAGTCGCAGGTGTTGTGAGTTGTTGACTGATGGAGTGAACAAAACATGGGAGTCCATACCTTCCCCCTGGGCTTAGGTCGATCGGCCGCTACTTGTTGAACGGCATGCGACTATGCTTGCTGATGAGGTCGGGCGGCTTCTGCGCGGGGTCCCCTCGGTGGTTGATAATTGGAAGGCGGCTTCCGCTCGGCCTGAGCTGGTGGCTCGGATGGTGCTTCCTTTTTCCTCGTCATCTGAGCTTCCTCCACGTTGATGTACTCATTGGCCTTGTTCAACATGTGGTCGTAGCTGCGAGGCGGCTTTCTGACGAGCGAACGGAAGAAATCACCGTCCACAAGCCCCTGTGTGAACACGTTCATCATAGTTTCTGAAGTGACCGTCGGGATATCCATGGCCACCTGGTTGAAACGCTGGATGTAGGCTTGGAGCGACTCCTTCGAGCCTTGTTTGATGGCGAACAGACTGACACTGGTCTTCTGGTAGCGCCTGCTGCTTGCAAAGTGATGGAGGAAGGCCGTGCGGAACTCTTTGAAGCTCGTGATGGATCCATCCGGTAACCTCCGGAACCATCGTTGTGCCGATCCATAAAGGGTGGTGAGGAACACCCGACACTTCACACCATCTGTATATTGATGCAAAGTGGTTGTGTTGTCGAACTTACCCAGATGGTCGTCCGGGTTGGTGGTCCCGTTGTATTCCCCGATCGTCGGGGACGCGTAATGCCTTGGTAGTGGGTCATGCAGGATGACCTCGAAGAATTGTCTATTGACCCGCTCTGGGGACGAGTCTGTCCGTGGCGCCTTACCCTTCCTTGCGTCGCGGAGGGGCGCCTCATCGAACGAAGAGCCCCGGTCGAGGTTGGCTTGCGCGACTTCCGAGGACGTTTGGAATAAAGACCGATGGAACAATATCAGGACGGGCGGGGCTTCCACCTGAGTGTCGGTCGACCCTTTGTTCTGGCCCCATATTGAGAGCTGCTCCGGTCGGTCGTCTGGTGTCGCCCGACCGCCTGATGTCGACGTTGCCTGTTGCGCTATCCGATCGGCTTGAGCCTTTTGCTATTGCTCGACTATCTTGGCTGCCCGTGCTTGGATGAGTGTGTCTAGTTCTTCGGGAGAGAGTGTCACCATGAGTTGGCGTCCAGCTTCTTCCATCGTCTCTGCTCGGATTCAGGAACGTTCCCACAGACGGCGCCAATTTGATCCTGTCCGAGCGTTGAGTCGATGGACACTGGGGACGTGGCATTTTCCGCTGTCTTCGACTGGTGATGTGGATCTCCGGCGAACCTGCAAAGAAGCCGAGCCGGGAGCGGTTTCCCGGTGACGACCCTCCGACGCTCAAGTCAGGCAGTGAAGAAGAAGAGGAGCAAGGCAACGCTACTATGGCTACAGTGATGAGAATCGCATACCTCCGTCGAAGTATGGGGGTCCTTATATAGAACCCCGGGGAGGCACGGGCACGCTTCTCGATGCGTGCATGCTTCCCCAAACATACCTCAGTAGGGTTGTGTTAGAAAAGCATGTTTGACGCCATTCCGCAATCGTCCAAGCATATCCTTGACGTGATGGTGGAAACTTCCCCCATACGATACTTTGTCCTCTCCGGCCGCCGACCATGCTGTTTATCGGCGGCAGGTGTCTCGAGGATGATGTTACTAGCTGTCCCTTTGCGCCTCTTGCTTGTTCCCGGTCCGAGCGGATCGATCTCTCGGCACTCAAGGCCTCCGGGAATGCGCATACCTCGAACCGGACGGGGAAGCCCTGCTCATGTGCTCGGATGGGATTGCGCCTTATTGTCTTGTGGCTCGGCCGAGCGGCCAGTCCACTTGGGCCAGAGACTCTTTTACCTTGAGCATCGGAAACCCGACCCCTGGTCGGGCTGTCTTTCATCCGGCCTGGGAGCCCCCTGGCCGGATGCTTGGTCGGCCGAATGCTCGGTCGGCCCGCCAGTCCGCTCGGCATGACCTCTGTCCGCCCGGAACGAATGCTCGGTCGGCCCGCCAGTCCGCTCGGCATGACCTCTGCCCACCCGGAATGACCTTGGGGTTGACCCTCTTGACCATTGACCTCCACGTGTCGTTGACCTCCCGCCAACGAGGGTCCCCCGTCCTTACCACTGGATCAATTACTATTTCGTTGTCATCGATAGAGGATTTTGAAGTTTGTTCGTCCATCTTTGCCTTAAGGGAAATATTGTGATTGAGCTCCTTCAGATCTACACATCTTGTTTCGTGGACTTCAAAGGTAGAAAATAACTCTTCTAACGTAGTTGAATCTAAATCCTTAGATATGTAATAGACATCTACTAATGATGTCCATTCAGTACTTCTAGGGAATGCGTTAAGAGCATACCTTAGCGAATCTTGATTACTTACCTTTTCTCTAACATTCGTGAGTCCAGTGATGAGCTCCTTGATCCTTGAATGAAGGTGTGTAATTGGTTCGCCTTGTTCTAGTTTGATGTTGTCGATCTGGTTTCTGAGCAGATCTCATCTTGCGAGTTTTACCTCCGAAGTTCCTTCGTGTAGTTCCAAGAACTTCTCCCAGAGCTCCTTCGCAAACTCGTAGTCTCCGATCTGATTGACTTCTTGTGATGGTAGAACGCTTAGCAAATGGAACTCTGCTTTGCTATTTGCCACGAAATCAGTTTGCTCCTTTTTGGTCCAGTGATATTTATCTTTACCTTAGGGTGCTACAAAACCAAACTTTATTATTAAAAATAAATCGAAATCAGTCTTGAAAAATACCTCCATCGTCTTTTTTCAATTGGCAAAGTCCCCCTCAAACTTTGGTGTGTGGATGTTTGAACCGACCATCTCGTGTGCTTCATTTGACGGTTAGTCCTCCTGAAGCTGTTAGACTCTGATACCACTTATTGGTCCAGGTCGGCCGGCTAGAGAGAGCTGAATTGCCTGAAATACTTCAACCAATACATTCTCGATCTTTCAACTCAGGTTAGCAGCAATAGAAAATAAAATTAAATAGAAAAAATAACTTAAATAAAATCAGTAAAAGACATCAGAATTTACTTGGTTACAACCTAGCTGGTTGTTAATCCAAGACAAATGATAGCTCTTAAAATGTCTCATTCACTGAAGGTAGAGAAGCCTTTTGCACTTGTTAATAGCTCGGACTATTGTTAGAAAATCAATACAGAAGTTGTTGTATCTTTCCTAGGTCCAGGGGTCTTTTTATAGCCCCTGGAAAAACTTATTCTCAAGCTGAAGGCGCCTTCCATAGGGCTGGAAGGCACCTCCAGCGAGGCAAACGGTAAAACTTTATCCTTTCTGCCAACGGCCAGATTGCCTGATCGAAGGCGTCTTCCATGGCCATGGAAGGCACCTTCCATGGCTGGTTGAAGGCGCCTTCAACTCTTGTTGAAGGCGCCTCCAGCATCTCCATAACTCCACTTGAGCTCTTCCACTGTTCTGATCGCCTGGGTGATTTCGACCAACGGAATAGGGCTCACTTGAACCCAATTTTTGACCTTTTCCTCCAGCAGGCTTCTTCTCCTGCTTCTCATCCCTCGAACGTCGTGCACGTCCTTCTTGTCCACCGACGTACTCTTCTGCAGCATCTCATCCCTCGGATGCACCAAGCCCATCGGCTCTCTCTCGTGTCACCCTTCTCGCTAGCCGCATCTTCTGCTCGACTTCCTGTGCTCCTAAGCTCCTGCACACTTAGACACAGGGATCAGAAAATAACTGGCCCTAACCTAACTTGGTTGATCACAAAAAAAACAACCTTGGGGTTCCAACAGAACCGACGCCTATTGTTCCCTCAAAGGGAACGCGTCCTCACCTACTCCTCTCAAGAGAGATTACCTATTGCAAGTGTCACGCCCCGGGAGAGTCCCTGTCCGAAGAAATTTCGGCAGCATCTCCCCTGTACGGGGGACAATCTGAAACTTTCTACATCGCCCCAGGGCCACACATACATCGGCCAACACGGCCAGAACAATAACAATAATATAAGCATAACACGCAGACATCCACGCAGTTTAATAGTTAACAAACTAGCACAGTAATAATAAGACTCAAAAACAACCCTACTCAACTACACCCATAAAGCACAAAACTGATGTCCTACTCCACTACACTCATAAAGCTCAAATCTGACGATAAAATCAACTTACCTCTTCTGCCGTCTAGGCAGGAGTGTAGTAAAACAAATCCAATAAAACTCATAGGCAATATCCAAAAGTAAACTAATACAAGTCCAGATGTCAAAAGCAGAATATGTTTAAACACAGTCTAAACAAGAAAAACTAAAAGAGCAACACTCATCTTCGTGGACTGCAGGAGACTAGCGACTGGAACTCTCTCCGGACAGCATCAACCTGAAAATAATAACGGAGGAGGGTGTAAGTCAAACACTCGGCGGGTATCAACTGATATGCATAATAAATAAAATAACAGGCAGCACTAATCATGCGTACAATCTCCTGATACAAGAAGGATAAACGCAACTGAAACAAACAGGAGAAAAACTGTACTAACCAGGACCAAGGTATAGGTATAACAGGGTTGTCAGACCGAGAGTGTCACAAATCTTGTATGCATGTCAATCATATGCATCCATATAAATGCAGCAAGTAAATGTTGCAAACACAAGCAATAAATGCATCATGCATATGATGCAAATGTCATGGTCACCCCTGACGCTAGTCAGTCATCTCACACACAATGGTGAGACCGAGTGGGTAGGGTCGTGACAACAGTGCACTCTGCCATCACTACTCCTGATGAGTGACCGAGTGGACGGGATGCTGTCGGAGTACACCTATCCTCCTACCCTAAATCATAAATGGGGGAGCTCAATGCTCTCATCTCCCGGTACACGATGACGGGGAGGAATCTCTGTCGGCTACCATGCTGCGTCACACTACCCATGAGTCGACCAACGGAGCCAAACAGAGTCCAACCGCCTGTCGGCTACGACGCTACTACACTAAACCAGCGGAGCCAAACAGAGCAGAACCGTCTGCCGGCTACCACGCTGAGTCACCAGACCAACGGAGCCAAACAGCAGAACTGCCACACACCTGTCTGATATGCTACTAAACCATGAGTGGTGGTGTTACAGATACATGTAACTGTCGATGTGCTCGACAATAATGGAGCAAACTATCGCACAGCATGCAATCATGCGAGATGATGTATGATACTAAACATGGCAATATCCTGAACAACATAGCAATATGCATACATAAATATAAAATGTGTACCATAGGAAAATGAATCAAATCAAGGTACACAGACCAGATAAGGTATCAAAAACCCTAGGTCCTGAACATGATAAATAACATGGTTGTGTCACTACATCTATAAATATGCATAATCAGGTAAATACTAACATGAGGTGCATAGCAAATAAACAAACAAGCATGTAACATATCATGTAGTCCAATCCGACGTCGAGATACTCGTCTCGCGTCAAAGTCCTATAGTAAATCGTACAGTTTAGCTAAGTTAATTATAAACAAATAGCTAAATAAATTCCTAATCCACCAACCATCTAGGGTTAGCTTCATTAACCCTAATTACACCATTAGGTTAATTCTAAACCTAAGTTAACAATTATTGCTAACACAACTAGCAATCATCTACCACGAAGATCAAAACCCTAAACCTTACCTTGTTACTGTTGGATCAAGATTTGTTGCCGAAATTGCTGCCGATAAACCTAATCGGAGCGAGGTGGAGCTGTGGATTCCCAAAGCAATTACCCTAGTAAAATCATTACATCCACTGCTAAACATTAGATTAAAATTACAAATGTATAATCCTCTAAACCAACTACTTACCCCCCCCCCCCCCAAATCAATACTCTTATTCTAGCCGGATCAAGCTTGTTTGGCTGGTATAAGTTGTCTGGAAACTTCTGGCAGAAACAAAGGAAGAGATCTAACACTAGGTGGCGGTAGCCGGCGCTAGGGCTGAGGAGGAGCAATCGGCGCTAGGTGGTGGCTCGGCTTCACAGAGAAGAGGAATAAGTAGGAGGTAGGCCGGCGGTGTCGTCGGGTAGAGAAGGCGCGAGTCTGGCGGCGCTAGGTCGACACTGCTTCCTGCGGTGCCGGCTATGATAATCTCCACAGCGAGGGCGACTGTCGGAAGAGGAGAGTGGAACGGAATCGGCAGAGAAAAGGAGAAGATGAAGAGGGAGAGTAGAAGAGGTGCGGCGCGATCAAAGTAAAGGAGGGGAGGAGAAGAACCACCTTGAACGGTTAGGGCACGAGAGGGCTTCGGCGGGGATCGGCGTCGGTCACGCGCACGGGGAAGGAGAAAAGCAATTAAAGAAAAGAAGAAAAAACAAATAAAAAGGAAATGAAAACTTTTCCTCGTTATAATGGGGTAGACTAAACAGGCTTTCCTGGGCCCTATTTTTATCCCCGTAAACTCGTCCTTACGATCTCCGAAAAATTCCAGAAAAATTTCCAAAAATTCCAAAAAATTCCCTTATCATTATCTGCCCTTTTTCGGTATTTTACATTCTCTCCCACTAATAAAAATTTGGTCCCCAAATTTCGTTATCTACCATCAGCAAGAACTAACAACAGATATAGAGTATAAATGCTGAACGGTAAATTAAATCACATACCTCATGTGAAAAGATGGGGGTATCGAGCTCGGATAGTATCCTCGAACTCCCAAGTAGCCTCCTCATCCGAATGATGCTGCCATCTGACTTTAACCAGCCGGATAGTCTTGTTCCATAACTGACGCTCTTTCCGGTCCAGAATCCATACCGGAATCTTCTCATAAGTGACATCAGGCTGAACTGGAATTGAGATATCTGTCAGCACATGCGTCGGGTCGGGTACGTATCTCCTCAGCATAGATACATGGAATACATCGTGCACGCCTGCCAGGGACGGTGGTAATGCCAGCCGGTAAGCTACTACTCCAATCCTCTCCAGGATCTGGAAAGGGCCAATGTATCGCGGAGCTAGCTTACCTCTGAGGCCAAATCTCTTCACCCCTTTCCTGGGTGAAACTCGTAGAAATACATGGTCGCCTGTAGAGAACTCTAAGGGTCTGCGTCTCTGATCTGCATAACTCTTCTGGCGATCCTGCACCTCTGACATCCTCCGTCTGATAGTACGGACAAATTCTGCGTCATGCTGAGCTCTATGAGGTCCCAACAGTTAGGCCTCCCCAACCTCATCACAGAGGATGGGTGTCCGACAAGGCCTACCATACAACGCCTCAAACGGTGCCATCTGGATAGCTGAATGAAAGCTATTGTTGTAGGCGAACTCTACCAATGGCAGATGGTCCTCCCAACTGCCTCCGAAATCCAATACACATGATCTCAGCAAGTCCTCTAGAGTCTGAATGGTCTGCTCTGACTGTCCATCTGTTTGCGGATAGAAAGCTGTACTAAATCGGAGCTGAGTGCCCAAGGCCTGCTGCAGAATGTGCCAGAAACGAGACGTGAACCGGGGGTCTCTATTCGAAATAATAGTCAAAGGAACACCATGTAATCTGATGATCTCCCGATAATATAAATTTGCCAATCGATCCAGGGGATCAGTCCTCCGGATCGCTAAGAAGTGTGCGGATTTGGTTAATCGATCAACGATTACCCAAATCGCGTCATGGCCTCGTCGTGTCCTCGGCAAACCCACCACAAAGTCCATAGCAATGTGTTCCCATTTCCACTCGGGAATAGGAATCCGCTGAAGTAAACCGGCAGGTCTCTGATGCTCAGCCTTCACCTGTTGACAGACAAGACATCTAGCTACAAATTCCGCGATGTCTTTCTTCATACCGTTCCACCAGTAGGAATGCCTCAAATCTCGATACATGCGGGTCTCGCCTGGGTGGATCGCAAAACAAGAGCGATGAGCCTCCTGAAGTAGCTCCTGTAAGACCGGATGAGACTGAGGTACGCATAATCTGCCTCTGAAGTATATAATACCCTCCTCGTCTCGTGTGAACTCGGTCTACTGCCCGGAAGCTATCTGGCTGCTAATGAACTGCAAATGCTGATCACCAGCCTGGGCCTCTTGGATCCTCGTCCTGATTGACCACTGAGCAACCATGGTAACAAGAATACCCTACTCTGTATGTCCCTGCTCCTCAAGGTCTAACTCGGAGAAACCCTGAATCAAGTTTGTAACTGAAACTGGATGGCAAGCCAAAGTTCCTCTGGACTTCCTGCTGAGTGCATCGGCAACCACATTAGCTTTCCCCGGGTGATAGTTAATGGTACAATCATAATCCTTCAAGAACTCCATCCATCTCCTCTGTCGAAGATTAAGTTCCTTCTGGGTGAAAATATATTTGAGACTCTTATGATCAGTGAGAATCTCAAATGTAATGTCGTACAAATGATGCCGCCAAAGCTTCAAAGAAAAGATGATGGCAGCTAACTCCAGATCATGAACTGGGTAGTTCTTCTCATGCTCCTTCAACTATCGAGAAGCATAGGAGACTACCCTGCCGTGCTGCATCAGAACAGCGCCCAAACCTTGAAGAGACGCGTCGGTGTAGAGTACAAATCCATCCTCTCCAGAAGGTAAAACCAAAACTGGAGCCGACACTAATCTCCGCTTCAGCTCCTGAAAGCTGGTCTCGCAATCCTCGGACCACATGTCCCAGAAAATTGACTGAGGATAACCAGAATGCACACTTGCTGAACTTCGCGTACAGCTGATGTCTTCGAAGAGTCTCCAAGACTATGCGAAGATGCTGTGCATGTTCCTCCTCGGAATACGAGTATACCAATATGTCATCGATGAAAACGATAACAAACTGATCAAGATACTCCAGAAAGACGCGGTTCATCAAGTCCATAAACACCGCTAGAGCATTGGTAAGCCCAAATGGCATTACCAAAAACTCATAATGATCATATCTGGTACGGAAAGCTGTCTTCTGAATATTAGATTCTCTGACTCTCAGCTGATGATACCCGGATCGCAGATCAATCTTAGAATACACTGATGTACCTCTGAGCTGATCAAACAAATCCTCGATCCGTGGTAAGAGGTATTTGTTTCTAACGGTCACTACATTCAGCTATCTATAGTCAATACATAATCTCAGTGTACCATCCTTCTTCTTGACAAATAATACTGGAGAACCCAAAGATCAGCAGCTCTATAATTAGAGTAAGTCGATCCTCTGCTGATCGGACCAACCCAAAAATAAATCGGTCATCGACTATCTAAATCTAACAAACGTACATTAATCCTCCACAAGCAACTAAGGTAAATCGATCTACGACTACCCAAGTCGACAAGCGTAAATCAGTCTTCTATTGACCGATCTAACCAGAGTAAATTTATCGGTGGTGCGGGTGTCTCTGGTGTCGAGTACACGGTAGGTCCAGGTGGTGGTGGTGCCGGGTACACCGTAGGCTGGGCCGGAGCAGGTGCGGGGTATGCCGGTAGTACCCCTAGTGGTACCGAAAATATAGTAGGGATGGGTACACTCGGCACAGCCGAGGTAGGTACCTCTAAAGGAGCCATCGGGGTCTGAGAGCCCGATACACCTGCAGTATCCTGAGTCTATCCCTAACTAACAGGCTCAACCCCAGTAGGCATCTCTGGCAAATCCAGAGATCCCAAGGTCCTCGTACGTGGCCGTCCAGCACCACGTCCCGCAGCAATACGTGTAGATCTCCTCATATCTGTTGAGTTATATAACAGATATTACTACAAGTATAATAATCACAAAAATAACATCATACCTATCTGTCGTCTGGAGATGTTCCGTCGCTGTCCAGTCCCCATTTTGACCTCTGAATTCTGTACAAGAAAATCACCTGAAATCCAAATAAATCCTAAACGGAAGTCCAAAACATATACATAATGGAAAATCTGTGCAATCCAAAATAACTACCCAGTTTGACTCGCAAACTTGGGCTAACCCAAAAATCCAGAATACCAAAAGCAGGTAACATAACCCGCTCTGATACCAATAAATTGGTATCAGTTAAATCTCAAAAATCCGTAACATGAAAAACAACAAGTATCACCAAACTTAGCACTCTGATACCAAATAAATTGGTATAAGGTTATCCCAAATATCCAAAATACGAAAACAAAGGATCGTATAACTGGGCTCTGATACCAAATAAATTGTCACGCCCCGGGGGAGTCCCTGTCCGAAGAAATTTCGGCAGCATCTCCCTTGTACGGCGGACAATCTGAAACTTTCTACATCGGCCCCAGGGCTACACATACATTGACCAACACGGTCGGAACAATAACAATAATATAAGCACAACACACAGACATCCACGCAGTTTAATAGTTAATAAACTAGCACAATAATAATAAGACTAAAAAACAACCCTACTCAACTACACCCATAAAGCACAAAACCGATGTCCTACTCCACTACACTCATAAAGCTCAAATCCGACGATAAAATCAACTTACCTCTTCTGCCGTCTAGGCAGGTGTGTAGTAAAACAAGTCCAATAAAACTCATAGACAATATCCAAAAGTAAACTAATACAAGTCCAGATGTCAAAAGTAGAATAAGTCTAAACACAGTCTAAACAAGAAAAACTAAAAGAGCAACACTCGTCTTCGTGGACTGCAGGGGACTAGCAACTGGAACTCTCTCCGGACAGCATCAACCTGAAAATAACAATGGAGGAGGGTGTGAGTCCAACACTCAGCGGGTATCAACTGATATGCATAATAAAGAAAATAGGTAGCACTAATCATGCGTACAGTCTCCTGATACAAGAAGGATAAACGCAACTGAAACAAACAGGAGAAAAACTATACTAACCAGGACCAAGGTATAGGTATAACAGGGTCGTCAGACCGAGAGTGTCACAAATCCTGTATGCATGTCAATCATATGCATCCATATAAATGTAGCAAGTAAATGCAGCAAACACAAGCAATAAATGCATCATACATATGATGCAAATGTCATGGTCACCTCTGACGCCAGTCAGTCATCTCACACACAATGGTGAGACCGAGTGGGTAGGGCTGTGACAACCGTGCACTCTGCCATCACTGCTCCTGATGAGTGACCGAGTGGACGGGATGCTGTTGGAGTACACCTATCCTCCTACCCCAAATCATAAATGGGGGAGCTCAATGCTCTCATCTCCCGGTACACGATGACGGGGAGGAATCTCTGTCGGCTACCACGCTGCGTCACACTACCCATGAGTGGACCAACGGAGCCAAACAGAGTCCAACCGCCTGTCGGCTACCACGTTGCTACACTAAACCAGCGGAGCCAAACAGAGCAGAACCATCTGCCGACTACCACGCTGAGTCACCTGACCAATGGAGCCAAACAGCAGAACTGTCACACACCTGTCTGATATACCACTAACCCATGAGTGGTGGTGTGTACAGATACATGTAACTGGCGATGTGCTCGACAATAATGGAGCAAACTATCGCACAGCATGCAATCATGCGAGATGATGCATGATACTAAACATGGCAATATCCTAAACAGCATAGCAATATGCATACATAAATATAAAATGTGTACCATAGGAAAATGAATCAAATCAAGGTACACAGACCAGATAAGGTATCAAAAATCCTAGGTCCTGAACATGATAAATAACATGGTTGTGTCACTACCTCTATAAATATGCATAATCAGGTAAATACTAACATGAGGTGCATAGCAAATAAACAAACAAGCATGTAACATATCAGGTAGTGATCAACCGAAGCAAATAAGAAAACACAATCGTTGCTATTTGTTAAAGACATTATTATACATATCAAATGACATAAAGTCAAAGTACTCGCCTCCAATCGAAAAGTCCAATCCGACGTCGAGATACTCGTCTCGCGTCAAAGTCCTATAGTAAATCGTACAGTTTAGCTAAGTTAATTATAAATAAATAGCTAAATAAATTCCTAATCCACCAACCATCTAGGGTTAGCTTCATTAACTCTAATTACACCATTAGGTTAATTCTAAACCTAAGTTAACAATTATTGCTAACACAACTAGCAATCATCTACCACGAAGATCAAAACCCTAAACCTTACCTTGTTACTGTTGGATCAAGATTTGTTGCCGAAATTGCTGCCGATAAACCTAATCGGAGCGAGGTGGAGCTGTGGATTCCCAAAGCAATTACCCTAGTAAAATCATTACATCCACTGCTAAACATTAGATTAAAATTACAAATGTATAATCCTCTAAACCAACTACTTACCCCCCCCCCCCCCCAAATCAATACTCTTATTCTAGCCGGATCAAGCTTGTTTGGCTGGTATAAGCTGTCTGGAAACTTCTGGCAGAAACAAAGGAAGAGATCTAGCACCAGGTGGCGGTAGCCGGCGCTAGGGCTGAGGAGGAGCAATCGGCGCTAGGTGGTGGCTCGGCTTCACAGAGAAGAGGAATAAGTAGGAGGTAGGCCGGCGGTGTCGTCGGGTAGAGAAGGCGCGAGTCCGGCGGCGATAGGTCGGCACTGCTTCCTGCGGTGCCGGCTGTGATAATCTCCACAGCGAGGGCGACTGTCGAAAGAGGAGAGTGGAACGGAATCGGCAGAGAAGAGGAGAAGATGAAGAGGGAGAGTAGAAGAGGTGCGGCGCGATCAACGTAAAGGAGGGGAGGAGAAGAACCGCCTGTTGGTACAGCGGAGACCTGCAAGAGGGGGGTGAATTGCTGTAAACAAAAATGAAACTACCCTCCTTGGATTTCAACTTAGAATAAATGCAGTAGTAAAATAATAAAGACAGAAAATAAAAGTAGAAACAGAAATTTAACCTGGTTACAACCAAGAGGGTTGTTAATCCAGGGCAGTGAAAAGCGCACTAAGAAAATTCTCCTTCTCTGAAGGCGGAGAAGCCTTTTACACTCTAATTGCTCAGAACTACTGCTAGGAATTGCTTACAGATTAATTGCTTGAGTTGTTGTTGAATTCCTAGCTCCAGGGGCCTTTATATAGCTCCTGGAAAATCTATCCCGAGGGTCCAAGGCGCCTCCAGCTCGGTCAGCGGATAAAACTTTATCCGCAGCGCAAACGGTCAAAACAGACCTGTTGAAGGCGCCTTCAACATGGTTGAAGGCGCCTTCATGATGGAGGCGCCTCCAAGCCTGCTGGAGGCGCCTCCAAGCTGGCAGCACAGATTCCATCTTGGTTTTCCAGCTTCCGACGCTCCGTTCTTTTGGGTGATTTCGGCCAACCGGAATAGGGCTCACCTGAACCCAATTCCCAGCCTTCTCCTCGAGCAGCCTTCCGTTCCGGCTTAACGTCCCTCGAATGCCGCGCACGCTCTTCACGCCTACCGGAGTACTCTTCCGCAGCTCTCTCGTCCTTCGGACGCACCGAGCCCGTCGGCTCCCTTCCCATGCCGTCCTTCTCGCTAGCTGCGTCTTCCACTCGACTTCCTGTGTTCCTAACCTCCTGCACACTCAGACACAGGGATCAAACACAGCAGGACCTAACCAACTTGGTTGATCACATCAAAACTACCACGGGGTCTAACAATCTCCCCCTTTTTGATGTGCATCAACTCAAGTTCAAGTTAGGGTTAAAAATAGACATAAACAGTAATTTTAAAGAAAAAATTACTAAACTAACAAGTTAAGTATAATTTTTGCAATTAGTAAAATGCAACACTTTTTATAAAAAAATTTAAGTTTTCTCTAACTCCCCCTAAACTTGTACTTTTCTCTCCCCCTTTGATCACAGCAAAAATGGGGTGTTAAGAATTTTCAATTAAGATTAAAGCTTTGTAAAAAAAATTTCTAAGTAAAAAAAAAAAAAATCTAAGCAAGAATGAACATTTTATAAAACAAATGTCTAAGTCTAAACTGAAAAATTTCTAAGTCAAATGAAGTTATTTAGTATTTTTCTAGGAAAAAAAATTTCTAAGACAAAATAATTTCTAAGTTAGAATTTTCAAGAAAAATTTTTTAAGGAATTTTCTAAGTCAAATATTTGATAAACTTTCAAAGAATTATTTAATTCTTGTTTAATGCTTTTTCATAAAGTTAATTAAACATTTTCTTTCAATATTTTAGCTTCCAGGTCGTGGCGAGGCACTAGGTCTTCTTGGTTATTGGAGCAACAACCACTTCCTTAGACAAAGCTTCCATAAAGAATTTCAATGTTTAATTGTCTTACTGTAAGCTTTTAATTTTTTGAAAAATTAATTAAGCACAGATTTTGGAACCCAATAGAGGTTCCTTCCTACAGGATTATTCAGAAATCTAGGGGGTACATAGTGTCTTGGTATTTTCCTAAGTTGACCTTGATGCTTCCTTATATACCAATTTAATTTACCATAAATTCTTAATTTTGAATTTGGAAATTGATTTAAGTATGCAGGAGATTTCAGTTTTTCAATTTCTAATTTTAATTTATCATTTTCTGATTTTACGCTATCATACATTTCAAGTGAACATGCTTTTGCTAATTTCATTTTTAATTCTTTATTTTCTTTTTCTACTTCGAATAAGTCTTTAGAAAGCGATTTAATAAATCGAAATGACTGAGACGGGGTTAGATTGCGTACCTTACTTACCTGATCTGGTGACGCTCCCCCTTCACTGCTACTTTCTTCTTTTGATGTTCCTCCCCCTTCATCGATGCTCATCTCTGAGCTTGAATCTTCTTCCGGTTGATGGTTCGCCAATAGCGCTAACCCTGAGAATTCTTCGATGTCCGACTCAGAGGTTGACGAATCTGACCAGGTAGCCTTTAGATTCTTGTGCTTGGAGGGTTCTAGTTTCTTGTATTTTGGCTTTTCCTTTTCTTTCTCCTTTCTCTTCAATTTTGGGCAGTCCTCCTTGATGTGCCCTTCTTCGTTGCAGTTGTAGCAATGAACCGTCCTCTTCTTTCGATGATGTCTCTGCGATTTAAATTTATTAGAACTGAAAAACTTATTGAAGCGTCTTACCAGTAGTGCCGCTTCGGATTCGTCGACTGAGGCTTCGGAGTCAGAACCGTTTACTTTTGCCTTTAGAGATATGTCTGACTGGTCTTCTCTACTCCATTTGGCTCTGAAACTCGAGATTCGTGAAGTTCAAAAGTCGAAAATAATTGTTCTAACGTACTTACCTCGAGGTCCTTAGAGATGTAGTATGCATCTACTAAGGAGGCCCACTCTGGAGTTCTCGGGAAGGCATTGAGTGCGTATCGGATAGAATCCCGGTTGGTTACCTCTTCTCCAAGGTTCGTTAGTTGCGTTATCAGCTCCTTGATTCTCGCTTGTAGTTGCGCTACCTTCTCGCCTTGGTTCATCCGGAGGTTCGTTAACTGGTTCCGGAGGATGTCGCGCTTCGCTAGCTTCACTTCGGAAGTACCTTCGTGAAGCTCCAAGAATTTCTCCCAGAGATCTTTCGCTGAGTCATAGCTTCCGATCTGATTTACCTCCTGCGGTGGTAGAACGCTGAATAGGTGGAACTCAGCCCTTCCGTTTGCGACGAAATCTGCTTGCTCCTTTTTTGTCCAGGTATTTTCCTCCTTATCTTTCGGAACTGCATAGCCATATTTCATTATTAAAAGAATGTCAAATTCGGTTTTAAAAAATACCTCCATTTTGCGCTTCCATGTGGCGAAGTCTCAGTCGAAATTCGGGGGATGGATGTTCGCTCCGGCCATCGTCTTGATCGTAGTGCTTCAGTTGGCGGTTAGTCCTTCTGAGGCGATCAGGCTCTGATACCACTTGTTGGTTCAGCGGAGACCGGCAAGAGGGGGGTGAATTGTTGTAAACAAAAATGAAACTACCCTCCTCGGATTTTAACTCAGAATAAATGCAGTAGTAAAATAATAAAGACAAAAAATAAAAGCAGAAACAGAAATTTAACCTGGTTACAATCAAGAGGGTTGTTAATCCAGGGCAGTGAAAAGCGCACTAAGAAAATTCTCCTTCTCTGAAGGCGGAGAAGCCTTTTACACTCTAATTGCTCAGAACTACTGCTAGGAATTGCTTACAGATTGATTGCTTGAGTTGTTGTTGAATTCCTAGCTCCAGGGGCCTTTATATAGCTCCTGGAAAGTCTATCCCGAGGGTCCAAGGCGCCTCCAACAAGGTTTAAGGCGCCTCCAGCTCGGTCAGCGGATAAAACTTTATCCACAGCGCAAACGGTCAAAACAGACCTGTTGAAGGCGCCTTCAACAGGGTTGAAGGGGCCTTCATGATGGAGGCGCCTCCAAGCTGGCAGCACAGATTCCATCTTGGTTTTTTAGCTTCCGACGCTCCGTTCTTTTGGGTGATTTCGGCCAACCGGAAAAGGGCTCACCCGAACCCAATTCCCGGCCTTCTCCTCGAGCAGCCTTCCGTCCCGGCTTAACGTCCCTCGAACGCCGCGCACGCTCTTCACGCCCACCGGAGTACTCTTCCGCAGCTCTCTCGTCCTTTGGATGCACCGAGCCCGTCGGCTCCCTTCCCGTGCCGTCCTTCTCGCTAGCTGCGTCTTCCGCTCGACTTCCTGTGTTCCTAAGCTCCTGCACACTCAGACACAGGGATCAAACACAGCAGGACCTAACCAACTTGGTTGATCACATCAAAACTACCACGAGGTCCAACACCGCCTTGAACGGTTAGGGCACAAGAGGGCTTCGGCGGGGATCGGCGTCGGCCACGCGCACGGGGAAGGAGAAAAGCAATTAAAGAAAAGAAGAAAAAATAAATAAAAAGGAAAATAAAACTTTTCCTCGTTAAAATGGGGTAGCCTAAACAGGCTTTCCCGGGCCCTGTTTTTATCCCCGTAAACTCGTCCTTACGATCTCCGAAAAATTCCAGAAAAATTTCCAAAAAATTCTGGAAAATTCCCTTATCATTATCTGCCCTTTTTCGGTATTTTTACAGCTAGACTATTCCTCTAGACAGACTGAACTTTCCACCTAGGGTTACTACCCCTACGACTTGGGGTTACCACCCCGTAGGACCTAGGGTTATCTCCCCCTAGGGTTTCCTATAATCTAGGGTTACCTCCCCTTAGAACCTAGGGTTACCTCCCCTTAGGATTTTCCATAACCTAGGGTTACCACCCCCTAGGACCTAAGATTACCTCCCCCTAGGGTTTTCCATAATCTAGGGTTACCACCCCTTAGGACCTAGGGTTACCATCCCCTAGGATTTTCCACCTACCTAACCACAGTTAGGACTTTCTATCACCTAGGGTTACCACCCCCTAGGACCTAGGGTTACCGCCCCCTAGGACCTAGGGTTACCACCCCCTAGGGTTTTCCGCTTGCCTAGAATCCACTGGGACTTTTGCCTAAGACAACTTAGGACTTTCCTGTAAGCTCAATCAACCTTGTTAGATCACAAGACAACTTAACTTTGGACCCTTTGATATAATCAAAACTCAGGTTCGATCATCTAGTGCTTCCTGCACCAACACTTTTTATAAAAATCAAAATGGGGTATTCCTTTAACGATTCAATAAAAATAAAGGGTGTTCTTTTGAGTTTTCCCCAATAAAAACTATGGAAGCAAATAAGGATCTACTTTTGCCCCTTGAGACATGGTGTAATGACGGGACACCTGTGCAATCTCTCATGTATTCACAGTTCGATTTCAAAATATGACATGCTGCAGGATATTTTCTTCTAGTGGAATGACAAACATGGGATATTGGGTTGCTGGGCCTCTCGTTGCTAACACTTTTGGATTTACTCTGATGGTCGGTGGGATATTTTTGTGGGACTGGGCTAGTCATCCCAAGATTAGCCGACCAGAAGAACTGGACACTTAATACCAGCTAAAAAAATGGAAAGATACTCAAGTAGTTTATCATGCACCAACGGTTTAAATCCTAGCTACGGTGTACTGCATGATATTTTCCTCTAGTGGGATAAAAAATTTAGGACATTGGTTGTGTTGGTGCAATTTGCACCAATGATCTAACTTAGGTTTTGATGAATGACAAGTGGATTAAAGTTAGAATGTTTATGATCTAATTATTTTACCAAGTGTATAGGAGTTGATGGGTCCAGAGGATCTAAAACCAAGCAGAAATCCAGCTAGGTCCATAGGATTCAATAGTTGATGTGAAGTCAAGATAGGTCAGGGGAGCCTGATATCTTATGGGAAGTCCAATTGGGTCCACTGGACCTAATAACCGGCTGAAGTCCAGTTGGGTTTGCGGACCTGACAACTAGCGAGAAGGCATAGTGGGTCAAATGCAAGTCAAGAGACTGCAGTTGGTAAGTAAAAGGTAAGCAACTAGAGTAGAGATCTAGTGATGACACATTCCCCGTTGAGGGAACTATAGGCGTTAGTCCAACTTAGGTCCATTTGGAAAACCTATGTTGAGATCTTGACTAGATCCTAGTCTCAGGGAGAAAGAATCTAATTACTACTACTATCTTACTATCCTACTATATTGTGT
Organism: Zingiber officinale; assembly: GCF_018446385.1. Classification (NCBI taxonomy): domain Eukaryota; kingdom Viridiplantae; phylum Streptophyta; class Magnoliopsida; order Zingiberales; family Zingiberaceae; genus Zingiber; species Zingiber officinale. The sequence goes on along the minus strand of NC_055993.1, from coordinate 12,661,025 downwards.
TAATCTTGTTTTACAGGGATAAACATATTTTTTGTTGACTGGACTAACTCTTTTTTACAGGAAAAGAAGTTGCTGAAAAAATCGAGTCCAGGAGCCCGAACCACAAATTTCATCCCGAAGCTGAGTTGGAGTGCAATGACTAGCCGAATCCATGTCAACAGTCCAGGCACCCGGAGGGGGTCCAGGCACCCGAAAGTGGATAAATTTAACGGATCAAGTTTCAACGAGAGCTCGCCACTCAGCACGGTCAAGGTGCTAGGAATGGGCCTATATAAATACCTTCAACTAGCAGCTTTAGGCTAAGATCTGCTATAAGTTTCATTCTTGCGTGCTACTCCGAAAAGGCTCTGATGACACCAAAAAACTGCTCGAAAGTTCGAAGAACAAAAGTTTCAAAATTTCTTTCTATTTATCGGTAACAAGTAATTTCAATTCTTGTACTCAATCTTTGTAACTCATTATTCAAACTGATAGTGATTGCTCAGTGAAACCGTTCGACAAGTGCGGGCCTTGGAGTAGGAATCGTTGAAGGCTCCGAACTAAGTAAAAAATTACTTGTGTTAGTGTGTGTTTTTGTTTTCTTTATTCCACTGCGTAGCTTATTTTAAATTACAATTTTCGATGAACGTTATTCACCCCCCCCCCCTCTAGCATCATTATGATCCAACAAGTTTTATAAGAAAGGGTACCGCTCTGAATTGATGCAACCACTAATCAGGTAAGGAGTGATTTTCAAACTTTCTTCGATTTTGAACTTTTTCAACATAATCCAAATTGGTACAATTACCTCTTTGGATAAATTTTTCCGTTACAAACTACTCTGAATTAGTACAACATCAATTGAGTCTTACTATCTTTATTATATCACACACTGCTAATTCAAGACCCTAATTCAAGACCTAGTCTTGGGATTTTTTTCTTCTCTGTGTGTAAGGTTCTCTAAATGGCCTAAACAGAAGAATATAACACCGTTCATCCCTCGCTCTTCAACATGGACGACTTCCCATATTAGAAGAAGCGGATGAAAGTGTATCTAAAGACAGACCTCGACCAATAGTTCAATATCTACAAGGGATACAATCCTCTGATTAACAGTAACACAGGGATTCTAATGGACCATTAAACCTGGACTCTAGAGATGAAAAAGAAGGCACATTTCTGTTGGGCTCTGATACCAATTTAGTGGTATCAGAGCGGGTTTGCGATGTCGTTTTTTTCGTATTGTGGATTTTCGGGTTAATCTGATACCAATTTTATGATATCAGAGCTCAGGTTTTCCGATGCCTATTTTTGGTATTTTGGTTGTTTTATTTTCCCTTTGTAATTTGGTTTCTCGATGTGACTTTCGAGTTTTGGGACCAGGCAGCGGCAGGACATCTCCAAGCGATAGGAGGTATGTTTGTATACTGTTATAATTCATATTTATTAATACTTGTGTAGTTGTTTATACCTTATATGACGTGTTGGGTCAGCCACTGCTTAAGACCATCAAACCTTAGTAGAGATCATGGATATAGTCATAAGGATTGGGCGTGTACTATTATGTTTACTCCATATATCAATTCTTCTATATTCATTAAATGATAGATTGGTGTAAAGTATTTACAGAACCTTGTACATGATTAAATTCAATTTCAGATTCTTGTTTTGTAGAGAATGGGTAAAGTTTTGGTTGTTCTCGGTTGTTGGAAAGGTGCAAGATATTCATTTGGAATTAGCTTGTTAGGATTAAGTTCTGATTGTCTAACTCGTAGGAAGTAGTAAGTGGAATTCTGTTTCTATACCTAATGCAAATGCTTATCTTTAGTGTATACTGCATTTGCTTTGCACATGTATAACTTGGGTTTGGCTATGCCCATAGATGCTTAAGCGTTAGGTTCTAGTTGCTTGGTATGAACTTAATATAGAAGGGGTTGGAATTTGATGGAGAATCTAAGGATGTTAGATCTGAAATTTGGATTGTGGTTATATATCTTATCTGGATCTTTGTTCCTCTGGTGTTTGGTTTGTCTTGAGTTGCTTTGTAGCTGAGGGGCAATGTTGGGGATTGGATGTGAATGAATGTATTGGATAACAACAGAATAATCAATTTGAAGGGCATTGGCTGCTTGGTGATGGAAAAAAAAAAAAGTGATTTGTGGGATTCTCATTCAAAATTGATTTTCCTTGAGTTAATGCATACGAGAAGGAGATATGGTCTATTGCTATATGCCTAGATATATTTGAACTTGCCAATTTTGGTATCAAACATATCCTTTGCTTTTGGAGTAATTATTTTTATTTTTATTTTTTCTCATCTCAGATTACTGCTCCTCACATCTCATTCATAGCATGAGGGATGGATCTTTCTGATTATGGTCTCTGTCCTTGTTATTGAACATAGTGTATAAGTTAAATACTTTAATATGGTCAACAAATACTCTGTTCGTTTTGACTAATAGTAATCGAGTAAATTCAGAAATTCTGCAGTGCAGTTTGCAGCATTTCAGAAATACTAAATCAGATTAAAATGTATCTCTTTAACTATTTTTTTTTTATAAAACAAGAGAAAGTAAATTGAAATGTTATGGATTTCAGATATAATTAAATTACCCACGGTTATTGGCTAGGTAACAGTATGAGTATAGCGGAAGCATTGTGAGCTCATAATTCACAGAGTCATCTCTTATAGTTGGAGATTTGTTCATGATATTTGGTTGGAGTAATATATGAGTATGTTGCTTGGTTATTATCCTTGGATGAGGATCTCTAAGTTGAGTAGTAAATTTGGGGACTAAATTTTTATTAATGGGGGAGAATGTAAAATACGGTGTCCAGATAATAATTAAATAATAAGGTTATTTGACAAATAATCTTATTGAATTTTTTAGGAGTTTTTAGAAATTTTCTAGGAATTTTTCGGAACTTGTATGACGTAGGTTAAGGAGATAAATTATTGGGTCAGGATAAAGTCTGTTTAAGTTACCTGATTTAAACGAGGAAATGTTTAATTTCCTTAAATGTTTTTTTTTCCTTTTCTTTAAAAACCCGCCCGTGCCCTAACCTTAATCGGCGAAATCCTTCCCCTTCTTCATCGCGACGCCGCCGACCGTCCTCCCTCTCGCACTCGCACGCGCAGGCGGCGCTGTGCGCCGTGCCATCGCTGCCTCCTCGTCGGCCAAAAACAGCCTCCCCCGCCGGCCTCTCTTCTCTCTCGGAGCCATAGCCGAGCCTTCTTCCCTCCTCCTCGCACGAGCACCGCACAGCCGGCGATCTCGTCTTCCCCGAGCCCTCTCCGAAGCCGTTGGATCTTCCTCTCCACACGCGAGCACCCGAGACTTCGAGTCGTGCCCTAACTGGCCAGGCAAGTATAACCTTCTAAGTAGGTATGGGTTGCAAAGGAGGGATTAGATGTAGGCGTCCCAACCAATTCCGAATGTGTCCTTGATCATCATGGAGTTTTTCCCCCAGCTTTGGCTTCTCTATTTCAGATTTGGGAGACGGTGGTTGGTTCATTTTGAAGGTTATTGGGTTATGTCGTAAGGGATTTGAGTTGTTGGAACAGATTTGGGAGTGTTGAAAGGTTTTGGTCTTTTTGTATTGCTTGACGAAATGCTCTTTTGTATGCTGAATTTAATTACTGGAGTGGAGGCTTCGGTTTGATGATTTTTAGATTTTTTTTTTTTTTGTGATCCTTTAACATACTTTTGTTGGCATTTCTGTTGGGGTTTGGATTGGATGTTGTTCTTGCTTTGTAATGGTTCTGGATTCCAGTGTAGAATTGAAGGAGGTGATTGAGATTTGACTTTGGGTTCTTGACTGGTGATGGTCTCGGGTTACAGGGCAGTTCTGGTGAATTGATGATTGGGCTCTTGTTCGGAGGATTGTGATGCAGTTTTGTGTTGCTGGTTTTTCTGTGTTTACAGATTTCGGACAGAATTTGTTAGGTGGGTTATGGTTTTGCTGCTGTGTAGGTTCTCTGATTATGCAGGAAATGGATTAGGAAAAAGTAATAATGAATCATTATGGTTACAAAATGAGTGGAATGTGCTATTGACTTAGGTGTAATGTAGATAGATTATGTGTCTTAAATTAGGGTTTTCCTTAATCAGATTCGGTTATAGGTTAGCCACTTAATTCATGATGGGTTTAGCTAGATGTTGTTTATGAAATTAGCTAAATTGTACATCACGTGATTTGCAGGACGTTGATTCGAGACGAGCGCCACGATGTGGGTTTTAGTCTTATACGATCTACGTATAAAGGCGGGTATTTCTTACTTTGTTTTCTTTTAGTACTTTGACCTTAGTGCATGAATTATTTTGGATAAGGATTGTTTACCTTGACTCCACTCTTACTTTCCTGCGCTTGATACTTCCACGCAATCTTTGAGAAATTCGTACCATATCTATACAGTCTCTTGTTGTTATCCATGATCAGTAGCAGATACTAGATACCATGTTTGTATACTTTGACTATTGTTTATTTATGTACTATATTGAGCATGCGGGCTTCATGTAGCATACCTTTTTCTGCTTATATTGGTATGATGACTGTTGCATTGTTCGCATCATGTCATTGCATGCATGCCGCATCCTCGGCCACTCGAGAGAGTGGTAGCTGGAGTTGATGCCGCTTGTCCTGTCATGCCGCACTCGGCCACATGTGTGAGTGGTAGCTGGAGTACGAGCAGCAGGGACCCCATAGCAGATGTGGCTAGTTAGCTACTATGCAACTGTCCCCTCGGCCACTCGTGTGGGTGGTAGCTGGAGTGGTGTACAGTCTGTCACTGACCCGGTCTCTCGACCATACAGGGGTCATGGTGCGGAGAGGTGGGCGGGAGTGGCCATCCGTGCATACGCTGTTTGTTATTATACTTGATTTGGCTATTGTTTATATATGCTGTTATTGCTTATTTATTGTTGTTGTTCACGTATGCTGACATGTTTGCTTATGTTGAGATATATTCTCATTGTAGATGTTTAGATACTGGTTTATTCATTAGAATGTGGTATATACCTTGCTTTAGCAGGTTAGTATCAGTTTTGACCTGTTTTACCTAGCCTAGGATATGGTTCAGGTATGAGCACTTATTTTGATTCTATTTTAGTATCTGCTATTTCTATTATGAGACTGTATTCCTTTTGGGTATTCTCTATTGGTACATTATGTTCATGCACTACCTTTCTTTACCCGCTGAGTTCCAATACTCACCACCTCGCAAAATGATTTTCTTTCGCCAGGTAATAGGTAAATGAGTTATGGATGCTTGGAGAGATGCCGGCTGCCAGTCCTGGGTTCTACGTCACGCTCGAGGATAGTTTCTTTTGGGTCTTGTCATTGTTTGGATGTATATTAGTTTTGCGTATTTTGGTTTTGAACAAGTCGATGTGTTTTTAGAGTCTAGTCTAGTGGTTGTAGGTAATTTAGTTAGTGATTTTGTCGGTCATACATTTGTTTTCTTTTGTGATTTCCGCTGCGTTTACATCCAGCCGTGTAGGCTGAGTATTTATCGTTCTGTCTTCCGCTGTGTGTGTTTCTATTTTGTTCCAACCGTTTAGGCTGATGGTTATAGATGGTGGTTATGTGTTATTTCATTATGTCCAGCCGGGTAGGCTGAGTATATTAAACTGCGTGTTATGTTGTTTCTATTTGTGCATATATTCCAGTCGAGTGTGGCTGATGTATATTTTGTATGTAGTAATGTTTCATATTGTCCGCCGTACAGGGGAGGTGTTGCCGAAATTTTTTCGGACAGAGACCCCCCTCCGGGGCGTGACAACCCAACTTCAAGGCATTGAACACAATCTAGTGAGGACTCACGAAGGAGGAACTGAATCAAGTCAGCCCGTACAAAAATGTAAAGGACCTATGGAATAAACTCATCGAGTTGAATGAAGAAACAAACGATGCAAAGGTAACCGAAATAAATTCACCTCTGAATAAATTACTAAACATCTAAATGCAAGAAGATTATAAGGTGACTTGGGATGAAGAATCGGACGTCGATGATCGGAAGCATTACAACTACCTTGCACTGATGTAAACCGGACCAGAATCATAAAGTGAGACAGAATAAGACAACGAGTCCGAATACGAATCAAGCCACGAGTCCGCACTCGTTTTCAAAAGTTCAAATGAGGTATCATCTATCTTAACTACTATTTTTTTTTAAAATAATTACATGTTTGAATAAAAAATTAATTAGGTTTGAAAACAAAATAACATACTCCTTAAGGAAAATCAACACCTAAAGGAATAATTTAACTCCCCAACAGAAAACACTAACTCAACTCAAGTATAAAGACTTGAAGAAGAAAACTCTAATTGAAAACTGAAGTAACCAATCTAAAAGAAGTGTTAGAAAAATTCACAACCAGATCCAAATATCTAGACATGATACCTGGATCATAAAGAGCTATGTACAACAAGTCCAGACTCGGATATAAGTTTAGCTCGACTAACAAAATCTTTATATCACTTACAAGTCAAAACAAGAAACAAACCAAAGCCTGTGTTCCAAAAGTGTGTCTAACCATGCAAGTAAGACTCAATCAATTTTATGTACCTAAAAATAAAATACACTATCTAAAACCAAACCAAAATAAACCTTCAAAAATAAAATCCAAACTAAAGAATAAAATAAAATCAAAAACTAAACTTAAATTAAATGAATACTATTAGATCGTAGAGCTCTATAGAGGGGGGTGAATAGCGATTTAAAATTCGTTCAAGAGTAGAGTAAACAGGGAAAAAATAAAAGCAAAACACAATACTAGCACAAATTATTTTTACTTAGTTCGGAGCCTTCGTCGACTCCTACTCCAAGGTCTGTACTCGTCGAGTGCTTTCGTTGGGCAATTCACTAGCAGTTCGCAAAAAGGGTACAAACGTAAGTACAAGAACTTTTAAAGAAGAAATATCGACAACAATAAAAGAAAGGAAACTTTTAGCAGCCAGTTGTCGGAGAAGCTTCGCAGCGTCGCAGGAGCACAGTGCAGTAGAGCAGTCATTGGAAGACGTTGGTGTATTTTGCTCCAGGGTGTGACCTTATATAGGATGCTTCGGGCGCTCGGATCCCTTCCGGGTGCCTGAACCATGGAGTAGGCCCGGCCAATCAGCACGCTCCTCATGACAACGGGATAGAGTTTTTCCTTCCGGGCGCCTGGACCGCCTTTCTCCAAAAGTCCTTCTCCTACAAGAAAGTGTTAGTCCAAGGTAAAAATTAAAGCTAAACTACCCTACAAAACAAAAGTTAGCACGAATATAATAAAAGAATAGTAATTAGATTTCATCTCACCGAGGATGGAATCTAGTCACGATCTCAACTTAGATTTCCGAAATGGTTCTAAGTTAGATTGATACCTACTGTTCCCTTAAACGGGGAACGCGTCCTCACCAAGTCACTCTCCTCCAGTGACTTACCTTAACTTACATGTCAAACGTCCGATCAGCCCGTCAACTCATCTGGACTCCGTGCCAACTATTAGGTCAGCCCGTCGACCTATGTAACACCCCACCCTCCTCACTACTAGACTGTGAGGGCGGAGCGCTACTGGACTACTAACTTATCTTAACTAACATTGCACACATGCGATAGTAATTCCTAAAACTCTCGGAGAACTCAAAACATACAATTAACTAACAGCGGAAGACTAAATGACTTATCTAATACATTCTACTCAACTCTTTGTTAATAAATTCTTATGCTAAATCCCAAGGCTTCTATAGTCCAGGCATCACACATCCATCCGCACCTCCTTGTCGCCTTCCTTTGCTATAACTTTTCCTTTCCTTTATCTGCAGTAAGAGGAAATGCAACTATAAGTAAAATTGCTTAGTAAGCGCTATCTAACTCACAAAACTCGAATATGCATGTGAATAAAATAAATCTAAAACTGAATGCTTTAAAGGAAATACTACACATGCTCATCTAATAGCAAAAGAAACAAGATATGCTGAAATGCTAAACATGTAAAGCTTATTTCACTTGTTCAAAACTTATACTTTTATACTTCAGAATAATAAGTTTAACTGAACTGATACATAAGCTGAGTTAAACTGATGCTAGGCTAATGCTGAATCTGAACTGTATTCACGTAACTGATTTGTGAAGTTTTGAAAACTATTTTCATAATAGATAAAAATAATAATCATGATGTTGATGGGCCCGGCAACTGTACTTGCTATGCGCGCATCCCTAACTAGACCTGAGGTAGCTAGTCCCGAATCTAGTAGGGTTTACTAGGTTATCTAAACCTAGGGACGACTATGGGAGCTCAACCCAAGGACAACTAAGAGTCCAGCACTGTGCCACTGATAAAAGTAAAATACTGATTCATAAGCTGATTTATCTTAATTACTTCTTCTTTAAATGCCTTGGCATTTTAATGAGCACCTTGTGTGTCAAAATCCCTAAAGTCTTGACTTTGGGATCTACTTAAGGCCTTGGCCTTTTTCTTTCTTTTCTTTATCTTTCTTATACTTGTTAATACCTCTAATAAAAGAATGCTTCTTTAAAAACTGAAATGTTTAAACAAATTCTAACTTTGAAATGCATAAACAAAAATCTTCATATTATGCTAATCAAAATTCTGCATACTATACTAATCAAGATTCTGCATTCTATGCTACACTATTTTTGCATACTATGCAAACATAAATTCTGCACTATAATACTTAACCAAACTGCACTATAATCTTTTTCTTTAAAAGCTACACTATAAGTCCCACCAAAACTCTGCACTACAAGTTCCACAAAAAATCTACACTATAAATTCCACCAAAAATCTGCACTACAAGTTCCACTAAAAATCTGCACTATAAACTTTAATGAAATCTGCACCATAAGCTCTTAAGAAATCTGCACTACAAGCTCTAAAGAAATCTGCTCTAAAGAAATCTGCATTTTAAACTCTAAGAAATCTGCACTACAAGCTTAATTAAAATCTGTACTATAAGCTTACATAAAAATCTGCACTATAAGCTTAATTAAAATTTGCACTATAGGCTTAATTAAAATATGCACTATAAGCTTACATAAAAATCTGCACTATAAGCTTAATTAAAATCTGCACTATAAATTCCACAAAAAATCTGCACTATAAGCTTAATTAAAATCTGCAATATAAGCGCTTCTCATGCTTCGAATTCAAGAAGAACAAAGGTCCGAAACTACTCCTACTGCAGGTGAGAAGCACTTACTTTGCTTCTTGGACTCACAACCGAACAAGAAGGGCTTCTAGGACCTTGGCCGCCCGCTGGAGACGATGCCCTAACTCCCTTTTGTTTTATGCCCGAACTCCGCCGTTGCACGCAGAAGAGAAGGAGAGAATGGTTTAGGTCACGGGAATAAAACCCTCTCCTAACTTATCCCTTTTATAACCTAGTATTTCTGTTAACTCCTTAAATAAATTTTTCTTTTTTTTTCTAAACAGAACCACCGCTTGGATTCTTGGTCAACCAAATCTTTGACCGGGTCTGAGGTCGCAGGTTCGATCACTCAGCCGAACCCTTTTTCTCCTATTTATTTCCTATTTATTAACTACTTCTTAAATAAATTTGTTCCTTCTTTTTATCAGCAACGCTCGCTAGAACACTTGGTTAGCCGCGCTTTGCTAAATCTTGAGGTCACGGGTTCGATTCCTCAGTCGTCCCTTTATTCCCATTTATTTTCCGTTTCCTATTAACTATTACTTAAATAAATTTCATTACCCTTGTTAAACAGCAATGTTTGCTGGGACACTTGGTCAGCCGCGCTTTGCTAAATCTTAAGGTCGCGGGTTCGATTCCTCAGTCGAACCCTTTTTCTCCTATTTATTTCCTATTTATTAAATACTGCTTAAATAAATTTGTTCCTTCTTTTAATCAGCAACGCTCGCTGGAACACTTGGTCAGCTGTGCTTTGCTAAATCTTGAGGTCGCGGGTTCGATTCCTCAGCCGAACCCTTTTTCTCCTATTTATTTCCTATTTATTAACTACTGCTTAAATAAATTTGTTCCTTCTTTTAATTTGTATTGCTCGCTGGAACACTTGGTCAGCCAGATTCGCTTAAGAGTTGGCTCGGCCGGAGGTCTCCCGTTCGAATCTCGGCTTGGACATTATTTTTGTCGAAACTTCTTTCGTTTAGTAAAAATACCAAACGACCTCCAAAAATTGTGTAAAAATACTCTAAAAATCTCTAGAATTTTTCTAAAGTATTTCTAAATATTTTTAAATACTATTAGGACTTGTAATGAGGAACTTTGGGTCATTACAACCTAGGTGGACTTCGTGCCAAACATCATGTCAGCCTGTCAAATAGTCTAGACTTTGTGCCAGCTATTAGGTCAACCCGTCAACCTAGCTAGACTTCGTGCCAGACATCCGATCAGCCCGTCGACCAGTTTGGACTTCGTACTAGCTATCTGGTCGGCCCGTCGACCTAGCTAGGTTTCTCCTGCACACTTCATCAAAGTGTTATATCACAACGAAACTAACTTAACCTATTTTGTCATTCATCAAAACCTGAGTCAGACCGTCAATGCTAACCGCACCAATAATCTCCCCCTTTTTGATGTAATGACAATCTGGGTTAAGTTAGTGAAAATTATACAAAACATAAGTATAAGACATGGTTTTTAAGTTAGCCTTGTTTTATATTTGGTGTTTTGTTGCTAACTAACTTAAACCAACCTAACCCTCCCCCTTTGGCATTCATCAAAAGAATGCAAGCATAGATAGTTTTCAGGTTGATAATAGAAAATAAGTTTAGAAAAATAAGTTAACTTTGAAAATAAATTTTAACAATAGAGAATTCTGATAAATTTTTCAGGTTGACCTATGGGAGTTAACTTAGAAAAATAAGTTACCAGTTTTGAAAAAGCCATTCAAAGCAAATATAGGCTTTGAGATCAGAAATAATATTCAATATCCTTTAACCTTTTCAAAATAGCTAAGTTTTTGAAAAATAGTTAACTTTTTATCAGAAATATTAATGAAAAAACCTACTAACTTTGAAAATAAGTTTACAAAATTAAGGTAATTTTCAGATTACCTTTCAAAAATAAGTTTTGTAAAATTAAACCAATTTTCAAACATAAGCTTGTAAAATTAAAGCAAAATATTTATCAAAAACAAGTTTATAAAATCCAAGTTTCAAAAATAAGTTTGTAAAATTGAAGTAATTTTTCAAAACAAAAAACAAGTTTTATAAAATTCAATTTCCAAAGTAATTTGACAATTTTAAAAAATAGTTTTATAAATAGGTTTATGAAATTCATTTTCAAAAATAAGTTTATGAAAGTGAATTTTCAAAAATAAAATTAGATTTGCAAAATTAAAGTAATTTTCAAAATAATTTTGCTAAAGTATGAAATATACTTTTCAAAAGTAATTTTGCAAAAATATTTTCAAAAAGAAAAAAATGAGAAAAAAAAATTAATTCTCCCCCTGAACCTGACATTAACAAAACTTCAACTGTCTAACCATAAGTTACTTAATGACTATCAAAAGATAGTAGCTTTCACTTGGTTAGTCAGGCTATGTTGATTGTATTCAGTTAGTGTTTGACTAAGCTGAAATACTTAACCTGATTAATATTTATTTAGTTTTTAATACCCAGACTTATGATGATGCACTGATATAAGCATCTTTTAAGTCCAAGCAATCTGCCTATACATCTCACCCCTTTCTAAGTTTAGAAATACACAAACAAGTTAGTCCTAGTGTGTTGGTGAGATGCTCAAACCTTAGATCTATAGGATCATGTTTTCTAAGTGATTATATATTCTAAGGCTAAAACTGATTTTTAAAAATTAAAAATAGGGAATTTTGAGAAATATATAAAAAGTTTTATCCTAGAATTTTAAAGTCACTTTTTGAAAATAATTTTTCAATTTAAGAATCCTAGTCTATTAAACACATTTCTAATTTTCGACGTAGATTACTAAACACACTTTCAGGGAGGGGTTTAGTGAGTATGTCAGCTAAATTAGACTTGGACTCAATGTATTTGAGTTCAATATCTCATTTAGTAACATGATCCCTGATAAAGTGGTGCCTAATTTTAATGTATTTGGTTCTTGAATGATGCACAAGATTTTTTGTTAAATTAATTGAGCTAACATTATCAATTAATACTTTTACATTTGTAAGGTTTAAATTAAAGTCTTTTAAAGTATGCATCATCCATAATAGTTATGCGACACATTCTCTTATAACTATATATTCTGACTCAGTAGTAGATAGAGCAACACAGTGTTGCTTTCTACTAAACCAGCTGACAAGTGATGGGCCCAGTAGTTGACATCCATCACTTGTACTTTTATGATCTAACTTACAGCCAGCGTAATCTGAGTCGAAATAGCCTATTAGTTCAAAATTGTTAGCTCTGGGATACCAAATTCCTACATTGGATGTTCCTTTAAGATACCTAAAGATTCGCTTGACTTGAGTCAAATGAGATTCTTTAGCACAGGTTTGGTATCTAGCACACATACTAACTGCAAATAAAATATCGGGTTGACTTGCAGTTAAGTATAGTAGGCTACCTATGACACTTCTATAGTATTTTAAGTCAATTGATTTTCCATTAGGGTCGTCATCTAGGATTGTGTTAACTGCCATAGGTGTTTTTATTTCTTTAGTATTTTCCATCCCGAATTTTTTAAATAATTCTTTAGTATATTTTTGTTGATAAATGTAATTACCTTTATTTGTTTGTTTGATTTGTAATCCTAAAAAGTAAGTTAATTTACCTACTAGACTCATTTCAAATTCTTGTTCCATTAGAGTTGTAAATTTTTGTAAAAATTTTGAGTTGGTTGATCCAAAGATTATGTCATCTACATAAATTTGGGCTATAAAGATATCCTCTTTTATTGATTTGACAAATAGGGTTGGGTCGATTTGACCTTGGTTGAAGAGGTCAACCTTTCATACTATGCCCTAGGTGCTTGCTTAAGTCCGTATAAGGCTTTATTTAGCTTAAAGACATAGTCAGGATGATCTAAATTTTCAAACTCAGGTGATTGTTCTACATAGACTTCTTCTTTTATTAGTCCATTTAGAAACGCATATTTGACATCTATTTGATATAGTTTAAATCCTTTATGGGTTGCATAGCTGAGTAACATTCTAATGGACTCTAGTCTAGCTACTGGGGCATAAGTTTCATCATAGTTAAGTCTCTCTACTTGACTGAATTCTTTAGCCACTAGCCTAGCTTTGTTTCTAGTAATTTTCCCAGTTTCGCTTAATTTATTTCTGAACACCCATTTTATTTCTATTACTTTTTTATTTTTAGGTGGCGGTACTAAGTCTCAGACTTGGTTTCTCTCAAATTAGGCTAGTTCCTCTTGTATAGCTATGATCCAGTCTGGGTCAAGTAAGGATTCATCTATAGTTTTGGGTTCAATTTTTGAAATTAGATGTATTTGACTTAGGTTTCTAAAGGATGACCTAGTCTGAACCCTTAAGTCTGGATCACCAATTATTTGGTCAATTGGATGATTTGGGTTGACTCTTATAGTCCTAGAGGGTTGATTTACTTGAAGTTGATCTTCCTCTTCGTGATTTAAACATTCATTGGCTCCCTCTTGATTATTGTTACCTTGGACAAAATCAATTGGCTGAATTTGGGTTTGTTCTAGGTTTTGGTTGGACTCCTCAAATTTTACATTTGAGGTTTCTTCAATTCTTAGTGTAACCTTATTATATATTTTGTAACCCCTACTATTCAATTAGTATCCTACAAAAATTTTATTTTATATTTTAGAAGTGAATTTTCCTAAGTGTTCTCTTATGTTTAGTATGTAGGTTGGGCACCCAAATACTTTAAAGTATTTGATATTGGGTTGTTTATTATAATATATTTCAAAGAAGGTTTTATTATGAGTTTTATTCATTGTGATTCTATTTTTTACATAGCAGGCTGTATTAACAGTTTCTGCCCAAAAATATTTAGGCAAGTTATATTCATTTAACATTGTCCTAGAGGCTTCAAGTAGTGTTCTATTTTTTCTTTCTACAATTCCATTTTGTTGAGGTGTTTTAGGACAGGAGAATTCGTGATGGTATCCGTTTTCAAGACAAAATTAGTTAAAGTTATGATTTTTAAATTCACCTCATTTGTCACTTCTAATTCTTTTAATTTTTAAGTCCTTTTCATTTTCAACTTGTTTACAAAAATTCATAAAGATTTCAAATGTTTCATTTTTATTTTTTAAGAATTTTACCCAGGTGAATCTACAATAATCGTCTATTATTACTAGATAATATAAGCTACCATTTATTGATTTGACCCCATGGGAGTCAAATAAGTCTAAGTGTAAAAGTTCTAGTATTGAGTTTGTTTGAAGTTGATTAGTTGGCTTATGAGTAGATTTTCTTTGTTTTCCTTGTTGACGAGTATTATATATTGTTGAATCTAAGTTAGGTAATTTTGGTAATCCTCTAACTAATCCATTTAATTTACTTATATTTCTGAAGTTAGTGTGTGATATTCTTCTATGTCATAACCAGGTTTCTTCTTTTTGTGTTAAGTAACACTTAATTGAAGAAGTAATTAGGTTAATTGTATAGATGTTGTCTTGTCTAAACCCTTTTAAACTTACAGAAGGGTTGTTTATGTGCTTGATTAAGCATTCCGAAGATAAAAACCTAACCTTATATCCAGTGTCACATAATTGACTAATACTAAGAAGATTATACTTGAAATTTTCAACGAGTAATACTTTTGTAATAATAAAATTAGTTTTAAGTTTAATGTTACCTATACCAATTACCTTGAGTTTACCATTATTCCCAAAGGCAACTGTTCTTAAGCTTTTGTAGGTTAGTTCAGTGAATTTGATGTAATCCCCAGTCATATGCTTGGAGCAACCACTGTCCAAGATCCACTTGGTTTCCTACAATAGATAGGACTTAAGATTAGTTTGAGTTTGAATTTTATTTGAAATTATTTTAAGTTTAGCTATTTAAGTAAAGATTTTTAAACGGTCAAAAAAATAATTTTTAAGTTAAATTAATTTTTAAAATAATTTTTTAACTTAAATTAATTTTTAAAATAAATTTTAAAATAATATTTAAGTTAAATTAATTTTTAAAATAATTTTTAAGTTAAAATAATTTTTAAGTTAAATTAATTTTTAAAATAATTTATAAGTTAAATTAATTTTTAAAATAATTTTTTAGTTAAATTAATTTTTAAAATAATTTTTAAGTTAAATTAATTTTTAAAATAATTTTTAAGTTAACATAATTTTTAAGTTAAATTAACTTTTAAAATAATTTTTAAGTTAAATTAATTTTTAAAATAAATTTTAAGTTAAAATAATTTCTAAAATAATTTTTTTAAAGTTAAATTAATTTTTTAAATAATTTTTAAGTTAAATTATTTTTTAAAATAATTTTTTAAGTTAAATTAATTTTTAAAATAATTTTTAAGATAAATTAATTTTTAAAATAATTTTTAAGTTAAATTAATTTTTAAAATAATTTTTAAGTTAAATTAATTTTTAAAGTAATTTTTAAGTTAAATTAATTTTTAAAATAATGTTTAAGTTAAATAAATTTTTAAAATAATTTTTAAGTTAAAATAATTTTTAAGTTAAATTAATTCATAAAATAATTTTTAAGTTAAATTAATTTTTAAAATAAATTTTAAGTTAAATTAATTTATAAAATAATTTTTAAGTTAAATTAATTTTTAAAATTATTTTTCAAAGTTAAATTAATTTTAAAATAATTTTTAAGTTAAATTAATTTTGAAAATAATTTTTAAGTTAAATTAATTTCGAAAATAATTTTTTTAAGTTAAATTAGTTTTTAGAATAAATTTTTTTTATAATAATTTTTAATTTAGTTTTAAATTTAATTTAATTTGATTTAATTTTACTTTATTTCAATTTACTTTAATTTAATTTTATTTGATTTGGTTTGATTGGACTCGACTCGATTTGATTTGATTCGATTCGATTCGATTTGATTTGATTCGATTCGATTTGATTTGATTCGATTCGATTTGGTTCGATTCGAAGTCCTTAGTCATCTCACCCGATCTATATTTTCAATAAGAGAAACCTATAATTTTTGTGAGATGAAGTTAAGTTCAATTTTTAGGATTTGATTTAACTTTGTATTAGGTTCAGGTTTAGCTTTGGGCTCAACAAATAGGCATTCTCTGGATAAACTTCTGGGCTATGGTGAGTCACTTAGATATCATTAGAGTAACCATGCTTTCAAGGTTTTTGAAATAGTACTATTCACTGAACTTAGTACAAAATCTTGGTCTAACTAGTTAGGATCCGTAAGGGGTAGCTTCGGTTAGTTCCACTAAGCCAAATGCACCAGGTCGAAGCTATATCTTCTTAGACATGCATAGACAGAGTTTCCTTAATGTACTATCATCCAAAACTTCACCAGTACCG
Source organism: Zingiber officinale (assembly GCF_018446385.1). NCBI lineage: Eukaryota > Viridiplantae > Streptophyta > Magnoliopsida > Zingiberales > Zingiberaceae > Zingiber > Zingiber officinale. The sequence goes on along the minus strand of NC_055993.1, from coordinate 12,644,636 downwards.
TAGGCCAAGTTAAACTATTGTCCCTTTTTAAACTAGTCCTAATTACCTTACCTGGTAGGTTAATTTTTGGTTACTCTGTCGGGTAGATTATTTTTGGAGGTGCCAACTATTTTGGAGCCTCCTCCTGAATTATTAATCTGATCTAGGTTTTAATTTTGGGTTTATGTCGATTAATTTTATAATTGTATTTAACTTAATGATAATCCAATTTTTGGTAGGTTCTAAAATAGTTTGTTTTTGGTTTAGTTGATCTAGGTTTATATTTTGGCTTTTGATTTGGTTTATTTGATTTTATATAATATATTTTATCTTTGGGTATATAATATTGGTTAATTCCTACTTGCGTGGTTAAGCACGTTTTCGAAACTCAAGCTTTATTTTGTTGTTTGTGTTGAGTTATTAGAGACATAAACGACTTATTTGAATTCGACTTGTATCCAAGTCTAGATTTATTGTAAACAGCTTTTTGATTATTTAATATAAGATCTAAATTTTTAGAACTAGTTGTAAATTTCTCTAAAAGCCCTTTTAATTTATTAATTTCAACTTTTAGTGTTGAATTTTCCTCCTCAAGTGTTAAGGCTTGAGTTGGATTAGAATTTGTAATTTGTTCCTTGAGGTTTTGGTTTTCCTCAAGGAGCATTTTTTTTTATTTTCAATTGCAGTTAATTTTCTATCTAAACATGCAATGATTTTAAAAAATTTCTTATTTAAACTAAGGTATACCTCTTCAGGACCTTCGGAAATGAGTACGGACTCGTGGCTCGATTCGGATTCGGACCAGTCTTCCGATTCATCCTCTGATTCGTGAGCCATTAGCGCGAGGTGGTTTTGGTGCTTCTGATCTTCGACCTCCGATTCTTCTAAAGCTTAGTCATCCCACGTCGCTTTGAGTGCCTTCTTCTTGGTCGTCTTTGACTTCTCATTCTTCAATTTTGGGCACTCGTGCTTGTAGTGGCCCTTCTTGTTGCACCCAAAGCAGGTCACGTTTCTTGGTTCAATTATGGAATTGATCTTCTGCAGGTCTTTTTTGCTAAAGTTCTTCTTCCTCCTGGTGAACATCTTCCTTACTAAGTTCACCAGGTACTCTTCATCTTCTGAATCTTGGTCAGACTTATCTTCTGGTTTAGGCTTGATCTTTGTCTTTTCCTTGGAGAAACCTGCAAACAAAGCGATACATTTCTCGGTTCTGGCGTTAGTTTGCTCATGTAGCTCAAGTTCGCAAAACAGCTCATCTAATTTTAACTTAGAAAGATTATTCGAAATCTTGCAGGCATCCACGATGGATGCCCACAATGCATTTTGAGGAAATGCGTTTAGAGCGTACCTGATCAAATCGTGATTCTCCATTTGGTGGCCTATGACGTGAAGTCCGTTGAGGATGTCTTTGATCCTCGCATAGAGCTAACTTGCCGTCTCTCCTTCCTATATTTTAATATTAAATAATCTATTTAGAAAAAGATCACGTTTAGTTACCTTGGCGTCGCTTGTTCCTTCATGTAGTTCGACGAGCTTGTCCCATAGTTCCTTCACATTTTGGTGTGGGTCCACCCGGTTCATCTCTTCCTTCGTCAGCCCGCATTGCAAAGTGTTGAGTGCTTTGAAATCCGTCTGGGCTTTCTTCTTCATGTCTTGATTCCATTGTTCTGGGCCCAGTGGATTTTCGGAGTTGTCGACCAGCGCCTTGTATCCTCTGGTGATGCTAAACCACTGGTCAAAGTCGATCTTCAAATAGACCTCCATTCGCTTCTTCTAGTAGGGGAAATCGTTACCGTTGAATAGAGGGGGGCGGATTGTGCTGAAACCTTCAATCTGAGATATTTTACCTTGCACACAAAAAAACAAGAAAAGAGAAATCTCAAGACTTGGTATTGGATTAGCAGTGTGGGAGAAAGAAAGAAATTTTAAGACTGAATTGGTGTTGCACCAATTTATTTTAACTTGCTTAGAAAAAAGGTCCAAAAAGGCAACAATACCAGTTTGGATTGTTTCGAAAAACTTAAAGCCGAAAAAGAAAAAAAAATCCACCCCTTTTGTCTGATTAGTGGTTGCACCAAATCAGAGCGGTATCTGCTCTAATACTACTTGTTAGATGGTAGAGTACGCTAGAGGGGGGGAGGGGGTGAATAGCGATTTAAAATTTGTTCAAGAGTAGAGTAAGCAACGGAAAAATAAAAGCAAAACATAATGCTAAAACAGATTATTTTTACTTGGTTCGGAGCCTTCGTCGAGTGGTAGATAGTAGATTATTCTCTCTCTTGGTCTTAGCTAGTTGATACCTATCACATGCTTCATCTGCTAGTTGCTTTACTTCAGGATTGGATATTTTATCTCTTGCCATGTGTATATGTGTTCATAGAGATAGATGTTTTTATTGTGCTTCCCTCTATACTGGATTAGATGATAGATATGTTGGATATGTGATATTGGATTCATGCTGTTTATTATCCTTGTTATATGTGTTTATCTTTTTGGCACCTACACATATGGAGGAGGATATGTCCAGGTATGACATACTGTAGCCGCATGCACCATATTGCATGATTGCATGCTGGGCGATTGACGACTCCATTATTGTTGAGCTCGTCGGCCGGCTACATGAGGGCCTACACACAGCGTGACCACTGCATGGGTAGTGGCACAACACTCAGGGTGTGTATGGCAGGTTGCTCGGTGGTGCACCGCCGGGGTGCTCATGGGTAGCACGATACAGCGGGGTTGCAGCCGGGATCCCTCCCCGTCATCGCGTACCGGGAGTTGAGAGCATTGCGCTCCCTCACTATGTTTGAGGTAGGAGGATAGGTGTACTCCGACAGCATCCCGTCCACTCGGTCACTCTTCAGGGGTAGTGACGGCAGAGTGCACGGTGTCACAGCCCTACCCACGCGGTCTCACCATTGTGTGTGAGATACTGACTGGCGTCAGGGGTGACCATGTCATATTGCATCATATGCACAGATTACATTTATTGTGATTGTTGAATATTGGATGATGCACTTGGGTGACTGCATATGATTGACATGCATACAGGATACATGCGTATTTGTTCTGACTATCTTTATCTGTGTATGTCCACAGTCATTCGCCCAAGCCTCGCAGGTGAGTACAATTTATTTCAGTTATGTATTTCTTATTATTCTTGTAGTAGACTGTATTACAGTTTATTCAGCTATGCATACCTGTTATATTGTTAGGAGACTGTACTGTAGGTCCTATGGTTTAGGAGACTGTACCTTAGGATATTACTGGTAGTTATATGTTGCTGTACATATCTATTGGATTACCTGCTGAGTTCTTTGAACTCACCCCGTTGTTACTATTTTTCAGGTTGAGGCCGTCAGGAGAGATTCCAGTCGCTAGCCCCTTTGTCGCGAGGATTTCTAGATATCGGTTTCTGTATTCACTTTTATACGTGTACTTGTGATGTGGGTTTGTATTGTGGACTTTATATCGAACATTCGGGTTTGTTACTTCGTTTTCCGCTGCGGATGTATTTTCATTATTTCGTGGATTTTGTTTTTCTTCGTTGTAGTGGAGTAGGATGTTTACATATATCTTCGAGGATTCTATATCGTTCTTTCTTTATATAACTGCGTGGATTGTTCATATTATATCTGTGTGGAAATGTTGAATATAACTACGTGGATTGTTTGCTATTTGTGTGTATTGTTCCGGCCGTGTGTGGCCGAGGTATAGAGATATATGTATTCTGGATTCATATTGTCACCCGTACAGGGGAGATGCTGCCGAAATTTCTTCAGACAGGGCCTACTTGGGGCGTGACAATTTATTTGGTATCAGAGCTAGGCTCCGATTTCGGATTTTTGTGTCCTGGAGTTTGTTAGCGTATCTGGATTTTTTGGATTTTATTTGATACCAATTTATTTGGTATCAGAGCAAGGTACACAATACTTGCTCTTTGTTTTGGATTTTCGAGGTTTATCTGATACCAATATTTTTGGTATCAGAGCAGTTTAGTATCAGAGCGGTTCTGATACTAGTTCTTACGAGTTTTGCGATCTTATTTGGATATTTTCGGATTGTACGGATTTCCGTCGATTTTATCGTTTCGGAATTCCGAGGTATTTTGATGAGGTTTTACTGGTTCTATTAGGGGCTAAGCAGCGACAAGATATCTCCAGACGGTAAATAGGTAAATCAGGTAATTTCATAGTTTTTATACCTGTAGTGATATCTGGGTAACATTTTGTTTACAGATATGACACCTGCACATGTTCCGGTACTTAGATGTGGTCGCACACGTAAGAGGCGATAGATTCTCTGGAGATAGAGTCTCCAGAGAGATCTGCTAGGATCGAGCTTGTCCGTCAGGGACAGACTCGTCAGGATATTATAGTCACGTCGGATTATAAGATCCTGACGATTCCGACTTCAGAGGTACATACCTCGACTATACCACTAGTGGTACCACCGTTGGCATATCCGGCACCTCCCCCATCAGTGGTATCACTTTTAGTATACCCGACACCCCCTCCAGTCGTGCCTACTACTGCGTACTTGAGGTATGAGACGAGGCAGAGATCTGGTGGGACACTCAGCGCTCGATTATAGGCGAGCAGTATATTATTTGGGCGAGATTTAGAGAGGCATTCGAGAGTCAGTATTTTCCCCGGGCGTATCAGATGACACGACGGCAGGATTTTCTGAGTCTTCGATAGAATAACCGCTCAGTGATGGAGTATAATGCCAAATTTAATCGGTTGGCCAGATTCTGTCCTGAGTTAGTTGTCGAGGATAGATCTCATATGCTTCAGTTTGTCCAAGGACTAGACGGGCATCTTCAGGTGAAGATTGCCGATTTTGGTAGTTCATCATACACAGAGGCACTAGGTAGAGCTCTTATGATTGAGTCTACTCATCAGAGAGTGAACGCAGACAAGAAGAGGAAGCAGACTGATCGGACTTCCGGACAGATCCAGCAGGCACAGACTACGGGACAGCAGCAGAGCAGTTGCACTCAGATAGATCAAGGTTCTTCTGGGTCATTTAGACGTCCCCAGAAATCAGGATGATCTTCATCAGGACGTTTTCAGTCTTCTCAGCAGAATCAGAAACTATCCACCGGTGACTCTCACTGCAACCGATGTGGGTCCCGAGATCACATCACCTCTGCATGCACCCTGGGGCAGTCAGTTTGCTATTATTGCAAACTGCCTGGGCACTTGAGCCGAGACTGTTCGCTGAAGGCTCAGCATGTAGCTTCCGGGATTTCTGTTCCGGGAGGACAGTTTGGTCAGTCCGAGACTCAGCAAGGCGGGCCGAAAGCCCAATCTTCGCATCGTCAGTAGAGGACAGCTTCCCCTGCAGCAGCTGCATATGACATGCATGGGAAGGAGCATTCCGGTGTCCTTGTGGAGAACCCCACGGTATTCCGCCCTAGTGTTCTCCAGTACTATTCATCAAGAAGAAAGATGGTACTCTGAGGTTGTGCATCGATTATAGGCAGCTGAATGCAGTGACTATCAGAAATAAGTACCCCTTGCCACGGATTGAGAATTTATTTGATCAGCTTAGAGATACATCAGTGTATTCTAAGATAGATCTGCGGTCTGGATATCATCAGCTGAGAGTTAGAGATTCTGACATTCAGAAGACAGCATTTTGCACCAGATACGGACATTACGAGTTTTTGGTAATGCCATTTGGGCTTACCAATGCTCCTGCAGTATTTATGGATCTGATGAACCGTATCTTTCTGGAGTACCTAGATCAGTTTGTTATTGTGTTTATCGATGATATATTGATCTATTCGCGTTCCGAGGAGGAGCACGCGCAGCATCTTCGTATAGTCTTGGAGACTCTGCGACGACATCATCTGTATGCGAAGTTCAGTAAGTGTGCATTTTGGCTTCCCTCAGTTGGTTTTCTAGGACATGTGGTTTCTAGTCGAGGTATTTCAGTAGATCCTCAGAAGATCGAGGCTATCACCAGCTGGGAGCAGCCGAAGTCAGTCCAGGAGATCCGCAGTTTCTTGGGCTTGGCTGGATATTACCGACGATTCGTTGAGAGTTTCTCCAGCATTGCTATGCCGTTGACACGTCTGACCCGGAAGGGCGTGAAATTCACGTGGTCAGAGGCTTGCGAGACCAGCTTCCAGGAGCTGAAGCGGAGATTAGTATCAGCACCAGTTTTGGTTTTACCTTCTGGTGATGACGGATTCGTACTTTACACAGACACATCTCTTCAGAGCTTGGGCGCTGTTTTGATGCAGCACGGTAGGGTAGTCTCCTATGCTTCTCGTCAGTTGAAGGAGCATGAGAAGAACTACCCAGTACATGATTTAGAGCTAGCCGCTATTATCTTTGCTTTGAAGATTTGGCGACATCATCTTTATGGTATTACTTTCGAGATTCTTACTATCATAAGAGTCTCAAATATATTTTCACACAGAAGGAACTCAATCTCCGACAGAGGAGATGGATGGAGTTCCTGAAGGATTATGATTGTACTATTAGCTACCATCCGGGTAAAGCTAATGTGGTTGCTGATGCACTTAGCAGGAAGTCCAGAGGGACTTTAGCTTGCCACCGAGTTTTTAGTCACGGACTTGATTCAGGGATTCTCCGAGTTGGGCCTTGAGGAGCAGGGACGGACAAAGCAGGGTATTCTTGTTACCATGGTTGCTCAGTCGTCGATCAGGATGAGGATTCGAGAGGCCCAGGCCGGAGATCAGCATTTACAGTTCATTAGCAGCCAGATAGCTTCCGGACAGCAGACTGAGTTTACACGAGATGATGAGCGGATTGTTTATTTCCGAGGCAGATTATGTGTACCTCAGTCTCACCCGGTCATGGAGGAGTTACTTCAGGAGGCTCATCGTTCTAGATTTGCTATCCACCCAGGTGGGACCCGTATGTATCGGGATTTGAGGCGTTCCTATTGGTGGAATGGTATGAAGAAGGACATCGCGGAGTTTGTTGCTAGATGTCTTATCTGTCAGTAGGTGAAGGCTGAGCACCAGAGACCTGCTGGGTTACTTCAGAGGATCCCTATTCTAGAGTGGAAGTGGGAGCATATTACTATGGATTTTGTGGTAGGATTGCCTAGGACTCGACGAGGCCATGATGCGATTTGGGTAATCGTTGACCGATTAACCAAATCCGCACATTTTATAGCGATCCGGAAGACTGATTCTCTGGATCGATTAGCTGAGTTATACTGTCGAGAGATTATCAGGTTGCATGGTGTTCCTTTGAGCATTATATCGGATAGAGACCCACGGTTTACGTCCCGGTTTTGGCAGAGTCTGCAGCAGGCCTTGGGCACACAGCTCCGTTTCAGTACGGCATTCCATCCGCAGACAGATGGACAGTCAGAGCGGACCATTTAGACTTTGGAGGACTTGCTGAGGTCTTGCGTTATGGATTTCGGAGGCAGTTGGGAGGACCACCTGCCATTAGTGGAGTTCGTCTACAACAACAGTTATCATTCGGCTATCCAGATGGCACCGTTTGAGGCGTTGTATGGTAGGCCTTGTCGGACACCCGTCCTCTGGGAAGAGGTTGGGGAGGTCCAGTTGGTAGGACCTCAGAGAGCTCAGTAAGATGCAGAGTTAGTTCGCACTATCAGTTGGAGGATGTCAGAGGCTCAGGACCGTCAGAAGAGTTATGCTGATCAGAGACGGAGACCCCTGGAGTTCTCCATTGGTGATCATGTATTTCTTAGAGTTTCACCCACGAAAGGGGTGAAGAGATTTGGTCTTCGAGGTAAGCTAGCTCCATGATATATTGGGCCATTCCAGATCTTGGAGAGGATTGGAGCAGTAGCTTACCGTCTGGCGCTACCACCATCTCTAGCCGGCATTCATGATGTATTCCATGTATCTATGCTGAGGAGATACGTATCAGATCCGGCACATGTTCTGTCGGATATATCAGTTCCTATTCAGGTGGACGTTACTTACGAGGAGGTTCTGGTACGGATTCTGGACTGTAGAGAGCGTCACCTGCGAAACAAGACCATCCGACTGGTTAAAGTCGGATGGCAGCATCATTCTGACGAGGAGGCTACGTGGGAGCTGGAGGATACGCTCCGAACTCGATACCCCCATCTTTTTACTTGAGGTATGTGGGTTAGAGTTTCTTCAGCATTTATACTGCATGGTTATATTTCAGTGTTTGCTGTTGGTTATAGCAAAATTTGGGGACCAAATTTTTATTAGTAGGGGAGGATGTGAGATCTCGAAAAATTTAAATAATAGGGTTATTTGGGAAATAGCCTTATAAAATTTTTCCGGAATTTTAGAAATTTTCTGGGAATTTTTCGGAGCTCGTACGATGGGTTTTGAGGGGATCAATTACGGGTACAGATAAAACCTGTTTGGAATACCCGTTTAAGTGAGGAAAAGTTTTAATATAAATACTTTTCTTTTCTTATTTCTTTTCCCTAAACCTATCGCCGAACCCGAGCTTCTCTTCTTCCCCGTTCCCTTTCTCTGTTCTCTCCCTCTCTCGCGGATGAAGCAAATTCGATGGACTATCGGCGATCGTCGACCTCGACCCAGTGGAGCAGTCGCCGGACGGACTTCCGGCGATCGTCGATCTCGACCCAGGGGAGCAGTCGCCAATACAGATTCGGACGTGGGTGATTTTCTCCAGCCCTAGGTGAGAGCATTGATCTTCTCTCGGCGTCGTCGGCGCAGATCGGAGCTCGGAGCATAAAGGTTACGATCCTCTCCTCCTCTGGTTTCCTTCAATCTCCGATTTCTTTCTTCTCAGCCGAGTCTGCTGATCCTTTTCTTCCCCGATCGACGCCACTGGATCGACTCGGTGCCAACCCGATCGTCGGCGAGGGCTTCTACCAGAGGTTCGAGATAGGGGCTAGCTTCACCTGAGTCATATTCCTTGCATAACCGTGCCCTAGATCTCCTCTGTCAGCTCCGATCAGTCATCGCGAAGGCAGAGGTGTGCCCTTGCCGTAATCTTGAAGGTAAGGCATCGCCGATTTTTATTGATCCGATTGATTCCAATCTTGATCACACCTTGATCCGAATGGTAGGGGAGAAGTCCAGCAAGGAGGTTGTGTGTCCTGGAGGTGATCGATAGGGATCTTGGACCTTATCTTCCTTGCTACTGATTGAGGTCACGATTGAGGTAGATTAGGTTGTTGTTTGGATTATGTGATCTCCATTTCTTGATCTCACTTTGAGCTGATCCGTGAGTTTGTTCTTGAGCTATTGGGCAGAGTCTAGGGTTGTAAATGATCAGTGACTCCATCATCCTGATCCGATCCAGTGAGGATTTGTGAAGGTGATCTTGGTTTCCAGCAACTTCATTGGTTTCGGCAGAACCTACAAACCAGCAACATCTCCTTCTGGCAGCAATATTACTTGGTGCTGTGGATCAACAGGACAGTAGCTGGGAATTGAGGTAAGGTGTAGGGTAATTGTTTCATGTGTTGATGAATTAGATTCATGTATTGAATTAGGAATACATTGGATTAATCCATTATTAGTTGATACATGATGTGTAGATTTGAATTAGGGTTATGTTGATTTTGATTAGATTTAATTGCTTAGATTAAATTAATGGAATGATTAAGGTTAAGACAATTAACCCTAGTCAACTATTGGATTTAATCTAAGATTACATTTCTAATCTAAAAGGGGTAATTAGGGTTAGGGTAATTAACCCTAATTAACGGTTAGATTTAAATTAGGTAGGTTGAGATGATTTGATTAGGGTTTTGCCCTAATTTGTTATTAGGGATTTTATTTAGCTATTCTTTTGGATTTAGCTAAATAAAATATATATATATTATTTGACACAGGACTCTGATTCGAGACAGGCGTCTCGACCTTGGATTGCTTGATCGTACCTTCTATTTGAGGCGGGTACCCTTTGACTCATCTCTTGATAGTGTCTTATGATATGTGCAGTTTATATATACTTACTAGTGATTGGTAGATTTATCACTTTCCCGGTTATAGTTTATTCGATACTTGTAGGCGGGTACCCTTTGACTCATCTCTTGATAGTGTCTTATGATATGTGCAGTTTATATATACTTACTAGTGATTGGTAGATTTATCACTTTCCCGGTTATAGTTTATTCGATACTTGTAGGCGGGTACCCTTTGACTCATCTCTTGATAGTGTCTTATGATATGTGCAGTTTATATATACTTACTAGTGATTGGTAGATTTATCACTTTCCCGGTTATAGTTTATTCGATACTTGTAGGCGAGTACCCTTTGACTCATCTCTTGATAGTGTCTTATGATATGTGCAGTTTATATATACTTACTAGTGATTGGTAGATTTATCACTTTCCCGGTTATAGTTTATTCGATACTTGTAGGCGGGTACCCTCTGACTTATATTTTGATAATGTCTTATGATATGTGTAGCTTATATATACTTACTAGTGATAGATAGTAGATTATTCTCTCTCTTGGTCTTAGCTAGTTGATACCTATCACATGCTTCATCTACTAGTTGCTTTACTTCAGGATTGGATATTTTATCTCTTGCCATGTGTATATGTGTTCATAGAGATAGATGTTTTTATTGTGCTTCCCTCTATACTGGATTAGATGATAGATATGTTGGATATGTGATATTGGATTCATGTTGTTTATTATCCTTGTTATATATGTGTTTATCTTTTTGGCACCTACACATATGGAGGAGGATATGTCCAGGTATGACATACTGTAGCCGCATGCACCATATTGCATGATTGCATGCTGGGCGATTGACGACACCATTATTGTTGATCTCGTCGGCCGGCTACATGAGGGCCTGTACATAGCGTGACCACTGCATGGGTAGTGGCACAGCACTCAGGGTGTGTATGGCAAGTTGCTCGGTGGTGCACCGCCGGGGTGCTTCATGAGTAGCACGATACAGCGGGGTTGCAGCCGGGATCCCTCTCCGTCATCGCGTACCGGGAGTTGAGAGCATTGCGCTCCCTCACTATGTTTTGAGGTAGGAGGATAGGTGTACTCCGACAGCATCCCGTCCACTCGGTCACTCTTCAGGGGTAGTGACGGCAGAGTGCACGGTATCACAGCCCTACCCACGCGGTCTCACCATTGTGTGTGAGATACTGACTGGCGTCAGGGGTGACCATGTCATATTGCATCATATGCACAGATTGCATTTATTGTGATTGTTGCATATTGGATGATGCACTTGGGTGACTGCATATGATTGACATGCATACAGGATACATGCGTATTTGTTCTGACTATCTTTATCTGTGTATGTCCACAGTCATTCGCCCAAGCCTTGCAGGTGAGTACAGTTTATTTCAGTTATGCATTTCTTATTATTCTTGCTGTAAACTGTATTACGTGCTTCTGGTTACTCATTACAGTTTATTCAGCTATGCATACCTGTTATATTGTTAGGAGACTATACTGTAGGTCCTATGGTTTAGGAGACTATACCTTAGGATATTACTGGTAGTTATATGTTGCTGTACATATCTATTGGATTACCTGCTGAGTTCTTTGAACTCACCCCGTTGTTACTATTTTTCAGGTTGAGGCCGTCTGGAGAGATTCCAGTCGCTAGCCCCTTTGTCGCGAGGATTTCTAGATATCGGTTTCTGTATTCGCTTTTATACGTGTACTTGTGATGTGGGTTTGTATTGTGGACTTTATATCGAACATTCGGGTTTGTTACTTCGTTTTCCGCTGCGGATGTATTTTCATTACTTCGTGGATTTTGTTTTTCTTCGTTGTAGTGGAGTAGGATGTTTACATATATCTTCGAGGATTCTATATCGTTCTTTCTTTATATAACTGCGTGGATTGTTCATATTATATCTGTGTGGAAATGTTAAATATAACTGCATGGATTGTTTGTTATTTGTGTGTATTGTTCCGGCCGTGTGTGGCTGAGGTATAGAGATATATGTATTCTGGATTCATATTGTCACCCGTACAGGGGAGATGCTGCCGAAATTTCTTCGGACAGGGACTACTTGGGGCGTGACAGAAAATGGGTACCATCAAGAATTCTCGTGTCCTAATACACCTCAACAAAATGGAATAGTGGAAAGAAAAAAATAGAACTCTCTAAGAAGCCACTAGAACAATGCTTAATGAATACCAATTACCAAAATATTTCTGGGCAAAAGCTGTTAGTACAGCTTGCTATGTACAAAATAGGACAACAATAAACAAGAAATATAATAAAACTCCATTTGAAATTTACCTTAGTAAATTACCTAATATTAAATATTTAAATATATTTGGATGTCCTGTTTACATATTAAATACAAGAGAATATTTAGGAAAATTTATCTTAAAGTAGAAAATTAAATCTTTGTAGGGCACTCCCTAAATAGTAGAGGATATAGAGTTTACAATAAATTCACTCTAAGAATTGAGGAAATAAGTAATGTAAAATTCAATGAAATTACTAACTCTAAAGAATCTAACTCAACTTAATCTCATTATCAACCAATTGATTTCGTTAGAGCAAGCACTGATTTAGGGGAAGTAAGTAAAAACCCAATAGACGAATATGAAGATGAACAAAATCAACCATGAGAAAATGAACAAACATAAATTAAGCCTAGAACAATAAGAGTTTGCTCAGACTGTAACAACCACCCTTCTTACTACTACTCTCTAAGGGCGACCGTTACCTAACTCCACTCTACTTACTAGTGTCACTTATGCCATTATTAGCGACACTTAGATTTATCACGGTTCAGAGAAATTCCTACCGAAAAATTTCGGCAGAGTCTCCCCTGTACCGGTGACCAAATCTATAATACACAAGATATATATACACAGCCACATGCGGCTGGATCACAATTTATTCACAACCACGCAGTAATAAATCATATCATAATCAAAAGCTAATCTAGCAACATGAACTAAACTCAATCTCCCAGAATGAAGCATAATAAGCTACAATGCACATCAAACTCAATCATAACTCATAATTTCATAACAGAAATAAGGAAAATGAACTAGACATAAACTCTAAATAAATAAGTCTTGCTAGTCCCCTCTGGACCTCTCCATAGTTCAGTCACCACACACATCCATCATCACCACCACCCTGTCGCCTCCCTTTATATCTTAGCTTTTCCTTTATCTGCAGTAGGAGGAAAGAAAACAAGATCTATAAGCGAAAACGCTTAGTAAGTACTAATCTATCTCACAAAACTCGAAATGCATAAATGCTGAAACTGAAATAATAAAGCTATCTGCATGTGCTCATGGTATACAGAAAATGGACGGAATACAAATCATACTCAGTATCAAGCAGGATAACAAGAAACTAACACTGTAAACTTAGAATCAAAGAAACTAACCATTCTTATTTATTCTAAGCTTGGAACTTATTTCATTTCTTATATCCTTGTATTAGAAATTAATCTTTTAATTTCTATCTTTTACTTTCTTCTTCTTTCTTTCTTCCTTCTTACTTAACTTTTCTTTTCTTTGGTTTTCTTTTCTTGGGCCCAGGCCTAGTACCAACTCATGCGCGTTCCCTAATAGGTTGGGGTTGCGAGCCACCAATCCTAAAAGAGCAAACCTCGGTCTACCAGGGCCAAGACCTCGGAAATGGTCACCTGGATTTGTTTAACGACAAGCTCTTAGATGTCGGGTACTAGCCTCTTGCTTTACTTACTTATTATCTTTCTTATTCTGGAAATTAAAAGGAAATGCCTTGACATTTAATTAAGCTCTTAATGTGCTTATAATCCAAAATTACTTTTCAAAATGGTTCAGAATTTCTAAAACATGGTAGTAGCATGGAAAAGTCTAATTCTGCATGCTTAAATTAAGTGGCACATAAATCTCAAGCTACATACTTTAAGATCGCATGCATATAAATTCTTCATGCACAAAAATACGCTAAATCTGTACACATGCTTATCATCACTAAAACTTACTGAAGCTTAAAATCTGTATAAACTTGTTGTAAAGAAAACTCATACTTTCACAAGGCAACAGAAATCAAAACTTGTTGCAACTAACTGTAGTGCCACGGCAGTAACTAAAGCTCTAAACAAAACAATCTAATAAAATTGTTCTTATTCCTCCTATAGCAATGAAATTGAATCTAAAATCACATGCTCAGTTCTGTACATGTTTGTATATAAATTCTTCACGCTAAATCATTAAATTTGCTACTAGAAACTAAAGAGGTAATAACAACATATCTTCATGCTCTCCATCTGCTATGGAAGAAAACCAAAAATTCCAGCAAACTCCAAAGGAGAAAACTTTGGAATTAAACATTCCTTAAACATTCTTTACAGTAGCAATGAACTAAAAAGGAACCTATATTTCTAGCAACCATATCCGGTTACAGCAGGTTCCAAAGCAAGTAACTAAAATCCCTAACCTATACCATCTTTCCTTTCTTTGTTCCCATTTGAGGCTCACGGCAACAACCTCAAAACCAAATCCGAACTGCAATGGAAGCAAAGAAAACCAATCGAAGCTCGGAACTACTCGGCACGGCAAAAACCGAAGCAAGGAAAACAAATCGAAGCTCGGAGCAACTCCTACCGCAGGTGAGTAGTACTTACACTTGCTTTTAGGACTTACAACCAGAAGGAGAAATTTAGGGGTTCGGATGGAGCTTGAAGATCTCGGTCCCTTCTCGTCCGTGCGTTCACCTTGCCGAGAGTTCTCTCGGATGTGTGCCGAACCCTCGGAGGAAGAAGCTCGTCGGCCGCCAGAGTTAAGCCCTAAGCCGGCTTTCCTCGTTTCCACCGCGAGAGGGGAAGAATCGCCCCGCCGCTGTCGCGAGAGAGGAGAGGAGATTCGGGAGAAAAAGAAAAATAACCTAATCCCTCCTAACTTAACCTTTTATAACTAGGTCTAACTTTAAACTTTGGGTTCTCATTATAACTCAACTATATTCGCTTCGTACTTGGTTAACAAAACGAGCATAGCTCAGTTGGTTGGGCCGTGTCCGGTTGGGTCGGTCCGACCCGAGGTCGTGGGTTCGAGCTTCGGTTTTGACAAATTTCTTTCTTTTTGTAAACATACTAAACGACTTCCAAAAATTACGTAAAAATACTCTAAAAATTTCTAAAAATCTCTAGAATATTTTAAAAGTATTTCCAAATATTTTTATGGACTTTTAGAACTTGAAATAGGGAAAATTGGGTCGTTACAATCCCCCATACCTTATAAAAAGTTCGTCCTCGAACTTAGAATAGCTCTGGATACTTCTGTCTCATACTGTCCTCCCGCTCCCAAGTGATTTCCTCGTGCTTCTGGTTCTGCCAGACGACCTTCACTAGTGGTACTTCTTTTTTTCTCAATCTCTTGACTACTCTGTCCACTATCTGTGTAGGTCTGCTCTCATAACTAAGATCCTCTTGGATCTGCACTGACTGAGGCTGAATCACTTGGCTCGGGTCATGGAGACACTTCTTTAGCATAGAGACATGAAACACATTGTGTATTGCTGACATGTCTTGTGGTAAGTCCAGCCTGTAAGCTACTTTCCCAATCCTCTCTATGATCAGGTATGGTCCTACATAGCGAGGACTTAATTTGCCCTTCTTGCCAAACCTCATCACTCCCTTCATAGGAGCGACCTTGAGGAAAACTGAATCTCCTACTTGGAATTCCAATGGCCTATGGCGTGTGTCAGCATAACTCTTCTGTCTGCTCTGGGCAGTCTCAATTCTCTGTCTGATTTTCTGGATTGCTTGAGTAGTCTCATCTATCACCTCTGTCTGAATGACCAACTCTGCTTCTATCTCTTTTCTCTCTCCTGCTTCTTGCCAACATATGGGTGATCTGCATTTCCTGCCATATAGTGCTTTATAAGGTGCCATCTTAATGGTAGCCTGATAGCTATTGTTGTAAGCGAATTCAGCTAAGCACAAATACTTGCACCAACTTCCTTTGAAATCTAGCGCACAAGCTCTGAGCATGTCTTCTAAAATCTGATTCACTCGCTCTGTCTGTCCATCAGTCTGTGGATGGAAAGCTATGCTGAACTTGAGTTTGGTGCCTAGTGCATTCTGAACGCACTCCCAAAAATGTGAGGTGAAGCGCCCATCTCTATCAGAAACGATAGATTTAGGAACTCCATGAAGTCTGACTACCTCTTTAACATATAGCTGGGCCAACTGCTCTATGGAGTGGGACACCTTGATGGCTAGGAAGTGAGCAGACTTGGTCAATCGGTCTACTATTACCCATATCGCATCATATCCATTGGTGGTTCTTAGAAGACTTGTTATGAAGTCCATGGAAATGTCTTCCCATTTCCATTCTGGTATTGGAAGAGGCTGAAGAACTCCTCCTGGTCTCTGGTGTTCTGCTTTGACTCTCTGGCATGTCAAGCAGGTACTGACATACTTAGCTACATCTCTTTTGAGTCCTGACCACCAAAACCTCTGTTTCACATCTTGGTACATCTTGGAAGACCCAGGATGCATGGAATATGGTGTACTGTGAGCTTCCTCTAGGATCTTCTTCCTCAGTTCCTCATCATTGGGCACGCAAATGTGACTCCCCTGATAAAGAATTCCGCTATCTGTCACTCTAAACTCTGAGTTGTCTTCTTTCTGTATCCCCTGCTTGATCTTCTGGATGTCCGGATCTTCGCTTTGCTTTCTCTGTATCTCCACAAGCAATGTAGACTCTAAGGTCAATGCAGAGAGCTGTCCTTCGATAATTTCAAGCCCAAAATTTGACAACTCCTTCTGCAGTGGCAGGGCTAGTGATGATAAAGACATCAGTGATGCACTAGATTTTCTGCTGAGTGCATCTGCCACTTTGTTAGCTTTGCCTAGATGGTAGAGAATTTCACAGTCATAATCTTTGACCAACTCCAGCCACCTACGCTGTCTCATGTTTAAGTCCTTCTGAGTGAAGAAGTACTTAAGACTCTGATGATCTGTGAAAATTCTACACTGGACTCCATACAAATAATGTCGCCAGAGTTTAAGTGCAAAAACTACAGCTGCCAGCTCGAGATCATGAGTAGGGTAGTTCTTCTCATAGTCTTTGAGTTGTCTGGAAGCCTAAGCTATGACTTTTCCTTCTTGCATGAGTACAGCTCCTAAACCCATCTTGGAAGCATCACTGTAGATGTCGAAACTCTTGTCACTCTGTGGGACTGTCAGAATGGGAGCACTGATCAATCTCTTCTTTAGCTCTTGGAAGCTCTGCTCACATTTATCTGACCATTTGAATCTCTTGTTCTTTCTGGTGAGGGTTGTTAGTGGAGAAGCTATCCTGGAAAAATCCTCCACGAACTTCCTGTAGTACCCTGCTAAACCAAGGAAACTTCTGATCTCTTTGACGTTCTTGGGTCTACTCCAGTTGTTGACCGCTTCCACTTTGGCTGGATCCACTTGAATGCCTTCCTTAGAAATTATGTGACCTAAAAACGCCACCTGATTTAACCAGAACTCGCACTTGGAGAATTTAGCATAAAGCTGCTTTTCTGCAGTACTATCCTCAAGTGCGTGTCATGCTCCTCTGGGGTCCTTGAATAGACCAGAATGTCATCGATGAATACAATGACAAATTTGTCAAGATACTCTCTGAACACCCTGTTCATTAAGTCCATGAAGACCGCAGGTGCATTGGTCACTCCAAATGGCATAACTACAAACTCGTAGTGTCCATATCTGGTTCTGAACGCCGTTCTGGGTATATCTCTTTCTTTCACCTTCAGCTGATGGTACCCAGAGCGCAGGTCTATCTTTGAGAACACCGTCGCTCCTCTTAACTGATTAAATAAGTCATCGATCCTGGGAAGGGGGTACTTGTTCTTGATCGTCACTTGATTCAAAGCTCTGTAATCTATGCACATCCGCATTGTCCCATCTTTCTTCTTGACAAACAACACAGGAGCTCCCCAAGGTGAGTGACTAGGGCGAATGAAGCCTTTGTCCAGTAACTCCTGTAGTTGCTCTTGTAACTCCTTCAGCTCTGCTGGAGACATGCGATACGGAGCTTTCGAAATTGGACCGGTTCCAGGAACCAATTCAATCTCAAATTCCACCTCTCTGTTGGGAGGTAGTCCAGGTAGCTCTTCTGGAAATACTTCTAGATACGGACCTCCTCCTGCTTGAGTCCCTTCTGCTCTTCTGCCTTTACTATGTATGCAAGAAAACCTGCACACCCTTTAGCTAACATCTGGTGTGCTGCTAGGGATGAGAGGAGCTTCTGGGTCTTCCTCCTTGGCACTCCGGTGAACTCAAAAGTTGGCTCACCTTCTGGAGTAAAAATTACTTTCTTTCTGCGGCAGTCCACTGAGGCACTGTACTTGCTGAGGAAATCCATACCAAAAATGATATCGAAGTCCTGCATGGCGAGGACTATTAGATTTACATATAATTCTCGGTCTGCAATTCTAACCAGTACAGCTCGAAGCCACTGATTGGATTCCATGACTTCCCCAGAAGGTAGGGTTGTCAGGAACTTGGAGTTCATACTTTCTGTAGGCACCTGTAAACTACTGGCAAAAGGTATCGATACAAAAGAATGGGTCGCCCCAGTGTCAAATAGTACAGTAGCTATGTGCTGGAAAATAACTACTTGACCTGTTACGACCGTGGAGGCACTAGCAGCTTCTTCTTTGGTGAGGGAGAATACTCTGGCACCATCAAAGGCTGGAACTGGTGGGGCTTCTAACCTTCCTTGACTGATGTAGGGTCCCTCCAATGCCGCTCCCATGTGGTGCAACTGTGCAGGCTGGCCTCCATATTGCAATGGTTGTGGTTGAGGTGCTTTGAATTTGTTAGAACACTCTTTAGCCATGTGTCCCTCCTGACCACAGGAGTAACATCCAGTTTTACCCAAAAGGCAGGCTCCTGGGTGTATTCTCCCACATTTGGGACAGGGAGGGAACTTGGTCTGCTTGTTTGCTGGTCCTCCCTTCTGGCCACCTCCTGTGTTCCACTGCTTCCTTTTACCTTTGCCTCTCCAGTTCTGCTTACTTGACTGTGACTTCTGGCTTCCTGCTGTCTTGTCCTCTGTCTTCACTGACTGATGTTGTGTTCGCTGTGCTTTGATGTTGTTCATGTAATGTTCAGCGATTAATGCTCTACTGATCAATTCTTCGCCAGTCTGGGGCCGATGAGCTCCACTGCTCACATTCAGTGCTATCTGTGGTCTCAGCATTCTGAGCATCAGCCTGACTCGCTCCTTCTCTGTACTCACTAGCTCTGGACAGAGACGAGCTAGCCTGTTGAACTTCTTGGCTGCTTCTTCCACTGACAAGTCACCTTGTTTGAACTCTATAAACTCCTCGTAGTGCTTGTTGGTAATCTGCAGGTGGAAGAACTCTTCATAGAACTCTGACTGGAAATCTGCCCAGGTCATCTGATCAGCTGCTCTCTTGGTCTTTATCCTCTCCCACCACATACGAGCATCTCCAGACAGACAGAAAGAGGCGCACTTGACCTTCTCGACTTCTGGCCAGTCAAGAAGCTCCATAGTGCTCTCTAGTGTTTTAAACCAAGCCTGGGCATCCCAGGGCTCAGTCGTGCCTGAGAAGCTCTCTGGTTTCAGCTTTAGCCACTGTATAAGGTAAGCTTCTGGTCTCTGGGGTGCTGTGACGGTTCCCTGAGTAGCTGGTGGAGTCTCAGTTACCACTGGGGTCTCTGCAGTGACAACTGGAGGAGGGGGAGGAACTGCTTGCTGGTTTGCCATCAGATTGGCAATCACTTGCTGCTGCTCTGCTACTTTCCTCTGGAGCTGAGCAACCACTTCAGAAAGGTTGGGCTCAGTTGCTCTAGGCACTTCGTTCCCTTGAGCTGGTTCCTCAGTGTGAGTAGCACGTGGACGTCCTCTTCTTGCCATCTAATTATGAAAGGTAAAGGCTTGATATCTTACTTTAACCCTTCTAATCATACTTAAATATGAATAAAGAAAAGGGAAACTAAATCTTTGATCTTACTTAAGTACAAAAACAAACAAGTACTCTATACTGTAGTTAATAATAAGGAAAGCAGAATAAAGAAAGGATTTAAATACTTTCTTACTTGGAGACGGCAAGGATGATGCTGATGTGTGTGTGATGCTGGAGAATGGAACACTGCTCTGATACCAACTGTAACAACCACCCTTCTTACTACTACTCTCTAAGGGCGATCGTTACCTAACTCCTACTCTACTTACTAGTGTCACTTATGCCATTATTAGCGACACTTAGATTTATCACGGTTCAGAGAAATTCCTACCGAAAAATTTCGGCAGAGTCTCCCCTGTACCGGTGACCAAATCTATAATACACAAGATATATATGCACAGCCACATGCGGCTGGATCACAATTTATTCACAACCACGCAGTAATAAATCATATCATAATCAAAAGCTAATCTAGCAACATGAACTAAACTCAATCTCCCAGAATGAAGCATAATAAGCTACAATGCACATCAAACTCAATCATAACTCATAATTTCATAACAGAAATAAGGAAAATGAACTAGACATAAACTCTAAATAAATAAGTCTTGCTAGTCCCCTCTGGACCTCTCCATAGTTCAGTCACCACACACATCCATCATCACCACCACCCTGTCGCCTCCCTTCATATCTTAGCTTTTCCTTTATCTGCAGTAGGAGGAAAGAAAACAAGATCTATAAGCGAAAACGCTTAGTAAGTACTAATCTATCTCACAAAACTCGAAATGCATAAATGCTGAAACTGAAATAATAAAGCTATCTGCATGTGCTCATGGTATACAGAAAATGGACGGAATACAAATCATACTCAGTATCAAGCAGGATAACAAGAAACTAACACTGTAAACTTAGAATCAAAGAAACTAACCATTCTTATTTATTCTAAGCTTGGAACTTATTTCATTTCTTATATCCTTGTATTAGAAATTAATCTTTTAATTTCTATCTTTTACTTTCTTCTTGTTTCTTTCTTCCTTCTTACTTAACTCTTCTTTTCTTTGGTTTTCTTTTCTTGGGCCCAGGCCTAGTACCAACTCATGCGCATTCCCTAATAGGTTGGGGTTGCGAGCCACCAATCCTAAAAGAGCAGACCTCGGTCTACCAGGGCCAAGACCTCGGAAATGGTCACCTGGATTTGTTTAACGACAAGCTCTTAGATGTCGGGTACTAGCCTCTTGCTTTACTTACTTATTATCTTTCTTATTCTGGAAATTAAAAGGAAATGCCTTGACATTTAATTAAGCTCTTAATGTGCTTATAATCCAAAATTACTTTTCAAAATGGTTCAGAATTTCTAAAACATGGTAGTAGCATGGAAAAGTCTAATTCTGCATGCTTAAATTAAGTGGCACATAAATCTCAAGCTACATACTTTAAGATCGCATGCATATAAATTCTTCATGCACAAAAATACGCTAAATCTGTACACATGCTTATCATCACTAAAACTTACTGAAGCTTAAAATCTGTATAAACTTGTTGTAAAGAAAACTCATACTTTCACAAGGCAACAGAAATCAAAACTTGTTGCAACTAACTGTAGTGCCACGACAGTAACTAAAGCTCTAAACAAAACAATCTAATAAAATTGTTCTTATTCCTCCTATAGCAATGAAATTGAATCTAAAATCACATGCTCAGTTCTGTACATGTTTGTATATAAATTCTTCACGCTAAATCATTAAATTTGCTACTAGAAACTAAAGAGGTAATAACAACATATCTTCATGCTCTCCATCTGCTATGGAAGAAAACCAAAAATTCCAGCAAACTCCAAAGGAGAAAACTTTGGAATTAAACATTCCTTAAACATTCTTTACAGTAGCAATGAACTAAAAAGGAACCTATATTTCTAGCAACCATATCCGGTTACAGCAGGTTCCAAAGCAAGGAACTAAAATCCCTAACCTATACCATCTTTCCTTTCTTTGTTCCCATTTGAGGCTCACGTCAACAACCTCAAAACCAAATCCGAACTGCAATGGAAGCAAAGAAAACCAATCGAAGCTCGGAACTACTCGGCACGGCAAAAACCGAAGCAAGGAAAACAAATCGAAGCTCGGAGCAACTCCTACCGCAGGTGAGTAGTACTTACTTGCTTTTAGGACTTACAACCAGAAGGAGAAATTTAGGGGTTCGGATGGAGCTTGAAGATCTCGGTCCCTTCTCGTCCGTGCGTTCACCTTGCCGAGAGTTCTCTCGGATGTGTGCCGAACCCTCGGAGGAAGAAGCTCGTCGGCCGCCGGAGTTAAGCCCTAAGCCGGCTTTCCTCGTTTCCACCGCGAGAGGGGAAGAATCGCGCCGCCGCTGTCGCGAGAGAGGAGAGGAGATTCGGGAGAAAAAGAAAAATAACCTAATCCCTCCTAACTTAACCTTTTATAACTAGGTCTAACTTTAAACTTTGGGTTCTCATTATAACTCAACTATATTCGCTTCGTACTTGGTTAACAAAACGAGCATAGCTCAGTTGGTTGGGCCGTGTCCGGTTGGGTCGGTCCGACCCGAGGTCGTGGGTTCGAGCTTCGGTTTTGACAAATTTCTTTCTTTTTGTAAACATACTAAATGACTTCCAAAAATTACGTAAAAATACTCTAAAAATCTCTAGAATATTTTAAAAGCATTTCCAAATATTTTTATGGACTTTTGGAACTTGAAATAGGGAAAATTGGGTCGTTACACAGACCACCCAATTGAACAAATTATAGATGACCCAGACCTAAGAGTTTAGACTAGATCATCTTTATCTTTAATTTCCAAAATTGAATCCAAAATAGTAGAAGAATCCTTACTTGACCCAGACTGGATCATAGCCATACATGAAGAACTAGCCTAGTTTGCAAGAAATGAAGTTTGAGATTTATTAACATTACCTAATAATAAAAAGGTAATAGAAACAAAATGGGTATTTAGAAATAAATTAAGTGAAAATGAAAAAATTATTAGAAACAAGGCTAGACTAGTAGATAAAGGGTTTAGTCAAGTAGAGGGATGATATGGGTTATGATAAGCTGGCATGTTGGATGACGTTGGGGTTAGGGTCGAGAGAAAAAGGAGAGGCCCATAGTGGGGTGAATATATGATTAATAGGATAATGACTAACCAAATAAAAGGTTTTTTGTAGGTGCTCGGTCAGGCGAGGCTCGATCGAGCTAGAGCTTATAGTATATTACCGGTAGACCGAAGATCGAGCGAGCACCAATGTGCTTATATGCGCTTGGTCGGATAAAGCCCAACTGAGTTTTAGGGCACTTAGCCTTATAGAACTTATAGTATATTACCAGCTAAGGGAAAGCTGAGCGAGCACCAATGTGCTTATATGTGCTCGGCCAGATAAATCCCGACCGAGCTTAAAGGCACTTAGCCTTATAGAGCCTTTAGTATATTACTGGCCAAGCGAAGGTTGAGCGAGCACCAATGTGATTATATGCGCTCGGCCAGACAAAGCCCGATCGAGTTCAAAGGCACTTAGCTTTATACAGCCTTTAGTATATTACCGGCCGAGCGAAGACCGAGCGAGCACCAATGTGCTTATATGCGCTCAGTCATACAAAGCCTGACAGAGCTTAAAAGCACTTAGCCTTATAGAGCCTTTAGTATATTACCAGCCGAGTGAAGGCTAAGTGAGCACCAATATGTTTATAATGTGCTCGGCCGAATAAAGCTCGACTGAGCTTAAAGGCACTTAGCTTTATACAGCCTTTAGTATATTACTGGCTGAGTGAAGGCTGAGTGAGCACCAATGTGCTTATATGCACTTGGCCAGGCAAAGCCTGACCGAGATTTAGGGCACTTAACCTTATAAAGCATTTGGTATATTCTGGATCAAAACATGCTTAACAAAAGATATTCTCAATATATATATGATCGGCTTGAATGACCGGCCGAGATATGCTTAAGAGAAGGTATTCTCAATATATATATGTCCGAACGAGACATGCTTGGCATAAGCTTAGCAAATTTGGCAGGAAATATTCTCTAGAAACTTCTTCAGTTATGGGAACATATTCCTGTTCACACTTCATCGGGAATATGAGTCATAAATGACAAAAGAGGTACATATGGGTATAAAAAATATTCCTTAAAGGATTATTGCACGAAGCCTAAAGGGTGACTTCATCTTCTAACAAACTCTAACAAACTGGTGACCACCTCATGACTACAGAGGTTATATGAGATAGTATAAAAGGAGGATCCTCTCCGTTGGAAAGGTACATAAACTCTAGCATCCAAAACTCTATTTCTAAATACTTTCATGGTTGTACTTCTTCTTCTGCTTCTTCCACCTTTGAGAGAGGAACTGACTTGAGCGTTGGAGGGCCTAGCAGGGATCCCCACCCCAGTCTTAGGTCACTAACGCTTTGTTGGTTCATCTCACTGTGCGTAGGATCGTTGAGGAGCTCTTTCGGATCTTTAAGAGTTCATCATCTTTGAAACCCCCTTGCACCAGAGCCAGCGCACCACCTCGCAGATTTCAGACAAGATCAAATTTATCACCGTCTGTGGGAATCTTCACCTAGATCTGAAGCTACGAGATGGAAGAGGCTAGAAAACCTAACACCGTAACCATGACACAAGAAGATCTGGAGTTGCTCATCAATGCTAGAGTACAGAAGCTATGGTAGCAATAACAGCAAGTCAATACTAGTGGTACATTGCCCATGGCTCCAAATCCGGCAATATCAACAACTGCTTGTCAAAGGGAGAGAAGAGGTGAGGAAGGGGATCCTGCTTGCTTGTTTCCTACTCCTCTCTCCCCAAACCAACATCCTCAAGTATTTCTTCGCACGCCTATTGAGCAAGGAGGACGGAGGGATGCTCCCTAAGAATCTTTTGGAGAAGTGCCTATGTGGGATAAACATAAAGGGAAGATCGTAGCCAGCGATAGTTCTCCTGAGATGATCGTTACTCCATTCTCTCAACGAGTATTGGATGATCCTCTGCCGAAGCATTATCAAAACCTAAATATCAGAGAATATTCTAGAGCAACCGATCCAGAAGATCATCTTCTTAAATCTAAGAATGCTGCTCTTTTGCAACAATTCATTGATGGTGTCAAATGTCAAATGCTCCTTACTACCTTTGGAGGAGCAGCTCAGAGGCAGTTTAAGCGGCTACCAAATAATTCTATTTGCTGCTTCAAGGATTTTCACAAGGTATTTTTTTCATCATTTCTCTAGCAACTAGCAATATCACAAGATCCCCTGAAGTCTCTTTTCAATTAAATAGGGGCCAAAGGAATCTAGTAGAGCCTATATTAAGAGGTTCAATCAGGTAGTCATAGATGTACCTACAGATACCACTGAAATCTTGATAAGTGTCTTCTCTCAAGGGCTTAATGATAATGATTTCTTTAAAGATTTGGTCAGAAACTGTCCGACCAATTTTGATTTATTGATCAAACGAGCAACTGAGTTCATCAATGTGGAGGAAGCTCAAGCTACTCGAAGGAAAGAGGTTGCTCCCACTCTCACTCTAAATGTGGATCGTCCGGTGCTGCCTGCTCAGCCACCCAGAGGGCCTAGCGCAGTTCCTCCCCTAGGGCATCCTGAACCTCGACCTCAAGCTGTAACAGCCCAATTTTCCCTATTTCAAGTTCTAAAAGTCCATAAAAATATTTGAAAATGCTTTTAAAATATTCTAGAGATTTTTAGGGATTTTTAAAGTATTTTTACGTAATTTTTGGAGGTCGTTTAGTAGGTTTACAAAAAGAAAGAAGTTTTGACAAAAAAACGTTGAAGGTGAGACTCGAACCCAAGACCTCCGGCCGGACCTGACCCAACCGGACGCAGCCAACCAACTGAGCTACGCGGGTTTTTGTTAACCAAGTATGGAGAGAAATATATTTAAGGTATAGTTATAATGGAAAACCCTAGTTTTAAAAAGACCTAAATTTTTTCCCGAACCCAAAAGTTTCTTCTCCTCCTTCACGCGACGGCGCTGCTTGGGCGGAAACACAGCGGAGGCTAGGGCTTCATTTCGGCGATCGGTGGAGGGTTTTTTCCGAGAGATTTCTTCATCTTCACAATCCTCTCGGCAAGGAGAAGACGTGGGAACAAGAAGAGGTCGGATAACTCGAGTTATCCGAACCCTAGAAGCCTCTTCTCTTCGGTTGTAAGTTCTAAAAGCAAGGGTAAGTACTACTCACCTGTGGTAGGAGTAGCTCTGAACGTTAGGTTTTCGTTTTCCTTGCTCACGGAATTTGTAGTGCCGAATAGATGATGCTAGGGTTGTTATTCATTCTTTCCTTCAGTTGCTACTAGGTATTCTGCCATGCATTCTATGTTTCGGTTTGTTTCCTTGCTTTCCCTGTGTTTGGGTCATACTGTACATATCGCCCAGTTCATGTTTGCTACTGTGAGGTTCAAGGAAGGATATAAATGGTTTTAAAAAGCCCCTGCCGTGAGTTCATTAAGGATACAAGAGGGGAAAGGTTTAGGGTTTGATATGTAGCTGTCTTGTGCTATTAGTTCCCTTATACTGTGTAGATTGTAGCATTTCTTGCTTATACTGTTAATTTCCTTATGCAGTTAAGTGATAGCATGTTCTGCCTATGCTGTTAGTTCTTTATACCATGCAGATTAGAGCATTTCCTGCCATAGTATTTCTGTTTTCGAATTTTTTTTTATGTCCGAACAGCCTCTAGTCCCAGCACCTAGTTATGTTTTAAGCATGTCTTTAGCACTTCAGTGTTGTACCCTTGTGTATCTACCTGCTGCCCATAAATTCCAGCAAGTTTGTCTTTCTTTTGGGACTATGCAGATGGGCATAAACAACCTTGTTATAACAATTCAGAGTTAGCTTATTTTGCTACCTTATCTAGCATTCCAGTGTTTAGTTTCTTTGCATTTCAGTTGCTTAGTTTCCTTTGCATTTCAACATGCGATTCAGTTTCGGAATTTCACAGCTTTGTTTTAAGTAGAAAAGTTTCTTAATAAGCATGAGTAGTTCCTTATCCAAGGACAGCCCTTTATTTAGTTAGAATGGGTTTAACATTTTCCTTGCTACTCAAAAAGGCAAGAACAGCCTTTTAATTAGTTAGAATGGTTTAGCATTTTCCTTGCAACTCAAAGGGCAAAAACAACCCTTATTTAGTTAGAAGGGCAGCCTTTATTTAAAGTAGGCAGTATTAGAATAGCATGAGCAGTATTAGTTTTTAATTCTGTTTCATTCGCAGATTTTTAATGATTCACGTGTGCAGATTTTTGTTATTCACATGTGCAGATTTTTAGTATTCATATGAACAGATTTTAGCATATAGTAGCATGCTGATTTTTGTTTCCCTTTGCTTTAAGATGTGCATGAACAGATTATAACATATAGTAGTATGCTGATTTTTGTTTCCCTTTACTTTAAGATATGCATGAACAGATTTTAGCATATACATGTATGCACATAGCATTTAGTTTGGACTTTCCTTGCTATAATGAGCAGCTATAAGTAAGAAAAAGACCAAGGTCTAGTTAAAAAGAGATAACAAGTAAATTAAAGTAAGAGGCTAGTACTCGACTTCCGAGGTTGTCGTTAAACAAATCCAGGTGACCGTTTCTGAGGTCTCGGCCCTGGTAAGACCGAGGTCTTTACCCTGTGGGACTACAGCAGTCTCTATTAGGGAGTGCGTATAAGATGGTACTAAGGTTGGGCCCAAAGAAAAAGAAGAAGAAAGAAAAGTAAAAGTAAAAGAAATTAAAAGATTAATTTCAAGTATAAAGCTATAATGAAATGAAGCAAGTATCACCTATGTTTAGAATCAACAGAAGTTTAGTTTCTTTATTTCTAAGCATACAGCATTTGTTTCATTACTTTCTTATTAGTTTAGTGAGCATGTTTAGTATTATTTCCAGTATTCAGCTTTATTCTTGTATATCATGAGTATGCAGTTTATTTGAGTACTTTGATATTAGATGAGCATGAGTAAATTTCTTTTAGCATTTCAGTTTCAGTATCGTTTGCATTTTTATGCACTTCGAGTTTTTGTGAAATAGTATAGTACTTACTAAGTGTTTCGCTTATAGATCTATTTTTCCTCCTACTGCAGATAAAGGAAAAGCTAAAATATGAAAGGAAGGCGACAAGGTGGTGGTGATGAAGGTGTGTGATGACTGGACTATGGAGAGATCCAGAGTTTGCTGGCAAATTGTCAAGACTCTTCTGTTTAGAGTTCTTTTAGTTTCTTTAAATATTATTATGAGTTGAGATTGTAATTAAGTTTATTCCGCACTTGTAGTTGGGTCCTATTGTTAGAGTGATATAGTTGTTTGCTATTGCTAGAGTAGTTTCCTTCTTCTTATTGTGTTATTATACTGCGTGGTTGTGAAAAAAAGTATGTTCCAGCCGCCTGTGGCTATGTATATAGTGTCTGTATGGTTGATTTGGTCACCGGTACAGGGGAGACTCTGCCGAAATTTTTCGGTAGGACTTCCTCTGGGGCCGTGATAAATCTAAGTGTTGCTAATATTAGCATAAGTGACACTAGTAAGTAGAGTAATAGTTAGGTAACGGTCATGCTTAGAGAGTAGTAGTAAGAAGAGTGGTCATTATAGTTGGTATCAGAGCCAGGTTCCATTCTCCAGCATCACACACACATCAACATCAACCTTGCCGTCTCCAAGTAAGAAAGTATTTAAATTCTTTCTTTATTCTGCTTTCCTTATTATTAACTGCAGTATAGAGTATTTGTTTTTGAATGCTTAAGTAAGATAGAAGATTTTGTTTCCCTTTTCTATATTCATATATAAGTATGATTAGAAGGGTTAGAGAAGCTATCAAGCCTTTTCCTCTGCATAATTAGATGTCAAGAAGAGAACGTCCCCGTACCGTTCATACTGAGGACCAAGTTCAGGAGAACGAAGAGCCCAGAACCCCAGGGCCTATTCTCTCTGAAGTTGTTGCTCAACTTCAGAGACAAGTAGCGAGCAGCAGCAAGTGATTGCCAATCTAATGGTCAATCAGAAGCCAGCTCCTCCCACTCCCCCAACCATTAATGTGGAGACCCCAGTGGTGACTGAAGTCCTATCGGTTGCCCTAGAAGTCGCCACAACACCTAGAAGACAAGAAGCATACCTCATCCAGTGGCTGAAGCTGAAACCAGAAAGATTCTCAGGCACGACTGAGCCCTGGGATGCCCAAGCTTGGTTCAAGATACTTGAGAGCACAATGGAGCTTCTTGACTGGCCAGAAGTCGAGAAGGTTAAGTGTGCCTCTTTCTGCCAATCTGGAGGTGCTTGTATGTGGTGGGAGCGAGTGGAGAGTAAGAGAGCAGTCAACCAGATGAGCTGGGTTGACTTCGAGATAGAGTTTTATGAAAAAGTCTTCCGTCAACGGATCACCAATAAACAGTATGAGGAGCTTATGGAATTCAGATAAGGTGACCTACCAGTAGAAGAAGCGGTCAAAAGATTTAACAGGCTAGCTCACCTTTGCCTAGAGTTAGTAAGTACAGTGAAAGAATGAGTCAGACTGACGCTCCGAATGCTGAGACCAGAAATAGCACCTAATGTGAGTAGTGAAACTCACCGACCATAGATTGGTGAAGAGCCGGTCAGCAGGGCATTAGTGAGCACTATCTGAATAGCAACAAGGCACAACAAATGCAATACAAGTCAGTCAAGATAGAAGACAAGACAGTGGGGAAACAGAGACCCCAGTCAAGTAATCAGAACTGGAAGGACAAAGATAACAAGAAAGACCCAAGCAGGAAGATATTTGGGTAGTCTGTGAGTATCCAAAGGTATATCCAGAAGGGCTACCTGGACTACCTCCCAACAGAGAAGTGGAGTTTGAGATTGAATTGGTTCTTGGAACCAGTCCAATTTCAAAAGCTCCATACCACATGTCTCCAGCAGAGCTGAAAGAGTTACAAGAACAACTTCAAGAGCTGCTTGACAAAGGCTTCATTCGCCCTAGTCACTCACCTTGGGGAGCTCCTGTGTTGTTTGTCAAGAAGAAAGATGGATCTATGCGAATGTGCATAGATTACAAAGCTCTGAATCAAGTGACGATCAAGAACAAGTACCCCATTCTCAGGATCGACGACTTATTTGATCAGTTAAGAGGGGCAACAGTGTTCTCAAAGATAGACCTGCGCTCTGGGTACCATCAGCTGAAGGTGAAAGAAAGGGATATACCCAGAACGACGTTCAGGACCAGATACGGACACTACGAGTTTGTAGTCATGCATTTTGGTGTGACTAATGCACCAGTAGTCTTCATAGATTTGATGAACAGAGTGTTCAGAGAATACCTTGACAAATTTGTCATTGTGTTCATCGACGACATTCTAGTATATTCAAGGACCCCAGAGGAGCATGACACGCACTTGAGAATAGTACTGTATGCTAAATTCTCAAAGTGTGAATTCTGGTTAGATCAGGTGGCATTTCTAGGTCACATCATTTCTAAAGAAGGTATTCAGGTGGATCCAGCCAAAATAGAAGCGGTCAACAACTGGAGTAGACCCAAGAATGCCATGGAGATCAGAAGCTTCCTTGGTTTAGCTGGGTACTACAGGAAATTCGTGGAGGACTTTTCCAAGATAGCCTCTCCACTAACAGCTCTCACCAGAAAGAACAAGAGGTTTGAATGGTCAGATAAATGTGAGCAGAGTTTCCAAGAGTTGAAAAAGAGACTGACCAGTGCTCCTATTCTGACTGTTCCAGAGAGTGACAAGAGTTTTGACATCTACAGTGATGCTTCCAAGATGGGCTTAGGAGTTGTACTCATGCAAGAAGGAAAAGTTATAGCTTATGCTTCCAGACAACTCAAAGACTACGAGAAGAACTATCCCACTCACGATCTTGAGCTGGCAGCTGTGGTCTTTGCACTGAAACTCTGGCACATCATTTGTATGGAGTTCAGTGTAGAATCTTCACTGACCATCAGAGTCTTAAGTACTTCTTCACTCAGAAAGACTTAAACATGAGACAGCGCAGGTGGCTGGAGTTAGTCAAAGACTATGACTGTGAAATCCTCTACCACCCAGGCAAAGCTAACAAAGTGGCAGATGCACTAAGCAGAAAATCCAGTGCGTCCCTGATATCTTTGTCATCATTAGCCCTGCCACTGCAGAAGGAGTTGTCAGATTTCGGACTTGAAGTTATTGAAGGGCAACTCTCTGCATTGACCTTAGAGTCTACACTGCTTGAGGATATACAAAGAAAGCAAAGTGAAGATCCAGACATCCAGAAGATCAAGCAAAGGATACAGAAAGAAGATAATTCAGAGTTTCGAGTAACGGACAGCGGGATTCTTTATCAGGGGAGTCACATTTGTGTGCCCAATGATGAAGAACTGAGAAAGAAGATTTTAGAAGAAGCTCATAGTACACCATACTCCATGCATCCTGGTTCTACCAAGATGTACCAAGATGTAAAACAGAGGTTCTGGTGGTCTGGACTCAAAAGAGACGTTGCTAAATGTCAGTACCTGCCTGACATGTCAGAGAGTCAAAGCAGAACACCAAAGGCCAGAAGGAGTTCTTCAGCCTCTCCCAATACCAGAGGAGAAGTGGGAAGACATATCCATGGACTTCATAACAGGTCTCCCAAGAACCACAAATGAATATGATGCGATATGGGTAATAGTAGACCGATTGACCAAGTCTGCTCATTTTCTAACCATCAAGGTATCCCACTCTATAGAGCAGTTGGCCCAGCTATATGTTAAGGAGGTAATTAGGCTTCACGGAGTTCCTAAATCTATCGTTTCTGATAGGGATGGGCGCTTCACCTCACACTTTTGGGAGTGCGTTCAGAATGCACTAGACACCAAACTCAAGTTCAGCACAGCTTTCCATCCTCAGACTGATGGACAAACAGAGCGAGTAAATCAGATTTTACAAGATATGCTCAGAGCTTGTGCGCTAGATTTCAAGGGAAGTTGGTGCAAATATCTATGTTTAGCGGAGTTTGCCTACAACAATAGCTCTCAGGCCACCATCAAGATGGCACCTTATGAGGCATTGTATGGCAGGAAGTGCAGATCACCCATATGCTGGCAAGAAGCAGGTGAGAGAAAAGAAATGGAAGTAGAACTGGGCATTCAGACAGAGCTGATAGATGAGACTACTCAGGCGATCCAGAAAATTAGACAGAGAATTGAGACTGCCCAGATCAGACAGAAGAGTTATGCTGACACACGCCGTAGGCCATTGGAATTCCAAGTAGGAGATTCAGCCCTTCTCAAGGTTGCTCTTATGAGGGGAGTGATGAGATTTGGCAAGAAGGGTAAATTAAGTCCTCGCTATGTAGGACCTTACCTGATCATAGAGAGGATTGGGAAAGTAGCTTACAAGCTAGACTTACCACAAGACATGTCAGCAATACACAATGTATTTCATGTCTCCATGCTAAAGAAGTGTCTCCACGACCCAAGCCAAGTGATTCAGCCTCAGTCAGTGCAGATCCAAGAGGATCTTAGTTATGAGAGCAGACCTACACAGATAGTGGATAGAGTAGTCAAGAGACTAAGAAATAAAGAAATACCACTAGTGAAGGTCATCTAGCAGAACCAAAAGCACGAGGAAGTCACTTGGGAGCGTGAGGACAGTATGAGACAGAAATATTCAGAACTATTCTAAGTTCGAGGATGAACTTTTTATAAGGTATGGGGGATTGTAACGACCCAATTTTCCCTATTTCAAGTTCTAAAAGTCCATAAAATTATTTGGAAATGCTTTTAAAATATTATAGAGATTTTTAGGGATTTTTAGAGTATTTTTACGTAATTTTTGGAGGTCGTTTAGTAGGTTTACAAAAAGAAAGAAGTTTTGACAAAAAAACGTTGAAGGTGAGACTCGAACCCAAGACCTCCGGCTGGACCTGACCCAACCGGACGCAGCCAACCAACTGAGCTACGCGGGTTTTTGTTAACCAAGTATGGAGAGAAATAGATTTAAGGTATAGTTATAATGGAAAAACCCTAGTTTTAAAAAGACCTAAATTTTTTCCCGAACCCGAAAGTTTCTTCTCCTCCTTCACGCGACGGTGCTGCTTGGGCGGAAACACAGCGGAGGCTAGGGCTTCACTCCGGCGATCGGTGGAGGGTTTTTTCCGAGAGATTTCTTCATCTTCACAATCCTCTCAGCAAGGAGAAGACGTGGGCGCAAGAAGTGGTCGGAAAACTCGAGTTATCCGAACGCTAGAAGCCTCTTCTCTTCGGTTGTAAGTTCTAAAAGCAAGGGTAAGTACTACTCACCTGTGGTAGGAGTAGCTCTGAACGTTAGGTTTTCGTTTTCCTTGCTCACGGAATTTGCAGTGCCGAATAGATGATGCTAGGGTTGTTATTCATTCTTTCCTTCAGTTGCTGCTAGGTATTTTGCCATGCATTCTTTGTTTCGGTTTGTTTCCTTGCTTTCCCTGTGTTTGGGTCATACTGTACAGATCGCCCAATTCATGTTTGCTGCCGTGAGGTTCAAAGAAGGATATAAATGGTTTTAAAAAGCCCCTGCGTGAGTTCATTAAGGATACAAGAGGGGAAAGGTTTAGGGTTTGATATGTAGCTGTCTTGTGCTATTAGTTCCCTTATACCGTGTAAATTGTAGCATTTCTTGCTTATGCTGTTAATTTCCTTATGCAGTTAAGTGATAGCATGTTCTGCCTATGCTGTTAGTTCTTTATACCATGCAGATTAGAGCATTTCCTGCCATAGTATTTCTATTTTCGAATTTTTTTTTTATGTTCGAACAGCCTCTAGTCCCAGCACCTAGTTATGTTTTAAGCATGTCTTTAGCACTTCAGTGTTGTACCCTTGTGTATCTACCTGCTGCTCATAAATTCCAGCAAGTTTGTCTTTCTTTTGGGACTGTGCAGATGGGCATAAACAACCTTGTTATAACAATTCAGAGTTAGCTTATTTTGCTACCTTATCTAGCATTCCAGTGTTTGGTTTCTTTGCATTTCAGTTGCTTAGTTTCCTTTGCATTTCAACATGCGATTCAGTTTCGAAATTTCACAGCTTTGTTTTAAGCAGAAAAGTTTCTTAATAAGCATGAGTAGTTCCTTATCCAAGGACAGCCCTTTATTTAGTTAGAATGGGTTTAACATTTTCCTTGCTACTCAAAAAGGCAAGAACAGCCTTTTAATTAGTTAGAATGGTTTAGCATTTTCCTTGCAACTCAAAGGGCAAAAACAACCCTTATTTAGTTAGAAGGGCAGCCTTTATTTAAAGTAGGCAGTATTAGAATAGCATGAGCAGTATTAGTTTTTAATTCTGTTTCATTCGCAGATTTTTAATGATTCACGTGTGCAGATTTTTGTTATTCACATGTGCAGATTTTTAGTATTCATATGAACAGATTTTAGCATATAGTAGCATGCTGATTTTTGTTTCCCTTTGCTTTAAGATGTGCATGAACAGATTATAACATATAGTAGTATGCTGATTTTTGTTTCCCTTTACTTTAAGATATGCATGAACAGATTTTAGCATATACATGTATGCACATAGCATTTAGTTTGGACTTTCCTTGCTATAATGAGCAGCTATAAGTAAGAAAAAGACCAAGGTCTAGTTAAAAAGAGATAACAAGTAAATTAAAATAAGAGGCTAGTACCCGACTTCCGAGGTTGTCGTTAAACAAATTCAGGTGACCGTTTCCGAGGTTTCGGCCCTGGTAAGACCGAGGTCTTTACCCTGTGGGACTACAGCAGTCTCTATTAGGGAGCGCGTATAAGATGGTACTAATCCTGGGCCCAAAGAAAAAGAAGAAGAAAGAAAAGTAAAAGTAAAAGAAATTAAAAGATTAATTTCAAATATAAAGCTATAAGTAAATGAAGCAAGTATCACCTATGTTTAGAATCAACAGAAGTTTAGTTTCTTTATTTCTAAGCATACAGCATTTGTTTCATTACTTTCTTATCAGTTTAGTGAGCATGTTTAGTATTATTTCCAGTATTCAGCTTTATTCTTGTATATCATGAGTATGCAGTTTATTTGAGTACTTTGCTATTAGATGAGCATGAGTAGATTTCTTTTAGCATTTCAGTTTCAGTATCATTTGCATTTTTATGCACTTCGAGTTTTTGTGAGATAGTATAATACTTACTAAGTGTTTCGCTTATAGATCTATTTTTCCTCCTACTGCAAATAAAGGAAAAGCTAAAATATGAAAAGAAGGCGACAAGGTGGTGGTGATGAAGGTGTGTGATGACTGGACTATGGAGAGATCCAGAGTTTGCTGGCAAATTGTCAAGACTCTTCTGTTTAGAGTTCTTTTAGTTTCTTTAAATATTATTATGAGTTGAGATTGTAATTAAGTTTATTCTGCACTTGTAGTTGGGTCCTATTGTTGTAGTGATATAGTTGTTTGCTATTGCTAGAGTAGTTTCCTTCTTCTTATTGTGTTATTATACTGCGTGGTTGTGAAAAAAAGTATGTTCCAGCCGCCTGTGGCTGTGTATATAGTGTCTGTATGGTTGATTTGGTCACCGGTACAGGGGAGATTCTGCCGAAATTTTTCAGTAGGACTTCCTCTGGGGCCGTGATAAATCTAAGTGTTGCTAATATTAGCATAAGTGACACTGGTAAGTAGAGTAATAGTTAGGTAATGGTCGCGCTTAGAGAGTAGTAGTAAGAAGGGTGGTCGTTACACAAGTTGTGCAACACGTGGGGGTTCCTCAAGAGATCTCACGAAGATGGTGCACATACCATCTAACGAGTACTCATAGCACAGAAAATTGTTATACCCTGAGGAATCAGCAAGCTTGTAATCCTCGATATCGGCAGTGTTCTCCAACCCCAAACCACCGACAGTATCTGAGGCAAAATAGTCTGCTTAAGTTAAAGTACCGGATGGATCAATTACAGACAGGACTTTTGCCACTCTTGGCCAGGCAAGCTCATGTTGGATCGAGACCACGCTAGAGGGGGGTGAATAGCGCTCGTGGCTTTCACGTGTTTCGGGTTCGAAAATTGTTCGAGTAAATGCAACGAAAATAGAACGAAAACAACATACGAACACAAGCTATTTACTTGGTTCGGAGCCTGTGGCGACTCCTACTCCAAGGCCCACGCTCGTTGAGCGTTTACGCTGGGCAACAACTATAATTTCAAAAAGGTATTACAAATTACGTACAATAAAAGCTATTAAATTTACCAACAACAAAATAAATAGTAGATTCAGAGTTTCGGGTTGTCGGCTTCGTGTTGTAGCGTCGTTGGGTCGTTTCTTGAGCGGTTCATTGCACAAAGATGGCTTATAAAAGTCTGTTTCAAAGTGTTGCTCGAACCCCCTTTTATGCACTGTTGGAGGCGCCTCAAAGCTTCACTGAGGCACCTCAAACCCGCTGATTCAACCGCACGAATGAGCGCTGAAATCTTCTTCGTTGATCCAGTTGAAGGCACCTCCTTCAACCTTGAAGGCGCCTCCAAGCTATCCAAGGCACCTCCAGCTCAGTCTGAGACTCCTCCAGCTCTGTTGTGCGTAAACTCAGCTCCTTTGCACCCGAGGCACCTCTAAGCTCCATGGAGGTGCCTCGGACACTATTCATCTGAGGGAAAACCTTGTTTTCTTGTACCTGCAAAACATGTTAGTCCCAAAACACAAACATATCCTGCAAAACATAAATATGATAATCGAAATACTTTGACAGTCTTCGGACTATCCGGTTCTGATTTCGGATTTCTGACCGGAAACCCTAGGTCGAACCGATGTCTACTGTTCCCTCTTCCAGGGAACGGGTCCTCACCTACTCCACTTAGGAGAGTTTACCTTTCACCAGTTCAGTCCTCCAGACCGACTGGACTTTTGCTCAGCGCTCGAGTCTTCCGGTCTTCATGATGGACGTCCGGTCCACAACCCGTCCAGTCTTCTACCCGATTCACGACACCAGGATTTCAACCTAGGGTTACCGCCCCCTAGGATTTTTGCCCGAAGACCTCGACCCGCCAAGGTTTTCCGCATAGGATTACCACCCCCTATGACCTAAGGTTACCGCCCCCTAGGGTTTTCCACTTGCCTAACCGCAGCTAGGACTTTTGCCTAAGTACACTTAAGACTTTTCCTGCAATGCTCATTCAACATATTAGTAAACAAAACACCTTAACTTTGATCCCTTTGACATAATCAAAACATAGGTTTGATCGTCGAATGCTTCCCGCACCAATAGCTCAAGCACCCGGTCAAGCACAACAAAACACAACATTAGTCAGGCAAGAAGAAAATCATAGTAACTCTCCAAGAGGTAATATCAACATGATAGCTGGAGGACCGCCAGATAGTGATTCTAACTGGGTGAGGAAATCACATATGCTCCAATAGTCGGACTTTAGTCTATTAGAATGCTACTTAGCTATGTAGCCCATAAAGGATTTAAACTTTATCAAATAGATGTTAAATCCGCCTTCTTAAATAAGCTAATAAAAGACGAAGTTTATGTAGGTCAACTACCTGGGTTTGAAAGTATAGATCATCCTGACTATGTGTTTAAATTAAAGAAAGCCTTATATGATCTTAAACAAGCACCTAGGGTCTGTTATGAAAGGTTGACCTCGTATCTAATTGCCAAAGGATTCAACCAAGGTCAAATTGATTAAACTCTATTTGTAAAATCAGTCAAACAAGATATCTTCATAGCCCAAGTATATGTAGTTGACATAATCTTTGGTTCAACTGACTCAGAATTTTTGCAAGATTTTGTAATTTTAATGGAATAAGAATTTGAATGAGCCTAGTAGGTAAACTAACTTATTTCTTAGGATTACAAATCAAACAAACAAATGAAGAAAATTATGTTTACCAACAAAAATATATCAAAAAATTATTTAAAAAATTTGGAATAGGAAATACCAAAGAAATAAAAATATCAATGACAACTAACACAACCTTAGATAATGATCCAAAATGGAAAACCTATAGATCTAAGATATTATAGGAGTGTCATAGGTAGCCTTTTGCACTTAACTGCAAGTCGACCTAATATTTTATTTGCAGTTAGTATTGTTGGTGCAATCGACCTCTAGGGTTTCGATGTTTGACAATATGACCAAGGGTTGACCCAAACAAGACTTGATGTTTGAGAGTGAGAAGTCTAGTTAGGACTAGATGACTAGCAAAGGTAAGTCCTAACCAAAGGTTAGGCAAAGTGGAAGTCCCGGTGAGTGAAGTCGGGTCCTAGTAAGTGAAGCTAGGTGGTGGAAGTCCCGGTGAGTGAAGCCAGGCCCAAGTGAGTGAAGCTAGGTGGTGGAAGTCTTGGTGAGTGAAGTCGGGCCCTAGTGAGTGAAGCTAAGTGGTGGAAGTCCTGGTAAGTGATGTCGGGCCCTAGTGAGTGAAGCTAGGTGGAGGAAGTCCTGGTGAGTGAAGCCAGGCAATGGAAGTCCTAGTGAGTGAAGCTAGGTGAAGTAAGTCCTGGTGAGTGAAGCCAGGCAATGGAAGTCCTAGTGAGTGAAGCTAGGCAACCCTAGGAGGTAACCCTAGGTTATACTTGAATTCTATTAATACTGTGCTAACTCAGTGTTGCAGGGAAGCTCAACTAGGTTGACGGGTTGACCAGATAGCTGACACAAAGCCCCAGATGGGTCGAAGGGCTGACCGGACGTCTGGCAGGTAAGTGAAGGTAAGTCACTAGAGGGGAGTGACTGTGAGGACGCGTTCCCGGGAAGGGAACTTAGGCGCCGATCCGACTTAGAACCATTTCAGAACTCTAAGTCGAGGTCTTGACTAGATTTCGGTCTCGGAGAGACGAAATCTAAGTAATACTCTACTTGTTAAACTTAAATTGTGTTAACACCTTGTTTTGCAGGATATATATATCATATGTTTGCCTCCGGACTAACGTCTTCTTACAGGAAGGAACCTGCTGGAAAACTGGGGTCTGGGCGCCCGGGATGGTTCCGAGCGCCCAGAGGTTCGGGAGCCCGGGAGGGATCCGGGCGCCCGGGAGATGAAATTTTATCCCAACGTCGCCTCGCCAAGTGGAGCTCATTTATTGGCTCGGCTACGTCACATCCAGGGCACCCTGAAGGTTCCGGGCACCTCGAAGGTTCCGGGCACCCTGAAGGTTCCGGGCACCCCGAACCTCCTATATAAGGAGGGTCAAGGCTGAAGTCAGAAACACAACTCACGATATGCTCTTCTGCGCTCCTGCGACGCTACGAAAGCTCTCCGACAAATTGCTAGTATGTTTGTAATTTTTTTTTATTGTCAGTTCTTTCAATCTCTAATAATTCCTGTACTTGTTTTGTAATCTACATTTCGAATTATTAGTGATTACCCATCGAAAGCACCCTTGTGTGCGGGCCTTGGAGTAGGAGTCAACACAAGCTCCGAACAAGTAAAAAATTACTTGTGTCATTTCTTTTTCGCTTTACTTATTCCGCTGTGTATTCTCAATAATTTTTTTTAATCGATATTCACCCCCCTCTATCGAATGCTTACGATCCAACAAGTGGTATCAGAGCAGGTACTGCTATGATTTGGTGCAACCACCAATCAAGCAAGGGGGGTCCTTTTCAAAAGTAAAATAGATATCATTTGGGTTTAAAAAATATTCTTACGCCTTTCATTTTTTCCCACCAAAATCATTTTTGAAAACTTCATTTTCAACTTTTCACCATTGGTCGGTATTAGCGAAATATCGTATTTTCAAAAATTTGTAATAATATTTTTTTAATATTTTATTATTTAAAAAAATATTATTTTTTCACGCATATACCTTTTCCTCCAGCACTGCTAATCCAAGACCAAGTCTTGAGATTCTTTTTGTTTGTTTCCTTGTGTGCAAGATCATGTCTCTTCTAGAAGGACGAAGCATCCATGAACCACCTCCATATGAGATGTACGAGAGGCATGAATTCAATTTATGGAGGATGTAGATGGAAAGCTTCATCTCCATGAACGACTTTGATAGTGGCTTGGCACTGAGAAGATCAACACAAAACTCGGAAGCAAACCAAAAGGTAATAAAATTAGTTTCTGAATTATTACCTAACAAAGTTAATTGCAGGATAAGAAAAGTCAAGGATGCCTACGAGTTTTGGACCTACCTGACCAAGCTTCACGAGGAACCGATGGAGCTAGAGGATTAAGTCAAATTAGAGTTTGGATCTGAGTCCGAATCCCCAGAGTCATCCTCAGAATCAGACCAAACAAGCTTTATGGCCTTAATGGCACAAGAAGAGATGGAAGGATCTGAATTAGAGTTAGAACAAAACTTAAAAGTCGAATCTGAGATGACGGTGGACAAGGAGGAGAATCCTAACAAGGATTCTAAAGGTAAATTTAAAAATTCAAAATTTAAATATCATTTAATATGTTTTAAATTCAGTTAAAGAGGGCATTATAAAAGTAAGTGTCCCACCTATAAGACTCGAGTCACACAACTAGAGGTAAAGGAGAAGTCAACACCTAAAATTCAAAAAGGGAAGGAGCATATCCAATGCTTCAATTGGAAAAATATGGGTCACTACAAACTTCAATATCCAGAAAAAAGACCCAAGGATCTAGGGGGAGCAAAGGTTAGTAAGTTTACTATACATGACAATCCAGTTTTTTCTACACATAGTAGTAAATTAGATAATTATCATTGCTCTAGGTTAGATGTACCTCAACAATTAGATGTGCATGCTCAACCAAATAAATTAAAAAATAAAAATCTAAGCAATAATTTAGAATGTAATTCCTTAATCTTTTATTCAAGATTTAGGAAATTAGAAAAACAAATTAATCTTTTGAAAAATAAACAAGAACAAATAATTAAATCATTAAATCTAGACTTGAATTACAAGTCTAAATCAAATCTAAGATATAATCAAGTATTTTTTTTATTATAAAATTAATCAACAAGATGTAATTCAAACAATTTAATTAATTCAAAATTAAATTAACACTTAAATTGAATTAAGACTTAAAACGTAAATTTAAATTCGAAATTAAACATTAAATCTTCACTAAAACTTAAAAATAACAAACCAATAATTCAGGGAGAGACTCCAAAATAGCTAGTACCTTCAAAATTAACCTACCCGATAGGGTAACCAAAACCAACCTACCTGGTAGGGTAATTAAGACTAGCTTAAAAAGGAATAAAAATTTAGCTTGACCTACGGTACTGGTGAAGTTTTGGATGATAGTATGTTAGGAAAACTATGTCTATGCATGTCTAGGAAGATATGGTTTCGACCTGGTGCATTTGGCTTAGTGGAACTAACCGAAGCTACCCTTTACGGATCTTAACTAGTTAGACCAAGGTTTTGTATTAAATTAGTGGATAGGAATATTCGAAAAACCTTGAAGGCATGGTTATTTTAATGATGTTCAAGTGGCTCACCATAGCCCAGAACTTTATCCAGAGAATGCCTATTTGTTGAGCCCAAAGCTAAACCTGAATCTAATACAAAGTTAAACCAAATCCTAAAATTGAATCCAACTCATCTCACAAAAATTATAGGATTCCCTGATTGAAAACCTAGATCAGGTGAGATGACTAAGGACTTCGAATCGAATCAAATCAAACTAAATCGAATCGAAACAAATCAAATTGAATCGAACTAAATAAAATTAAATTAAAATCAAATAAATTAAATTTAATATAAAAATTTGTTTAAAAAATTATTCTAAAAATTCTTTAAAAAAAATTATTTAAAAATTCTTTTAAAACCAGATTAAAAATTCTTTAAATATTATTTTTAAAATTATTTTAAAAATCATTTTAAATATCATTTTAAAAATTCTTTTTAAAATCATTTTAAAAATTCTTTAAAAATCATTTTAAAAATTCTTTTAAAAATCCTTTACAAAATCATTTTAAAAATCAGTTTAAAAATTCTTTTTAAAAAAATTATTTAAAAATTATTTTAAAATTCTTTAAAGATTATTTTTAAAAAAAATTTAAAAATCATTTTAAAAATTCTATAAAAAATATTTTAAAAATTATTTTTAAAATCATTTTAAAAATTCTTTCAAAATTTTTTTTAAAAATTATTTAAAAATTCTCTAAAAAATTATTTAAAAATCATTTAAAAATTTTTCAAAAATCATTT
Source organism: Zingiber officinale (assembly GCF_018446385.1). NCBI lineage: Eukaryota > Viridiplantae > Streptophyta > Magnoliopsida > Zingiberales > Zingiberaceae > Zingiber > Zingiber officinale. The sequence goes on along the minus strand of NC_055993.1, from coordinate 12,602,774 downwards.
TAAAAACTCTTAAAAAATCATTTTTAAAATTCTTTTAAACAAATTATTTAAAAATTCTTTTTAAAAACATTTTAAAATTTCTTTTAAAAATATTTTAAAATTCTTTAAAAATCTTTCAAAAATTCTTTTAAAAATTCGTTAAAAATCATTTTAAAATTTTTTTAAAAAATCATTTCAAAATTCTTTTAAAAAATCATTTTAAAAATTCTTTTAAAAATATTTAAAAAATTCTTTAAAAATCATTTTAAAAATTCATTAAAAAATCATTTAAAAAATTCTTTTAAAAATCATTTAAAAAATTCTTTTAAAAATCATTTTAAAAATTCTTTAAAAAATATTTCAAAACTTCTTTTAAAAATTATTTTTAAAATTATTTTAAAAAATTATTTTTAAAAATCATTTTAAAAATTTCTTTAAAAATCATTTTAAAAATTCTCTATAAAATCATTTTAAAATTCGTTTAAAAATCATTTTTAAAATTCTTTTAATTTTTTAAATTATTTTAAAAATTCTTTTAAAAATCATTTTAAAAACTCTTTAAAAAATCATTTTTAAAATTCTTTAAAAAAAAATATTTAAAAATTCTTTTCAAAATCATTTAGAAATTCTTTAAAAATCATTCTAAAATTATTTTAAATTTTTTTTTAAACTTAAAATGTATTTTAAAAATTCATTTAAACTTAAGATTTATTTAAACTTAAAATTTATTTTAAAAATTCATTTAAAATTAAAATTATTTTAAAGTTAAAATTATTTAAACTTAAAATTTATTTAAACTTAAAATTTATTTTAAAAATTCTTTTAAACTTCAAATTTATTTTAAAAATTATTTTAAACTTAAAATTTATTTAAACTTAAAATTTATTTAAACTTAAAATTTATTTTAAAAATTCTTTTAAACTTAGAATTTACTTTAAAAATTCTTTTAAACTTAAAATTTATTTAAACTTAAAATTTATTTTAAAAATTCTTTTAATCTTAAAATTTATTTAGCCTTAAAATTTATTTTAAAAATTCATTTAAACTTAAAATTTATTTTTTAAAAAAATATTTAAATTAGTTTAAAAAAACTTAGTTTAAACAAAGAAAGCATTTCATTTAAACTTAAAGTTAAACTTAATCTAAATCATAATGAAATTATTGACATTTGATTAACTTCAAATTAAACTTCAAACTTGAACTTAAGCTTGAAATTTTAAACTCCATTTAAAATTAAACTAGATCAAACTAATTTAAAACTTAAATTTTTACAAATAATTAAAATTTGATTAAATAATTAATAAGTAAATAATTAAAGTAAAAACTTCAAACATTAACTGTACTTATGTAAATAATATACTTGATAAACATAAGTATTACTAACACTGAATCCCTTAAACACTTAGGTAGGAAAATATGTTAAACCCTTGAAATTATGCCCAAACCCTAGTGTTGACTTCTGGGGGAGTGTTGACTTCATGGGGAGTGTTAACTTCAGGGGGAGTGTTGACGTTAGGGGAGGTGTTTTTGAAATCTTTTGACAAATTATTTTTATAAAATATTTTGAAAAACACTCTCACACTTTATTTGAAAAATACTCTTAAAATATTTTCATAATTTTTTTGATCACTTTGAAAACTATTGTCCAAATTTAGTTTTATATATATATATATACTCTGTGCTTTTCAAAAATTATTTTGAATTAATATATTTTTGAAAAATTATTTATTTACTTAGTAAACATTTTTAAAACTTAAATTGACAAGCTCTGCTTAAAATGTTTTTGTGCACAATCATTTTTAATTTTTTTTGTATTGAAAAATATTTTGAAAGCTCACCTTCAAACTTCGTATTCTTTTAATTTGGATCAAACCCCTAGACACATAGGAATTTTTACTTGTGGTTAACAAGAAATCCTAAGAATGTGTCAAGTTAAGGGGAGCCCTGATTAAAAGATTAAAAGTAATCTTTAAAAAATTACTATTGAAAATCTTTGAAACTAAGTTTGAAAAATTATTTTCATAATCTTTTACAAAATTACTATTGGAAGTCCCGGTGAGTGAAGTCGGGCCCTAGTGAGTGAAGCTAGGTGGTGGAATTCCTGGTGAGTGAAGTCGGGGCTTTAGTGAGTGAAGCTAGGTGATGGAAGTCCCGGTGAGTGAAGCCGGGCCCTAGTGAATGAAGCTAGGTAGAGGAAGTCCTAGTGAGTGAAGTCAGGCCCTAGTGAGTGAAGCTAGGTGAAGGAAGTCCTATTGAGTGAAGTCATGCAATGGAAGTCCTAGTGAGTGAAGCTAGGCAACCCTAAGAGGTAACCCTAGGTTATACTTGAATTCTGTTAATACTATGCTAACTCAGTGTTGCAGGGAAGCTCAGCTAGGTCGACGGGCTGACCAGGTAGTTAACACGAAGCCCCAGACGGGTCGAAGGGCTGACCGGACATCTGGCAGGTAAGTGACGGTAAGTCACTGGAGGGGAGTGACTGTGAGGATGCGTTCCTGGGAAGGGAACTTAGGCACCGATCCGACTTAGAACCATTTCGAAACTCTAAGTCGAGATCTTGACTAGATTTCGATCTCGGAGAGACGAAATCTAAGTAATACTCTACTTGTTAAACTTAAATTGTGTTAACATCTTATTTTGCAGGATATATATATCATATGTTTGCCTCTGAACTAATGTTTTCTTGCAGGAAGGAAGCTGCTGGAAAACTTGTGTCCGGGCGCCCGGGATGGTTCGGGGCCTTGGAGGTTCGGGCGCCCGGGAGGGATCCGGGCGCCCGGGAGATGAAATTTTATCCCAACGTCGCCTCGCCAAGTGGAGCTCATTGATTGGCTCGGCTACGTCACATCCAAGGCACCCTGAAGGTTCCGAGCACCCCGAAGGTTCCGGGCACCCCGAACCTCCTATATAAGAAGGGTCAAGGCTGAAGTCAGAAACACAACTCACGATCTGCTCTTCTGCGCTCCTGCGACGCTGCGAAAGCTCTCCGACAAATTACTAGTTTGTTTGTAATTTTTTTTATTGTTGGTTCTTTCATTCTCTAATAATTCCTGTACTTGTTTTGTAATCTACATTTTGAATTATTAGTGATTGTCCATCGAAAGCACCCTTGTATGCGGGCCTTGGAGTAGGAGTCGACACAAGCTCCGAACCAAGTAAAAAATTACTTGTGTCATTTCTTTTTCGCTTTACTTATTCCGCCGCATATTCTCGATAATTTTTTTTAATCGATATTCACCCCCCCCCTCTATCAAACGCTTACTATCCAACAAGTATATGCACTAGATGCCAAACTTGTGCTAAGGAATCTCACTTAACTAATGTAAAAAAAATAGATATTTGAAAGGCACACTAGATGTAGGAATTTGGTATCCTAGAACACCTAATTTTAAACTGATAGGTTACTCTGACTTAGATTATATTGGCTATAAATTAGATCATAAAAGTACAAGTGGTGGATGCTGTAGGATTGAAAAGAATTTAGATATCTCCACAATGGTATGATATTATCCACTTTGGGCCTAAGCCCTCATGATTTTACTCTTGAGCTCTACCCAAAAGGTCTCATGCCAATGGAGATATCTTTTCTCTTATAAATTCATGATCTTTCCCATGTGTTTTCAATGTGGGACTATATTTGCAACTTTGAAACCCCAACAATCCTCCCCCCCCCCCCTCAAACAAAGGACCACATGCTTCCCACGTCCGATCATCAACCCACCAGGTCTTCCGGACCCTCGGTCCACCCGACCTACTAAAACTTCCTTGTCTAACCGCAACTAGGACTTCCTTCTTGGTGTCTGGTTCTCTTGATCTGAACATATGAGCCCCCACTTTCTTTGTTCAAGGTCAATATTGTACCCACATGGCTCAATACCATAGCTCTTGTACACAGTCGGTGGTTAAACCTTCTGGCAGTCTGGACTCTGATACCAATTGTAGGATCGAAAAGAATTTAGATATCTCCACAATGGTATGATATTGCCCACTTTGGGCCTAAGCCCTCATGGTTTCGCTCTTGAGCTCTACCCAAAAGGCCTCATGCCAATGGAGATATCTTTTCTCTTATAAACCCATGATCTTTTCTATGTGTTTTCAATGTGGGACTATGTTTGCAACCTTGCAACCCCAACAAATGCTAATTGCTTGGACCATCACTTGTCAGCTGGTTTAGTAGAAAACAACTCTGTGTTGCTTTATCTACTACTGAAGTCGAGTACATAGTAATTGTTGGTCCCTTTGGAGGCCGGCAAGAGGGGAGGGGTGAATTGCCCTACAAAAATTAAACCAAAAACCCTTCTCGGATATTCAACTAATTTAAAAGACACTTGTAATAATAAAACTAAGAGACTAAAAGAAAAGAGCAGACACAAGAGATTTACTTGGTTTGCAATTAGGGGATTGCTAATCCAAGGAAAGTAAGCGCACTATCTGATTATCTCCTTCGGGCAGAGTAGCCTCTTTACAGCGTTGACAGCACAAATAAAAGAAACAGAAATGAAAGCACAAAGAAAACTGATTACAAGTGAGATGATTTAACTGTGCAGATCAGTGTTATATTTATAGAACTGGTCGGGGCGCCCCGAAGGGGTTCTGGGCGCCCTGGGGGGGATAAAATTTTATCCCCCAACGATCAGATTACGTTTGATGCGATCCTGGTCAAAATCCAGGTCCGGGCGCTCGGAATGGTTCCAGGCGCCCCGGAGGGCTCCGGGCACCCCGAACTGCTCCGGGCGCCCCGGAGCCCAAAGTCAACAGATGTTAACTTTTTCGTTCGGGACCTCTTCTCTGGTTCAGTCTCGCCTTGGTCCGGTTCTTCTCCTCTGGATCTGCTCGCTTGGGTGATCTCGGCCATCCAGAATATGGCTCACTCGAACCCAAATTCCGGCCTTCTCCTCGAGCAGCCTTCCTTCCCGGTTTCTCGTCCCTCGAACGCCGCGCACGTTCTTCTCGTCCACCAGTGTACTCTTCCACGGTCACCTCGTCCCTCGGACGCACCGAGCCCGTCGGCTCTCTCCCGTGCCGTTCTTCTCGCTAGTCGCATCTTTCGCTCGACTTCCTGTGTTCCTAAGCTCCTGCACACTTAGACACAAAGGTTAGACAACGCAGGACCTAACTTAGCTTGTTTGATCACATCAAAACACCTTGGGGTTCCAACAATCTCCCTCTTTTTAATGTGAGCAACCCAAGTTAAGTTAGGAAAAATATATGCAATAAAAACAATATATTTGTAATTAAGTCCAAAGATATTTCAATTTAAAAATTATATACCTCCCCCTAGACTTAACATCTGTCTCTCCCTTTGATCACATAAAAAATAGGGGTTCTTAAACAAGTCTATGGTAACAAAATTTTCTATGGCAAATCTTAAAAACAGTTTCAAAAAAAAAATCTAATTTTAAAAAAAAAAATTCTAAGGCAATTTTCATAAAAAAAATTCTAAGGTAAAAATTTCTAAATCAATTTTAAATATTTTCTAACATAAATTAAATAACTCTTTTAAAGCATTAAGTAAATTAAATTAATACTTTTTCAGTTAGTCAATTAAACTTTTCATTTCGATACTTGACTTCCAGGTTGTGGCGAGGCACTAGGCCTTCTTGGTTATTGGAGCAACAACCACTTCCTTAGACAAAGCCTCATAAAGAAATTAGTTGTTTAATTTCCTTGCTGAAATTGCTAAGTCTAATTTTAATTTTAAATTAAACAGGTTTTTGGAACCCAGTAGAGGTTCCTACCTATAGGATTAATGTAACGACCCAATTTTCTCTATTTTGAGTTTTAAATATCCTTAAAAATATTTGGAAATGCTTTTAAAATATTCTAGAGATTTTTAGAACTTTTTAGAGTATTTTTATGTAATTTTTGGAGTCCGTTTGGTATTTTTACCGAGAGGAGAAATTTAAAAAAAAAAATTATAGAAGCTAGGTTTCGAACCCAGCTCCTCGGACCCAAGCACAACCGGCCCGACCAATCGAGATAAGCTCGTTTTGTTAACTAAATATGGGAATAAATTTATTTAAGGTATAGTTTCGATTTAAACCCTAGTATAAGAAAAGAAAATTAGGTTTTGGGATTTCGGAAAATCAGAATTTCCTCTCAAAAATCCTTTCTCTTCTCACACGGCGACGCCGACTCCTGCTCGGGCGAAAACCGCAGCCTCTCCTAGGGTTTCCTCCCTCCGACGGCCGGTGAAGTTTTCTCTCCGGCGAACCCTCGCGGATCCGAGCTTTCCTCGTGGAGGAGGGTATGTGGGCACAAGGGAGGTTGAAGCTCCGAGCAAACCGGAACCCTAGAGTTCTTCCCGTCGGTTGTAAGTCCAAGCAAATCACGGTGAGTTGCTTCTCACCTGCATTAGGAGTTGTTCCGCGAGTTTTGATTTGCGAATGAGCTCTGATTTGGTATTTCTGCGCCTTCCTGTTGTTCGGTTAGTTTTCTTTTGGTTCTTGCGATTTTGGGTGTTGCTGCCGTGGGTTTCAAAGAAGGATCAAGAGATGGTTTAATTTAATTGAGTATCTAGATTGAATTGAATAACAAGAAATAGTTACATATATGTGCTGTTGTATATAGTTCTGTATCTTAAAAGATTTCGGAGCATGTTTCATGAAGCTTGTATTATTCTTTGTTTGCTGCCGTGAAACCAAAAGGAAGAAGAGAAGGATTAGTTTAGGTTAGGCATGATGAACAGTTACAAAATTTAGGTTTCTAGTAGCAATTTATCCTATTAGCAGCACATTGGTATCCTTTTTGGCTGTCTACTGTGGTTTTCATGAAGCAATTAAACCTTGAATTGTTCCTTACCAATCTGATTAAGTATAATTGGAAATTTTAGGTTGCTTTACAATAAGGGTTAAGCTAAGAAGGTGTTATTAAAGTTTGTTTTAATTTTACAGCAAAAAGAAGTTGATGCTTCATCTTTGGTTGTCAATGCTTTTCAAATTGTGCTAGAATAAATTAGATAGTTGTGGCATAATCTACAACCTAAATGTAGCATTCCAGTTTTAGTTACCCTTGGCCACTTTAGGCACTTGAGCAGTTTTATTTGTGTTATTTAGAGGGCACGAACAACCTTTAGTCTGAGTACATAGTATTAGTTTTATTTGCTAATAATTAAGCATGATTAGTTTAACATGAGCAGTTTTATTTTAGAATAGGTTTTATTTGCTAATTTAGCATGATTAGTTTTCCTGATTCATATCTGTTGTAGCATGCTTAGAGAGCTCAGTTTGTTTCCCTTATGAAAATAAGTTAAGTGTTAGGCATGTTCTGTTTCATTTACCTTAGCTGAGCATGTTTGGTTTTCATTTACTTTAGCTAAGCATGTTTGGTTTTTATTTTTCTTTAGCTGAGCATGAGCAGTGTTAGATGCCATTTTTATGCCTTTCTTATGGATTTGAGTATGAGCAGTTCTCTTTATGTTTGCTGTATGCGAGCATGATTAGTTCTTTGCTTTGCTGTTTACGAATATAAGTAGTCTTCCTTGTTTTGCTATTAGACTTTATTCATGCACTGTAGTTGTAGAATTGAATAAGCATTTTATTGAGCTTAAGTGCAGATTTTATAAATAAGCTATAAGCAAGAAAGACCAAGGTCTAGACTTGATTTCAATTCTAGAAGATTGAATATCAAAAGCGCACACAAAGTGTTTGCGTAAATGCCAAGTAAGGGCAAGTATAAAGAAGTTATAGTTAAAAAGAAAGTATTTTACTTTTAATGGCATGTACCGGACACAAGGTCCATTGGGTGGGCTCCCAGATCGCCCCTAGGCACAAGATCGCCTAGAAGTACCTTAGTAGTTTCGGGATTAGCTACCTCGACTCTTATTAAGGATGCGCACAAATTGGTACAATGTCGGGCCCAAAAGAAGTTTATTATTATTTTGAAGTATTAAAGTATAAGTTTTTGAAACAAATGAAACGAGCTTCAAATCTATCTAGAATTAGAAAGTTAGTTTCTTGTTATTTGAAGCATGCAGTAGTAGTTTCAATTGTTTCCTTGCTACTAGATTATTCAGCATGTTTAGCTTTACATGTTTAGTAGTTTTACATGTTTAGTAGCTTTACATGTTTAGTAGCTTTACATGTTTAGTATGCTTCTTTTATTGGTTTATGAGTATAATTAGTTATACAATGATTAGCATTTCAGTTAGCATGATTTCCTTTGCTATTTATGAGCATGAGTAATTTTATATGTTAGCATTCAGTTTTAGCATGTTTTTATTTATATACATGCATATCGAGTTTTTGTGAGTAGATAGCGCTCACTAAGCTTTATGCTTATAGACTGCACTTCCTCCTATTGCAGATAAAGGAAAGGAAAAGATTTAGCAAGGAAGGCGACAAGGTGGTGGTGATGAAGGTGTGTGATGGCTGGACTATGGGGAGATCAAGAGTTTGCTAAGGAATTGTTAAGACTTTTCTGTTTAGAGTTCTTTAGTTTTCTTTAAATGCTATTATGAGTCAAGATTGTAATTAAGTTTATTCCGCATTTGTAGTTGGGTTCTATTGATGGAGTGATATTGTTGTTTGCTATTATTAGGGTAGTTTCCTTCTTTTATTTGTGATATTATACTGCGTGGTTGTGAAAATATATGTTCCAGCCGCCTGTGGCTGAGTATAGTTTGTTTGTATTGATGATTTAGTCATCGGTACAGGGGAGACTCTGCCGAAATTTTTCGGTAGAGATTCCTCGTGGTTTTTTAATTATACCGGTTAAGTAGAGTTAGTAGTTAAGTAACGGTCACTCTTAGAGAGTAATAGTAGTAGTAAGAAGGGTGGTCGTTACAATTAACCAAGTATTTCCTAGGTACATAGATTTTTGATATATTTCTAATTTGACTTTGATGAAATCTATAATACCAATTTAAACCTCTATAATTTCTAAAAGTAGAAATATTTGAACCATTAGATTTTTTCAATCTTTCTATTTCTTCTTTTAGTTTTTCATTTTCAATTTTTAATTTTTCAAAATCCTCTATAATATATGATTTTGCCAAAATTCTTTTTGTTTATAAAATTTCATTTTCTAATTTGGTATTTTTATTTTCTAATTTATACATGGATTTTGTCATTGCCTTAATACCAAAGTAAAATTCATCAGGGGGTAAGAGGCATACCTCACTTACCATATCAGACTTGAAGCCTAAATCTCCCCCTGCTTCGCTACTTCCATCTGAGGTCGCTCCCCCTTCATCGATGTTGGGTTCTGATGTACTTTGTCCTTCGTAGCTTGCCATCAGTGCTATCCCGACATATTCTTGAATCTCGGACTCAGATGAAGAAATGTCGTCCCAAGTAGCTTTTAGGTTCTTGTGCTTCTTGGGAATCTTGCCTTTGTCCTTCTTTAGTTCTGGGCAATCTTCTTTTAGGTGTCCTTCCTTTTGACACTGGTAGCAACGCATCCTTCTTCTATTTCTTGGATTCTTTTTATTCTGCATTTCTTTAAATTTATTAGATCTAAAAAACTTTTTAAAGTTTCTTACCCTGTATGCTTCCTGATCGTCTTCTGAATCTGACTCGGGTTCATCCTTCTTGGTTACGTTTAGTGCAATCATCTGGCTTGCTTCCTTTGTTGTCTCGACACACCTGGTTTCATGCAATTCAAGAGTGGAGAATAGTTCTTCTAAAGTACTTACCTCTAGGTCTTTCGAAATATAGTAGGAGTCGACGATTGATATCCATTCTGAAGTTCTGGGAAACGCGTTGAGTGCATAGCGTAATGTTTCCCGATTTGTTACCGTTTCTCCGAGGTTCTCGAGACCAGTAATCAGTTCTTTTACCTTCGCATGGAGACTGGCTACCTTCTCACCTTTTTCCAGACGAATGTTCATCAGCTTGTTCCGGAGGATGTCTCTTCTAGCAAGCTTTGATTCGGACGTGCCTTCGTGGAGTTCCAGGAACTTCTCCCAGAGTTCTTTAGCTGATGCATAGCTTCCGATGCGGTTGACCTTTTGAGGTGGCAACACGCTCAGCAAGTGATATTCCGCACGGCTGTTCGCTACAGACTCATTCAGCTCCTTCTTTGTCAAATGGCTTTCTTTTTTTTCTTCTCCATCTTGATTCATCGGAGCTACAAAATCATACTTCATAATAAACCAAATTTCAAAATTAGTTCTTAGGAATACCTCCATACATCGCTTCCAGTCTGCGAAGTCCCCTTCGAATTTTGGTGGAACAATGCTTGGTCCGGTCATCTTGCTGCTTCGATCGGCGGTTAGTCCTCCTGAAGCTTTTTGCTCTAATACCACTTGTTGGTCTCTTTGGAGGCCGGCAAGAGGGGAGGGGTCAATTTCCCTACAAAAATTAAACCAAAAACCCTTCTCGGATATTCAACTAATTTAAAAGACACTTGTAATAATAAAACTAAGAGACTAAAAGAAAAGAGCAGACACAAGAGATGTACTTGCTTTGCAATCAGGGGATTGCTAATCCAAGGAAAGTAAGCGCACTATCTGATTATCTCCTTCGGGCGGAGTAGCCTCTTTACAGCATTGACAACACAAATAAAAGAAATAGAAATGAAAGCACAGAGAAAACTGATTACAAGTGAGATGATTTAACTGTGCAGATCAGTGTTATATTTATAGCACTGGTCGAGGCGCCCCGAAGGGGTTCCGGGCGCCCTGGGGGAATAAAATCTTATCCCCCAATGATCAGATCGTGTTTGATGTGATCCTGGTCAAAATCCTGGTCCGGGCGCTCGGAATGGTTCCGGGCGCCCCGGAGGGCTCCGGGCGCCCCGAACTGCTCCGAGCGCCCCGGAGCCCAAAGTCAACAGATATTGACTTTTTCATCCGGGACCTCTTCTCTGGTTCAGTCCCGCCTCGGTCTGGTTCTTCTCCTCCGGATCTGCTCGCTTGGGTGATCTCGGCCATCCGGAATATGGCTCACCCGAACCCAAGTTCCGGCCTTCTCCTCGAGCAGCCTTCCTTCCCGGTTTCTCGTCCCTCGAACGTCGCGCACGTTCTTCTCGTCCACCGGTGTACTCTTCCTCGGTCACCTCGTCCCTCGGACGCACCGAGCCCGTCGGCTCTCTCCCGTGCCGTCCTTCTCGCTAACCGCGTCTTCCGCTCGACTTCTTGTGTTCCTAAGCTCCTGCTGTAACGACCCACCTTCCTTACTACTCTCTAAGGTGACCGTTACTTAACTATTAACTCTACTTACTAGTGTTACTTATGCTAATATTAGCAATACTCAACTTTGTCACGCCCCCAGAGAAGTTCCTACCGAAAAAATTCGGCAGCATCTCCTCTGTACCGGTGACTATATGGAGCATACATACACAAAAGAAATAACATCACCACGCAGTTTAATAAAATCAGATCATGCAAGTAATGAATAGCGGAAACATAATGGCATACAACTTCTTACTCCAAAATTTTCTTATCAACCTAAATAAAGAATTAATCTAAACAAATTCTTAAACTAAGTCCCAAGGCTTCTATAGTCCAGGCATCACACATCCATCCGCACCTCCTTGTCGCCTTCCTTGACTATAGCTTTTCCTTTCCTTTATCTGTAGTAAGAGGAAATGCAATCTATAAGCAAAATTGCTTAGTAAGCGCTATCTAACTAACAAAATCTCGATATGCATGTACATATATCTATAACATAAACTAACTGAATGCTTACTGAAAACTACTTATGCTCATCTAATAGTAAAGGAATCATAACAAACTGAAATGCTAAACATGTAAAGCTGCTCATGCTCACCTACTAGCAAATAACAGTAAGCTAATCTAAATAACATGCTAGCATAAAAAAAAAACTAAACTTGCTGATTTTAAAACAAAGTGAAACTTATTTCATTTGTTCTAAACTTATTCTTTTATTTCACTTGTTTAAAACTTATTCTTTTATTTCACTTGTTTAAAACTTATATTTTAATACTTCAAAATAATAATCAACTTCTCTTGGGCCCAGGCGTAGTACCATCTTATGCGCGTTCCCTAATAGGTTGGGGTAGCGAGCCACCAATCCTAAAAGAGCAGACCTTGGTCTACCAGGGCCAAGACCTTGGAATTGGATACTTGGATTTGTTTAACGACAACCTTGGAAGTCGGGTACTAGCCTCTTCAAAGTAAAATATCTTATTATCTTAATTATTTCTTTTTTAAATGCCTTGGCATTTTAACAAGCATCTTGTGTGCCAAAATCCCTAAAGTCTTGACTTTGGATCTACTTAAGGCCTTGGCCTTTTTCTTTCTTTTCTTTATCTCTCTTATACTTGTTAATACCTCTAATAAAAGAATGTCTCATACAAAACTACACTAAAATGCTTATTAACATTGCACTGAAATGTTTAACAGAATTGCATGAAAATACTTAATAAAACTATAGTGAAATGCTCAATAAAACTGCATACTATGCTAATCAAAATTCTGCACTATAAGCTTAATCAAATCTGCCTACAAACTTAATCAAAATTCTGCACTATAAGCTTAATCAAAATCTGCTCTAAGATTGGAGTTCTGCATATAATACTTATAAAAATCTGCAAGCAATACTTATAAAAATCTGCATACAAGCTTAAACTAAATCTAAAACTTGTTGGAATTAAAACCTACACTGCATGCTTCATATTAAAAGGACTAAAATAGCTGACTCTAAACATATGCCTCGGCAATTAAAAATGGAAACTAAAACACCAACACCGAAGACTAAACTATCCATTTCATATATATAGGAAACTAAAACTAAACCATCTCATGCATGTTGTGGCGGCAAGAAAAACTTAAATCTGTGTGCTTGGAATAATCAACAAGACCTAGACTGAAATTCTAAAGCCATAAGCACAAACTAAATCTAGGGTTCAGATTATAGCAATTGAAGCAATCAAGCACTCATGCATTAAAACTAAAATAAAAGAAACTACTAGAACTTCAAAAACAAGAACCCACAGCATGCTACTGGAAACCAAAACTATACATTAAATCTGTACACTTTCTCATGTTAATTGTCTAATAGCCAAATTTGACCAGATTGCATAGGAAAAATTCCGAACAGAAACTACTTGTGCCCCTTTCACGGCACAACTTGACTTTCACATTAAGATCACAAACAGAACAGAATCCAACTCACTTTCTGAAAAATGGAAACTAAACTCACTTTCTGTAAACAAAAACCAATTACAAAGTCTGAAAGAAAATCCGAGCATACCACAACAGCAATGCAAAGAGGAAACAAACCTTGGTCTCTCTTTATTATAGCTACTCATAAACACCTAATGAATTTAATAAAACACATATTCTTATAGCAACAGATCCTAGGGTTTTCATATGGCAACGAAATCCTTCAAGCATGCTTCAACCGAAAATACAATTTACCTTCCTTTGTTCTCTTTTGAGATTCACGGCAGGAAATTCAAAAGTCACAAACTCTACTGAAAACACAGAATGAAATTGAAATTCGAAAACCACTCTTACTGCAGGTGAGAAACGCTTACATCGTGTTCTTGAACTCACAGCCGAAGAGAGTGGCTCAAACGCTTCTAGGATTTTGGAGGAGTGAAGATCTCGGCTCCTCTTCGTGTCCACGAAATCTCCTCGACGAGGGGATTGAGATAGTGAAGAAAACCCCTTAGAGAACACCTTGGTCGGCCGCCTGAGACGATCCCTAACCTCCTGCTGTGGTTTCGCCTGAGAAGAAAAATGTCGACGCACAAGAAGGGAAGAAGAAATTAGGTCACGGAAGATTAACTCGATTCCTCTCTTAATACCTCGATATTCTTGTTATCTACTACCATATAAATATTTTCTGCTCTTTCCTTAATTAGCAACGCCCGCTTGGGCACTTGGTTAGCTGGATTCGCTTAAGGTTTGGATCAGGCTGGAGCTCGTGGGTTCGAATCCTCAGCCGAACCTTTTTATTCCCAATTATTTTCTGTTTAACTACTACTACATAACTACTACTTAAATTAATTTCGTCCCTTATTTAATCAGCACGGCCCTGCTGGGTTGCTAGTCAGCCGAGACAACTTAAGGCTTTATTTAACCGGAGGTCTCCGGTTCGAACCTCGGCTTAATTTCTTTATTTTTTTGCAACTTGTTTCTTTTGGTAAAAATATCAAACGAACTCCAAAAATTACATAAAAATACTCTAAAAATTTCTAAAAATCTCTAGAATATTTCTAAAGCATTTCTAAATATTTTTAAGCACTATTAGGACTCCAAATGAGGAAATTTGGGTTGTTACACCTGCACACTTAGACACAAGGGTTAGACAACGCAGGATCTAACTTAGCTTATTTGATCACATCAAAACACCTTGGAGTTCCAACAGTAATGGGTGAGTATATAGCACAACTGTTATGGATAATGCGCATACTAAAAGACTTTAACTAATAATATAAAAATGTAAAAATCTATATTGATAACATCAAGTTAATTAACTTAATCAAAAATCTAGTGCATCATTCAAGAACTAAACATATTAAAATTAAGCATCACTTTATTAGAGATCACGTCGCCAAAGGAGATGTTGAACTTAACTATATTGAGTCCAAGTCAAATTTAGCTGGCATTTCACTAAACTACTACCAGAATCTGAATTCAGTAATCTACAAAATGACTGGGAATATACACGATAGACTAGGACTTTTATAATTAAACAAATTTTCAAGTAATTTACAAATTCTAGGAAAATTATTTACTTATGTTTTCTAAAAGTTTTCCATTTCTCTAGTGTTGCAAAATTGTTTTAGCCTTAGTCTAGATCGAACTCATAGAAAGCATGATCCTATAGATCTAGGGAATGAGCATCTCACAAATATATTAGGTCTACATTGATTATGTATTCAAAAACATAGAATGGGTTAGATGTGTATGTAACGACCACCCTTCTTACTACTACTACTACTCTCTAAGAGTGACCGTTACTTATCTACTAACTCTACTTAACCGGTTTATTAAAAATCTCTAGGAAAACCCTACCGAAAAATTTCGGTAACATCTCCCCTGTACCGGTGACCATTTTCCATAATACAAGCATAATATACTCAGCCACAGGCGGCTGGAAATATATTTCAATCAACCACGCAGTTTAATAAGAAATGAAAACTAACCATAACCACGCAGTTTAATAATTCAAATCATGCAGATAATGAAAAACCGAAAACATAACTTCTTACTACATCCTTTTCTTATCAACTTAATAAGAAATCAAACTAAACACATTCTTAAACTAAATGAATTCCTTAGCTAAGTCCCAAGGACCTCCATAGTCCACACATCACACACTCCTCTTGCATCTCCTTGTCGCCTTCCTTCACTGTATCTTTTCTTTCCCTTTATCTGCAGTAGGAGGAAATGCAGTATATAAGCATAAAGCTTAGTGAGCGCTATCTACTCACAAAAACTCGATATGCATGTATATAAATAAAAACATGCTAAAACTGAATGCTAACATATAAAACTACTCATGCTCATATATAGCAAAGGAATCATGCTAACTGAAATGCTAATCATTGTATAGCTAATTATGCTCATAAACCAATAAAAGAAGCATACTAGCTGAAATACTAAACATGTATAGTTTATCATGCTCATAAACCAATAAAAGAAGCATACTAAACATGTAAAGCTACTAAACATGTAAAGCTACTAAACATGTAAAACTACTAAACATGTAAAGCTAAACATGCTGAATAATCTAATAGCAAGAAACAAATAAAACTACTACCGCATGCTTCAAATAACAAAAAACTAAACTTTCTAATTCTAAACATATTTGAAGCTTGATTCATTTGTTTCAAAACTTATACTTTAATACTTCAAAATAATAATAAACTTCTTTTGGGTCCGGCATAGTACCAATTTGCGCGCATCCTTAGTAAGAGTCGAGGTAGCTAATCCTGAAACTACTAAGGTACTTCTAGGCGATCTTGTGCCTAGGGGCGATCTAGGAGCCCACCCAATGGACCTTGTGCCCTGGACCTCGTGTCCGGTACATGCCATTACAAAGTAAAATACTTTCTTTTTAACTATAACTTCTTTATACTTGCCCTTACTTGGCATTTAAGCAAACACCTTGTGTGCGCTTTTGATATTCAATCTTCTGGAATTGAAATCAAGTCTAGACCTTAGTCTTTCTTGCTTATAGTTCTTAAAGATAGAAACTCATGCTTATGTAATAGCAAAGAAACTAATAATTGCATGCTCAAGATATACTATCTGTAATTAAACAGAAACAAACTGCTTTCTGGAAATTAGAGATTGTTCGTGCTTAATAACTAGCAATGAAAACTTCATTCTTGCTGGAAAAACAAATAGGGAATCTCATGCTTACTGGAATAACTTCATACTTCAAAAGAAATCCGAAACTCGACACAAATTGTTCATGCTTGTTAAAATGCAAGGTACCCAAAACTAAAATACTGATGTTAAGGATTGTTCTTTCTCCTTAAATGCAAAGACAAGAAAGCTGTAATGCTAAACTCATTCTAACTAAATAAAGATTGTTCTTGTCCTTAAAACAACAACAAAAGATCTATCCAAATATACTAAGGTGCCAAGTTGTGCATGCTCCTTAAGGAAACTACACTGCTGTTCATGCTCAATTAGCAGCAAGGAAGAAAAAATCAAGAAAATCAACACTGCAAGCTAAAGCCGGCTGCTCATTCTCATGCAGTAGCAAAGAAAGGAATTTAAAGATATCAATGTTGCAAACTAAAGGGTCGGCTGCTCATGTTCAACTAGTAGAAACCGAAACCACATGTTAAACCTAAACAACTTATTCATTTATCTCAGATTTCAACAAAACTAAATCTGCACTTGTAAAGGCTGTTCATGTTCGGAATTTACAACAAGATTTCAAAACTGAACTTCCAAATCAAGGTTACTCAAGCCTAATGCATGGCACAAATCCAAATCCGTACCAATCTGATTTGCACAGCAAGGTCACAAACCCGAATTGCACAGCAAGGTCACAACAGAAAATTCTAACTCTAACTTGAATTTCTAATTGCAAGGCATGAAGGAAATCCAAATCATATGCCTAAACTAAACAATTCATTCCTTTTCTTTGAGATCCCCGGCAGTAAGCACAAAACCATAATCTTTACAGCATGTTTCAAAATCGAGAAGATCAAGGTCCGAAAACTACTACTGCAGGTGAGTAGCAACTCACCTCGCCGTTCTTGGACTTACAACCGAAAAGGGGGAGCTTCTAATGCTGCTAGGGTTTCGGATAGCTTGGATTTCGGCTCTTCTTCGTGCTCACAAGCTCTCCTCGACGATGGTGGTCGCACACGGGTGAAGACCGGCCGGAAAAAGCCTAGCTCCGTCGCCCTTTTCGCCCGAACAGCGAAGTCGCCGCCGCCGTTCGTGAGAGAGGAGAAGAGGTTCGGGTGAGAAAAATTTAGGGTTCGGGAAAAACTTAAACCTCTTCTTATAACTAAGATTTTTATTAATTACTATACCTTAAATATAATCCATTCTTTCTTTAATTAACAAAACTCGCTAGCACAGCTGGTCAATCGAGTTTTAACCAAGTCAAAGGTCTTGGCTTCAATCCCTCAGCCGCGCACTTTTTCTCAATTTATTCCCTAATCATTAACTATGCTATAAATTTAGTTCTCACCATATAAGGTTAACAAAACCGTGTAGCTCAGCTGGTTGGGCCGATTTTGCTTGGGTCTGAGTAGCTGGGTTCGAAACCTAGCTTCTATAACTTTTTTTTTTTTAAAACTTCTTTCTTTTTGTAACCCTACTAAACGACCTCCAAAAATCACGTAAAAATACTCTAAAAATTCCTAAAAATCTCTAGAATATTTTAAAAGTATTTCCAAATATTTTTATGAACTTTTAGAACTTGAAATAGGGAAAATTGGGTCGTTACAATTCTCCATACCTTATAAAAAGTTCGTCCTCGAACTTAGAATAGCTCTGGATACTTCTGTCTCATACTGTCCTCCCGCTCCCAAGTGACTTCCTCGTGCTTCTGGTTCTGCCAGATAACCTTCACTAGTGGCACTTCTTTATTTCTTAGTCTCTTGACTGTTCTGTCCACTATCTGTGTAGGTCTGCTCTTATAACTAAGATCCTCTTGGATCTGCACTGACTGAGGCTGAATCACTTGGCCAGGGTCGTAGAGACACTTCTTTAGCAGGGAGACATGAAATACATTGTGTATTGCTAACATGTCTTGTGGTAAATCCAGCTTGTAAGCTACTTTCCCAATCCTTTCTGTGATCAGGTAAGGTCCTACATAACGAGGACTTAATTTGCCCTTCTTGCCAAATCTCATCACTCCCTTCATAGGAGCGACCTTGAGAAAGACTGAATCCCCTACTTGGAATTCAAGTGGCCTACGACGTGTGTCAGTCTCAATTCTCTGTCTGATCTTCTGAATAGCCTGAGTAGTCTCATCTATCAGCTCTGTCTGAATGCCCAGTTCTACTTCCATTTCTTTTCTCTCACCTGCTTCTTGCCAGCAAATGGGTGATCTGCATTTCCTGCCATACAATGCCTCATAAGGAGCCATCTTGATGGTGGCCTGATAGCTGTTGTTGTAGGCAAATTTAGCTAAGCACAGGTACTTGCACCAACTTCCCTTGAAATCTAGTGCACAAGCTCTGAGCATATCTTCTAGAATCTGATTTACTCGCTCTGTCTGTCCATCAGTCTGAGGATGGAAGTTTGTGCTGAACTTGAGTTTGGTGCCTAGTGTAGTCTGAACACACTCCCAGAAGTGAGAGGTGAAGCGCCCATCTCTATCAGAAATAATAGATTTAGGAACTCCGTGAAGTCTGGTCACCTCTTTAACATACAACTGTGCCAACTGCTCTATAGAGTGAGACACCTTGATGGCTAGAAAATGAGCAGACTTGGTCAATCTGTCCACTATCACCCATATCGCATCATATCCATTTGTGGTTCTTGGGAAACCCGTTATGAAGTCCATGGATATATCTTCCCACTTCCACTCTGGTATAGGAAGAGGCTGTAGAACTCCTCCTGGTCTCTGGTGTTCTGCTTTGACCCTCTGACATGTCAGGCAGGTACTGACATATTTAGCTACATCTCTTTTGAGTCCAGACCACTAGAATCTCTGTTTCACGTCTTGATACATCTTGGTAGAACTAGGATTCATGGAATAAGGTGTACTATGAGCTTCTTCCAAAATTTCCTTTCTCAGCTCTTCGTCATTGGGAACACAAAGGCGACTCCCCTGATAAAGAATTCCACTGTCTGATACTCGAAACTCCGAATTTCCTTCTTCCTGTATCCCTTGCTTGATCTTTTGGATATCAGGATCTTCACTTTGCTTTCTCTGTATATCCTCAAGTAGGGTTGACTCTAAGGTCAATGCAGAGAGTTGCCCATAAATAATTTCCATACCAAAATCTGACAACTCCTTCTGCAGTGGTAGGGCTAATGATGACAAAGACATCAGGGATGCACTGGATTTTCTGCTTAGTGCATCTGCCACTTTATTAGCTTTGCCTGGATGGTAGAGGATTTCACAGTCATAATCTTTGACCAACTCTAGCCACCTACGCTGTCTCATGTTTAAGTCCTTCTGAGTGAAGAAGTACTTAAGACTCTGATGGTCCAGAAGATTCTGGACTGGACTCGTAATGTCACCAGAGTTTCAGTGCAAAGACCACAGCTGTCAGCTCAAGATCATGAGTGGGGTAGTTCTTCTCGTAGTCTTTGAGTTGCCTGGAAGCATAAGCTATAACTTTTCCTTCTTGCATGAGTACAGCTCCTAAGCCCATCTTGGAAGCATCACTGTAGATGTCAAAACTCTTGTCACTCTATGGAACAGTCAGAATGGGAGCACTAGTTAGTCTCTTCTTGAGTTCTTGAAGACTCTGCTCACATTTATCTGACCATTCAAACTTCTTGTTCTTCCTGGTGAGGGCTATAAGTGGAGAGGCTATTCTGGAAAAAGTCTTCCACGAATTTCCTGTAGTACCCAGCTAAACCAAGGAAGCTTCTGATCTCCCTGGCGTTCTTGGGTCTCTTCCAATTGCTGACCGCTTCTACTTTGGCTGGATCCACTTGAATGCCTTCTCTAGAAACGATGTGACCTAGAAACGCCACCTGCTCCAACCAGAATTCGCACTTTGAGAATTTAGCATAGAGCTGCTTTTGTTGAAGGGTTTGCAGAACTATTCTCAAGTGTGTGTCATGCTCCTCTGGGGTTCTGGAATAAACTAGAATGTCGTCGATGAACACAATAACAAATTTGTCAAGGTATTCTCTGAACACTCTATTCATCAGGTCCATGAAAATTGCAGGTGCATTAGTCACACCAAAAGGCATGACTACGAACTCGTAGTGTCCGTATCTGGTCCTGAAAGCCGTTCTGGGTATGTCTCTTTCTTTCACTTTTAGCTGATGGTACCCAGAGCGCATGTCTATCTTGGAGAACACTGTTGCCCCTCTCAATTGATCAAATAGGTCATCGATCCTGGGCAGTGGATACTTGTTCTTGATGGTCACTTGGTTCAGAGCTCTATAATCTATGCGCATCCGCATAGATCCATCCTTCTTCTTGACAAACAACACAGGAGCTCCCCATGGTGAATGACTAGGGCGGATGAAACCTTTGTCAAGCAGCTCCTGAAGTTGTTCTTGTAACTCGTTTAGCTCTGCTAGAGAAATTCGGTACGAAGCTTTTGAAATTGGCTCCACTTCTCTGTTGGGAGGTAGTCCAGGTAGCCCTTCTAGAAATACCTTTGAATACTCACAGACTACCCGAACATCTTCCTGCTTGGGTCTTTCTTGTTATCTTTGTCCTTCCAGTTCTGATTACTTGACTGGGTTCTCTGTTTCCCCACTGTCTTGTCTTCTATCTTGACTGGCTCATGTTGCGTTTGTTGTGCCTTGTTGCTGTTCAGATAATGCTCACTAATGCCCTGCTGGCTAGCTCTTCACCAATCTATGGTCGGTGAGTTTCACTACTCACATTAGGTGTTATTTCTGGTCTCAGCATTAGGAGCATCAGTCTGACTCGTTCTTTCACTGTACTTACTAACTCTAGGCAAAGGTGAGCTAGCCTGTTAAATCTTTTAACTGCTTCTTCTACTGGTAAGTCACCTGGTCTAAATTCTATAACCACCTTATAATGTTTATTGGTGATCCGTTGGCGGAAGAACTCTTAGTAAAACTCTATCTCAAAGTCAACTCAGCTCATCTGGTTGACTGCTCTCTTACTCTTAACTCGCTCCCACTACATACAAGCATCTCCAGATAAGCAGAAAGAGGCACACTTAATGGTATCAACCATCTCGACTTCTGGTCAGTCAAGAAGCTCCATTGTGCTCTCAAATGTCTTGAACCAAGCCTAGGCATCCCAGGGCTCAGTCATTCCTGAGAAGCTTTCTGGTTTCAGCTTCAGCCACTGGATAAGATATGCTTCTTGTCTTTTAGATGCTGTGGCGACTTCCAGGGCAGCTGATGGGACTTCAGTCACCACTGGGGTCTCCACATTAATGGTTGGGAGAAGTGGGAGGAGCTGGCTTCTGATTGGTCATTAGATTGACGATCGCTTGCTGCTGCTCGCTACTTGTCTTTGAAATTGAGTAACAACTTCAGAGATAATAGGCCCAGGGGTTCTGGGCTCTTCGTTCTCCTGATCTTGGTTCTCAGTATAAACGGTACGGGGATGTCCTCTTCTTGACATCCAATTATGCAGAGGAAAAAGACTAAATAGCTTCTCTAACCCTTTCTAATCATATATATATATATGAATTAAGAAAGGAGAAACAATAACTTCTATCTTACTTAAGTACTCATAAGCAATTACTCTGTACTGCAGTTAATAAAAAGGAAAGCAGAATAAAGAAAAATCTTAAATACTTTCTTACTTGGAGACGGCAAGGATGATGCTGATGTGTGTGTGATGCTGGAGAATGGAACACTGCTCTGATACCAACTGTAACGACCACCCTTCTTACTACTACTACTACTCTCTAAGAGTGACCGTTACTTATCTACTAACTCTACTTAACCGATTTATTAAAAATCTCTAGGAAAACCCTACCGAAAAATTTCGACAGAATCTCCCCTGTACCGGTGACCATTTTCCATAATACAAGCATAATATACTCAGCCACAGGCGGCTGGAAATATATTTCAATCAACCACGCAGTTTAATAAGAAATGAAAACTAACCACAACCACGCAGTTTAATAATTCAAATCATGCAGATAATGAAAAACCGAAAACATAACTTCTTACTACATCCTTTTCTTATCAACTTAATAAGAAATCAAACTAATCACATTCTTAAACTAAATGAATTCCTTAGCTAAGTCCCAAGGACCTCCATAGTCCACACATCACACACTCCTCTTGCATCTCCTTGTCGCCTTCCTTCACTGTATCTTTTCTTTCCCTTTATCTGCAGTAGGAGGAAATGCAGTCTATAAGCATAAAGCTTAGTGAGCGCTATCTACTCACAAAAACTCGATATGCATGTATATAAATAAAAACATGCTAAAACTGAATGCTAACATATAAAACTACTCATGCTCATATATAGCAAAGGAATCATGCTAACTGAAATGCTAATCATTGTATAGCTAATTATGCTCATAAACCAATAAAAGAAGCATACTAGCTGAAATACTAAACATGTATAGTTTATCATGCTCATAAACCAATAAAAGAAGCATACTAGCTGAAATACTAAACATGTATAGTTTATCATGCTCATAAACCAATAAAAGAAGCATACTAAACATGTAAAGCTACTAAACATGTAAAGCTACTAAACATGTAAAACTACTAAACATGTAAAGCTAAACATGCTGAATAATCTAATAGCAAGAAACAAATAAAACTACTACCACATGCTTCAAATAACAAAAAACTAAACTTTCTAATTCTAAACATATTTGAAGCTTGATTCATTTGTTTCAAAACTTATACTTTAATACTTCAAAATAATAATAAACTTCTTTTGGGTCCGGCATAGTACCAATTTGCGCGCATCCTTAGTAAGAGTCGAGGTAGCTAATCCTGAAACTACTAAGGTACTTCTAGGCGATCTTGTGCCTAGGGGCGATCTAGGAGCCCACCCAATGGACCTTGTGTCCTGGACCTCGTGTCCGGTACATGCCATTACAAAGTAAAATACTTTCTTTTTAACTATAACTTCTTTATACTTGCCCTTACTTGGCATTTAAGCAAACACCTTGTGTGCGCTTTTGATATTCAATCTTCTGGAATTGAAATCAAGTCTAGACCTTAGTCTTTCTTGCTTATAGTTCTTAAAGATAGAAACTCATGCTTATGTAATAGCAAAGAAACTAATAATTGCATGCTCAAGATATACTATCTGTAATTAAACAGAAACAAACTGCTTTCTGGAAATTAGAGGTTGTTCGTGCTTAATAACTAGCAATGAAAATTTCATTCTTGCTAGAAAAACAAATAGGTAATCTCATGCTTACTGGAATAACTTCATACTTCAAAAGAAATCCGAAACTCGACACAAATTGTTCATGCTTGTTAAAATGCAAGGTACCCAAAACTAAAATACTGATGTTAAGGATTGTTCTTGCTCCTTAAATGCAAAGACAAGAAAGCTGTAATGCTAAACTCATTCTAACTAAATAAAGATTGTTCTTGTCCTTAAAACAGCAACAAAAGATCTATCCAAATATACTAAGGTGCCAAGTTGTGCATGCTCCTTAAGGAAACTACACTGCTGTTCATGCTCAATTAGCAGCAAGGAAGAAAAAATCAAGAAAATCAACACTGCAAGCTAAAGCCGGCTGCTCATTCTCATGCAGTAGCAAAGAAAGGAATTTAAAGATATCAATGTTGCAAACTAAAGGGTCGGCTGCTCATGTTCAACTAGTAGAAACCGAAACCACATGTTAAACCTAAACAACTTATTCATTTATCTCAGATTTCAACAAAACTAAATCTGCACTTGTAAAGGCTGTTCATGTTCGGAATTTACAACAAGATTTCAAAACTGAACTTCCAAATCAAGGTTACTCAAGCCTAATGCATGGCACAAATCCAAATCCGTACCAATCCGATTTGCACAGCAAGGTCACAAACCCGAATTGCACAGCAAGGTCACAACAGAAAATTCTAACTCTAACTTAAATTTCTAATTGCAAGGCATGAAGGAAATCCAAATCATATGCCTAAACTAAACAATTCATTCCTTTTCTTTGAGATCCCCGGCAGTAAGCACAAAACCATAATCTTTACAGCATGTTTCAAAATCGAGAAGATCAAGGTCCGAAAACTACTTCTACTGCAGGTGAGTAGCAACTCACCTCGCCGTTCTTGGACTTACAACCGAAAAGGGGGAGCTTCTAATGCTGCTAGGGTTTCGGATAGCTTGGATTTCGGCTCTTCTTCGTGCTCACAAGCTCTCCTCGACGATGGTGGTCGCACACGGGTGAAGACCGGCCGGAAAAAGCCTAGCTCCGTCGCCCTTTTCGCCCGAACAGCGAAGTCGCCGCCGCCGTTCGTGAGAGAGGAGAAGAGGTTCGGGTGAGAAAAATTTAGGGTTCGGGAAAAACTTAAACCTCTTCTTATAACTAAGATTTTTATTAATTACTATACCTTAAATATAATCCATTCTTTCCTTAATTAACAAAACTCACTGGCACTGCTGGTCAACCGAGTTTTAACCAAGTCAAAGGTCTCGGCTTCAATCCCTCAGCCGCGCACTTTTTCTCAATTTATTCCCTAATCATTAACTATGCTATAAATTTAGTTCTCACCATATAAGGTTAACAAAACCGTGTAGCTCAGCTGGTTGGGCCTGTTTTGCTTGGTTCCGAGGAGCTGGGTTCGAAATCTAGCTTCTACAATTTTTTTTTTTAAAAAAAACTTCTTTCTTTTTGTAACCCTACTAAACGACCTCTAAAAATTACGTAAAAATACTCTAAAAATTCCTAAAAATCTCTAGAATATTTTAAAAGTATTTCCAAATATTTTTATGAACTTTTAGAACTTGAAATAGGAAAAATTGGGTCATTACAGTGTAGGCCTTTTGCCTGGACTTCAGATACTTATATCAGTGCAACAAGTCTGAGCTATAAATACAACAATACATTAATGTGGCTAAGCAATCCTTTTTAATAAACAATAAGCTGGATCAAATTTTACTTAACTTGACTAACCAAGTCAACACTACTATCTTCTGTAGATAGTTAGTAACTAACAGTTAGACATATACTAAGGATATTGGTAGTTGAATAATTATTTTTAAATATAGATATCAAATTCAAGGGAGGATCTAATCATTCTAAAATGTTTTACTTATGCAATTCTTGAAAAATCTTTACTTAGAAAACATCTTGAAAAATTATTTTAAATCTATACTCTTAAAAATATTTCTTACATAAAATCCTTTTTAAAACATTTACTAAACTTTTTTTTAGAAAATGTTTACCTAAAAAATATTTTTGAAAATATTTTTTTTTGAATTTTTTTTACTACTTTAAAAATCCTACATAGAATTTTTTCCAATCTTTCTTGAAAAAATTTTCTTGAAACTTACTTTGAAAATTCTTATACAAATTTTGAAAAGTTTGAAGAAACTAAGAAAATTTTGAAAAGTTTGAAGAAACTAAGAAAATTTTGAAAAGTTTTCTTTAAAAGTTGAAAAGTTTTCTTTAAAATTTCTTTGAAAATATTTTCTAGAAAAATATTTTTTCTTTTTACTTTAAAATATTTTTTTAAATTACTTTAAAAATCTTTGTTAGAAAAATATTTTCTATTTAACAAATTACTTTGAAACAAATTTCTGTAAAATTGATTTGAAAATCTTAAACTTAGGATATTTTTTTTTGAAAATATTTCTTACTTTGAAACTCTTGATTAGAATTTTTTTTTTACAAATATTAACTTAGAATTTTTTTTCAAAGGTTTATTTAGAAATTTTTGAAAAATTTTATTTAGATATTTTTGAAAAAGTTTACTTAAGAATTAGTTTAATCCTTATTTTAAAAAAATTAACTTATAAATTTCTCTTTGAAAAAAGACTACTCAAGAATTGTGAAGAAATTTCCTTAAAAGCTTTTTTATCTAGCCTTACTTGGAAAACAACTTTGCCAAAAATTTTACTTAGAAAATGCTCTTAAAAATATTTTCAAATTATTCCAAACCTCTCCCTCAATCTTAAATATATAAAGTAGTTACTTTAAATTATAATTTAAAGTAGCTTCATGCACCAGGCTACCTTTTTTTTTTTGCATTAATGACTGACCTTATTTCTTATGCTTGTCTTTCTTTTACCTTAGATTTTTTTATGAATGCCTAAGGGTTAATGTAGAAAAAGACAAACAAATTTGATCAAATGAACAAATTTAAAAATAACTTAGATCATTTGTTTGTATTTTGCATATTATTTTTCAATATTATTTTTTCTAACTTTAACTCAGGTTGTCATTACATCAAAAAGAGAGAGATTGTTGGTGCAATTTACACTAATAATCTAACTCAGATTTTGATGAATGATAAGTGGATTAAAGTTAGAATGTTTTTAATTTAATTGCTTTACCAAGTGTGCAAGAGTTGACGGGTCTAAAGGACCTGACACCAGGCTAAAATTAAGCAAGGCCCATAGGACCCGATAGCTAATGTGAAGTACAGATAGGTCCCAATATCTTGTGGAAAGTCCGATTGGGTCCGCGAGGCTTGACAACCGACCGAAGTCTATTTAGGTCTATGGACTTGACAACTGGCGAGAAGACCTGATGGGTCAAAAGCAAGTCAAGTTATTACAGTTGATAAGTAAAAAGTAAACAACTAGAGGAGAAGTGAGGGTGCGTTCCCCGTTGAAGGAACTGTAGGCGTCGGTCCAACTTAGGTCCATTTGGGAAACCTAAGTTGAAATCTTGACTAGATCTTAGTCTTGGGGAGACAAGATCTAATTATTACTACTATCTTATTATATTGTGCTAACTTTATTTTGTAGGGTAAATATATTTTTTGGTTGCTTGGACTAACCCTTTTTTACAGAAAAAGAAGTTGTTAAAAAAAGAGAGTCTGAGCGCCCGAAAGGGATTCGAACGCCTGGACTAGCCTCATTTGGGCAACTGCCAAGCACTGAAGCTAGTCTAGGCGCCCGGACCACAAATTTCACCCCGAAGCTGAGTTGGAGCCCGACGACTAGCCGAACCCATGTCAACGGTCCAGGCTCCTGGAGGGGTTTGGGTGCCCAGAAGTGGATAAAATTAATGGATCAAGTTTCGACGAGAGTGTTGGTGCAATATTCCCTAGGTCAAGGTTGACCTGGTTGACTAAGCTTGAGAAGGCTCAAGTTTGAATCTTGATGTTTGGATTTCGATGTTTGATAATACATGGAGACTGACAATATATGAAGATTACAGGTGCAATCGTTCATTTGGGGAGATTGTTGGTACAATTATCCTCTGGTCAAGGTTGACCAGTTAGATGTGAAGAAGAGTCAAGTAGGTCAAGATTAACTGCATACTTGACTGAGAAGTCCTAGTGAGTGAAGCCAGACAATTGAAAAATCCTGGTGAGTGAAGTCAGGTGAAACACCTAGTGAGTGAAGCTAGATAGAGGAGAAGTCCTAGTGAGTGAAGCCAGGCAGTTGAGAAATCCTGGTGAGTGAAGTCAAGTGAAAGACCTAGTGAGTGAAGCTAGGTGAAAGTCCCAGTGAGTGAAGCCAGGCAGATGGGAAACCCTAGTGAGTGAAGCTAGGTGAAAGTCTTGGTGAGTGAAGCCGGGCAGATGGGAAGTCCTAGTGAGTGAAGCTAGGCAGAAGGGAAGACTTGGTGAGTGAAGCCAGGCACACGGAAATCCAGGTGGATCAAGGTTGACCGGACACCTGGTATGGAAAAGTCCAAGTAGGTCAAAGGGTTGATCGGATACTTGGCATGAGGAGAAAAGTCCAAGTGGGTCAAAGGGATTGACCGGACACTTGGAGAGGAAGTCCTGGTAGGTTGAGGGTGACCGGATGCTAGGCATAATGCCCCAACATGTCACGGTTGACCGGATGTCGATTTTAGGGACTTTGGACGTGATTTGGCAAGTCACAAGTGAATCCAATCGATCAACCGATCGATTGACTCATGCCCAATCGATCAGTTGATCGATTAGGTGAGTCCCGCGACAATTACTTCCTCCCAATCGATCAGTGAATCAATTGGGAAGGAATCGGTGTTGCACAGAATGCCTCCCAATCGATCACCCGATCGATTGGGAGCCACCAATCGATCGAGTGATCGATTGAGAGACTGAAATCGCACGAGGGTTAGTGAATCGATAGGGTAATCGATTCAAGCGAGTTCCAGAGAGCACAGAGGCGCTTTGGATCAATCGATCGATCGATCCAAAGTCTCCCCAATCGATTGAGAGCAATTCAATAGATTGAGATCCGGTCGTTGGTGCAGGTTATCTCCGTTGGCAAGCGTTCTTCTTCGCACGGTTTTCATTCCACAGCGATGCGATTCTTCTCCGATCTACACAGCATCTTCTCCACAACTCACAGCTAGTTCTTGGAGGCTCTTGGAAACAAGTGCTGGTGCACTTCCAAGGTTCAAGAGGCAACAACACGCAAGAAGAAAGGCAAGCTAGGGTTTCTACCGTGTAAATCATGTAAGGTTTAGTATTGTATCAACTTGTATTTTGTTCTTCTTGTGTATCTTTGTGTGTGAGTCTTGTACAGGCTTCTCCGCCTTCGGTAATTACCGTAAAGGAGTATTTTCATAGTGGAGAGTGTGTGTCGTGTGTGGATCCTTGGATTAGTCACCTCTTCTTGAGGTGGATATCAAGTAAATCCTTCATGTTAGCGTTGTATTTTTGTTTCTTGTATTTTCCGCTGCCTATCATCATCAAGAAGTAAGACGACGAGCGCACAACGAGCTATTCACCCCCCCTCCCCCTCTAGCTACATTTCGACCCTAATAGAGAGTTCACCACGTCAGCACAGTATAGGAGCCCGGGAGGGACTCCAAGCGCTCGGAATGAACCTATATAAAGGTCTCCGTACAGCAGCTTTAGGATAACATCTGCTAGAAGTTTCATTCTTGCGTGCTAGTCTAAAATAGCTCTGATGATATTGAAAGTATGCTCCGAAGTTCGAAGACCTAAAGATTTCAAATTTCCTTTCTTTTTGTCGATGACAAGTAATTTCAATTCTTGTACTCAATCTTTGTAACTCATTATTCGAATT
The DNA here is from genome assembly GCF_018446385.1 of Zingiber officinale. Taxonomy (NCBI): domain Eukaryota; kingdom Viridiplantae; phylum Streptophyta; class Magnoliopsida; order Zingiberales; family Zingiberaceae; genus Zingiber; species Zingiber officinale. Next base: position 12,573,669 of record NC_055993.1, on the reverse strand, counting down.
GATAGTGATTGTCCAACGAAAGCACTCAATAAATATGGGCCTTAGAGTAGGAGTCGTCGAAGACTCCGAACCAAATAAAAAATTATTTATGTTAACTTATGTTTTTATTTTTCTTTATTCTGCTACGTAGCTTATTTTAAATTATAATTTTTAACGAATATTATTCACCTCCTTTCTAGTATTTTTATAATCTAATAGGTTGCTCGGTGACAAATCGCCCATACTTCTAAATTTATCTATAATTAATATTTAGAGTCCGATAGTCTATCTTTAGATTGGATTGATTGGACTGATAGTCTCAATACTTATATTATTAAAAAAAATAGGGTTGTACTATTATAATTTTTAATTCTGCATATGCAATTTTATATGTTTTAGAAAGATTTTTTTTTATGTTGGAGAAATCTAGAGTGTCATCGAATATTAAGAGTACATCCCTAAACTAGCTTTTAATAATACTTCCCTATTTAAGAGTCGAAAACTCTACAGTTTGTGAATGCCAACCGGTCACGTGTTGAATTTTATTCTAAAATTCATGCCTTAAAATATCAGCTATTTACCTAGATTGGCAAGGACAAACTTGCATTTCAAATAAGAAGCACTAGGTATTAATTGTAAATTTAGAATCTCCAACCCATGCATTAATTAATATTTTAAATCCGAGCAACTTTCTTAATTAAATCATTACTTTTCAAAAATTGTGAAATAATGTAATTGAAAAATAAATAAACCTCGACTTTGACCCGTGGGAAAAGAATTATGATTAATCACGTGATTTGTTAACTATAATCATTGTATAAAATAATAGGATTGAAATTAATTAACACCATTTCTTTCAGGACGCCTGACCCCAATTGAAATACACAATTATTTTATTTACTTTTGTTAATTTAGCTATGGGATTAAGTCAGATTTTGTCTTTATAATTTAGGGGTTAAGATTATATTATTCAAAAAAAATTTTAAAAGCATTTAACTACCCACATATTATATATATATATAGAGAGAGTATTTAGGGTTTAAGATTTAAATAATTTTTTTATTTTTAAAAATGAATTGAGGTGTCTGGATCAAGTAATCACGAATTATTTCATAGAACAACCCACAACTTATCATATATATGATATCTTGGATGATTTATCCTGAGTGACGATGGGCGACATCTAAGATGGTCTAACACGGCCAAAACTAATTTTTTTTATTTCACTCTCTCATCTTCATATAATTTTTTTCTCTCTCTTGAATGCACATTGGTGTTGATTTCTACGTACCAGCACTAACACGTTGGTGCTAATTTGTGCAAACTAGCACCAATGTGGTGCAAATATATACAAATCAGTACTGCATTGGTGCTAGTTTGCACAAACTCGCACCACGTTAGTGTTGATCTTTAAAAATCAACACTAACAGTGGTACAAACCAGCGTAAATCAGCACTATGTTGGTACTAATTTACGCAAATCAGTACCATATTGGTGCTGATTTTTAAAGATCAGTATCAACATTGATGTAAATTTGCACAAATCAATACCACATTAGTGTTGATTTTTGCAAACATCATGTGGTGTTGATTTTATACTAGTTTGCATCATTATTGGTACTGATCTTAAAAAGGTAGTACCAGCATAGTGCTGATTTGCACCAATATAGTGTTGATTTATGTACATTTGCACCATGTTGTGCTGCAGCACCAATATGTATGCAAGAGAGAGAAAAAATTATATGCAGGTAAGATAGGAAATATATATATATATATGTAATTTTTATCTGCACACTCTTATCATGCATAGTTATGAGTGATTAAGTATGGGTCTAGGTGTCTAGAGGTCCGTCCGAATGTTTGGAGGCCTATTCGGGCATCCTAATTAGTAAAAATGAATGCAAGAGAGAAAAAATTATATGCAGGTAAGAGAGGAAAAAATTTTATATATATATATATATATGATTTTTATCGGCATATTTTTATCATGTATAGTCATGAGTGATTAAGTGTAAGTCTAGGTGTGAGACCCGTCCGGATGTCTGGAGGCCTATTCAGGCATCCTAATTAGTAAAAATGAATATAAGAGAGAAATATATATATATATATATATATATATATATATATATATATATATATATGAATGAGTGATTAAGTATGAGTTAGGTGTCTAGAGGCCCATCCGGATGTCTAGAGGTCTGTTCGGACATCCTAATCAGTAAAAACGAAGTGGGGGCATCTAGACTCGCCTATTTAGTCACCCAGAAATATACAGAGTAAAATATATAAAATAAATTTGAAAAATTAATTTATTCGTTCAACTATTCAACTCATATAACCTCGATCACCATAATATATTAATATTTCTATGGATGAATTCAAGATGTTATAAGGTTACTTCGCTACGATTATTTCATTCAGATATTTCTCATCCGTCCTCCGACTGTGAGAGATAAATCACTGGTTCCACTTATATACAGCCGATGGTTAAATAATTCGAGGGTATGAGAGTTTTTTTGTCCCAAGACTTCTATGGTACATGAAACAAATTTCATACCATCAACATATCATTAATATAATTTGTGAGAAGGATAACATGAAATATTATGTTCATATTTTTTAAATTATGTTAAATTTAGAATAATGGTTGATATTGAAAAAATGATTTTACTAATACTATTGGTTTATAGTAAAACTACACCCTTTCAATAATTCCTATCAGGACCAAGAAGGTAAATCATGGGTGACTACTAGTTTTTGGAATAGTGACTAGCACATAAGGAAAATATGTACCTCGGCTTTGTCGAGATTCGAACCTCAGACCTCATGGTGGTTATACCTCATGCGTTAGTCACTAGACCGTCCCGAGAGGACTATAGTTAAAAGATTTATGTACAAGTACATAAGTGTTGAAGACATGAATATTATTAACCTGCAGATCGTTCCCTGCGGAACGACCTGCAACATTATTGTTGGGGCCTATTTAGATTTGATCATCCTAATTGAAATAGGTAATTTTTTTTTCAAAGAAAATTTTAGTTCTAGAATTAAGAGGATTAGATTTTATCTTTAGAGTTTATGGGTTGAGTACCGTTACTATAAACGACAAGGATTATTAATTATTATTCCCGGGTGTCCAGTTAGTGAGAGGGTAACAGATTTGTTATAATATGACAGAGATTAATTCTCATCATGTGCATACTCTTAAGAAAAAACTCCTCTCACCCCTTTGTCGCTTGACAATCACCTATAAGATAATTCCGTGATTACCTCCCTTTACATAACCGAACTTTTCCCATCCCCTAACCACTTGACGATCGTTAATAAATTGACTCCATAATTTATCTTCCTTCGTATAATCTGGGGCGAATGATAAAAGAATGAGATGAGTGTAAATATTATTATACTTTTCAAACAAGCCTATTTTAAATTTTCAGATATAAAAAAGAATAAATAATAATAATAAAGTAAAAATAAAGATAAAACTATTTTTTAATATCTATTTTGTATATTGAGTAGCTTGTGGATTATATTTTCAACCGAATATTCATGAGTAAATTTAATATTTAATTTTATAAATATTTATTTATATTAGTTTAATACACAACTCAATTAAATTGAATAAATAATGTTCATCAATTATATTTATCAATAAAATTATTATTAATATATTAAATAAAATAAATAAATAAATTTATATTATCAAACTCAATAATCAACGAAATATCAATTGAGAGCTCGATAATATTTAAATGAACTAAGTTCAAATCAAATTTAAATGAGACTCAAGATTATAAAAAAAACTAAATTAAGTTTGAACAATCATTTGATTTATTTTCAGTTTGACTCAGTTTGATTATCTTAATAAATAAATTTGAATACTATAAAATTTTGTTAGATATCAATGGCTGGTTTTGTCTATAGCATGATCATTTGAAAAAATATAGAGAAAAATAGGGAAAATAATCCATACTATTGGAATAATTTCTCTTTGGTCGGTGAATACGTATTTCTATGATCAATTTAATAGGTGTTTTTTACCGTTCATATTCTGGATTGAGTTTATCTTTTTAGTAATAGTATAAATTAGATTGTAGACATATAAAAGTAAGGAGAGTAAGCCAGTAAGGTAGTTCTTACTTTTATAAGAGTAGTTTAATGTCTTATTTTTATTAAAATCTGAAGTCATTACAATAAGCTAGATGCCAGTTGTCCTTTTATCCCGTAATAAATATGATCATTTTGATCGAAAATGTGATTTTAAAAACACATATATTCAATTAAAGACAATTTTTTTATGGAAAACAAAAGGAAAAATAAAAAACAAGTTCCATCTTTCCTTCGATTTAGCGATACAGAACTCACTCCCTCTTATTCATATAGTAACCGGTTAATTTCGCCGGCTAAGAAGCAAGGCGTTCACCGGCGCCAACTGCCCCGCGCTCTTTCCGACGCCAACTTCCCCGCGCTCTTTCCGGCGGCGGCAGCGAGGCCGTCCCTCCTCTCGCACGAAGGACACATGGAGGCGGTGACTGTCGCCACCTTCAGCAGATGCATCATCTCCTTCTTCAGCCGCCGGTTCTCCTCGCACAGCCTCTCGCAGTACCTTTTCAAGCACTGGTAGTCAAACTCCATCTGCCTCGTCTTCGTCCTGAATCAAAATCCAACCTTTCAATCAATTTCGCCCACAGAATCTGTTTTTCCCTTCCAAATCAATCGAAACAGGGGGACAAGAAAATGAATTGGGCATCGCACCTGGCTCTCCTGTTCTGGAACCACACCTCCACTTGCCGTGGTTGAATTCTTAGCCGATCGGCCAAGTCCTGCTTTTGTGACTGCAATCACAAACCATTTAAACAGCAATTACAAACTCAAATTCAATCATATAAAAAACTTTTTTAACACGTTTTATTACCGTATTAACCGTGTCGCGTTCGCTGTAGCTTTGCTCCAGCAGGAAGACTTGCTCTTTTGTCAGCTTAAGCTTTTTTTTGGGGCCGAGAAACTCCTCGCTGCTGCAATTGCTGGTTTCTTTTCCTCCGATCGCTACATTTTCCACTTCTTTTGAATGATTCGGAAACAGAGCATCAAACTGAAGCGTAGTGGTAGTGCGATTACTAGTACTTTTCTTCGATCCATATCCGCTGATTCCAAGTGCAAGGCTCATGTTGCATTCTTCCAGTTCTTCTTCCATGAACTGAAACAGGGGAGATGGATATATTGATGGCCTGGTTACTCCTGGAAGGAGAAGACAAGGGACGGGAGGATTTTATAGAGTGGAGGAGGAAGAAATGAAAAAGGGAAGTTTTTTCTCTTTTTTTTTTGTGTGTGGTTTAATGGGGCTAGTGAAGGAATTTTAAGTACGAGATTTATTTGGAATGCGGGAATCAATCTTTGAATAAATCATTATGTCATTACATAAATTTCCTGCAGTTTCCTTACAAAACAATCCTTCAGAAATAGTGCAGCACAAGTGACAAAGAAGCTCCGTTTGCCCTCGAGCAGTTTCTCGCGCTGCAAAAAATTAATCTCATTAATGAGGATTTGAAAAACTGTAGCATTTTGATCGACTTTAAGATGATCTCTTTCTTTTTTGTTTTCTTTAAAAGAAAATTGCTTGCGACTTGCAGAGCAAGATTCTAGACTATTGAGAACAGTGATACTCATTAATGGTTGAATGCTTTCACCAGTAGTTTTCATCCTCGTGCCATATCTTGTATTATTATTATTTTTCATCTTCTTCTCCTCAAGGATTAAGCAATCCGTAGATCAATCAAAGGCATGATTTATATACATCGCCAAAGAGATATTAAAAAAAAAACAAACACACCGAGTGATCTTGTTTGTTCTCTCATTGATCGTCACTAAGAAAAAAGAAAGAAAGGAAAAAAGGTACACTTAATTAACGACAAACTTTGGTACGATCATTCGAATTCTTTTGCACGGGGGAAGCGGAAGGAAGAGCGATTCGAGATCCTCCGGCACCGGGTGGTACTTCTTGAAGCCTATCACCAATTTACTCTTCCTCTTCCACGGCTTCCTCGGCGCCGGCGGGCACACCGGGACCCCCGAGCGTTTCGCTTTCTCCGGCGACGCTTCCGTTATCTCCAGCTCCAAGCCCATGAAGGACTACTTGGGAAATCTGCAGAAGAAGTGAGGAATCAAGAAGAGGAGTTATAATAAGAAGGAAGGTGTGGTGGTGGTGGAATTAATGAAGAGGTAGGCCACTAGGGGGGAGATGAGGATGGAAGTGAAGCAGAGCAGGAGCAAGCATGGAGGAGACACTGGCAATGGAGGTGATGATGATGGATGAGGTCGAGCTTTAAATAAGAAAGAACAAAAATGATTACAACGCCCCACTTCCATGTCTCAGAGAGAACGTAAATGATTAATCGCTAAGAAACGTAGAGGAGGAGGAAGAAGAGAAAGCTTCCAAAATCGCAGTGACATGAAAATACTAATGCAAATTAGTTGTAGTGGTTGTACAAATCATCAAAAAAAACTCAACCTAGAAGATGGAGACAAAGAAACAAATAAATGCAGCTAATTAAGAAGAGTAATGGCGATTTCCGAGCCTGTCTTGTTGTGGATATGGCTTCGGATGAGCATGTCTTGATGCGAGGAGACATGTCTGGATGGGGCGATGTAATTAGATTGATTCCGGTGTTGGTTTTATTCTGCTGATTGTTTTTTTTAAACAATTATTTATTGAAGAGTAGGGATAAAATAGCTTACATTTTTCATGCATTTACAAGCATTTTTAAAGAGAAAAACCGAAAAAGCACCTGCTCCACTGAAAATCCCGCACTGGTATGTCGTCATTGATGATGGACCAGAGTTTTTCCTTTTTTTATTTTATTTTAGTTTATTTATTTATTCTTTTTTATTCTTGTTTATTTTATTAAAAAAACGATAAATGGAAGGAACATGAGCTTCAATTGATAACCTGGGTTATCAGTTTTATGATCTAATGGATTCGTCGAATACACTAAATAACATGATGGCTTTTGATGCGTAACACGTGCCACGCTATTATTCGCCGCCGCGATGGGAACGCTGTTGCCTGCTCGATTCGCTTCCTGTGCTCGTCGCCCATCCCCCAGCATGCTCCGCCGCCCGCCTTTCCGCCCTCCTCCGACCATCAGCATGAGCGTGTCCCCGGAATCGGCTCCCCGAGAGCCCGCTCCCGCTTCTACTGATGGCGATGACGGCCCAGCGAAAGGCGACGTGGTGGTGCAGTAGTGGGCCTCCGCCGTGACCTGATCGACACTTGGCCTCTCGGCAGCGTCGTCACCCAGGGCTGCCACGTGCGGTGGCCGCAGACTGGTCCCACCGCCAACACCCCGACGTCCTCGGTGCTGTTCCGACGACAACCTCGACTCCATGCACAAGGTCTGTTTGACGAAATGCGGTAATGAAATAGATGTGTGCTTTTGCACAAGGCGTGTTCGACAAAATGCCGAAGTGAGGCCTGGCTTCCAGTACTCTGCATGCCTATTTGTGCAAAAATCCCTTAAGAAATATTCCTCAGATTGCCAGAGGATGAGCTACACTGATGTTGATGAAATCACAATCACCAAGAAGAGGAATGATCCGTTCAAGATGCGGACGATAGAAGAGAGAGAAAAAAAAAGGGTTAAAATAGAGGAATGGTGTTTTGCTCAACCACTTCGATGTTCAAGTTAGTCTCCGACAACGGAGAATAGAGAAGATGAACAAGATGATGAATGAGGGGTGTGTATGTGCGTTGTGACCTAAAGATCACGGATTCGAATCTTGAAAATAACTTCTTGGAAAAAGCAAGGTAAAACTTCGTACAATAAATCCTTCTCGAGAGCCCACATGACGAAAGTTTCGTGCACCGGATTGTTCTTTTTTTATTAACTATATATCATGTCATAATATTGGGAATGTCACATTGTCGTATTTTCCTACATTATGCAGTCACATCGCTCATATCATGTATCAGTATAATCATACTACTCCATGCTCTCTGACAACCCACATGCTATATCATTTATGATGTCAGCCCATGAAATAGGGATCCATTGGGCCTAGGGTCTAGCCCATTAAGCAAAAGAGAGAGTCAAAGTAGGGAGATCAAACTAAAGAAATCGAGAGAAGTGGAGCCTCTGTAGTCGGATCGACAAGGTCGAATGGGTTAGGGCAGGGTGTTGAGTCGAGAGAGTTGAGCCCCTAAAGTCAGACGGACTGACTTGAGGAATTAGGGAGTTGTGCTAACTAACCTAAGCAGGTTAACGGGGGAGCTGGGCTCCTTGGAGTCAGGCAGACTGATTGGAGGAATAAGGTTGAGCTGACTAAGGGGGCAAGTTGTTAGGGGAGCTAGGTCTCTTGAAGTTCGGTAGACTAACAGGAGGAATTAGGTTGAGCTGACTAAACGACGTAGACTGTTGGGGAGTTGGGCCCCTTAAAGTCAGGTGAGCCAATGGAGGAGTCGGGCGGACTAATTGAAGAATCGGAGGAGCTAAGCCCCTGGAGTCGGATGGATTTATTTGAAGGAGTCAGGGAGCTGATCCGATCAACCCCTCTTTGACTTTGACTTCCACCTTGGCAAGACCTTTGACCAACCCAAGTACATGTGGAAACCTCTGATTAATCTCCGTATCATAAGTCTTCCTCGAGTCTAGTCAAAGGAGATGAAAGGCTAATTGACTGGATTATTGTGTCAAGGCAAAATGAAGTATGTTCGGCAACAATTATTTCAAAGCTATTATCACCCGTAAAAGAAGACACATGACAAATCCCAAGTGTGATCTAGGCATCACTCTGCATTAATGTAGCTATACACAATTAATGTGGACAATGCGAGATCAATCTCAATTTTTGAGTCAGGGCATTCCTTGATGGTACTTTTTTAAGGTTGTGTCCATCAATGCGACGTGACTATATGAATATATCAAAATATAAGTCGAATTTTAATGATTACTTGGATTGTGTTGATCAACATGCTTGATCTGACAGCTGGAGATTAGTACCATCATTTTTATTCTCAGATATGATGGTCGTTGTTGAGCCAGTGAAGGCATATTAGGTCGAAAAAAGAGCAATGTTGTTGATATCATTTTCATTTGTTTCTTCCTCCATCATTCTTCTTCTTCTTCACCTTCAAGCTTCCTATATCCAACACCATTGTAAGTTCCAATTGCCTACCTTGAGTTCTTCTTCATCGTTCCTTTTGGGTCATTTATTGTCCTTAGGCTCCTAGATTTAGGCAAACTTTCCCCCACTGGCTGGTGAATCCCCCTGCCACCCTTTCTTTTACCTCCATTGAATCAAACTTCAATGGGGACGACTTAGACTAGATGCGGATGCCGTATGAGATCCCAGCCAACCATTGTATCATAATTATGAGTCCTAAGGATTGTCCCAATCATCCACCGCCTAGTTTCATCACTTGCTTCTGAGGTCACCTAGTGAACGGGCTCCAATTTCCCGTCCCAACCTTCTTTCCTGATGTTTATTGATACTTCCATATTCCACTATCCCAATTAGGTCCAATTCTTTCCAACTATTGTGTGGAGTAGTCATAGTCTTTCGCTTATATCGAATCACCTTGACCCGCCCCCTCCCCGTGACTCTTCTATTACTTCTTTTATCCAAAGAAAATGGAAGACGAGGTATTCTACTTTACCGCCAGGTCAGGGTGTAATTTTCTAAAAAAAAAACTAACCATGTCTCATAAAGGATGAAAACCTCAATTTTTCCGAAACAAGCCTCCTACTCCCATGTCTGACCCATCGAGTGGCAAGCACGATTGCCTTGACCTTCACCTACGAAGAATTACAAGTTGGAGCCCACCTACTGAAGTCTCTTTAGAAGCTGGCTGATCTCGAGTTCGATAACAATCAGTTGCTTATGGAGGGTTTGCGTTTCCGATTTAGACTGAGCCTAATTTCCTCTGAACTTCAAATGTCTTTTGGTAAGAACTTTTTGGTTAGTTTTGTAATTTCTTACTAAAAGCTTCTTTGCTTATGTAGCTTGCACCAAGTTAAACGCTACCCTCAACAACTTCTTGACGCTGACCGAGGTTGTCCCTTCTGGTGAGTCGAGTCGGAGACACCTTGAGAATGAGCAGAAAAGGCGTTGATCTTCGAGGGTCCCGACTGAACCCAAGTGGTCGGCTGTAGTCCTGACGTCAATTTTTTCTCCCCCCCCGCGGGGCCCAAGGTGACTATCAGGCAAGATTTGCTGATCGGCCTGAGTTGTCCTCACATCAAGGGATGAGTGGGAGCTCACCCCCTGCTCTCCAAGATGAGCCTCAAGGACCAAAGGCCCCTCAAACTTCCAACTTCGACGTCGAACTCACCTTACGCCATATGCATTACCTGTGATGTGGGTGGATACTAAGATGGAGTCGGAGTGAAAATCTTTCTTATCCTTGATTCATTCAGTGGTGATGGACTCCACCGGGTAAGGGCTCAATTTCGCTTTGTCACGATGAGACAATTCTTTTGGTTACTGTATTTAATACATATTCCATGTTGCAACTATGGGCAGAGATGATGTTGCTCGATAATTCATTTCCTGAGTTCTTTCAATCTCATTAAGCATTGCAGGCCCGCCTGGCCGAGTTAAAGGCTCAACAGACCCCTCCCAATCAAGTGTTAGCTGCATCCCATCGAGTACCAGAATCGGTGAAGGCGGAGATGGAGCGGCTGAAGTATATAATCTCGGACAAAGTAGAAAAGCTGTATCTAATGTTGTTGGATCATAACAAGGTGATGGATAAGGTGAAGTCTCTCCAAAGTTGGTTAGATGATTTTGAGGTCTGTAATAAAAAATTAAGGAAATGACAATGGAAGGCTTCAGCTGCATTGGAGGAGTTAAAGGCCAAGTCTAAAGCTTGGAAAATTGAGTTGCAGTTAGCTAAAGTTGAATCAGAGAAGAGGAAAGCCGAGTTCGAGACATCGAAGGTGGAGTTGGAGGCCGCTAAAGCAGAAGTGGAGGTGACCTAGGCAAAGTCTAAGGCTAGGGAAGCCTCAAAGATAGGGCTGGGCTGCAAGTTGTCCTAGAGACTCAGTCAACTAGAGAATACGGAGACTATACGGAGACTGAGCTCTAAGGATATCTAACCAAGGAAGAAGAGCACTAGACAACCAAGAGAAATAAATTTCTATGCTCGCAAGAATTTTATAATATATTCAATGGTTGCATTATGAAAATGCTCCAATATGGAGTGGGCAAGGTTGTGAAGCAACTACAAGAGACCAAGCATATATCTGCCAACCTGCCTTTGCACACTATTAGTTTGAGAAAAATTCTCTAGGACATCTCTGAGGAGGACCTTGCCGATCTAGAGTAGCTTTGTTTTCCTTCAATGCATTTAAGGGGCGAGAAGTTACGGAAGAGTATATCGGTGGAGTGAGAAGGACGTACGCGGAGCTTTCGAGGGACGAGAAGCTAGAACGAAAGACTGCTCAAGGAGAGAAGGTCAGAGTTGAGTTCGGCTGAGCTCAACTCTGGATGGTCGAAAAATCACCCAAACGATCGAAGTTGAAGATTGAAAAAGCCAACATAATGTTGACTTGCCCAGATGTATAGACTATGTCTAGGCACTCGGACTCTGAGTGCCCGGAGAGGTCCGGGCGCATGGACCACCTTGTTGGAACCCCAAGGTTGTTTTGGTGTAATCAATAAGTTAAGTTAGGTCCTGTGTGTTTCTAACCTTGTGCCTAAGTGTGCAGGAGCTTAGGAGCACAGGTAATCGAGCGGAAGATGCAGCTAGCGAGAAGGACGGCACGCGGTGCGTCCGAGGGACGAGGCACTGCGGAAGAGTACACCGGCGGACGAGAAGGAAGCGTGCGGTGGTTCCGAGGGACGAAAGCCAGAGCGGAAGATTGCTCGGGGAGCAAGAGACGCAGCTAGCGAGAAGGTCGGCACGGGATGCGACCGAGGGACGAAGACTGCGGATGAGTACGCTGGTGGACGAGAAGGAAGCAAACGGCGATTCCGAGGGACGAGAAGCTTGAGCAGAAGCCCGCTCGAGAAGACCAGAAGTTGGGTTCGGGTGAGCCCTTTTCCGGATGGCAGAGATCACCCAAGCGAGCGGATCTAGAGTTGTAGACCCGGATTGAGGCGGACTAAACCGGAGCGAAGGTCCCGACGGAGAAAGGTCAACTCCTGTTGACTTTAGTGCTTCGGGCGCCCGGAACCATTCCGGGCGCCCGGAACAGGCCGGGCGCCCGGAATGGCTCCGAGCGGCCGGACCTTCAACTTTGACCAGATCGAGTCAAAACTCAATCTGAACGTTGGGGATAAAGTTTTATCCCCCCCCAGGAGACTCGGACCTTTCCAGGCGCCCCGACCAAGCATATAAATATAGCCTTGGTCCAGAAGTTTTTCAACGAACTCGAGTAATTCATTTCCAACGCTTGTGCACTTTAGAGTTGTAGTTGATCTTCTGTTTCTGCGAGTCAACGTTGTAAGAGGCTTCTCCGCCTGAAGAAGTATTCTAGTGCATTCAACTTCCTTGGATTAACAACCACATCGGTTGTAACCAAGTAAATATCTTGTGCCTCGTTCTTTATGATTTTAATTATTGCTTTGCTTTATTTATACAAGTGTTAGCTTAAAGAGTTTGAGAAGGGTTGGTTTTGTTTTTGTGTTGGCAGGCTATCCAACCCCCCCTCTAGCCGACCGCAACGATCCTACAAGTGGTATCAGAGCCGAGGCGCTTCAGGAGGACTAACCACCGATCGAAGCAACGAGATGGCCGGAGCTAACATCTATCCACCAACATTCGAGGGGGAGTTTGCATTCTGGAAGCGATGAATGGAGGTTTACTTTAAAACTGATTTCAATATGTTATTAATAATGAATTATGATTTTGTAATGCGTAAAAACAAAGAAGGACAAGAACTTAAGGAGCATCAATGGACTGACGAGCAACGCGACAAATTCATGGCAAACAATAAGGCTGAATCCAGTCTTTTGAGCGTGTTACCTACTAAGGATCTCGACAGAGTCGGAACATACAAAAGCGCAAAAGAATTTTGGGAAAGGTTCTTGAAGCTTTACGAAGAACCACCTGCAGTCAAATCCAACTCCTCAATGGACATCGAGTCGCCGACAGAAGATTCTGAGATCAAGGAAATTGCCGAAACATCTCTCACCACCGAGCATCTACCAGAAGACGCAAGCAGCTCTTCCTCAATAAACATCGAGAGCATCGATAAAAGGGGAGTAAGGTCAGAAGAAAACAACTCGACAGGGGGAGAACCAACGACCAAAAAGGTAAGTCATGGTATGGTCTCCATCTCCTGACCAATTGGTTAAATCAATAGAAAAGTTGCTTGAAGATTTTTGTGAATTAAAAATTGAGTCATCGAAAGAGTTTTTCGATTTACCAATTATTTTGAAAGAATTTTGCCAATTAAAAATATTGCCAAAAGATTCTTGCGAGTTACAAAATATTTTGTCGAACGAATTTTACAAATTAGAAATATTGTCGAAAAACTTTATCAAGTTAGAATTTATATTCTTGAAATATTTTTGTGAATTAAAAATTCAAAATATAACAAAAGATATTAAGTTAAAAGAAGTAGCTTGTCGATTAAGGAACTTCGACAAACTAATAATAGAAATTAACATGGTACAATTTCTTGCATGTTTAATATTGGTCGCTTTAAATTTGAAAAATTATGATTTAAGAAGTTATGATAAATTAAAATGAAAATTTAAAACCTTCTGATAAAAGTATTAGAATTTTAAAAAAATTCATAGAAAATTTCTTTTAAAATTTTCTAAATGTTCTCAAATTTTTTAAAATTTTCTTACATAAAGTTTTCGGATTAGAAAATTCTTTTTAAAGGTTTAACTTAGAAAAATTCTCTTTTATACATAGAAAAATTTTCAGAAGATATTTTTTGCCTAAGTTAAAAGTTGTTCTCAAATTAAAAATTCCTGCTTAATTTTTTTTTTGGAAAGTTGTCTAAGTTAGAATCTTTTTTATAATTTCACTTAGAAAATTTCTTAAAATCTTAAAAAAAATTTCAGAGACTGTTTATGTGAAAATTATTACAAAATTTTTAAGGATCTCAAAATTTTCTAAGTTTTTACCCTTAGATTTCTTCTTAGAACCCCATTTTTTATGTTATCAAAGGGGGAGAAAGAAAAGTATAAGTTTAGGCGGAAGTAGACCAAAAATAATTTTTTATCTTTCTGCACTAAATTGCAAATTTAGTTAAGATTATTTCATGTCTATTTTTACCTTAGCTTAACTTGGGTTGCTCACACCAAAAATGGGGAGATTGTTGGAACCCCAAGACTGTTTTGGTGTAATCAACAAGTTAAGTTAGGTTCTGTGTATTTCTAACCTTGTGTCTAAGTGTGCAGGAGCTTAGGAGCACAGGTAATCAAGCGGAAAACGCAGCTAGCGAGAAGGATGGCACGCGGTGCATCCGAGGGACGAGGCGCTGCAGAAGAGTACACCGGCGGGCGAGAAGGAAGCGTGTGGTGGTTCCGAGGGAGGAAAGCCGGAGCGGAAGATTGCTCGGGGAGCAAGAGACGCAGCTAGCGAGAAGGTCGGCACGGGGTGCGACCGAGGGACGAAAACTGCGGATGAGTACGCTGGTGGACGAGAAGGAAGCACGCGGCGATTCCGAGGGACGAGAAGCCGGAGCAGAAGCTCGCTCGAGAAGACTGGAAGTTGAGTTCGGGTGAGCCCTTTTCCGGATGGCAAAGATCACCCAAGCGAGCGGATCCGGAGTTGAAGACCCGGACCGAGGCGAATTTAACCGGAGTGAAGGTCCCGATGGAGAAAAATCAACTCCTGTTGACTTTAGTGCTCCGGGCGCCCGGAACAACCCTGGGCGCCCGGAATGGCTCTGGGCGCCCGGACCTTCAACTTTGACCAGATCGAGTCAAAACTCGATCTGAACATTGGGGATAAAGTTTTATCCCCCCAGGGCGCCCAGACATTTCCAGGCGCCCCGACCAAGGCTATAAATATAGCCTTGGTCTAGAAGCTTTTCAATGAACTCGAGTAATTCATTTCCAAGGCTTTCTGCCCCCAACCTAACTCAAAGAAGGAGACTTTGCTAGTGCTAACATTGCCTTGGATTAGCAACCTTCCCGATTGCAAACCAAGTAAATATTGATAGTCTCGAATTTCTTTTTACACATTTTTCATTCTTATTATTAAGTGTTTGTCTAATGAAAGTTAAAAGAACGAGAAGGGTACTTTTTTTATTGCAGGCAATTTACTCCCTTCTTTTTGACCGCACTAAGACCAATAATAAGTATCAGAACCAAGTTACTTCAGAAGGACTAACAACTGACTGAAATAAAGAAATCGATGGCTGGACCAAGCATCTACCTGCCAAAGTTTGAGGGGGGAGTTCACACATTGGAAACACTAAATTGAGGTATTTCTAAAGCCCGATTTCAAAATTCTTTTAATAATCAAATACGATTTTGTAGTTTTCAAGGATCAACAAGGAGCAGATAAAGAAGAATACCTTTAGACAAAGAACGAGCAAAACGACTTTGTAGCCAACAGCAGAGCAAAATACCACCTGCTAAGTATATTACCGTCTCAAGAAGTTAATTGCATCGGAAACTATACCTAAACCAAAAAACTCTGGAAGAAATTCCTGGAACTCCATGAAGGCACATTCGAAGTGAAGTTGCATGACGGGGCATTCTTTATAGTCAACTGACAAACCTCCATTTGGAAAAAGGTGAGACGGTAGCTCAACTACACGCGAAAATTAAGGAGATGATCATAAGACTAATCAATCTCGGCGAAGTAGTAACCAACCGGGACGTAGTCCACTATGCATTCAACATCTTTCCCAGAACTCCAGAGTAGATATCGATCATAGCTGCATACTACATCTTTAAGGACTTAGAGGTAAATACCTTAGAAGAACTTTTTTTAACTTTAGAATTACATGAATCTAGATGTGCAGGTATAAGAAAAGAGTTAAGTCAGAACTTGACACTGAGAGTCAACAAGAAGGACGAACCCGAGTCTGACTTATATCTTGATGCAGACCAAGAAGCGTATATGGTAAGAATATTTAATAAAAATAAATCTAACAAGTTTAAAAAGATGCAGACTAAGAATAATCCAAAGAGAAAACGATAATTGTCAAAAAGAAAGACACATAAAGGATGACTGCCGAGAACTCATAAAAGAGAAAGAAAAAGGGCTAAGGCGAACCAAGCACAAGAATCTCAAGGCCACCTAGGATGAAAGTTCTTCCTTCGAATCCAAGATAGAAGCGTATGCTGACTGGCACTGATGACTAGTCACAAAGAACCAAGTAACTCGGAAGCTAGCATCGATAAAGGGGGAGCCATGATAAATCATTATTTGATATATTCTTTTGGGTTGATATTAGGTGTATTATATCTAATTGCATATGTTAATGTTACACTTTTTATCATGTTTATAAGTTGAGGATTGTTTTGAGCTCAATTGTATCTTTTATCCTAATTCATGATATTAATTCTCACAATTTGAATTTAGTCTTGTAGGGCACTTAAGTGGATTCAAATTAGTACATGACTAAGGCCCAAACAAGTTTGGTTCATCCAACTAAATGAAGAAGCTCAACCAAATTAATTCAACTCATTACAAGGAGATAATCTCTTGAGCTCAACTCAAGTATAATTCCCTTACCAAATCACTAAAACTGCCATTGAACCAAAACCTAAACCCCATTCAAATCTCAGTTCAATCAAAAGGTATAAAAACCAGATTTCTCACGGATGAACAATGGTTGTGCTTACTGTTCATCGTGCCATTTCTGCATCTTGTTCTTCGTAGCCCCCTTCTTCTTCTCCAGATCTCGGTTAACTTCATTGGCATTGAGATTTCCAGCTACTTGTGTCCAACTCCCGATCATTTGAGCTCGTCGGCAGTTTCTCCGGTTGTAAATCTATTTCTGCAATTTCTGTTTCCACCACTATCGAAGGCGTTTCTCCGATCAAGTGGATCTATCCATCATCATCAAGCATTGGAGGGGTTCTCTGGTGCCCACTGAACTCCTTCCGACGTCCTTCCATCCACTAGGGATGATAATAGGGCGGGTTAAAACCCGAACCCGTAACAAACCCGCCCGAGCGGAGAGTGTTTAAAGCCCCTTAAGCGGGTCTCAGGCGAGTTCGGGGCATGTCCTGGGTTTATTCGGACCCACCCCGTATAATATTCTTTTATTAATTATTAATTAAATAAAAATTAATAATTAATTTTTAATTGAATAATTGATAGATTTTAATTTGTGATAATATTTTGTGGTTATAAAATATTATTAATATAAATATTAAAAATAAATTTAATGTTTAATTAATTTGAAAATTTAAATTTTATATTTCAAAAATAAAAATAAAAAATATGGCGGGGCAAGCGAGTCTAACCCGGATCCGCCCCACCGAGTTCGCGGGGCAAGGCGGGGCGGGTCCAAAGGGAGGCAGGGCGGATTTTGGGTTTAGCCAAACCCGTCCCATCCCGGACCCATTGCTATCCCTACCATCCACCATCAACACCCTCATCGGAGCAGAGATTCCAGATCGCAGATTAGTAGTTTTGTTCAAACGTTGACATTTCAATTCTTCAACAGATTCTTGGAAAGGATTTTTTTGGGATTGCTGGTGAGATTGATCTAAGTTAGCAGCTGAGAGCTCCTTCTCCGACCACTGAAGTGAGGGTTTCACTTAGTTTCCTTGTGTGGCGGCAAGGAGAGGTTTCCTTGAAGTTTGGTTTGGACTTGGAGATTGCATTGTTCATTTGTTTTCTAGAACAGATTTCCTCTAGCATTTGTGATGTTTTAATGTAGTAATCTAGCATCTCTTTTCAGCTTGCTCCATTGGTGCAATTTAGTTTAACCTCTTGCTAGTAATTTGTTAATTGTTAAGTTGCTTAGTTATTAGCTTAGGTTTACTTTTTGCATTAGATCAGATTTCATTTATTGCAATTATCTTTGCCAGTTTGTAATTTCTTCTCTAGTCTAGGACTTAAATCAAAAACCCAACAACCCCCATTTTTAAGGTGAACCCCCCAAAAGGAGTTCTTAATCTAGAATAAACATCCTCCTATTAGTTCCTCAAGAGATTCAACTTAGATCCTATTCTATATCATTCTTGATTAGTTGAGAGTTTTCAAACACTTTATTAGTTTAGAGTTCATTCGTGATATTCATTGTGGACTTACCAAGCCACATCAGAAGAATACAACGATAAGGAGAATCCAGTTTCAGATCCGATATGGTAAGTGAGGTATGTCTCTTATCCCCTGATCAGTTATATTTTGGAATAAAGTCTATGTCTAAGTCGATGTGTAAACTGGAAAAATAAAAATTAGAACAGCTGGAAAAGGATGATGCATGTTCACATAAATTTAGAAATTTTTAGGGAATAAATTGATATTTTAAATATCACAAGGGTCAAATTATAAAAATATCACAAAATATATTTTTAGAAAATATCTTATTAATCCCATAAGTAGGAACCTATATTGGATTTCAAAATCATGTCTATTTTAAATTTTTTTGTTAAATATTAATTTGCTAGACTAAAATTGCTTTACTTAGAAAAAAAATTTATGCAAACTTTCTATTAGCATTTTTTTCACAATTTTTAGAGTCATAAGAAAGCAAATTCTCTGTTAAAATAAATATTTTTAAAATTTTATGAATGTTAATTAATTTTTTATGATTTTTTTATCAAAATATTAATTTTTAATATTAAAATTCTTAAAAAGTTATCTTTTAAAATTTATTTTTTCTACAAATAAACTTTCTATTTTACATAGAAAAAGTTACAAGATTTTTAGCTCCAATTCTATTTTTAAATATTTTTTGAAAATCACATTTCTCCATATAAAATAATTTATTATTGCTCATATTAATTATAGTTATTCGTGAAAATTTTATCACCATTCTGAATTAGTGTGTTTAATAGTAACAAAACTTTTCAGAATATTTCAAAAATAAAATTAATTTTAAAATTATTCTTTTAAAAATTAATTTTTAAATCGTAAAAATTTAGATTTTTAAAAAATAATTCCCATAATTTTTCTAAGTATTAGTTATTGTCTATGTAACCCTTAGAATTTTTTTCCAAATTTATTTTTAATGTTTCCCCTATTTTTATTGTGATCAAAGGGAAAAAATAAGAAAATTAAATCTAGGGGGAGGTACAAATTTTTTTTGTATCAATTGTTTTAACTTACAAATTAAATGTACTAAATTGCATATTCATTTAGTTTACTATTTTGGTTTAACCCTAATTTAACTTAGGTTGATTCACATCAAAAATGGGAGATTGAAAGTACCTCATATTGGTTTTGATGTGATCAAACAAGTCAAGTTAGACTCTATGTATTTTATGTCTTGCATTTGAGTGTGCAGGGACTTAGGAACGCAAGAAGTCGAGTGGGAGATGCGGCGGATGAGAAGGATGACATGAAAATTGAGTCGACAGGCTCGGTGCATCTAAAGGATGAAAAGATATGAAAGGTTACGACGGTGGAGCGAGGAGGCACGCGACGCTTCTAAGGCATGAGAAGCCAGAGCGGAAGACTGCTCGAGGAGAGAAGGATAAAGTTGGGTTCGGGTGAGCTCAACTCTGGATTGCCGGAAAATCACCTAACTATCTGGATTGGAAGACCAAACAAGTCAACATAATGTTCACTGGCTTAGGTGACTGGACCATGTTTAGGCTCTCAGACTCCATGTGCCCAGGGAGAGTTTAGGCACCCGGAGAGGGTCTAGGCGCCCATACCACATTTGTGCCGAAAAGGCATCCGTTGCTGTGGATTAGAGTTGAGTCCACATCAGTAGCGGTCTGGGCGCCTAGAGTGGGTTCGGACGTCTGGGAGTGGATAAAAGCTTATTGCTTTGCCGTTGCGACGTTGATTGAGGTGACTAGCTAAGGGCGCCTGGATTGGGTCTAGGTGCCCAAAATGTGCCACGTTATCAAACGATCACTTCGACTAGTGAGGATATAAAAGGAAGTCTGGTGCTCGAGATTCATCACAACACTTACTGTACTTCAGTTTGCCATTCTATCTTTTGCATTGTTGCTTTGAAACATTGTATGGGCTTCTCCATCTCCGACCTAGCTCGAAGAAGGAGACTTTGCTAGTGCTAAAATTGCCTTGGATTAGCAACCTTCCCGGTTACAAGCTAAGTAAATCTCAGTAGCCTTAAATTTCTTTTTGCACATTTTTCATTCTTATTATTAAGTGTTTGTCTAATTAAAGTTGAAAGAACAAGAAGAGTACTTTTGTTATTTTAGGCAATTCACTCCCCTCTTTTTGACCACACTGGGACCAATACTCAGGTCATAAGGTTGAGTTGTTTCCAGCTAAGGAGTCAAGGAAGGAGTTACTGACCCTGTGTAAGGCTGAGTTGCTTTCGACTAAGTAGTCAGGGAAGGAGTTGTCATGCCTATCATAAGGATGAGTGACCTCTGACTAAGGAGTTAGGTAAAGAAGTCACCGAGCCTGTTGTAAGGCAGATCCGATCTTGCTGTAGGGTGGTTTCACTAGCACAAGGCTAGGAGTTTTGTTCTTATCGTAAGGCATGCCGATGATGGTTGAGTCACTAGCACAGGGTTAGGAGTTTTGTGTTTGTCATAAGACGTGTCGATGAAGGCTGAGCCACTAGCATAGGGCTCGAAGTTCTATGCCCATAGTAAGGTGCATCGATGAAGGCCAAGTCACTAGCATGGAGCTAGGAGTTATGTGCCTATCGTAAGGCATGTTGATGAAGGTTATGTTGCTAGCACAGGACTAGGAGTTTATGCCTATCGTAAGACGTGTCGATGAAGGTCGAGTCACTAGCATGGGGTTGGAGTTCCGTTCCTATTGTAAGACGTGTTGAAAAAGGTCGATTCACTAGCACGGGGCTAGGAGTTTCGTGCATGTCGTAAGACATATCGATGAAGGTCGAGTCGCTAGCATAGGGATAGGAGTCTTGTACATGTCATAAGTGTAAGTACCTCGGGTTGATTTTGATATGATCAACTAAGTTAAGTTAGGCTCTGCGTTATTTGATACCTTATGTCTAAGTATACATAGACATAGGAACACAAGAAGTCGAGTGGAAGACGCAACTAGTGAGAAGGATGACACGAGAAGTGAGTTGATGAGTTTGGTCCATCCGAGGGACGAGGCACTGTGGAAGAGTTCACTGACGGACAAGAAGGACGCGTGCGGTGCTTTCCAGGGAGGAAGCATGCTCGAAGAGAAGTCGGAGTTGGGTTCGGGTGAGCTCAACTCCGAATGACTGGAGCATCACTACATGGAGTTGGGTTGGATCTGCCAGCTGCCAGAAAAGGTGCCTCCAAGGAGCTAGAGGCGCCCTCGCGCGTCATGGAGGAGGCACCCTGCTGGAGCATTGAAGAGCCCTCGACCCTCCCTTGGAGGATCCCTGGATCAACCTAGGCACTTTTGAACGACCAGAGCTGTTGGCTGACCGTTGGAGTTCGGATAAAGTTTTATCCACGCTAGAGGTGTCTCCATTTGATTTGAGGCGCCTCCAGGCCACGTTAGCACAATGATAACATTTTCTATGAGACTATAAAAAGTCCTCTGGAGTTAAGAATTAACAAAAAAAAAATACTATTCATTTCCTAGCTAATTTCTTGAGTTGTTAATGTCACGCCCCGAAGGAGTCCCTGTCCGAAGAAATTTCGGCAGCATCTCCCCTGTACGGTGGACAATCTGAAACTTCCTACATATCCATATACCTCAGCCACATGCGGCTGGAATAATAACAGTAAATAAAAAATCACCCACGCAGTTTATATAATAAGTAAACAGAATAATACTACCCTGACTCGAAATCAACCCTACTCAACTACACTCGTAAAGCTCAAATCCGACGATAAGATCAACTTACCTCTTCTGCCGTCTAGGCAGGCATGTAGTAGAACAAATCTAAATCATACGAAAATCCATCGATCATAAGAATCCATACAATATCCAAATCCTCAAATAGAATAAGTCTAACACAGTCTAAATAACAAACCAAAAGATAAAAAAAAAATAGCTTGTGGTCTGCAGGGGACTAGCAACTAGAACTCTCTCCTGACAACATCAACCTGAAATATAACAACAATGGAGGCGGGGTGAGTCCAACACTCAGCAGGTACAATTGATATACAAAGTAAGGAAATAACACCTATCACTAATCATGCGTACAGTTTCCTTATATAAGGAAGATAAAAATGCATCTGAAATAAACAGGAGAGAAACTGTACTAACCAGGACCTAGGTATAAGGACAAACAGTCCGAGTGATATGGAAATCCTGTATGCATGTCAAACATAGATATCCAAACAATATGCAGCATATAAATGCAGCAACCACAAACACAAGCAATAAATGCATCATGCATATGATGACAATGTCATGGTCACCCCTGACGCCAGTCAGCCAACTCACAACAAAAGTGGGACCGAGTGGGTAGGGCTGTGACGACCGTACACTCTACATCACTACTCCTGATGAGTGACCGAGTGGACGGGATGCTGTCGGAGTACACACATACTCCTACCCCAAATCATAAATGGGGGAGCGCAGTGCTCTCATCTCCCGGTACACTGTGACGGGGAGGGATCTCAAACGTGCTACACGCTACGTCACACTACCCCTGAGCGGACCAACGGAGCACTGGAAGAGCAAACTGATGTGCTACCACGCTGCATCACGCTACCCATGAGCGTCACAACGGAGCACCGAGCAGTAATGAAACTGGTAATGTGCTCGACAATAATGGAGCAATCTATCACACAGCATGAAATCATGCGAATGGTGCATGTCACTAAGCATGGTAATATACTAAACCAATCTATGGACATATAATGATGTGCACCATGGTGAACAAATCATATCAAAGTACACTGATCAAATAAGGTATCAAACCTAGGTCCTGAACATGGTGAAACATGGTTATATCACTACCCCTATAAGCATGTGTAATCAGGTACATAACAACATGAAATGTAAAACAAACAATCAATTAAGCAGGTAACAGGTAATCGGGTAGTGATTAACCGAAACAAATGAGGAACATAATTAATGCAACTTGTTAATTTCATTACTATACATATCAAAGACAATAAGTCAAAAGTACCTGCCTCCAATCGAAATGGTCCAGTCCGACAAATCGAGATACTCGTCTTGAATCAAAGTCCTGTAATAAACCGTAAAGTTTAGCTAAATTTAATTATAAGAAAAATAGCTAAACCAAACTATTTTCCTTCAAGAACCCTAATTAAATTGAACTCAAAATCAATTAGGATTAACTCCATTAACCCTAACGATCAAGGTGAACAACATTTAACCATGTAAATCCAAATTTACCACAAAGATCAGATACCTGATTCACTAACAGGGCAGAACCCTTACCTCTAATATCGCCGATCTGTTGTATCAAGGATCTGAAAAACCAAAAGGTACAGATCTAGTGATGATCCACAGTAAATATAGGATAAGAACAGAACGCAAGATCAAGATCTAAACCCTCACCTTGCTATCACAATACCGAATCACTACTGCTCTGAGGAGGAGGCAAGGCTCAGAGATAGGGCACGACCTTTGTTTCTAATATACGCCCTCAATCTGGCTGTGAAGAAGGTTGCAATGGTCAGCAATGTCGCAAGGCGGCACGGGATCAACTCTGGTGGTCGGCGACAGTGCTAGGGCACGGAAGGGGCAGTAGCGCGAGGGGAGAAAATCTCACCACTGGACGGCTAGAGAACCGGCGCCAGGGTTGAGCGAAATCGCGTGAGGAAGAGAAAGGGGATGAGCTCGGCAATGTGGCTCGGGCTCACGGTGGCGTCGGCAGAGAGGCTCAGTAGTGGTGAATCAGCAGAGGCGATACCTAGGGCACGCGATGGCCGGCGCTAGGGCTGTGCCCGCACGTCGCCGGCGCTTGGACAGGGAGGAGGAAGGAGTGTCGGCACTGGAAAAGCGGCCGGCTGTTTGGCAGGGCCTCGACGGTAGGGCAACGAGGAAGGAGCAGAGTCGGCTGAGGAACCTCCACAGCGAAGGGCGATGGACAGAGGAGTGAGGAAGAAGAGTTCGGCTCCGGGAAGGAAAAAGAAGAAGAAAAGGAAAGGCAATCGCTCGGCGCCGGTTAGGGCAGAGGGTGAGGCTTCGGGCGTGCGAGGGAGAGAAGCGGAGGAAATAAGGAAAAAGAGAAAACAAAATAAAAAGAAAAAGGAATTTAAGAAATAAACATTTTCTCGCTTAAATGGATAGCCCAAACAGGCTTTTCCGGGCCCCGTTTTTATCCTCGTTAACTTGTCCGTACGAGCTCCGAAAAATTCTCGAAAAATTTCTAAAAATTCTGGAAAATTCCCTTACGATTATTCACCTATTTTCGGTATTTTACATTCTCCCCCACTAATAAAAAATTGATCCCCAAATTTTATTATCTACCATCAGCAAGTACTAACAACAGATATAGAGTATAAATGTTGAACGGTAAATAAATCACATACCTCAAGTGAAAAGATGGGGATAACGAGCTTGGATCGTATCCTCGAGCTCCCAAGTAGCCTCCTCGTCCGAATGATACTGCCATCCGACTTTAACCTGCCGGATAGTCTTGTTCCGCAACTGACGCTCTTTCCGGTCCAAAATCCGTACCTGAACCTCCTCATAAGTAATGTCAGGCTGAACTGGAACTGGAATATCTGCCCAACACATGCGTCGGGTCGGGCACGTATCTCCACAGCATAGATACGTGGAATACATCGTGGACGCCTGCCAGGGACGGTGGTAGTGCTAACCGGTAAGCTACCGCTCCGATTCTCTCCAAGATCTCGAAAGGGCCAATGTACCGCGGAGCCAGCTTACCTCTGAGGTCAAATCTCTTCACCCCTTTCGTGGGTGAAACTCGCAGAAATACATGGTCGCCAACAGAGAACTCTAGTGGTCTGCGTCTCCGATCAGCATAACTCTTTTGGCGGTCCTGCGCCTCTGACATCCTCCGTCTGATAGTACGAACCAACTCTGCATCCTGCTGAACTCTATGAGGTCCCAACAACTGGGCCTCTCCAAGCTCATCCCAGAGGACGGGTGTCCGACAAGGTCTACCATACAATGCCTCAAACGGTGCCATCTGGATAGCCGAATGAAAGCTGTTGTTGTAAGCAAACTCTACTAACGGCATATGGTCCTCCCAACTGCCTCCGAAATCCATAACACATGACCTCAGTAGGTCCTCTAAAGTCTGAATGGTCCGCTCTGACTGTCCATCTGTCTGTGGATGGAAGGCTGTACTGAAACAGAGTTGTGTGCCCAAGGCCTGCTGCAGACTCTGCCAGAAACGAGACGTGAACCGTGGATCTCTATCCGAAATGATACTCAACGGAACACCATGTAGTCTGATAATCTCCCGACAATACAGATTTGCCAATCGATCCAGAGGATCAGTCCTCCAGATCGCTAAGAAGTGCGCAGATTTGGTTAATCGATCAACGATTACCCAAATCGCGTCATGGCCTCGTCGTGTCCTCGGCAATCCCACTACAAAGTCCATAGTGATATATTCCCATTTCCACTCAGGAATAGGAATCCGCTGAAGTAACCCGGCAGGTCGCTGATGTTCAGCCTTCACCTGCTGACAGACAAGACATCTAGCTACAAAATCCGTGATGTCTTTCTTCATACCGTTCCACCAGTAGGAACGCCTCAAGTCTCGATACAAAAGGGTCCCGCCTGGATGGATCGCAAATCGAGAGCGATGTGCCTCCTGGAGTAGCTCCTGTAAGATCGGATGAGACTAAGGTACGCATAATCTGCCTCGGAAGTATATAATGCCCTCCTCGTCTCGTGTAAACTCGGTCTGCTGCCCGGAAGCTATCTGACTGCTAATGAACTGCAAATGTTGATCACCAGCCTGGGCCTCACAGATCCTCGTCCTGATCGACGACTGAGCAACCATGGTAACCAGAATACCCTACTCTGTCGATCCCTGCTCCTCAAGATCTAACTCAGAGAAACCCTGAATCAAGTCCGTGACTGAAGTCCGGTGGCAAGCCAAAGTCCCTCTGGACTTCCTGCTGAGTGCATCGGCAACCACATTAGCTTTCCCCGGGTGGTAGCTAATGGTACAATCGTAGTCCTTCAGGAACTCCATCCATCTCCTCTGTCGGAGATTAAGCTCCTTCTGAGTGAAAATATATTTGAGACTCTTATGATCAGTGAGAATCTCAAATGTAATACCGTATAAATGATGCCGCCAAAGCTTCAGAGCAAAGATGATGGTAGCTAACTCTAAGTCATGAACTGAGTAGTTCTTCTCATGCTCCTTCAGTTGACGAGAAGCATAAGAGACTACTCTGCCGTGCTGCATCAGAACAGCGCCCAAATCCTGAAGAGATGCGTCGGTGTAGAGTACAAATCCGTCCTCTCCAGAAGGTAAAACCAAAATTAGAGCCGACACTAATCTCCGCTTCAGCTCCTGAAAGCTGGTCTCGCAATCCTCGGACCACATGAACTTCACGCCTTTCCTGGTAAGACGTGTCAGCGGCATAGCAATACGCGAGAAATCCTCGACGAATCGTCTGTAATATCCTGGTAGTCCGAGAAAATTGCGGATCTCCTGTACTGATTTCGGCTGCTCCCAACTGGTGACAGCCTCGATCTTCTGAGGATCTACTGAAATACCTCTGCTCGAGACCACATGTCCCAGAAAACCGACTGAGGATAGCCAGAATGCACACTTGCTGAACTTCACGTACAGCTGATGCCGTCTAAGAGTCTCCAAGACTATACGAAGATGATGTGCATGCTCCTCCTCGGAATGCGAATAGACCAATATGCCATCAATGAAAACGATAACAAACTGATCCAGATACTCCAGAAAGATGTGATTTATCAAGTCCATAAACACCGCTGGAGCATTGGTAAGCCCAAATGGCATTACCAAAAACTCATAATGACCGTATCTCGTACGGAAAGCTGTCTTCTGGATATCTGTGTCTCTGACCCTCAACTGATGATATCCGGATTGCAGATCAATCTTAGAATACACTGATGTACCTCTGAGCTGATCAAAAAAATCCTCGATCCGTGGTAAAGGATATTTATTTCTGACGGTAACTGCATTCAGCTGTCTATAGTCAATACATAGCCTCATAGTGCCGTCTTTTTTCTTAACAAATAATACAGGAGAACCCCATGGAGAAACACTAGGGCGAATGAATCCCCTGTCTAAAAGCTCCTGGAGTTGAACCTTCAACTCATTCAACTCTTTTGGTGTCATACGATAAGGAGCTTTCGATGTCGACGCGGTTCCCGGAATCAGCTTAATAGCGAACTCCACTTGCCTTCTGGGAGGCAAACCTGGCAGCTCCTCTGGAAATACATCTGGGTACTCCCGGACTACAGAAACGTCGGAGAGCTGTGAACTACTGCTGTCTTCAGTACTAATCAGAGATAATAGGAAACCATGACAGCCGTGAGACAGCAGCTTCTGCGCCTGAATCGCCGAAATAATCGAGATGTCGTCGTCTCTGATGCCAGTGAAACTCCACGAGGGTTGGTTCGGAGGCCGGAAAGTGACCACCCTCGTCTGGCAATCAACGGTAGCATGATATACTGACAGCCAATCCATGCCAAGAATGATATCAAACTCGACCATCTCCAATACTAGAAGATCTACCGTAAGTATCATGTTGCCAAAGTCTAACGGGCAACCTCTGACCTCCTGGGTGACGTATAAAGTATCACCGGACGGTAGGGAGACAGTCAATCGCTGCAGTCTAACAGTAGGTAATCTACCAATCTCCCGCATAAAGGTACGGGATATAAAAGAATGCGAGCTACCAGTATCAATTACCAAAATAACATTATACCTAATTGCTGTCTGGAGATGTTCCGTCGCTGTCCAGTCCCCAAATTGATCTCGGAATTCCATACGGGAAAATCATCGAAAATCCATATAAATCCGAAATGAAAGTCCAAAGTATATACGTAATGGAAAACTCGTGCAACCAAAATAACTACCCAGTTTGACTCGCAAACTAGGGCTAGCACAACATATCCAGAATACTAAAAGCAGGTATCACACCCTGCTCTGATACCAATAAATTGATATCAAATAAATTTCGAAAATCCTACACACGAAAATCAAACAAGTATCGCCAAACTTTGGCGCTCTGATACTATATAAATTGGTATCAGGTTATCCCAAATATCCAAAATACGAAAACAACGATCGTAAACCTTGGCTCTGATACCACTAAATTGTCACGCCCTGAAGGAGTCCCTGTCCGAAGAAATTTCGGTAGCATCTTCCTGTACGGCGAACAATCTGAAACTTTCTACATATCTATATACCTCAGCCACATGCGGCTGGAATAATAACAGTAAATAAACAATCACCCACGCAGTTTATATAATAAGTAAACAGAATAATACTACCCTGACTCGAAATCAACCATACTCAACTACACTCGTAAAGCTCAAATCCGACGATAAGATCAACTTACCTCTTCTTTCGTCTAGGCAGGCATGTAGTAGAACAAATCTAAACCATACGAAAATCCATCGATCATAAGAATCCATACAATATCCAAATCCTCAAACAGAATAAGTCTAACACAGTCTAAATAACAAACCAAAAGATAAAAAAAATAGCTTGTGGTCTGCAGGGGACTAGCAACTAGAACTCTCTCCTGACAGCATCAACCTGAAATATAACAACAATGGAGGCGGGGTGAGTCCAACACTCAGCAGGTACAATTGATATACAAAGTAAGGAAATAACACCTAGCACTAATCATGCGTACAGTCTCCTGATATAAGGAAGATAAAAATACATTTGAAATAAACAGGAGAGAAACTGTACTAACCAGGACCTGGGTATAAGGACAAACAGTCCGAGTGATATGGAAATCCTGTATGCATGTCAAACATAGATATCCAAACAATATGCAGCATATAAATGCAGCAACCACAAACACAAGCAATAAATGCATCATGCATATGATGCCAATGTCATGGTCACCCCTGACGCCAGTCAGCCAACTCACAACAAAAGTGGGACCGAGTGGGTAGGGCTGTGACGACCGTACACTCTACATCACTACTCCTGATGAGTGACCGAGTGGACGGGATGCTGTCGGAGTACACACATACTCCTACCCCAAATCATAAATGGGGGAGCGCAGTGCTCTCATCTCCCGGTACACTGTGACGGGGAGGGATCTCAAACGTGCTACACGCTACGTCACACTACCCCTGAGCGGACCAACGGAGCACTGGAAGAGCAAACTGATGTGCTACCACGTTGCATCACGCTACCCATGAGCGTCACAACGGAGCACCGAGCAGCAATGAAACTGGCAATGTGCTCGACAATAATGGAGCAATCTATTACACAGCATGAAATCATGCGAATGGTGCATGTCACTAAGCATGGTAATATACTAAACCAATCTATGGACATATAATGATGTGCACCATGGTGAACAAATCATATCAAAGTACACTGATCAAATAAGGTATCAAACCTAGGTCCTGAACATGGTGAAACATGGTTATATCACTACCCCTATAAGCATGTGTAATCAGGTACATAACAACATGAAATGTAAAACAAACAATCAATTAAGCAGGTAACAGGTAATCGGGTAGTGATTAACCGAAACAAATGAGGAACATAATTAATGCAACTTGTTAATTTCATTACTATACATATCAAAGACAATAAGTCAAAAGTACCTGCCTCCAATCGAAATGGTCCAGTCCGACAAATCGAGATACTCGTCTTGAATCAAAGTCCTGTAATAAACCGTAAAGTTTAGCTAAATTTAATTATAAGAAAAATAGCTAAACCAAACTATTTTCCTTCAAGAACCCTAATTAAATTGAACTCAAAATCAATTAGGATTAACTCCATTAACCCTAACGATCAAGGTGAACAACATTTAACCATGTAAATCCAAATTTACCACAAAGATCAGATACCTGATTCACTAATAGGGCAGAACCCTTACCTCTAATATCGCCGATCTGTTGTATCAAGGATCTGAAAAACCAAAAGGTACAGATCTAGTGATGATCCACAGTAAATATAGGATAAGAACAGAACGCAAGATCAAGATCTAAACCCTCACCTTGCTATCACAATACCGAATCACTACTGCTCTGAGGAGGAGGCAAGGCTCAGAGATAGGGCACGACCTTTGTTTCTAATATACGCCCTCAATCTGGCTGTGAAGAAGGTTGCAATGGTCAGCAATGTCGCAAGGCGGCACGGGATCAACTCTGGTGGTCGGCGACAGTGCTAGGGCACGGAAGGGGCAGTAGCGCGAGGGGAGAAAATCTCACCACTGGATGGCTAGAGAACCGGCGCCAGGGCTGAGCGAAATCGCGTGAGGAAGAGAAAGGGGATGAGCTCGGCAATATGGCTTGGGCTCACTGTGGCGTCGGCAGAGAGGCTCAGTAGTGGTGAATCAGCAGAGGCGATACCTAGGGCACGCAGTGGCTGGCGCTAGGGCTGTGCCCACATGTCGCCGACGCTTGGACAGGGAGGAGGAAGGAGTGTCGGCACTGGAAAAGCGGCCGGCTGTTTGGCAGGGCCCCGGCGGTAGGGCAACGAGGAAGGAGCAGAGTCAGCTGAGGAACCTCCACAGCGAAGGGCGATGGACATTGGAGTGAGGAAGAAGAGTTCGGCTCCGGGAAGGAAAAAGAAGAAGAAAAGGAAAGGCAATCGCTCGGCGCCGGTTAGGGCAGAGGGTGAGGCTTCGGGCGCGCGAGGGAGAGAAGCGGAGGAAATAAGGAAAAAGAGAAAACAAAATAAAAAGAAAAAGGAATTTAAGAAATAAACATTTTCTCGCTTAAATGGGTAGCCCAAACAGGCTTTTCCGGGCCCCGTTTTTATCCCCGTTAACTTGTCCGTACGAGCTCCGAAAAATTCCCGAAAAATTTCTAAAAATTTCAGAAAATTCCCTTACGATTATTCACCTATTTTCGGTATTTTACAGTTAACATTTGTAAGATGCTACTCTACTTTTAACAAAGGAGTTTTTTTAGTGAGATTTTCATTGCCTTGGATTAACAACCATCTAGGTTGTAACTAAGTAACTCTTTGAGCCTTCTTACCTTGATTTAATTATTTCTTTTATGTTAGTTATTTATTTTTTCCAATATTGTGGCATTGCTTAGTTCAAATAGCAAGAGATTTTTCTAACTTATTTTTAGGGTTATTAACCCCTTCTAGCTAGCCTAACATGGACCTACAGTAAGGTGTGTTGATGAAGGCAGCTTTCGACTAAGTTAGTGACGAGAATATGATCGCCTCCAAGCAGTAGAGCATTGGAACTGAGAAGGGAAACTACTCGATTCGAGAATGAGTCCAAGTCTGAAGAGAACAATAGGCTCAATCTCACAACTCACAAATACCCACGGAGTCGGAGAAATAATTGCTTGATTCACAACTATGTCCCCTTTCATTGATAAAAAGGGGGATATGTACATAACAGTAAGTACTTGTACTTAGTGAAAAAAGACAAGAAGGATATTGAATCTCCTTAAGCCTAATAGGGTTGCAGATAATTAGTGCTCCACAATTGGTTGAGTTCCTTCCCTTCCTGATTTTGTAAATAGTAAGCTCCAGACTGTAACTTGCCGATGACTCAATAGGGCCCCCCATTATGGCTCCAGCATGCTGACATTGTCAACAAGCTTGACTTTCTTCTAGACCAAGTAGCCGACTTGAAAGGTGCGGGAATGACTCTTTTGTTGCTCATTGTTAGTAGGTCACGAGTCGAGTAGCTACCCTTTCTCTTGTTTAACTAACCTGATCTAGCTCAATGAGCCGACGGTTGGGATTATCTTGGTCGTAGGCACAACGTCGAGTCGACTCATTACCAACCTCCATAGGGACAACAACTTTGCCTCCATAAACAAGATGTAAGGGTGGCATGCCTGTGCTTTCCCGAGAAGTCATTAGGTAAGACCAAAGGATGCTTGACAATTCTTCCACCAGTTGGCTTGCACATGGTCAAGCTTAATTTTTAGCCCTTGGACTATTTTCTGATTGACAACTTCAACTTAACTATTGCTCTAGGGATAGGTAACTGAAGTGAAGCCATACTCGATGTCAAAGCCCTCGTACCAGTTCTGAACACTAGAATTGTCTATCATTATCAGAGTTAAGTTTGTGAGATAACCCGTATCGTCAAATAATGTTCTTCTATAGAAACTTGATAACAACATATTTAGTTATTCAAGAGAGCTTCAACCTCTACCCATTTTAAAAAAATAACCCATGTCCACAAGAAACTTCTTTTGATTGGCTCGATCGGGAAAGAGCCACAATATCCATCCCCACTGATCAAAGTGATAGAAGATGGTGGAAGTTCTCAAGAGCTTGATCGATTGATGAGGGAGGTGTTGGTGCTTTTGACAATAGATGCAGGTTGTGGTGAATCAAGAGGTGTTAGCTTGCAAGGTCAACCACAAATAGTTGATCAATAATATCTTCCTAGCAACCCTTCGGCCTCCAATATGGTTCCCGCAGATAACTTAATGAATTTTTTGCATGACATATTTTATCTCTTCCGGGCC
The DNA here is from genome assembly GCF_018446385.1 of Zingiber officinale. Classification (NCBI taxonomy): domain Eukaryota; kingdom Viridiplantae; phylum Streptophyta; class Magnoliopsida; order Zingiberales; family Zingiberaceae; genus Zingiber; species Zingiber officinale. The sequence continues at coordinate 12,541,128 of NC_055993.1, read as the reverse complement.
CAAGCACTTGAGTAGGGGGCGCAAGAAAACTCATTGGTATAAGTTGTATCCAAAGTACCCTTGACACCGCTTCCTTGTCGGGCGGAAGATTCATCTATAAAGATCTTCTAGGTTCCATCTAACTCTTGACCAAGAGCTTCAATTAAAAAATCCGTTGGGGCCTGAGCTTTTATGGCCGTCTAGGGCTAATAATGAATGGCATATTCACTCAACTTTATAGTCCACTTGATCAATTTCCTCGAGGCCTCTTGATGTGTCAAGACTCTGCCTAGAGTACTGTTGGTGAGGACCATAATCGGGTTGAGTAGAAAATACTGGCTCAATTGGTGAGCGGTTAAAACTACCACTAAAGCTAGTTTCTCTAAAGTGGTGTATCTGCTCTCGACATCTTTAAACAAATTACTTGAAATAGACAAGATGTTGAATATTACCCTCTTGTCATAGCAAGACCAAGCCGATTGCTCCCTCGGCGGTTGACAGATACACCCAAATCATTTCCTCCACCACCGATTTAAAGAGGAGTGACAGCTAGGATAGATATTCTTTGAAATCAACAAAGGCTTTATCACAATTCTCATCCCACTTGAATTTGAAAGCTTTCTGTAACACTTTAAAGCATGATAAGTTCCAATCAACTGATCAAGAGATGAACCGAGAGAGAGTTGTGATACGGCCGACCAGCCTCTATGCTTCTCAAAAATTATGAGGAAGGGACATATTTTGGAGTTCTTAGATCATCTTAGGATAATATTCATTTTCTTGCTCGATCACTATGCACCTGAGGAACCATCTATTCTTGACTCCAAATAAGCATTTATTAGGATTTAACTTGAGTTCATACTACTTTAAGGTGTTGCAAGTTTCTTTGACATCAAAGATTAAGTTATCAACTTGGGCAGTCTTGATTAGAATGTCATCTACATATATTTCAATATTTCTCTCGACTTGATGCTTGAAGACCAAATTCATTAGCCGTTGGAAAGTTGCTACTGTATTTTTTAGTCCGAACGATATAATATTATAGCAAAATATTATATTAGAGGTGATGAAATTAATCTTTTCATGATCTTCTAGAGCTAAAGAAATTTGATGATAGTCTTAGTAGACATCCAACATGCAGATGAGCTTACATCCAAAATTCGAATCCACCAATTGGTTGATATGGGACAGAGGATAACAATCGTTCGAGAATACCTTATTGATGTCTTGAAAATCTATGTATACTCGCCATTTGCCTCCCTGTTTTGACACCAACACCACGTTATCCAACCAAGTTGAGTATTAAACCTCCCGAATGTGCCTTCTAGTAATTTGTTAACGTCCGCTTGGATTATTTTGTTTTGATTAGACCTAAAATGTCTTTTCTTATTTTTGACTGACTGAGAATTAGGAAGCGTGTTAAGCGAGTGCACCATCACAGTTAGGGATATGCTCATGACTTCCTTAACTGACCAGGTGAAAATATCTTGGTTGTATGAGAGACAAGCAGCCAGTTCTCTTTTGAGCCCAAGTTGGAGATCCAAGGCCACTCAGGTGATACCGTCTGGTCGGTCGGGATGGACTTGTATTTTTCTTGGCCTTCTGTTGGTCATGATATTGGCACTTCTTGAACAACTTGAACCTTAGCTCCCTGAGTCCTGTAGGCTTTACGAGAGTCTATCTTGATTATATCTACATATCATTTTCTAGTTACCGATTGATCTCCTTTTACTTCACTGACTCGATCTTCAACGTGCAACTTCATCTTTTAGTGGAAGGTGGAAATCACTTCTTAGAATACGCTCAACGCTGGTCTTCCTAGGATGACATTGTAGACAGAGACGGTGTCCACTATGATGAAGGGGGTACGCTAGGTCATTTTTAGAGGCTCTTCTCCCAAGGATAGGGAGAGATTGATTTGCCTAGATGGATGCACCTCATTTCTGGTGAATCCAAACAAGAAGGTGACCATGGGTTTAAGTTCAACTCCATCGATCTGTATTTGGTCGAAGACCTTTTTAAAGATAAAATTAACTGAACTGCCTATATCCATGAACACCCTCCTCACATTATAATTAACTATGAGAGCGTGGATCACCAATGTATCTTCATGTGGTGCTTCTACTCCTTCTAAATCACGAAGCCCAAACTGATTGAAAGGCCATCTTTTCTTCCATGACTGGTGCTAAGTCTATAGCTCTCTAGTTTTCGACCATATGTCTTTCAAGATTGGTTTAAATCTTTATCCATCGGTCCTTCGAAGATTATATGAGTATCTCCTTTCTCAAGGGGTTTTCCTTTCGGCGTGATGAGGCCACTCATGAGATAGAGAACGAGCTTGTCAATTCGATCGATGAGTGGCCTCATCACGGTGAGCATTCAGGGTAGGAGATTAGAGGGAGTGCTTACGGAATAATCTTCTAGGGAGGGGGGGGGGGGGGGGCACTCATCACAAATCTTTAGCATACTGGTGGAATTCTCAGGCAGAATGATCTCCCTACTGATAATAGACGCAAAAACAACCTATCATGTTGGGAAACCATCAACCCAACTTGGAGATCAGGGTTGGAGCAACCTCTACAACCTGCACCACTTTTTATTCTCTTCGAGCCAATTATTGATGGCTTGGGTGTGACTCCCAATTTCGTAAGGTGGGAGGGGGAGCTTTGTGTAAGTATTCTAAGTTGGTTTTGGTGTGATTAACAAAATCAAATTAGGTCATGTGTTGTGTTGCTACCTTGTGTCTAAATGTACAAGAACTTAGGAATATAAGAAGTTAAGCAGAAGACGCTACGAGTGAGAAGGGTGGCATGGGAAATGGGTTGATAGGCTCAGTGCATCCGAGGGACAAAAATCTACGAAAGAGTATACTAGTGGACAAGAAGGACGTGTGTAGTGTTCTAGAGACGAGAAGCCGGGGAGGAAGCCTGATCGAGGAGAAGATCGGAGTTGGATTCATGTGAGCTCAATTCTGGATGGTCAAAACATCACCCAAAGAAGCACGAGGAAGAGTTAACCATTTGGAGGTTAACTAGATGGGCTGAAGGTAGCTCCAACCTTGCTAGAGGTGCCTCTAAGATGATTAGAGGCACCCTGATGGAGGCCTCTCTTGGAGGTGCCCTTACGCGTCTCTTGGAGGCTCCCTGGAGCTTCCATAGAGACACCTCTAATAAACAATAGCCATTAGGCTATCGTTGAGAAAAGGATAATTTTTATCCTCTTAGAGGTGTCCTGGATCCCTTTGGAGGCGCCTCCAACTAATGTGAACCAATGGTAACTTTTTTCCAAGAGGCTATAAAAAGTCCTTGGAGCTAGGAATTAAAATACAATGATTGTACTTATTTCTTAAGTAATTCCTGAGTGTTTAAAGTCTGTAAGAGTTTACTCCGTTGTCAATGGAGTTGTCTTTTTAATAAGATTTTCAACTGTCTTAGATTAACAACCACCTAGATTATAACAAAATATATTCTGAGCCTTCTTACTATTTTTCTTATATTATTTTTTTATGCTAGTTATTTATTTTTATTAATATTGTGTCTTTTCTAAGTAAGTAGCAAGAGATTATTCAAACTTATTTTCAGACTATTCATCCCCTTTAGCAGACCTACCATGACCTACAAGTGGTATCAAAACCAGATAACTCTAAAAGGACTAACCACAACTAAAATAAAAAGACGATGGCCAGATCAAGCATTCATCCGTCAAAGTTCGAGGAGGAGTTCGCGCTTTGAAAGCACCATATAAAGGTATTTTTCAAGACTAACTTTGAAATTTTTCTTACTATCAAATATGGTTCTACAACACCGAGAGATCAACACGGAGAGGAAAAATAAGAATATCTTTGGAGTAAAAAGGAGCAGAATGACTTCATGGTAAACGGCAAAATAGAGCCATCTGTTGAGCATTCTTCCTCTCTAAGAAGTCAACATATTTGGAGATAGTAGCTCATCTACACGCAAGAATCAAGGAGTTGATCTATATTTTCGGTTTTTTTTAAACCTTGGAATCAAGGTTTTTTTTATAGATGTATAGATATTTAAAGAAATTTGTTGTTATCGGGACTAGAACCAATGTCTCTTAAATTAGAACATAATATCATAACCAATAGACTACAACTATTAATGTTTTTATGTGTTAGTTAATTATTTAATAACTAATCAATAGTTTCTTTTGTTATATTGTTATTCTTAATAATTGGGAGAACAGTAAAAGAGATATTTATTCATTTATTTATTAATTTATAATCGTTTGACAATAAATAATTTCTTATGTTAGTTAAGAAATTTTCTTTTAACAAAAATAAAAATGAGAAAATAATAAAAATAGATATAAATAAAATTAAGAATTTATAAGTTATTTAAAGAATAATTTATTTGACTAATAAATATTTTAAATTAATTAAATAAAGTTAAATTTGATAGGCACAAAATAAAATTAAATTAAGTAAATGGCACATTTTAATTGATATTTTTTAAAAAATTTATTGATCAATTTTTCCTTTAATAAGAGTAGTTTACAAAAACGCTACTAAAAGTGTACCGTTTGGTAACTGTTCTTCGAAGTTAGAGTAATAGAAACGATTAGTAACATCATTGCTAAAAGTATCCAATATTTTTAATAGTTGAATCATTAAGAGTGATTTATTCAAATCAGTGCTAAAGCTATTTAACAAGTGCGGTTGCAAAATCGTTCTAAAAAGATAAGACAATAGAAACGATTTAGTTCAAACTGATTCTACTGTTCGATTTTCAAGAGCGGTGCTAAAACTGCTCCTAATAAACCTCTCCTATACCGATATTTTTTTTTTGTAGTGGAAGATCGAGCTGAAGTTTGAATCATCGCTCAATGAAAAAGAAGAAACCTACATGGTAAGAAAGTTTAGTAAGTTTTTTAAAACTAATAATTTTGATAAGAAATAGACATCGAAGCTACTGTGAAGCAAAAGGAAGGTGCATTGCTACAATTATCAAGAAGGATACATCAAGGACAATTGCCCGAAGCTGAAGAAAAGGGAGAAAGAAAAAGACAAAGGGGGAAGATGGACGAAGCATAAGAATTGAAAAGTCACGTGGGATGAGCCATTGTCAAAGTCCGAGATCGATACTTATACCAGACTTGCACTTATGGCAAGTTATCAAGAATATGAAGACGAAGGAAGCTCATACGACATCAGCATAGAGAGAAATGATAAAGGGGGAACGCCAAACTATGAGTTTGACACGGTAAGTGAGGTACATCTCTTACCTCCCGAATAATTATAGAATGGTATTAAAATGCTATTCGGATCTCTTTGCAAAAAGATGACCAAATATTTAAAATCAAAAAAAGAATGTTAGAAAATTTTAAGAAAATTGAAATTAAAAATATAAAATTAAAAGAAGAAATAGAAATATTGAAAGTAAAGAATACTGCACGCTTAAGTTCTAATATTTTTCAAACCTCAAATTTTAGAGATTATAGGGCTAAATTATGAAAATTGCTAGAAATAACATTTCTAGAAAATACTTGATAAATACAGTAAATAGGAACTTATTTTGAATACCAAAAAATGTCCCTGGGCCATGGTGTTGCGGTAGGACATCCAGGTTATCTCCCAGGCATCCGCGGTTCGAATTCTAGCTAAGGCGTATTTGCAGGAATTTTTCCTCCAAATGGGGGGGGCGTAATCAAAGGATACTAGGTTTCTGGGCTGGCCTAAAACTATTTTTAATCGTTAAGTTTCAAAAAATACATATTTTAGTTCTAAAATATTTATTTTGGCAATGAAAAAAATAGTATTTTGTGAAAAAATTTATTTTGGTCCAAACTGTTTTGTGAAATATCAACAAAAATGTTTAGGATTTTTCACAACTTAAAAATAAATTTTAAATTATTTTTAGCAAAAATAAGAAATATCTCTTAAAAATTATTTTCTATGACAAAATACTTTGGTAAAAATACAAGAGTTTAGGTATTTTGCAACTAGACCCTCAAATTTTTCTACTATTATTTTTATTTTTTTCCTTATTTTTTTATGTGATTAAAGGGAGAGAATAACAAGACATTAAGTTTAGGGGACAATTTTATTTTAAATTGTCATATTTATTTTCTTACAATTTAAATAAATCTGTTTAATTGTCATATCTAAGTTATAATTATTTTTTACTTATTTAGATTTTTCCTAATCTTAACTCGAGTTGATGCACATCAAAAAGGAGGAGATTATAAGTATTCCAGGCTAGTTTTGATGTGATCAACCGAGTCAAGTTAGGTCCTGTGTTGTGTTGATATCTTGTGTCTAAGTGTGAAGGAACTTAGGAACATAAGAAGTCAAGTGGAAGATGCAGCGAGCGAGAAGGGTAGCACGAGAAATTGGTCGACAGGCTCGATTCATCCAAGGGACAAAAAGCTACAGAAGAGTACACCGATGGACCAGAAGGATGAACACGGAGCGTTCAAGGGACAAGAAGTTAGGGAGGAAGCTTGCTCGAGGAGAAGATCAGAGTTGGGTTCGGGTGACCTCAATTCCAGACGGCCAGAACATCACCTAAAGAAGCGCGAGGGAGATTTAACCATTTGGAGGTTAACTAGACAGGTTGAAGGTAGCTCCAAGCTAGTTGGAGGCACCCTGATGGAGGCTTCTCTTGGAGGTGCCCTCGCGCCTCTCTTGAAAGCGCCCTAGAGCTTCCATAGAGGCGCCTCTAATGAACAATAGTTGTTAGGCTACCGTTGAGAAGAGGATAATCTTTATCCTCTTGGAGATGCCCTGGATCCCTTTGGAGGCACCTCCAACTGACGTGAGACAATGATAACTTTTTTCTAGGAGGCTATGAAAAGCTCCTGGAGCTAGAAATTAAAACACAATGATTGTACTCCTTTCTTAAATAATTCTCGAATGTTCAAACTCTGTAAGAGGCAATTTTGCCTTCAACGAAGGAGTCTTTTTAGTGAGTTTTTTTAATTACATTAAATTAATAACCACCTACGTTGTAATCAAGTATATTTTGAGCTTTCTTATGATTTTTCTTATATTATTTTCTTTTATATTAGTTATTTCTTTATTAATATTGTGTCTTTGCTTAGTAAGTAGCAAGAGATTATTCTAACTTCTTTTTAGGGCTATTCACCCCTCTAGACGACCTACCTGGACCTACACTTTGTGCTCCAACTGAGTAGATATAGAGGTCAAAGCATGAACTTCCTTCCTTCTAGTAAACTGGGCTTCTGCTACATTGACATACTTGACCGCCTGGCCCAACAAGTTGTTAAAATCTATCGAGAGCTTCTTCACCAGAGATCAGAAGAAATTCCCTTCTATTAACGCCTGCGAGAAAGCGCTCACTAGCATATTTGAGGTAGCTAATGGCACATCTAGAGCAACTTGGTTGAATTGCTAAATATACTTCTTCAAGGTTTCTTCTAGCTTCTGCTTGAGAGCAAATAAATTGACCCAGGTTTTGTGGTACCTTTTGCTACTAGCAAAATGGTGTAAAAGGTGGTCTTAAAGTCCTCGAAAGACCGAATGGAGGAAACAAGGAGTTGATTGAACTACATTTGAGCCAAGCTCTAGAGAGTTGTTAGGAAGACTCGACACTTGATGTCATTAATATATTGATGCAATAAGACTACATTTTCAAACTTTCACAAGTGATCCTCTGGATTTGTCTCTCCAGTGTATTTCTTGATTTGTAATGGTCGAAAATGGTGTGGCAGCTCATCTGCCAGGATGCTTATGGAGAATGGAGTGCCTAGGGCGTCCTTCAATCCTCTGGAAGAAGGTTCCTTTCCCTGTAAAGGGTCTTGAGGTAGTATTTCTCTTGCCGAAGATTCCAATGACTACTCACGTCTGGTAGACATCCCAGCAGGAATCGAGACCACAGTGTGAAGAGTCTCAATCGGACAAAGTGATCTTTGTTGAGGCACTTGCGGCACCTCAGCGAACTTGGATGGTATCTTAGAAGGCATAGGGTTGGGTACTAGCGATGCTAGTTGTGGTTACAACATTGCTTGCACCATAGATGCAACAAGCCGGTTGAAGTCTTCTGTCGCCATGGTGATGGTGGCTGGTCTTCCAATGTCGTTCATCTTAGCGTCTCAGTTCAGGGTCTTAACTTAGTATTCCCATAGACAATGTCAATTTGTTCCTGTTTAAGATTGTCGGAGGATGAGCCACTGGTGAGTTGTCTCTAATATTAAAAAAGTCATTGATCACTAAGGAGAGGAATGAGCCGTTCAAGATGCTTGTCGATCCTGAAATGGAAGAAAAGAGAGAGACAGAAGGAGGGTTAGAATGGAGGTCAGGGGATGCCCTAACTCAGCCATTCTAACGTTCAAGTCAGTTTCTAACCGGGAAGAGTAGAGAAGATGAATAGTTGATGAATGAAGAGTGTGTATGTGCTCGTATACGTACCTTGGCCTACTAATGTGAGCTCCTTTTATAACAGTATTGAATGATATTCTTTTGTCATTAATTAGACAACATGTTATAATACGGGAGCGTCATCGTCGTATTTTTCTATATCGTACAGTCACATCAATCATATCCTGTATCAATATAATCATATCGCTCCGTACGCTTTGACAACCCATATGCCCTACCACTTATGGTGTCGGTCCATAAGACATATATGGATTCATTGGGCCTAAAGGTCTGACCCATTAAGGAAAAGGGAGAGCTAGAATGGGGAGATCTAACTAAAGAATTTGAGAGAGCGGAGCCTATATAATTGGATTGGCAGGGCCAAATGTAGTTGAGCAAGGAGTCAAGTCGGGGGAGTTGAGCACCGGAATCTGATGAACCGAGTGGAGGAATGGGGCAGTTGAATTGTACTGCCTGAGCCAAGCAGGCTATCGGGATTCCTGAGCTCTTTGGAGTCGGATGAGTTAATTGCGAAGTAGGACGAACCAACAGGCGAATCAGATGAGCAGAACCTTTGAAATAGAATGGACTGATATGGAGTCAAGGAGCTGATCCGACCCACCCGTCTCTTTATTATTATTTTTTTTTCACGAAAGACCAACCCCTCTTTATGATCGAATGTATTCGTCAAATACACTAAAAAAACATTATGGCTTCTCATGCGTAGCACGTGCCGCGCTATTATTAGCGCCTGCGATGGGAACGCTGTTGCCGGCTCGATTCGCATCCTGTGCTCGTCGCCCATACCCCACCCAGCTCCGACGACGGCCTTTCCGCCCGCCTCCGACAAGAAGCATGAGCGTGTCCCAGGAATCGGCGCTCCGAGAGCCCGCTCCCGCTTCTACCGATGACGGCGACGGACCAGCGAAGGGCGACGTGATGGTGCAGTACGTGGTCCTCCGCCGTGACCTGATCGACACTTGGCCTCTCGGCAGCGTCGTCACCCAGGGCTGCCACGCTGCGGTGGCCGCAGTCTGGTCCCACCGCCAACACCCCGACGTCCTCGTTTACTGTTCCGACGACAAACTCGACTCGATGCACAAGGTCTGTTCGACGAAATGCGGTAACGAAACCTTAGATGTGTGCTTTCGCACAAGGCGTGTTCGACAAAATGCCGAAGTGAGGCCCGGCTTCCAGTACTCTGCATGCCTATTCGTGCAAAAATCCGTTAAGAACAAATGGCCAATTGCCGTCTTAGAATCATGTCATCCCTTAGATTTTGCTACAATAAAGACTTCAATTCTATAACTCACATCCTCAAACGAATTAACTCTTCCAAATGAAAGCCTTGAATTGTACGTGTTCTATGGTTTTGCTACTTGTCATATCGTTTTGCTTGTTTAGGTGACTCTGGAGGTGAAAGGGGAGACACAGCTGAGGAACCTTTCGGAGAAGCTCAAGTCAGAAGGGGTGGATCATAAGCTGTGGATCGAGCAGCCGGAGAACTTCCCGACCTGCCTTGCCACCCGGCCTTATCCCAAGTCTCAACTTGCATCTTTCTTTAAGAAGCTTAAGCTCTGCAAATGATTAACAGGGGCCTTCATCAATAACAGTGCCAAGTATTCCATCTTTGTTATTCTTTTGTGTCGATCTCTATCATAACTGAGAACCAGTTTGCGTTGTGACATCATGTTTCTTTTGTAGGATTTGAAAGTTAAGAAAAATAACTCGCAACTAATTAGATGTTTTGTGAATATAATTGATGTGGTGGATAGTCGAGGTCTCCATGTGGCACGACCGCAACAAAAGTTAAATTCTTGGTCAAAGGTAAAGCAGAGATTGATACGAGTACCCATATGTCGTTCTATAGATGTATCAAATTACAATTAAGTTATCAAATCCTCTCTAGTATAGTGTTGATTCAAATTGTCTCCCAACGAATATAATAATAGATGATAATTTTTAGTATTAATTATTATTTAGGATTTTTGATATTAAAATGGAGGTTGAGTTACTATGGTATGAAATAACAAAGTAATAAAATATAATCCTAATAAATGAAAAACATGCACATAAAAGAAATATAATCCAACCTAAACTACCATTGCAAGATAATTAAAAACAACATTAAGTAAAACATTAACGAAATCTAGACTAATCTAACCTAATTTCCTCCTAATCAAGACAAGAATGAACGAAACAAGCATGAATTAAACAAGTGATATGCATTAGCAAGAGTAAACAAAATGTAAGTAACAATTAAGTAAACATGTTGTGTGCATGAATCAAATTAATCAAAGTATGCACACACTAATATGGGAAATTAAATTGAATACAAGCATTTCAATATGAGAAAAGAGACAACCCAATACTACAAATCAAACAAGGATGTTGCCCAGAATCGCCTGAAGGAGGAAGAAGCTGCTGTGATTTGTGGAGAGGTGGAGCGGACTCTCCTTTTCTAATCCGAAGAGGAGAGGTGAAGGCACCAGATGATGATGGAGGATTGCCATATAAGATGTAGATGTGACAATGATGAAGGAACCCCCTCTTCTAACCCAAAGAGGAGATCCCTTGCTCTTCTTCCTTCTAACCAGAAGGGAGGAGGTGGAGGAGGAGAAGAACCCAGCGGATGAAGACATTCTGAGCTTCGGTGGTGGCAGTGGCACTGGGTGAAGAATGGCGACGACGTGGAGGCACGAGGAGGGAGACGACGTTCCTCTATTCACATCCAAGAGAATTGCATGGAAGGGATGAAGAAGATCGGGAATGATGAGGTAGAGTGGAAACCTGGCCGGTGATGGTGAGGGTTGAGGTGGTGTCGTCGATTGTTGGTGGTGAGGCGATGGTGGAGGAGACCAGATCTTTGGTTCGCAATTCCATGTCTCTTCTATAATCTGTACGTCAGATCACGGTTGAAATCTAGCCAAAATTAGTTGTGATCTCCCCTGGATTCACCTTCCTACCTACGCTATAGTTTTGGGTCGAGCTAAGCGGTAGGAGGATGGCGGCGGTGGACGGACTATATGGTACTGAGCAAGGGGCGCCCCACCAACTGCCGGTGGCCTCCGACCACCCGGCTCGACCCAAAACTATAACCTAGGTAAGAAGGTAAACCCAGAGTGCAAATTATGGAAGGGATCAGGAAGGGACCAGAGATTGTGGATCAGAGGATCTAGACTCATGGTGGAGGGAGTCCGTCCGATGGTGGTGTCGAGAAAAAGGATGGCTCGAGAGAAGTGGGAATTAGATTTCTTAATGGATATGAGGAGTTGAGGTCTAAGAGAAAAGATCCATATTCAATGAGGTTTGAAATTAGATTTGAGATTAGGTTGATGAATTGGGATTTTAGGATTGGGCACAGTTCTTTCTTTGAATCCATGACTCTTTGGATTTCTTACAAAACTAAATTCAAAATATAAGAAATAATATCATAATTATAGAAAAATTATAATTAAGTCCAAAATAAATTTCTACTCACAAAATATAATATAAATATAAAATTAAGCATGCAATAAGATAAAAATATTAAGTATAAAAGTCAAAATAATATATCAAAATGTTAGTTTTCAACTCCTCTTCACTTATTCTTGTATGTTTCGGACAAGTAAATATCAAACAAAACACATTTCTAAATTATCTTCCTAGCAATACCTCGAAGATAAATAAAGATAATTAATAAAGACCATCTAAACATTAAAACAATCATGAATACAATTCCTACAATAATCAATAAGCATGATGATTTCAATCCACTTGAAAAATCAAGAATGATGCAACCTCACAAGGTGGGTGTATCTATTATAACTCTGACACTCAAATATGGAAGTAGGTGTACCTATAGTATACATGAATCAAAAGGATTTATTAGAATTGAAATGGGATCAAAGAGAAACTAAGTGAAGCAAATGAAATGGTAGGAGAAAAGAATTCAATGAGTAAATGAGAGGATTGGAAGAATAAACCTGATGAGTTATCCAACTTGATGTACATCAAAGAATAAATCCAAATGGATCATGAACACTTGAAAAGGAAAGAACACCATTTTTATGATAAAACAAAAGATTTAGTTAAGGTTCTCTTTGATTGGATAGCTACCCAAAGAACTTGGCACGCTATAGTTTCAACTTGACACCAATTTCAGGCTCCTCACTGTCGGTTTCACACACTTGAAGCAATTCTTCGGTTTGGTTCTCTATCTGTGCATCAACAATAACATTTCAGAGATAAGCTTCACCATTTCTGAATTGCAACAGCTTGGAAATCAAATTCAGATTCAAATTTAGAAACCTGATTTCATCAAGACTCAAAGGGTTGATACTACCATAAGATCCAAATTTAAGACTGATTGATGAACAATTGAGGTTGCTGCTGGTGAACAGCTTCAATAAGAGTTTGACACATGAACTTGACAATTGTTTCTAAATTCTGGATAAGAATTCCAATTTTTCGGAAGTTACCCGCATTATATTCGAGTTGTAACCTAAACTAAACTCTCAGTTTCTCGGCATTTTTAGAAACCAACTATGGAGATACAACAACATCAATCCAGAGATTTGAGGATTCACAACCAGCAACTTTTTGCTTCCAGCAATCTCTGTGACCTAATTGTTTCTCTGAACCCTTTTCTTCTTCTATTCTCTTTCCCCAGCATCTATTCTAATTTTTTTATATATAACAGTTCTCTTCTACTATTCTGAATTCACTGAAATTTCATTCACATTGCATCAGTAAAGAACCAAAACAACGTCTATTTAATGACAACAGCAACCCTTGAAACTCAAACCAACTTGCTGATATCTGCACTGCAATTTCAGCTGGACAAATTCAGAAATTGTATCCATTAAAGTTGCATACTTTGAATTATGGAAGGCTTGAGGAGGATAGGATATAGTACCACTTAACTCCAATATAATAGGGAAGTGAATTGAGATTGTACCTAATCAGAAACAACCTTAAGAATTGGCACTAAACGGGCATGAACTGCTGTAGATTCCCATTGCATTAGTTAAGTTCTTACATGTAATTCCAGATAATCTCTTGCTAGTTCTTTAGATTTCAGTAATAGAGAATCTATCTCACTGCTCTTATCAAGATTTCAACAACCGAGTTATTTGGCAAAAATCTCAATGCCAATTCAATCTATCATTCACACTCAATCTAATTCTTTTTTTTTAGATGTAAACTTTGATATCAATTTCAATTCTTTTGCTACATTCTAAGTATAACATTTATTCAGAAAAAAAGCTATTTTTCTTAGAAAGAAGGCTGAAATTTTGATTACTGCAAGACTAAAAAGATTAGAGCAACAACAGCAGCAATGCCTTAAATGCTCAACCATGGATCAGCAAAACCACTAGCCATTCCTGCACTAGGCAGTTTCAAGAACCAGATCAGAGTCGAGGCTTCTTGAATTTCTGGATCCTCCACCATTGGAAATTGGAGAAAGGAAACAGTACTTGTCATTAAGGAAACAAGGGTTAATCTGCACCTTCAACTGATCATTAATTACAGAAGTGTTTCAACTCCTTTCTTTACTTCAACAAGAACAAGAAATATCAGAGTGCATCCAAAAATTCAGCTCCAAACTTCCACCAACGACAATGAGATCAAAACAAAGGAAATGAACCAATCCTCATGAACCATTGCAAAATCTCCATTATTTCCGAAAATTCATAACCTTTCTCACCGGACTTAAAGTCTTCTCCGTCATCGAACAATCTAACTCATCAAGACAATCAACCAAAACTCTCAAGGAAGTAGGGAAAAACAAAGAGGACAAAAGATAAATTTGTGGGTGAGTTGTTCATCAAGAATTTAGAAGGAAAAGAAATCAAATAATGAGAGAAAAGAAATATCTTTCATCATGTTCACGCATGCATATGATATTATGATTTTGAAAAGAAACAAAGCAAGTTTTAGAGTTTCATTGCCATGAGTGCATATTATACAAAAAGAGAATAGAGTATAGGCTTGTGGTAATCCTCACTAGGTGATTTGACAATCAAACTCAATTAATCAAAATAACATCCATCACCACACTAATCAATAATATGCAAGTAGAGCATTCAATCATGTCAAATGACCTAGAACTTGATGGTCAAATTTAAAGAACTTTTACGATTCTTAAAGTACTACTTATAGGAAACACACATGGAGATATTTATTTAAAACCAAATGAACTATAGACCAAACAAAGTGCAAACTGTGAAAACAAAGTATGAAAACAAACTATGAAAGCAAAGTATAAAGGTAAAGAAAAGTATGAAGTGAAAAGAAAAGAACAAACTCCCCTTTATTCCCGATGGTTGCAAACGATTCAAGAGTAGAAGTCACACTGGCAATGGGGTGGTTCGAGTAGAGGAGAGAGCTTTCTTTATGTGATCAGTGTAATAAAGCATCCCTCCCTTTATTATTGTCTTCTCAATGATACTCCCAGGTGGTTGGAGAAGGTTCAGGTGTAAAATCCACTCTGAGAGTGAAAATGCTATGAGTTGAAGTCACCACCTCTCTTCCCACCATTTGCTCTTTGAAAATTCTTCCTGGAGGTCAAAATGGTTCAGTTCGGGTAAGTGGGTAACTATAGGATCAATACACACGTGAAGGGGGGGGGGGGGGGGGATCACGTGTGTTTTTAAAAACAGAGTCTTTTAATAATTTAAAACAAAGTGCAGTGGAAAGAAAGAAACAAAAACATGAGAAGTAGAACACGAGAGTTTGGTTACTTGGTTTGGAGCGTTCGGCGACTCCTACTCCAATATCCACGATCCCTCAAACAATATCAATGGGCAATCTACTATAAGCCTCTTCTGGAACCACTGAAAGAGAGAATCGAGTATAAGTACATACAATAGAAAAAAATGTAACAACCTACACTTTCCTTTTGCAAGTATGAAAGATATACAAAATATGAAATTGTTACCAACACTTAGAAGTATAGATTTTGAATGAGCTCGTGTGTCGGTGTCAATCTGCCGACAACAGTCGGATGTCGTAGAGTAGTAGCGCAGCAATAGTACAGCGTGTTCGAAGCAGCAGAAGAGTCGTAGTGGCTCGAGAAGAAGTAATCTTTGAGTAGCTAGTCGAACAGTCTTTTTAAGCAGTGTTGAGGGCACCTTTAACTTCAACTGAGGCGCCTCTAGGTGTAAATCTGATCCCTTAAGCTTCGGTCGCGATAAGTCGCGTGAACTACGACTTCTATCCACTCGAGGGCGCCTTCCAAGTGTTCCGAGGTGCCTCCACACATTCTAAAGTGCCTCTAGCGCACTCCAGGGTGCCTCCCCATCAAGAGAACTTTATCCTCAAAGTTCACCCGTGCGAGGGAGCCTCCTCTGGATCCAAGTGCCTTCGCGTAGTTTCGAGGCCCCTCATGGACCCTTTGAGGCCCCTTGGGCACTGTTCATCGGAGGCTTTACTTTGTTTTTGCTCCTACAAAAATCCGTTAGCCTAACAAAAAGTTATTTAATCTACAAAACAGAGTTGACACAGTTTAATAAGATTATTAATTAGATCCTGTCTTCCCGAGATCAGGATCTAGTCATGGTCTCAGCTTAGACTTCCAAAATGGATCTAAGCTAGACCAACAACTAAAGTTCCAAACTGGAACTCATCCTCACTTGATCACTTTCCTCTAGTGACTTACCTCACTTACAATTTACAGTCACTTGACTTACCTTTTGACCCACTAGGTCTTCTCATAGTTGTCAGGTTCGTATGCCTAACTGGATTTCGGTTAGCTGTTGTCCCATAGACCTTGCTGGACTTCCTACTAGATATTGGGTTACTTCTTGACCTATCTGAACTTTGTGCCAGTTATCAGGTCCTCAAACCTAACTGGGCTTCAACTTGGTCTCAAGTCTTCTAGACCTGTCAATTCCTGCACACTTGGTAAGAAGATTAAACGACACAACATCTAACTTTAATCTATTTGTCATTTATTAAAACCTTAGTTTGATCATCGATGCCAATTACACCAATATAACCACTCCGGAAACCTATAAAGATGGAAAGTACGTATCTCCCGCACGCATGCAGGGTAAAAAAAATGGAATAACATCAATCTCTACAAATAATGTATCAAGAAATGCATCATATTGAATAAAATCAATTATAGGTACTTCAATGAAATTTTTTAAAAGATCATAAGAGATACTAACCTCGCAATACTTAAATGTACCTGGAGGTGATAAAAGAGTGATTGTGGCCTCCTTTTGATCAGGTAATGGTTCTAGTTCTAGATCTAGCTTAGGTGGTGCTACAACCAAAGGAAGTGATTAGCATAAGTCCTTACACTCTCCTTATCAACAAATGCATAGTCAATCTCACTTGGCTCCCCCATCATCATCAACACCTACATCATTAACAAAATCAACAACAACAATATCAATAGAGTTAGAATCATCATTAACTACAACATCACAACACAAAAAACTAGAGGAGTCCTATAGAGCCATAGAATCATAATCATCTGTATCACAAATTCCATAATCCATCTCCTCAAGCACGTCGATACCATCAAAAATAGTCTCTGTTGGAAATTAACTGGTACCTTAAGCTAGCATCTGGCTAATGGATGATGCAATCTAGTCTAACTATATCTATACTTTTTGTATCCTTGCTGCATCAAGACTGGCTTGTCATTGAAATTGTAAAGTAAATTTTTGCTTGATCTCTTCACATATTTGCACAAGGATTTCTTCATTAGAGTTCTTGAATGTACAAAAGAATATTAGCTCGATCTGTGGGAATGGTTGTGACCATGTAAGCATTGAGTCACCCTAGAATCCCAATGGTCTTTGATATGCTGGAAAAGATTGATCCAATTATTGTTACTCATTCCCATGCATGAAATTTTGATGGGTCATCCAGTCTAAATTGTAGCACTAAGGGTGCTCAATAACATGTTGCTATATATTTCCATATTGCTTAGGAATCTGTTGTGGTTGATAATATTGAGTTGAATAATCTCCCCAACCATGAATATGAGTGCTAGTAGCTAGATCATATATGTCCTGATATTGATGTTGATAACAGTAAGGCTTATTAGGAAAAGCATTTGCTTCTGGGTACATGATGGGGAATTGATAAATTGAATGGGCAGGACTATCACACATCTGACAAGAGCTCATTTTTAAATTATAAGTCTGATTAACACCTCTAAATTGATAAAAGTATGGATCCATTGGTTGCTAAAATAATGTCCTAGTCTCACCTGAAACACTGAAACAAAGAAAATCACCAGACCCAGAAAGCTTACAAGATAAAGCATATGGATATAAGAGAATAAAACCCTAAGCAATTTTTTTAAAAAAAAAATTGTAAAGAAAAGAAAAACAATCCTAAGTTATCAAACATCATTAATTCCCCGACAATGACATCAAAATTTGATATTAGCATCTGTATGTCGTGCTACGGGAGTATTAAATTATATTTAAGTTACCGAACCCTCTCTACGCTAATGTAGCATTGGGATGACTCGGATCGTCTCCCAATGAATATAACGATGGATGATAGATCTTAGGATTGATTATGACTTTTGGGCTTTTGACATGAAAATGGGGGTTGGGTTTAAATTCTAAGACTACTATATGAAATAGCAAAGCAATTAATGAAATCTAATCCTAATAAATGAAAGACAATGCACATAAAAGAAATCTAACCTAAACTACCATTGCAAGAAAATTAAAAGCAACATTAAGTAAAGCATTAACGAAACCTAGACTAATCTAACCTAATTGCATTTGAATAAAGACAAGAACGAACATTAACTAAACAAGCATGAATTAAACAAGTGAAATGCATTAACAAGAGTAAATGACATGTAAGTGACAATTAAGCAAACATGTTGTGTGCATAAATCAAATTAACCAAAGTTTGCACAAACTAATATGGGAGATCAAATTGAATACAAGCATTTAACATGAGAAAAGAGACAACCCTATTAGTTCTGTAAAACCTAAGCTGCATGAATTCTAAAATACGAAGAACTCACATATAAAAAATATAAAAACAAGATAATCTAGTTTCATCAATTAAACATGGCATAAGAAAATAATACATAAACATAAAGACAAAGAACCTGATTGAAGAGCCATTATCTTTGTCCTAGCGTCGTTGGCTTGATCCCTATAGAAGAAGATACAGTGAAAAGAAGAGGAAAGTCTTCCAAGGGGCTTAGGGGGTGATGGCGTCGAAAAGATTCTTATCAATGGGGAATAAGAAACTAGATCAAGATTCCCCTAAACCCTTAGTGACCTCTCCTTTATATAGGAATTCAATCCGTTATCAGCCCATAGATGATAACGGATTGGTCTAAAGGATTCTACACATTGAACCTGCATCCAATAACCAGAAACCCAATAAACATAAGTTAGATCACTTTAAAGAGTTCGGATTGTATCCACATGTTCAACTTACAAATAAGTCCACCTAATATGGATAATAAAATCCAACAATCTCCTACTTAAGCTACATGTAAGTTGTATATGAAATACAAGTAAAACTTTAGTTGATATCAAACTTTTTGGATATAAGATACCGCTGTAAATAACCTGGTCCATCAACTTTATTAGTATAGGACTAAAGAGGTTATAGCTACTGTATATGATCTTAATAAGCCCCAACAGTAATCACAATACTAATGTCATTAACGACAGATCAAGATACAGATGTATAGTGTAGAAATTACATGAAATGTGATCAATACATGTCAATTTTCAACTGGTCCTAAGGTGACCTCAAAGAGGTCAGATCATTGATAACCATCATTTGGTCATGATATTTTGACTCATATAAGCATACTATTTGATCTTCTCATGTATTAATTCCATGTTTATATCCATTTCATGAGTTGTATTTATTTATGGACTTAATTGCAAATTATCTTATATTTATAGTATTTGATGCTAATATTTGGATATATTATTTGTAGGCATCAAGGGATCATAGATCTGAGTCAAATCAGATCAAATTGGGCTCAATTTTGAGATTAATTGGGGAGATCAAGTATTAGAGCAATCTGGGCCGTCCATTCGAGATTCGAGGAGATCTAAGCCATCCATCATGATCTATACCATCCAAGTCAAAGTAGAGTAGATCCTAGCCATAGATCAAGATCTGAAGCTTTTGATCCAGATCTCATGTGATCCAACCATTATATGATATTTGAGTTGATGAGAGATGTTTGTTCAAATCTTGATCAGATTTAAAATGGATGAGAAGCTACAGTGTTCGTTTGTCAATTTTCTACAATGGACAGAGTGTGATCGCGCGAGAACAAGGGAGATCGCCGATCTCCTTCCTCCTTCCACCGTCGGCAAGCAAGTGAGGTCAAGGGCGTCCCTTCCTCCGGTGATCATCCATCTTCAATCCGGCCATGCCACTTCAACCATCTGATCTCAACTCTGTTATGACCTCATGCGAAGAAGAAGTAGAGAAGAAGAGAAGCTAGCGGATTCGATCTGGTTTCTTGGTCTTCGAGCTGACAATCTTCTTCCTTGAAGCTCTACACCCATCTGAATGATTAGAAGTGTTTGCTTCTAATTCCTTCTGATTTCTGAACAAGTTCCAGCCGTATCTGCCAGATCCAGAGATCATCTGATTGGATCGGTTCTTCATCATATGTAAGATCTTGACATCTTTGTCAAGTTCAGTGAGTGCTTGGGATTCCCAGCTCACCTTGGTTTATCATTTCCCCCTCTGATTTTTGCATTTTTATTTTTCAATTTCCAACTTATTTTATATTTTCTTGGTTATTCAATTTAGTAGATCTAAACTAGTTGAGTTAGATAGAGTTTTGGTTCTGTTTTCTTGTCTTCAATTCATCTTAATGTTGCTAATTCCTTGAGTAGAGATCTGGATCCAATGTTTGTGCTTGGTTCGTGAGATGAATTCAGGCACTGTTACCTTAATTTGAGTTATGTTTTCAGTAATGGATTGAGTTCAGTTGTTCTTGTTATGCCTTTGTTTAGTTTCCAATATGCTTAGATTTGTTAATGGTGTAATCCATAGCACGGAGTGACAATATGTTGTGGGTTCATGATTAATAGATAGTTAGGATTTCTTTTATTACATTAGATTTAGTTTTATTAAATGTTTTTCTATTTAATTCCTTAGTTTAGCTCCATTTATGATGAAATCATAGCGTAGAGTGACAATGCATTGTGGGATCACTATTAATGGGTAGATAAGATGTTGTTCATTTCATTATATTAAATTTCATACGTGTTTTACTATCTCATTTGTTAGGTTTAGAATCAAAACTCAAAGCCCCCATTACCCTATCAAAAACCTAAAGATCACAAACAAATTAATCCTAAGATATCACCATTACTACATTCGTTGAGAGACAACCCGAGTCATCTCTATGTTGCATTAGTGTAAAATGAATTTGGTCATTTAATTCTTTTGATACCCATTTCACAACAAAATTTGGATTTATCAATCATATCTACAAATACTTTATACTAAACTGCAAGAGAAAATCATGATCCAAACTTTATGATTCTAAAAGGAATATATATCATATTTACAAATACTAAATGCTAAACAACAGCAGTAAATCATGCTATTGTTATTCAGAATATCCAATAAACAAATAAAATCCCATGAATATTTTAAACTTTAAGTACGTACAATAATCAAAATAAAAATATTTATCTTTATTATCAAATATAGAGCAATAAAATAAATACAGACTTTCACTAGATGAGTTCTTCCATAAGAAGAACTCCCATATCCAATACATGCGCAAGAAACACCTTAGGTACCAATCCTTTGGTGAGTGGATCGACCGACATGGAATATATACTGATGTGCTCTACCATGACCTGACAACTCTGAACTCTTTCTTTAATTGCTAGAAACTTGATATTGATGTGCTTAGATTTTGATGAACTATAGTTGTTCTTGGCATAATATTCTGCGACTTTATTATCATAGTAAATCTTTAGTAGCTTGTCAATACCATCAACAATCTATAAATATTGTAATAAAGTTTTGTAGCCAAATCCCGTGATTGGATGCTTCATAGCATGCTACCAACTCTACTTCCATAATAGAAGTGACTGCTAGCGTTTACTTAACACTTTTCCAAGTTATAACCCCTCCAGTAAGCATGAAAATATAGCCTGAAGTGGACCTCCTACTATCTAAGCATCCAGCAAAATCGGAGTCTGAATATCCAATCACCTCCAGATGATCCAACCTCTGATACGTAAGCATATGTCATTTAGTTCTTTGCAAAAACCATCACTCTCTTAGCCACTTTCTAGTGTGACAGTCCTAAGTTACTAACATATCTGCCTAACATCCCCACTATAAATGTTACATCTGGTCAAGTATAAACTTGTGCATACTGGGGCTTCCCATTGCTAGCGCATATGAGAATTATTCCATCTCCTTTATTTCAAGTTCAAGTCGTGGACACTATTGCAAGTTAAACATGTCAACTATTGACGCAAGCATGTCACTAGGTGTATAATTCTGCATACCTTACTTTATAAGTACCTTTTTAATATAGGTCTATTGTGAAAGTTCAAAAATATCTCTTGAACTATCACGACAGATCTGTATGCCTAAAATAAAAGATGTTTCATCAAGATTATTCTTTTTAAAATTACCAAATAGAAATGACTTGGTTTCATGCAGTAGCCCCTTATTATTGCTCACAAGCAATATATCGTCCATGTACAAATAAGTATAACAAACTTACTCCCACTAAACTTAACTATATGCACCAATCAATAAGGTTTTCTTTAAATCCAAATGAGGTAACCACTTGATTAAATTTCATGTACCATTGATGGGATGTCTATTTTAAACTATAAATAGACTTCTTTAATCTACATACTAGGTGTTTTGATTTCTTAGACTCAAAGTTCTCTGGTTGTATATCAAATGGACATAAATACTGCATCCCTCAATGGAGACGTATATATATATATATATATATATATATATATATATATATATATATATACGTCTCCATTGAGGGATGCAGTATTTATGTCCATTTGATATAACTTGAAATTATTATGAGCTACAAGTGTCATGATTATCCTAAGGGAGTCTTTCATTGACATAGGTGAGAAAGTCTCTTGTTTTTTTGTTTAATATTTAGTTGTTAACTTAGTTTCATATTTGATTTATTGTTTATGTTATGTTATGATGCATGTTTGATTGTTAGTGTTGCATTTTGTTAATTTCACTATGCATGATTGTTAATTCCGTATCATAGTGTGACAATGTGATGTAGGTTATCAATTATGCATAGCTAGGTTTTGTTTAATCACTGTTAAGTTTGTTTAGTTTAATTACACTTGTTTTACTACTATTTTTCCTTTATGCATGTTTATATTATTTGTTATGTTTTTATGTTATGCCTATTGATAGATGTTCTTGTGTCGTAGCATGACAATGCGGTGCAGGGAAATCTTCAATAGTTAAATAGGGTAGTTGGTTAATTTCTTTATGCATTTTTCTTCAGTAGAAGGGATCCTTATGGCGTAGAGTGGCATTGTGCTGTGAGTTCATTTTTGTCGGTTAGTTAGGATTTTATTTATTGCATTAGGTTTAGAAAACTCCAAAACAAACCCTCATTATTCGCTTCCATCTGAAAACAAACATCCTATCATTGGTTCCACGAGAGACACGACCCGATCCTCTACTATACTACCTTAGTGTAGGTAAAAGGGTGTGGTTGATTAGAAATTAATTAATTTGATTTGAGCGAGTGACAGTCGCACACTTATCAAATTTTGGTGCCGTTGTCGGGAAACGAACCACGGTCACCCGCGTGATAGGCGTGACCCGGTCCTCTACTATACTATACTTCCTTTTTTCTATCAAATTTTTGTGTTACTAATATTTTTCCCTATGGTATGATAGAGATACAGGAAGTTGCTGTAGGATCGATGCGCGCTAGAGGGGGGTGAATAGTGCTCATTTTAAAACTTTCAAGAGATAGACAGTGGAATAAAGAAGAAGACAAACAATCGCAAACACACCAAGTTTTACTTGGTTCGGAGCCTGTGATGACTTCTACTCCAAGGCCTGCACTTGTTGAGTGCTTTCGATAGATAATCACTAATCAATCACAAAGTTTACAAATAAAATCATATTTAAGTAAATGCAATTTGAAACGTAAATTATACCAACGACTTGAAGAATCAAATCTTTAGCACAGTCATTGTCGGAGCAACTTTTGGGTATCAGAGAGGCATTTTCTAAGCAACACGTAGAAGCTAAAGTTGTTTGAAAAGTTATGTTTAACTCACTGGTCGAAGGATTCTTTTATAGCCTATTCCGGGCACTTGGATCCCCTCCCAGGCGCTTGGACCATGCTGATGTGGCATGCTCTCATCAAAAATTGATCAGCAAAAGTTATCAATTTCTGGGCGCCTGGACTGTGATGTAGGCCCATCCAATCAATGTGCTCTAGCTTGGCGAAAAAATGAACTTTGGTGGTCCGGGTGCCTAGAGCAACTCCGGGCACCAGGATTGTGAGGGTGCTTGGCTGAGTGAGGCTCACCCGGACTGCTGTTCGGCGAAGCCACTCGAGGCGCCCGGACTCCATCTGGGTGCCCAGACCACCAGTTTTGTGAACTTTTCTTCCTGCAAAATAACGTTAGTCCAAACAAATAATATGTAAAGAATGATACGTTTTGATAACTTTTAAACTGTCTGATCTTGACTTTGAGTTTTGCTGAAACTTTAGGTCGGACCGACGCCTACTATCCCCTCTTCAGGGAACACATCCTCACCTACTCCTATCAGAAGAAATTACCTTTTATCATAACGATCCTCCAGACCGTTTAGACTTTTACTCAGCGTTCGAGACTTCAAGACTTCATGCTAGATGCTCACTCCACGACCAATCCAGTCTTCCACCTGGTGTCCGCGACTACCAGAATTTTCACTTAGAGTCCTCAACTCTAAGATTTTATTCAAAGTCCTCGACCCACTAAGACTTTGCCCAGCCTCCCGGATCAGGATTTTGTTGCCTTACTGTAGCTAGGACTTTTCATAACCTAGAGTTACCACCCTCTAGGACCTAGGGTTACCTCACCCTAAGGTTTTCTACCTGTATAGGAGCTACTAGGATTTTTGCCTAAGAACACTTAGGACTTTCCTGCTATCTCATTCACACTTGTTAGATAACAAGACATCTTAACTTTTGAACCATTTGTCATAATCAAAATATAAGTTCGATCGTCTGGTGCTCCCTGTACCAACAGTTGCTACCGGTCGAACATTCAAAGTGAATGCCCACTGACTCAAGAAATTTCATGAGGAAGTTAATGAGCTAGAGGTGGATGGATTGGACTACATTGATGCCATTTACCCAACTTGAAGGGGAGTTTGTTCCATATCACACCCATTTTTCATTTGCAGATATTCATTCCTTTACTTTGTTGCAAGATTAACTCCTTAGTTTTGATTAGTAGTCTTTTTACTTATGATAATGTTGAATTCAGTTTTTAAAAATAAATTCTTCATTGTAAATATCATTTCTTTTTGCTTGATCATTTCAATTTTACAAATAAATTTTATGTTTTGGAATAAATTGTACCCCTGTGCATTTCTTAATATCATCTTAGAAATTTTGAAAGTTAGTTAAATTTGATTGTTGAGTTTAGGGACTTAAATGCCATGAATGGATTTTTGGATTACATGAGGTTACTACTTAGTGATGGACTCTTGATTGATGAATTGAGATGATAAATACCATACCTAGTGAGGATTAAGCCTTTTTTTGTGTGATGCACTTGTGTGATTGACACTCTAAAACTTATTTTGATTCTATCGAAACCATACTAGCATAGGTTGAATTATTCTTATGAAGGTGAATCAATTTGTTTTTTTTTTTCTAATCCATACATTTCTTGCTATTCTTTTTGTTAATCATCATAACATTCAATTTTTTCTCTTTTATGAACCTTTTGGATGTGATACCTTGATTGCTACATGATAACTATTTTGGTCGGGACAGACAAAAGTTTATGTGTGTGGGGGGGGGGTATGAAATATACTTAATTTGAAATCATGTTGTTTCTATTGGATGAGTTTCGTTGTTCGAATTCTTTGGTTTAGATTTGTGTTTGTTGAGGATTATTTGAGTTAAGTTTTCAAGGTTCAAGATGAAATTGCTTAGATCTTGGAGGAGTTTGGAATGCTATTCAATCTTGGGTAACATATAGTTACATTTCGTCATAGTATCAAAATCTTATCAGCAGTCCTCAAATCAGTGAGAGATTGAGTGAAGATCTTGTACTTCATGCAACAAATGATTTCTCATTTCATTCCATGCCTTTTCAAACTGAATTTTTTATAAACTAGATACTTCAATTTATGAAAATAGAAGATTAGCTACTGAAACAGTGATGTGTATTTACTAGTAATCTAATCATTTTTGGATCAGGATTCAAAATTTAATTGATGGGTACCATTCCACTCATGAAGCACTTGAATATGGTATCATTAAATCTGAAATGAAGAAAGAAAAGAGAAGTACCAGCTTCTCAAAACAGTGAGAAAAATCAATGAAGATCTGGCATTCATAGTGGCAAAAGGTGTCTTCATTCTTTCCATGTCTTTATTAAACTGATGGGTAAATCTTTGAATTACTAGGGTGGCTGAAATGGGAATTGTGAGCTGCTAAAATAAAAAAAAATGATAATCCCAGTTAGGCTCATTGACTATCCCTGGGGTGACCGACCCCACCCTACGGAAGTTTTCCACGGCCACCAGGGTAAATCGGGAAGCGCGCGCGACAGCCAACCCAGACTCCCAACATCCTTTGATTGCGCTCCCCATTTGGAGGAAAATTCCTACAGATACGCCGTAGCTGGGGATCGAACCGCGGGTGTCTGGGTGACAACCTGAATGTCTTACCGAGGCACCATGCCCCGGGGGCGTGAGCTGCTAAAACAAGAACTTATAGCTGGTGGGTTTCGATCAAGGAGTGGGATTGGAAAGTTAATTAGTGATTGTTATTCAGTTCAATAAACATTCTAGATGGAGTCATAAGCATTTAGAAGGAAAAATGAGATGATCGTAACCACTTGTTATTGAAATGGTAATGAACAGAAATCTGCCACTGAATAAGAGCTATATCAACTTGTAATTTTGTTTCTATAAGGAATTAATTGAATTGAGGCTGTATTTGATTGAGGAGTTGAATGACATATTCTGATGAGATTAAAATATGGAAACTTGATCTGAATTCCAAGATGATTAGTTAAAAAAAAAAGTGTAGCCATGAACAAAATTTTAAAATTCTATGATAGTTTTAGAAATGGAAACTTTGGATCTGTGATGCCAATTAGAGAATGTCTAGTTGAAAGATAGAATGGAATGCATGACATGAGTTATTAATATCAAAGGAAGCAATAGAAAAATAGTTTGGAAGAACGGGAGCATGATGGAATCAAGGTAAAGAAATGCAATGGAAAGAAAATTTGTAAATGATGTATCAAGTTTGTACCAAATTCTGTGGACAACCCTCAAATCAGTTATGAATGCAAGTGAAACTCTGTCAATTTCAGTGACAAATGGTGTTCTTGTCTTTCCATGTCTTCTACAGCTGAATGGACAGATTTTTTTTTTCAAAATCTGTTGCTGAAAAGTAGAAACAGAGAGCTGAAGCTGCTGGAAATCTGTTGCTGAGAAGATGCTGATGGAAATGAAAGTTGTTGTTTCCTAAATCACACAAAATGAGACCATTTTCCAGCCAACCAAGGAATAAGTGTTAAATATAAATGAAGATATAGTTTTAAAGGCTAAAAGGTTGTAAAATGTAGAATGCTGTAATGATAGCAAGAAACAAAACAGAATTGAGATTTAAATGTTGTATCAAGTTTGTACCAATCTTTTATCACCAGCTCTTTAAATCAGTGAGAAATTATGTGAAGCTTGTATATTCGCAGAACAAATATTGTTGCCTTGCTCTACGCGTCTTTACAAATTGGATGGACATCTTAAAACACTAAAACTGTGGAAATGCAGAAATTACAGGAGCTAGAAAATTGTAATTCACTGAAGCTGTCTCAAATTTTTAAATTGGTCCGCCTGAGCTGAAACAAAATGGAAATCAAGCTAGTATTGAGTGAATGTTGAATGAAACAATCTAGAGGGATTAAAGATCAAAGCTTGATCTGAAGCACCAAGGAGATTAGAAATCAGAATAGATTCTGAGATGATTGAAACTGTGAACTGTGAACTAAAGCTGCTCAAAATCTGAAATTGGGAATTAAGATTGGAACTTCAACTGAATTCAACCATATTAATGAAAGAGCATATAAGGGTTTGATTGTCGAAATTTTGTAAAGAAATGCCAAGTCATTCAATTTTGAAACTGAAACATAATGTAAAAGGTTGTAAAATGCTAAAAACTGGAGGCTATGATGAATTGTGTGGGCTGCTGTGATGGAATTTAATTGGTTTGATTTCTGAACTACACGAATTGCAATCATTGTCCAGATAACTAAGGAAAAATACTATAGGAAGATGAAGAAAAATGGATGGAATCTGGCAAACAGTAAAGAACGTGGCTGGAAATTTGTAAAATCAAGAATGAAATAGAGAAAAATTGGAAGAGAGTAGAAGGAAGCATGGCCAAGAAATTCATTTATATAGCATTGTATCCATGTTGGAAATGGGGATAGTGGGGAATGTGGCCATGTTCCCCACTACTCATAATGGAAAAGTCCATTATGCCCCTAGTGTATTTCCCTATATAAAGGGGGTCCGTCCAAGGCTAGAGTATGTGAAATTGCGAGTGTGCGACGAGAGTAAGAGGAGAACATTCAAGGCGGCGGGATTTGGTTTGTGGAATTGCGGAGGGCTTTTCGATCCTGTGATCGCTCTTCCGACAGCGAGTTTCGTCATTGCCAATTGCGGATCTGCGGGAGATCGCTATAAGTTTTTACCGCATTTAATTAATTCGTCTATCATGCATTTAGAACATATTTTCTACATTGGTATCAGAGCGCGTAGTTATTTCTAAATGCTTAGAGACGAATTATGAAATCGTCGTTCGGATGTTTTTTCTCATGTCGTCGCTATTTTCCACGACTAATGTGTCGTAGCATATAACGTTGCTCACCGGCGACGGGGTCGCTGGTAAGAGTCACCATCTCGAAAGAAGGGATGTGGAACGGAGTTTATCTCCGATGGTTGCCGACAATAAGGTCACAGGAAGACTTGCAACTGGGTTGCAATTTCAGTGATTGAGTTGTTTTGCCAACGTTAGCACTGCTGTTGCCAAGATAGAAAATCGTGATGATTTCGTGATTTTTACTGGAGCCGGCAAAGGTCAGCGAAGGTATTATGGCTGGTCGACGATGCGTCAGTGGCCTTCGTGGCCGGCAACCGTGTCCGTCGTGGTGCGTGGCGTGCATGGCTTAAGCAGCGTGCGAACGTGGGAGCATAAGGCGTAGAAAACGGCGATAACGAAGCACAGTGCTTCGTGTGAGAAAAAGTTTGATTTAAAAAAAAAAACGTGAGCGAAGATGATAATGTTTTATGCTGCATGCAATTAAATTTAAAAAAAAATGATAATGTTTCATTATGAATTATTGCATGCATGTTAATTAAAGTATAATTTTTTGTTTGTCAAATAATGCATCATTGAAATATGCTAATGTATGCCTACTGTACCGTAGCATTATTTTCAATTTGAGTGCATACAGTAATTAATTGAAAATAAGTTCAATTAATTTGTCATTTATGATAAATGATTGAGTGTAATTTTGGTCCACTTAGATCCGGTTCAGGTTTAAATTATTAGTTGGTTTAACCGAACCAATTTGATCCAAACCCAAAATCAATTTGGGTTAATTAATTGGACTTGGACCAAATATGATCAAATGACTAGATTTGTTCTATTAGGTCAGATTTGATCAAAACAATTAGATTTGTTCTAATTGGTCGGACTTAAACCAATGGACATTGGTTTGATCAAACGGACCTGAGTTTGATCAATAAGTCTAAAATTGGTTGAAATGGACTTAGAGAAAAAGTAACAGAACATAGGTACAAAAATCCTTGTCCAATTAGATTAGTTCTAATTAAGGACAATGGACCAAGCTTAGGATCTGGATCCCTAATCTACCAATCCGATGGGTCTGGCCAATTAGATTAGTTCTAATTGTTGACTTAAACTCCTAAAAATCGAGAAGATTTGTTTTTTCTTGATTTATTATGTTGGTACTATGCCTGTATAAATTGAAATAAGTCAGTTTTGTACTGGTTAGTCGGTTTTGTACTGACTTATTTATTTTCAATTTTTCAGATGGCTAGTCGTGATTTACGACAACATGAGCTTTGGGAGGAGATTAAGGAGCTTGATTTTGACCTTGTTCAAGGACTCGGATGGCTTATTGGTCGGCTCAATCGGTTATTCTAGAAACTCAAGCGAGAAGAATTTCCATCGAAGACACACACAGAAGATTTGCTCTAGTCTATTCACTGCCAGAAAACCTTAGGCAGATAGCATTCCAACTTTGGGATGATTATGATGGACATATCTCGTATTCAGAGATGTGCAGACAGTTGCTTCATCTCTATTGGGGTCCTGAAGACCCAGAGGAGGATCCAGATGAATCTGAAGAGGATTCAGAAGATCCTGAAGATCCTCCAGAGGAGGATCCAGAAGAATCTGAAGAGCATTCAGAAGAGCCTGAAGATCCAGATGAATCTGAAGAGGATCTGGGAGAGTGTGTGTGGGATCCAATTGAAACTCTTGAAGCTGTCTTGCCTGGGATTACCCCAAATGAGTCCAGGCTGAGAGGGATTATTTTGGCCACTGCACTAGTGTCTGTCCTAGTGGGAGTGGTAGTTGCCTATCTAGTTTATTAGAGTTCTGTTATTTTTATTGTCGTTTTGTATGAACAATAGTTAGTCCATTTCATTCATGTCAGTTAGTTATATGTTAACAATTTGCAGCATAATTTTATGTTAATGATGTGTTCATTTATTTATGTTGTTTGCTTGACATGATGCATGATTAGTTCATGAAGTATTAAATGATTAATTCATTTAATTAAATAAACATGATATATTAAATGATTAGTTCATTTAATTAAAGAATTCATGATATTAAAAATGATTAGTTCATTTGTTGGGATGTATGTAATAGAATTAATTAATATTAATTTGATTGGTCATACGAATGATGAGTGAAAACATAGTTGTCACTTGATTTTGTAAACCAACTCAAAGTAATATTAAGTCAATCATAAATTGCATACATATGATATACACTGAATACTAAATAATGTGTTTATTTATGATAGATTATGGTAACCAAAAACATAATAGCTGAACTCAACAAAGGTGAAAAACTTAATGGGGATAACTACAAGATCTGGCACCTCAGGATACAATATGTACTTGAGGAACAAGAAGTTCTAGAGGCTGTAAATCAGGTTATGGAAGTACCTGTAGATGGTCCTACTGCACAACACAGACGAGATCTTGATGCCTATAAGGTATAGAAGAAAAAGGACTCGACTGCAAAGGGTATATTGATTAGTTCAATGGTAGACGACCTAGCTTTTGAGTATGAGTCATTTCTTATGACTCATGAAGTCTGGGTAGCCCTTAAAGAAAAATATAGTGGAGTAAGTCTAAGCAATCTTCGACAGCTGACAATCAAGTTTGACAGCTACAAAAAGCGTCCGAATGTATCAATGGTTCAACACCTCAGGGAGATGTCGAACATGATTCGGGAGCTTAAAATTGCTGGTCATGAGTTGACTGATGAACAACAGGTTCAAGCAGTTATACGTTCACTTCCAGATTCTTGGGAGACCATGAAGCAGACCTTAACTCACAGTGAGAGTATCAAGACTTTCACTGACGTCTCACGCCATGTAGAATTGGAGGCGGAGAGAGTTGAATCCGCGAGGATTTCTGGACAAGCTTTTGTGGCTGTAGGGTCTGCTGGATCATATGGATCCAAGAAAAAGAAATGGTTCAAGAAAGGGAAGGGAAAGAAGAGGGAAGCTGTTGTTGTGGGACAAGGCCCAATCAAGAAGATAGTCAAGAAGACTGGAAAGAAACCTAAAAACAAGTTGACTTGTTTTAACTGTGGCAAAAAGGGCCACTTTGCTCGGGAGTGCACTGAGCAGAAAAAGGTAAATCCAAGTGTGTCTTCTTTTCAAGAGCATTTTGTTGCTAGTTTAGTGTTGTTAGCTGATTCTTATCCTTTGTGGATTATAGATTCGGGAGCAACCAACCATGTAGCTCGGGAACGAGTTATATTTGTTGAGTACCGTCAGGTACCAGCTGGCAACAAGTGGATCTATATGGGAAATAATGCAAGAGTTGAAGTCAAAGGAGTCGGCACTTGCAAACTCAACCTACGCGGTGGTAGAGTTTTATTTCTACATGATGTCCTGTATGCTCCTGAAATTCGACGGAATCTTATTTCCGTTACGTGTCTTCTTGATTTAGGGTATTGTATTAATTTTTACAGTCGGTCTGTTGAACTTAAGATTGACTCAGTGTCAATCGGATATGGTTTTTTAACAAATGGTTTTATGGTTCTTAATGTAGAACCAGATGTCAATTATGCTATTGATGGTTGTTTTTCAAACATTGCTTTAACTAGTGATGCAGATATAACTGATGCGGTTTGACATGCTAGATTAGGACACATAGGACAAGAACACATGAATCGATTAGTTAGAGAGGGCCTATTGGGCACTCGGGCTAAGATTCAATTGTCTATATGTGAGCATTGTCTTGCTGGAAAAGCAACTAGGAAACCATTTGGTAAGGCTATTAGATCTGAATCAACATTGCAGTTAATTCATTCGGATATTTGTGGTCCAATGAATGTGAAGGCTAGACATGGAGCTTCCTATTTTATTACATTTATTGATGATTTCTCTAGGTTCGGTTATGTGTATTTGATTTCTCACAAATCCGAAGCATTAGATTGCTTCATTCGTTATATGAACGAAGTTGAGAATCAAACAGAACGTAAAGTTAAGACTTTACGCACTGACCGTGGTGGGGAGTATTTGTCTGATATGTTCAAGACAATATGTAATGATAGAGGCATTATTAGACAGCTGACAATCCCTGGAACTCCACAGCAAAATGGGGTAGCTGAAAGAAGAAATATGACTCTTCTTGAAATGGTTAGGTCTATGATGGCGCAAGCTAATTTGCCAATCTTCTATTGGGGAGATGCATTATTAACTGCAGCCTATATACTTAACAAAGTGCCTTCAAAGTCAGTTCCATCTACCCCATATGAACGTTGGATAGGCAGAAAACCAGATTTGAGTAATCTGAGACCTTGAGGGTCAGCTGCTTATGTTCATGATAGTTCTCACAAGTATGGAAAACTAGGGCCTAGAGGTAAGAAATGTATCTTTATAAGATATCATGAGACCTCCAAAGGTTATGTTTTCATAGGTGAGCAACTAGATGGAACCATCTCCGAAATAGACTCGAGAGATGCGACTTTTCTCGAAATAGAGTTCCCAATCAGAGGTGATGTTGATAAAAATGTTCCTCTATTTGAGGAGGATGAGATATTATCAACAAGAGAGGTGTCAAAAGGGATACCTGAGTCTAGTCAACCGAGTGGGAGTGATATGCCGAGTCATGAGTTGACTTCTCAACAGCCCAACTTACGGAGAAGTGTTCGTAAGATCAAACCTAAGAAGAGGTTTGATATTGAGAATGAGGCATTGGTTACACTTCCAATTGACGACGACGAGCCTCAATCCATTGAGGAAGCATTGGGATGTAGAGTTAGAGAAAAATGCAATGGTTGAAGAGATGGAGTCCATGATTCAAAATCATGTTTGGGACTTAGTCGATCTTCCTCCGGGCCGAAGGGCTATTGGGAATAAATGGATTCTCAAAATAAAAAGGAAAGCAGATGGATCGATTAACAGATACAAAGCTCGTTTAGTTGCAAAAGGATATACCCAAATGGAGGGTATTGACTTTGAAGAGGCATTTTCTCCCGTAGTGAAATTTGTATCAATAAGAGTTATTTTGGCCTTTGTGGCACATTATGACTTAGAATTACATCAAATGGATGTAAAAACCGCTTTTCTTAACGGTGATCTTGACGAAAAAATCTATATGATTCAACCAGAAGGTTTCATTGCTGAAGGCCAAGAGCAAAAAGTATGTAGACTCAGAAAGTCTATATATGGGCTAAAGCAAGCGTCAAGACAATGGAAAATAAGATTTAACGAAGTCGTTTTATCTTATGGTTTTGAGATGATCAATGAGGATCATTGTGTTTTCCTGAAACTGGAAAAATGATAGTATGTCATTTTATCATTATATGTTGATGATATGCTGATAGCTGGAAATGACATAGGATATGTGAATGAAGTCAAGAAGTGACTGTCATCACAATTTGATACAACAGATATGGGAGAAGTTAGATACATCTTAGGGGTGAAGATCATAAGAGATCGTCTTAAAAGACTTTTGGGTCTGTCACAAGAGTCTTATATAAATAAGATGTTACATCATTTCAGCATGTCTAATTGCAACATAGAACATACACCTATTGTGAAAGGTACCGTGTTGAGCAAGAGTATGTGTCCTAAAACTCCAGAGGAAATAGCTGAGATGAATAAAAAACCATTTGCCAGTGCTATTGGTAGTTTGATGTACACTATGTTGTGTACACGTCCCGATATCAGCTATGTTGTGGGCTTGGTCAGTCGCTTCCAGTCAAACCCAGGACCGAGACACTGGAAGGCAGTAAAAAGGATATTCAGATATCTGAAGGAGACAACAGATTATTGTCTCTGTTTTCAAGGATCAGAAATGAGTCTGAAAGGTTATTCAGATGCAGATTGGGCTGGAGACCTGGATGATAGAAAATCCACATCAGGCTATGCATTCTTGCTGAATGGTGGCGCCATCTCCTGGAACAGCAAGAAACAAGCTTGTGTAGCTTTGTCGACTATAGAAGCTGAATATGTGGCATGTTCAGCAGCTGTGCAAGAAGCAGTCTGGTTGAGAATATTTCTGAAGCATCTGAAAATTGCTGAGAATAGTGGGAGTCCAGTAACTGTCTACTGTGACAGTCAAGCTGCAATAGCTTTTTCCAAGGATCCCAAATATCATAGCAAAGGCAAGCATATAGAAATTAAATATAATTTTGTAAGGGATATTGTGGCTAAAAGAAAAGTCATTCTTGAGTATGTCCCTACACGTGTTATGCTTGCAGATTCTTTTACTAAGCCAATGACTAAAGAGTCATTTAAAGAACATGTAAAGTCTTTGGGACTTCGTAGAATGTAACAATATTGAAATAACAATCAAACTTTATGTTTTGATTGTGTAATTTGCCATAATTTATTCAGTGTATATGTTGTATTTGTTACATTCATATAAGATCTCGGTGAGCATGTTGGCAGGTGGAGATTGGTCAACTCACATAGACAATCATCTCTGTTTGTTAAGTACAAATAGGGGTAAGACCGTTACTTATGAAACAACTTACGTAGTTGAAATTATGAAATTAGAGACAGATTCATAAGTTGAGGTCACCTTGATAATTGTGTCAAGATGAGATCATTTATATGTAAATAATGATCTAAGTAAATGAACCCACCATTTACTGAACCTGTTGAAGGCCAGATTAGAATTCATATGTTGAATTCAGGATTAGACGTTAAGTATGTCTAGATCAAAATCTGTACGATGTTAAATTTGAAGACAACATGCACTCTTTTTAGTAAAGAGAATAACATCGTAGCATGTGATTCATACCACATGTGCTATTGCGACGATAAAGGTAGTAGGAGAATAAATCTCTGTTTCTCTACTATGTGAGACCTTTGAGATTATATGTTAATCTTAATTTTTTGCCTTAGTGACTATTTAGCTGTTTACTTGAAGTTTTAATCAGTGTCTGCTACTTTAGCGTGTATCCTATGGCTATGGATGATTCGGTCTATGGAGCATAACTAAGAAAGCGACTGATTAAAGTGAATTGATTCAAGCTAAAAAGGAAGATTAAATACATTTACATCTTTTGTTGTTATTCACTGGTCGACCCATTTCTGTTTTGTATAGAAATGAATGTGAATATTGGATATGGAACATGCTCTTGACATAATGGTCATTATAAGGGATTAGAGATGTTCATATCGATGTAAATGAAATGAAAAAAATTATTTAATCTGGGTAAATAGCAAGACATGGATATCTTCAGGATAATGGTTGTGTGTCACTTCAAGATTGGATGGATACTGGATAAAGGCTATGTGCCACCAGGAAAGTGGCTAAGTGCCATGAAGAGTGTGTCTCTAATTTATTTGAGCAACTAAGCAAAGTGTAACAACTTTATTAGCATTGATTGCTCAACGAGCGGCTAAGTCAAGGTGTAACAATCTTCTTAGCAACTATCGCTCAGTGTGCTTGCT
The DNA here is from genome assembly GCF_018446385.1 of Zingiber officinale. Classification (NCBI taxonomy): domain Eukaryota; kingdom Viridiplantae; phylum Streptophyta; class Magnoliopsida; order Zingiberales; family Zingiberaceae; genus Zingiber; species Zingiber officinale. The sequence continues at coordinate 12,505,392 of NC_055993.1, read as the reverse complement.
GTCGCACGAACCATTTTCTCTAAGTATGGATTAGATGTTCTCATATGGTCTATGTGACCAAACTCTCTAATAGTTTATGTGACTTATTAAGTCTTTGTGACTTACCTGAATGAACTAGTCTTAGTGACTTACCTTGGACGAGTGGGAGATGTTGGAAATGGGAATAGTGGGGAATGTGGCCATGTTCCCCACTACTCATAATGGAAAAGTCCATTATGCCCCTAGTGTATTTCCCTATATAAAGGGGGTCCGTCCAAGGCTCAGAGTGTGTGAAATTGCGAGTGTGCGACGAGAGTAAGAGGAGAACATCCAAGGCGGCGGGATTTGGTTTGTGGAATTGCGGAGGGCTTTCCGATCCTGTGATCGCTCTTCCGACAACGAGTTTCATCATTGCCAATTGCGGATCTGCGGGAGATCGTTGTAAGTTTTTACCGCATTTAATTAATTCGTCTATCATGCATTTAGAATATATTTTCTACAATCCATGTCTTCCACTATTACCTTGAATTTCATTGTCCTTATTACTTTGCCAACACAACTACTTTGATTTGATACTTGTTCTCTTTGTCATCATAATAAGCCCTCATAATATGTATTCAAATGCCTATGATAGTAGTGAATAGTAGAAGATAAATAAGCATATAGTATTACATGAAACATGAGTAGCTCAAGTGAGCTCCACTATTACATGAATTCGAGATTAGTTTGAGAGCCACTAAAAATTTGCCTGTGAGGATTAGAATTGTTATCATTCTCAATTTATGTATGACAGATCGAAGTTATTATGTGGTTAACCAAGGATAAATGGAGTCCATGATAGCTTGAGTTGTTGAAACTTAATGATCCTAGGTAACTTGCTTTTATTATTTTCTAAACATGAATGAGAATTGTTAGGGGGTGCAACCTTAGTCGTTTCTTTAGTTTTGTTTACTTACACGAGACGTGCAAGAATAAGTGTAGAGGATTTAATAAGTTATTATTTGATACATTCTTTTGGGTTAATATTGGCTGTATTACATTTAATTGCACATGTTTATATGCACTTTTTATCATGTTTATACATGGAGATTGTTTTAACTCAAGTGTACATTTTTCCTATTAATTCATGATATTATTCTCATAAATTGAATTTGATTTTATAGGACACTTGAGTTGATTCAATTGGTACATGATCAAGGCCAACAAGTGATTCATTCCACAAATGAAGAAGCTCATACCCGATCTAGTTCAACACATTCCTACTCATTGAGCTTAACCCAAGTCAAACTCACCTCAACAAAACCCTAATGCTGCATTTGAACCTAACCTAAGCCCCCAAATAAACCCTATTCAAACCAAGGGTATTTAACCCAGAATTTTCGTGGATGAACAGTGGCTGCGCCTACTGTTCATCGTGCCAACATGCATCGCGCGATTGCAGCCCTGCCCACCTTCTAATCATCTTTTCAAGCAACGAAATTGGTGTTGAAGCTCAAGGCATGCATCTACTGGGCACTTCATTCTGGTTAGTTGGGATCTTGCCTAGAGGGTTTCTACGTCGAGTTCTTTGTGTCTGAATCTCCCCTACTGTCGCTGTTGGAAACAGCGGAGAGAGAAGAGTCAGCATCTGCCCTTCATCAGCCCCCTTTGCTCCGTTCAGTTCAGATCTGCAGCTTCCAGCTTTCCCTGTACTTAAAGTTCCAGATCTGTGATTGCATTCAACATTGAAGAGGGTTTCTTCAATTGAGATTGCAACCTCAGTCTGAAATCGAGTTTAGCAGTAGTCTTTTCTTCGTCTTTGATTTCTAGAGTTGAAGATTTCAACTCCGACTTCTTGTGTGACGACAAGAGTGTGTGGATTGAGAGTAGATTGTGATGAAGTATGAATAGTTTCAATTATGCAATTCTTATTCCTGCAATTTTGTTTTTTTTTTTAATTCTTGTTCCCGAATTTCTAGCTACTGCACTTCAATTCTTCAATTTTCGTTATTGTAATTTAGTTCTTCAATTTTCTAGTTCCTGAAAACTTGTTTCTGCATATTCTGTTCCTGTAAACTAGCTTAATTCTGAAATATCCTGCATATGCGTTCTTAATTAGTTTCTGCAATTTCTTGTTAAGTTCCATTAGTTTATTTCATAATCTAGAATTGCTTTATTTAGTTCAGCCTCACTACATAGCAACCAGCTTCTTAAGTGCTAATTAGCTTAGTTCTTATTAAGGAATGACTTAAGTTAGTTGTTAATTGATAAGTTGCTTAGTTATGCACTTAGGTTTAATTTCTGCATTAAATTAGATTTCATTTAATTGCAATTGTCTTTGTTAGTTTGTAATTTCTCCTATAATTTAGGACCTAAATAAAAAAAAGAAACCAACAACCCCAATTCCAATGAAAAAACCCTAAAAAAATTTTTAAATCTAAATCAAACATTCACTTATTAGTTTCTTCAAGAGAATCAACTTGGACCTTATACTATATCATCTCTTTGAGTAGTTGAGGGTTTTCAAATATTGTATTAAGTTGGAGTTCATTCGTGACGTTTATTTTTCTTTAGGTCGACACAATAATTCAACTTAGTAACACGTTATGTTGTTAAATCCAAGAAAATACTAAGAATTTTAACCGAATAGATAATTATTTAATGAGCCTTAATAACTATAAATTAAATTTATCAATCGGTTGATACCATATATATGATAATAGATTAATTTTAATCAATTAATTATCATAATTAATTTGAAAATTTACTATATGTGACTATATAGGGTGATATATATAGAACTATCGATAAAAAGCTAAAGCTTCCGTAAGGTTCAATAATTGAATCATTATTTAATCGATTCAAGCAATACAGTATTTGATTCATGCAATACAGAAGTCAATTCAAGCAATACATTTAATCGATTCATGCCATACTGTAATTGATTCAAGCAATTCATTTAAACGATTCTCATGTATGGATCATTTTTTTAATTTTTAATTTTTAGTGGACAACCCTGGCATGGATCGGTCTCAAGTAGAAAGGAAATTCAAATCGATTAAAAAAAAATTCTAATCAATTAGAATCTGAATGCCTTTAATCGATTGGAAACAATTTCAATTGATTATATTGATAATCATGAGTTTAACATCAGACATCAATCCTAATTAATTGAAAGCATCAATCAATTAATTGATGAATTCTAATTAAGTTTGTCACGATTTTAACTGTTAATCAATTAGAAAAAAATTCTTAATTCGATTGATAGAAAGATTTTATTGTGACTCAAAGCTTTTAATCGATTGAAAGAATTATCAATCAATTGGTAGCATGAATCAATTGATTTGATTGATCAAAAATCGATCCTTTATTCAATGTCATCCTAATCGATTGATGAAATTCATCAATTGATCGATGTCAACTGAATCGAAAATGCTCACTATTTTAGGCTTGATAATCGATTAGCTGATCAAGTTAATCAATTGAGTCATTATGATTTAACCTAAAAACTTAGGTTAAGCGCAGCGGTTCTTTGGCCGTTCTTAGTGTTCTTCATAGGAACATGAAAAACTTAGAAAACAAGCTTATCTTAAGTTTTTCTTATATGATTTTTGATGATAAAAAATTATGTTATATTAGGAAAACTTGATCTAGTATACAAATAACAAATCGATAAAAAACTTAACCTAATAGTCATGAAAATGATAAAACGCAAAGCTCTGATACCACATGTTATTTCTGGTAAACCTAAACCGCATGAATTCGAAAATACTAAGAACTCACATATAGGAAATACAAGAACAAGAAAATCTAGTTTCATCAATTAAACATGACATAAGAAAGTAATACATAAACATAAAAACAAGAAACCTAATTGAAAAGTCACTATTCTTGTCCTAGTGTCGTCGGCTTGATCCTTGTGAAAGAAGATGTAGTAGAAAGAAGAGGAAGGTCTTCCAAGGGGATTAGGATGGCGTTGAAAAGCTTTTTGTCGACAGGAACAAGAAACTAGGTCAAGATTGCCTTAAACCTGTAACGACACAAATTTCCTCATTTTGAGCCCCAAAAATAATTCAAAAATATTTAGAAATACCTTTAAAATATTCTAGAGATTTTTAGAAATTTTTAGAATATTTTTACGTAATTTTTGAAGTTCGTTTGATATTTTTACCAAGAGGAAGAAGTTTAAAAAAAATAATAAAATAAAAAGTATTAAGATTAGGTTTTGAACCAAAGATCTCGGACCGAACTAGACCCTAACCAAAGTCAGCCAACCAACTGAGCTAAGCAAGTTTTGTTAAATATGTATGGTGCGAAATATTCTTAAGCCGTAGTTAGATAATAGGAAACCCTAGTATAAGAAAGGAATTGAGTTTCTTTTTTTTTTTTTCAAAAACCTAGAAATTTCTCTCATAATTCCCGATCCCTTTCCTCTCTCGGCGACGGCGACTATCTCGCGCGACAAAGGCAGCTCGGGCGGCTTCTCTCGGGCGAAATCGCAGCCAAGGCTAGGGTTCTTCTCTCCGGCGCCGGCGAAGGGTTTTTCCGGCGGGTCCTCAACCGTGTGCGACCACCATTGTCGAGGGGGATCTGTGGCGCAAGAAGAAGCCGAAAACTCAAGTTAACCGAACCCTAGAAGGTTCCTCCTTCGGTTGTGAGTCAAGGAAACGAAGGTAAGTCGCTTCTCACCTGCAGTAGGAGTAGCTCCGAATTGGCTTTGGTGTTTTTCATGTTTTCTTGAGTTTTGCCGTGAAGAATCTTGATTTTTTATTTGCTGCCGTGAACCTTAAAGAAAGAAGAGACAAATTAGTTCAGTAAGCATGAAGAACAGATTTCAGATTTCTGTATTGGGACAGATTTTGGAGGTTTTTGATTGCTGCACTTATGGCTCATGATATGATGCTTGCTTCTTGTTGTTGTATTTGTATTTGTGGCTTATGGATTATGTTGTAAAGAATTGTGGATTGTTAGGGAATTAGTTTTCTTCTTGGCTTTGGAATTATTACAGCTTGGTATAGATTCAATTTCTGTGGTTTGGCCACTGAATTGCTATGAACATGGATTCTTACTAGTTGCTGTTAGATGATTTAGGATTGCTGTAGATTTTAGGTTCTGCCGTGATTCTTAGAGGGGGAAAAGAAGTTGTAAGGATTAAGTATATTGATGTTCAGAATTAGGAATAAGTTGTAAATCAATTTTCATTGATGTGGAGGTTTATGTTAGTGGATTGTTATGTAATTCTTAGTAGTGCAGATTTGTGTTAAAGAATTTAGGATGCTAGAAGGTTTCTGTTGCTTCGTAAACGTATGGGCTGTGAACAAGTTACATAGTTGAACTATGCGTTGAGTATGAACAAGTTTAGTTGTGGAAGGATTCAGTTGGATCTTTAGTAGCATTTCAGATTTAGATTTCCGTGTTATGCTGTCATGAACCTCAATTTTAGATTTTTCCTTGCTGTAATAGAAAAGGTCAAGCCTGTTTTCCAAAAGGTACTGATTTAAGTAAAGGGACTTTTCATATATTAGATAAAGCAAAATGGATAAGATTCAGTGAAGAAATTGTGGTTGATCAGGACAGAGGTGAGTCTCACAGATGGAGGTACAATTTTTATAAGAAGCCCAAATTTCTATCATGTTATTGGTTACAGACAGGGCTTCCCATTAGGCCAGCTAAAGATAACTTAGAGAAATTGTTATTTCCAGAGGGGATCCAGGAGACAAAAGAAGACTATGAGATTTACATGTTGATCAATGTAGATTCTATAAAGTATTAATAAGCAGAATTTTAGTAGCATAGTATGCAGATCTTAGATAAGCTTACTATGCAGATTTTTGATTAAGCTTGTATGCAGAATTTCGATTAACTTAGTATGCAGATTTTAGATAAGCTTGGTATGCAGATTTTAGATAAGCTTAATATGCAGATTTTAGTTAAGCTTAATATGCAGATTTATGATTAAACTTGTATGCAGATTTTGTTTAAGCATTGCAGTGTTAGAATTTGGTTAAACATTTCAGTTTTGTAAGAAGCATTCTTTTATAAGAAAAGTATAAGAAAGATAAAAAAAAAAAAAAAAAAAGGCCAAGGCCTTAAGTAGATCCCAAAGTTAAGACTTTAGGGATTTTGGCACACAAGGTGCTAAAGAAAATGCCGAGGCATTATATAGAAGTATTAAAAGATAACAAGTATTTTACTTTTATCAGTGGCACTGTGCTGGACCTTCAGTTGTCCTTGGGTTGGGCTCCCATAGTCGTCCCTAGGTTTAGATAACCTAGTAGTAACGGCTCGGCCGACGGTCGACGACCATAGGGTCGCCAAATGGGCCGTGGGATGCGCGCAAAGTAAGCACAGTTGCCGGGCCCAAGAGAAGTTGATTATTATTTTGAAGTATTATAAGTATAAGTTTTTGAACAAGTAAAACGAGTTTTACATAAACATAAAGTATTAAAGATTAAGTTAGAACAAATGAAATAAGTTTCATATGGTTCTAAAAATCAGTAAGTTTAGTTCTTTATTCTACCATGTTTATCTAGTAGATGAGTAATTTTCATGTTTACCTATTAGATGAGTAGCATGATTAACTATTAGAATTACATGAGTAGATTCCTTAGCTTTTCTTTGCTATTGGTTTGACATGAGCAGTTATGTTTATGCTTTATTTCTTTTTAGAGCATATAGTTTCTAGTTCTTTTCGTATACATGCACATTCGTGATTTTGTGAGTTAGATAGCGCTTACTAAGCAAATTTTGCTTATAGACTACACTTCCTCTTACTGCAGATAAAGGAAAAGAAAAGATTTAGCAAGGAAGGCGACAAGGTGACGCGGATGGTGTGTGATGCCAGGACTATGGAAGCCTTGGGACTTAGTTTAAGAATTTATTAAGATTGTCATTTATTAAGAATGTATTAGATGAGTCATTTAGTCTTCCGCTGTTAGTTAATTGTATGTTTTTATTTTATTTCCGCTATTCATTACTTGCATGATTTGATTTCATTAAACTGCGTGGTGATGTTATTCCTTTTGTGTGTTTGATATGTGTTCCAGCCGCGTGTGGTTGTGTATATTATGTTATGTATTAATGATTATGGTCACCGGTACAGGGGAGACTCTGTCGGAATTTTTCGGTAGGGTTTCCATGTGATTTTTAGTCATACCGGTTAAGTAGAGTTAGTAGTTAAGTAACGGTCATCCTTAGAGAGTAGTAGTAGTAAGAAGGGTGGTCGTTACAAAACCCTAGTTGATCTCTCCTTTATATAGGAATTCAATCCGTTATTTACTCATAAATGATAACGGATTGGGCTAAAGGGTTCTACACATTGAACTAGCATCCAATAACCTGAAACACAATAAACGTAAGCTAGATCACTTTAAAGGGTTTGGATTGTATTCACATGTTCAACTTACAAATAAGCCTACCTAATAAAGATAATAAAATCCAACAAACCCAACACTATCAATCGAACCAATAAGGGCAGCTACCCGGAATCACCTGAAGGAGGAAGAAGCTACTATGATCAGTGGAGAGGTGGAGCTAACTCTCCTTTTCCAACCTGAAGGGAGAGGTGAAGGCATTGGATGATGATAGAGGGTTGTTGGATGAGATGTAGATGCGACGGTAATGGTGGAAGCCCCTCTTATAACTCAAAGGAGAGATCCCTTGCTCTCCTCCCTTCCAACTAGAAGGGAGGAGGTGGAGGAGGAGAAGCCGACGGATGAAGACAGTTTGAGCCTCTCCTCTTCTAACCTGAAGAGGAGAGGGACCTCAGCGACGAAGATGAGGCGAGCTCCAACGGTGGCAATGGCACTAAAGGAAGAATGGCGATGGCATGGAGGCACTAGGAGGGCGACGACATTCCTCTATTCACATCTAAGAGAATTGCATGGAAGGGGTGAAGAAGATCGGGAAAGATAAGGTGGAGTGGAAACTCGACCTGCGGTGGTGAGGGTTGAGATGGTGTTGTCGACCATTGGTGATGAGGCGATGGTGGAGGGAGTGCATCTGGTGGTGGCGTCGAGAAGAAGGATGACTTCATCAGTAGAGGAGAACTAGTAATTAGGTTTCTTAATGGATCAGGTTGAGGAGTTGAGGCCTTTAGGTTAAGGGAAAAGATCCAGATCCAATAAGGTTTCAAATTGGGTTTGAAATTAGGTTTGAGATTGAGTTGATGAATTGGACTTTTAGGATTGGGCTCTTCTCTTCCTTGGATCCATGGCTCTTTAGATTTCCTACCAAATCAAATTCAAAATATAAAAAATAACATTATAATTGTAGAAAAATTATAATTAAGTCCAAAATAAGTTTCTATTCGTAAAACATAATATAAATACAAAATTAAGTATACGATAAGGTAAAAATGCTAAGTATAAAAGATAAAATAATGTATCAAAATACTAGTTATCCGATTTGTAAGTTAAGGGAAGAGGAAAGTCAAGATAGATCTTCGGTCTAGCTTCTTACACTCCTTAAACTTGGCTTCTCAGACTCCTCTGACCCAATTTACCCGACTCTTTCACTCGGCCACCTAGGCTCCCTAACTCGGTACTCGACTCCTCTGACTTGGTCTACCCAATTCCTTCGATCCAATCTACCTAATTCCTCTAACTCGGTACCCGACTCTTAAAACCCGATGCATTCAACTCCTATTGTTGGAGCAATCTATTGACCCTAGGTTTTAATGTTTGGGCAAAGGTTTAAGTTAAGTTTATTGTTGTATTTGATATGCATTGTAAGTATGAAGGATACAGGTACAATAAGGAAAGTCCAAGGGTGATCTTGGCAAAGGAGGAAAGTCCAAGTATGAGTCTTGGCTGTGTAAGTCCAAGCATGTAGTCTTGACAACGTAAGTCCAAGTGTGACTTGGTAGTGGATGAAGTCCCGGAGGCGCGACCTCTTGGCAAAGGAAGAACCGACAACAATGACAAGGCCGATGGAAGTTCCAGAAGGTAAGACGTGAAGGATGGGGAGACATCCGATGGATGCAAGACTGATGGAGGAGGCCAGAAAACTAGGTCTAGGTTGGTCGGGCGAGGACGAGTGCTGAGTGAATGTACTCGGCAGTTAAATCCTAAGATTAGGATTTGCTGCAGTGTTACTGTAGTAATACTGTAGCATTACTGTAGTAGCATTATAGCAGTACTGTAGCAGTCGATTGGTGTTTTCATCAGTCGATTGGTGCGGTCGACCGGGTAGTCGACTGGGAGCGAACAGAATACTTCTGTTCGTTCGGTTAGTATGGAGCAGTCGATTGATAGAAGTATCAGTTGGCTGGTATCGAGCCGCTGGGTTGTAACGGTCAAATGCCCACAGAGGGCATTCGACTGGTAGACGGGGGGTTTCTAACTCGTGGCCTATATAACCAAGCATTGGAAGTTTGGTTAAAGTTGACGAAATAGACTTGGTTAAATCCTATTAGAGTCTCCCAAGCCCTCATGTGATCGGTGTGCTTGTATTCAAGTGTTTGTGGCGAGGTTTCTCCACCGACAAGGAGCTTGAGCTAGTCGGAGGTTTTCCGGGGAATCACCCACCGATGAATCTGGATCGTCCACCTTACGGACAGTCGTGGAGTAGGAGTAAGTGATCTCCGAACTATGTTACATAAACGTGTTAGAGGTTTGATTGTCTTAGTTATTATCTCTAGGTTTAGCATTCTATTTATTAGATTTGTTTTTGTATTTCTGCTGTGCACTAACATTATAGGAAGCGATTGATTTGAGTGAAACGCTATTCACCCCCCCCCCCCCCCCCCCCCTCCTCCTCCTCATCCTCCTCCTCTAGCGGACGTCAAGGTCCCAACACTCCTCACCTCGGCCACCTGGGCTCCCCAGACTCAGCCTCAACTCAATCATCTAAGTTACCAAACTTGGTACCATCCCTCTAGCTAGGGTCCACATTCTATGTGGCTTGGTGGAAACGTGGGAGTGTGGCATTAATGAAGTCATTCCTCCCAAAAGACATGGAAAATGGAACCGTATATCCTGGAAGAACATGTGTATCGGAAGCACACGTTTTGGAATGTGTGGTGAATGAACATAGACATCCCAGAGAAACGTGCATATCAGCAGCCTTATATAAAGTTGCCTGCTCTCACGGGCATAGGTACTCATAGACAGACATTTAAACTCTTCTATTGATCCATTGCGTTCCACTTTTCCCTATCCCTATGCTAACTTAAGCGTCAGAGTGGTCACGCCTAGCCCAATCTTGGCGTCTATTCTAATCTCTTACTGAGTGTTTGTAGGTACTTTGTAATCCCTTTTGCCATCGTGTCACTTGGAATCTCTTCCACGATAGTTATATTTCATTAACTCACTAGACCGTGATCTTAGATAGTAACAATAATAATAGATTTGGATTTCGGAGAGATATTTAATTTAAAGCTTGCTTGCAGAACCATTAATTTCCTAATACTCTGTTTACCTAAAGGAGTGGACGATGAATGGATGAAACAAATCTAAGAGCATGGAAAGAGAATGGAAAGGGAAAGAAATCTCTTCCTCTATATGCTTGTTTATCTTAATTGAGGAAGGTTGATACATGCGACGTAATTTTGTAAGTGAAAAAAGATACATGCATCATTTTTTAGATATATGATATAATTTTACGAGTTAAAAATGATACCTGTATCATTTTTTTAGATGATGTCATTTTGTTAATGAAAAAGGTACATGTGTCATTTTTTTTATCCGTTGCTTTCGATTTTAAGATGATCTAATTTTGATTTCAAAACTATCGACAATGGATTGCTTCCCTCTTAAAATTTTAATGACATAAATAAGAGAAATACTTTTTTAAAATTTTACTTTCCATTCTTTCAAATAGACTAAGCATATCTACAGTCAATGAACAGTCAGCTCAAATGATACTTGAAAATTACGAGGATTATGCTAGTCATGCAAGGTTAGCTTTCCTCTATTTCATCCGCAGAGTCTTAGCTCCCGAGCAAGCTTACAACCGGTCGGGTGAGTAGAGAGACTGAGTGAGTTGGCCGAGCGAAGCAGCCAAGTGGTCGATTGGGTAGAGCAGCAGAGCGACCAATCGAGCGAAAGGACGAGCGACCGAGTGAGCACGCTTCCGAGTGATCGGGCGGGCGAACAACTAAACAAAGCGACCTGTCTAGAGCTGAGCAAACTGAGGCTTGTGCTAGTAATCACAACAAACTGAGTGGTACCCGAACTATCACGCAAGTCGTACCCGCACACAAGTCAACATGATTCAATACAATCCAAATCCTCAATTTGCACCCTCTTGCGCACCCACATATAAGAGAGAGAGCATCTCCCTATGCATTTGTTTATATCCTTAATATATGTGAATCAATATAAATCAACCAATTTACCTTGAAGCTCTTAATGTGGGACTAAAATCTCATTCACAATAGAACTTCATATCTCCTCTACATCTTCTCCATTCACAAATCTCCAACAAATAATATATACAAATTTATTTGTCTTTCTACAACATCATGGATAAAAGTGCAAACAAATTTGTTTCTGCGTTGAATCTCGGAAGCTACTGTAATCTTATTGAAGAAATTCAGTGCTAGTGGATCCCAACTCCAAAGCAACCGATCTGTTTATTTGCACCACGTTGAAATATTTTTGAATTCCTTCCTTCTCATTTAAGTTAGAATAATAACCTTTGACCGCACCAGAAGATCAGAAACCAAGAAGCTTCCTGCAGAGTTGTCATGGAAAATTTGTTCCATTCAACTTTGGAGAACCAAATAAGATTCTGTGACACAGTTCGAGACGGTGGTGGTTTTGCTGCTTTGTTAAGAAAGAAGAAAATTCTATTAAGACAGTTTGAACAGTGTGTGGTGGCATCTGTATATGTTTTTCTTCTGTAGCTGTTTTGAAAGCTGCATCCATAGTTCAACGGATTGACATCGTATTCTACTAGCTTTTGAAATTAATTTATAACCGGTATAAAATACTCATTGGGGGTCTAATATTTCCATGTGAAGGATGATTACACTAAGATAAAATATCCTTCATAATTTATTTATTTATATTTTACTATGAAATCGACCATATTAAACCGGTTGATATGAACGATATAGCTCCGTTACAAAACTGATTCCTGCACTCCACTTTCTACTTCATGGCAGGGGAATTGAAGTCCACCAAACAAGTGGGGGGCTGAGTTGAATGGATAGGCCACATTATTCTTTGATCCGAGGCGGCAGATTTGGAGCCAGAAAATCCGCATGCACTTCTTTCCCATATAAAAATTATCATATAGCTATTATAATATGTAAAAAATTATCATGTAGTTATTACAAGATGTAAAAGTTATCCAATAACTATTACAATACGTAGAAATTACATAATAACTAACATATTTATAGTGAGTTTAAGATTAAAGAGTTATACTATGTAAAAACTATCAAATAGCCGTTATAATATGTAAAATTTATTGAGTAGTTATTACAATATATTTAAGGTGAACTTATGATATAGGATTTATGATTTAGAATTTAGGATCTCTAATTATTGTTATATCAAAATATTATTTATCAATTTGATCAATATTATTTAAATTTCATTAAAATCATTTTAAAAAAATTGTTATGGAATTACTACAATCTTAAATCTCAATTTCATCCTAAACATAGTGTAAAACTATTATATAGATGTTACAATCTTACATCTTAAATTTATCCTAAACATATTATAATAATTATTAGATATCTCATACGTATTATAATAGTTATTTAGTAGTTTTTATATGGTATAAATTTTGAGTCCTAAACACATGTAACAGCTACTAATACATGTTATAATATTTTTTTAATAGCTCGTACTTAATATTTCTTTTAATTTGGGACTTGGACTCCTTTTGATTGTTTTTACCGATTATTTGAACTAAAATGTACAATGCATAGATTTTATTAAAAAAATTATATGATTTGATTTGATTCGACTTGACGAAGAACGCTAAAATCATAAAATCATAGCGTGGTTTGAAGAAAATCAAATAGCATAGCGCCATTTGGTAAAATGGCTATAATAATTTAAAGTGATCGAGATTAGAAATTGACTGATTTAGCGCACGTGGAGGGCGTCGGTAAGCATTTGCATCTCACCGCAACTGTCCCACACGTGGCTCTTCCTTGTCCTCGTCACCGTATCGTTCGCGCCCCGAACACGTGGCTGAGAAACAACGGTCCTTTCTATTTTACGTCGAATGACGATTATACCCGTAAGGCACGACAAAATATGAGGGCAATTTCGTTATTCCGAGAGAAGCCTTCAGATATTTTGCGTCCGAAGTCGGTCCTGGCCACGACGCCCTCGAAGGAACTTGTGGCGGACAGGGAGACCTCGATGGGTCCCGGAGTGGGTGAACCGCCGGGTGTTCTATGGGCGCATCAAAGCATATTAATCGATATCTCATTTTATTTTTTAAATCGTTTTTATGGCTGATATTTATACGATATACTCTTCACCTTCACCAACAAGAATGATTAAAGAATTTAAGACTGGTTCTTAGTCTAAATAAACGTTAAACAAATTGAGAAAATGTGGTAGAAAAAAAGGCCAGCCATGAATTAAAGAAGAAGAAGAAGAATTGAAACAGTTCGAGCGAGACGAGGTATGTGGACAAGGATGGCTCTACGACCGCCATATAATCTTATTAGACTCCTCCCTTTTCTGCGTCGTTTATATAATATTCGAGGTCCGTCGATGGAATGCAAGCTTTCTTTCCGAATTCTTGATCCCTAATTCCGATCGAAGGCGTTCCCTAGAGGCTAGAGCCTCTTCTCTCATATGGGTAAAAATCACAACTTTTTGGGGGGATGTTTGGAGATGAAGCAGAGGCCGGCGTGCGAGCTCTGCAGCGGCGAGGCGGCGGTTTACTGCGAGGCGGACGCGGCCTTCCTATGCTGGGCGTGCGACGCGTCGGTTCACGGGGCCAACTTCCTGGTCGCTCGCCACCTCCGCCGGGTGGCCTGCGCGAGCTGCGACGCGCTTGGCCCGGCCCTCTGCGTCTCCGGCCGCGTGCGCCGCATCTGCAATTCGTGCTCCCCCGATGATCGGGACCACTCCGATGCGTCCTCGTCCTGCCTCTCGACCTCCGAGTCGGCCGCCGCAGCGCCGCCGCCCCGGCGAGTGGCGACGGCCGCGAAGAGGCAGCTTGGTGAGGCAGAGGCGATCCTGCTCGGGTGGAGTCGGAGGATGGGGTTGCGGGGCGGCCGGCGGTGCGCCGAAGTGGGGGCGCGAGTTGTCGCCGCGTGCGGCAGGACCGCCGCAGCCCAGCCGCTGCGGGTGGTGCTTGCGGCCGCGCTGTGGTCCTCCATCAAGAGCTTCCAGGTTGAGGCGGCAGATGTGGAGTCGAGGGGCGGTGCGGCGGCACTTCGACGGCTGGAGGCGTGCTCCGGCGTTCCCGCGAGGCTGATTCTCGCCGCCGAGTCGCGGATCGCGCGCAGGGTCCGAGTCGCGGACGCGGCGGAGGGCTGGGCCGAGTGCCCGTAGAGCGATTCTAGCCACATGTTTCGAACATTTTTATAATTTAATCCTCTATTTCTTTTTTTATTCGCATGCCAGACTTGTGGTGGGTTTTTACCAGAGAAATGTATTGATTTGTGCAGTTCATCTTTTTGTGGTTAAGCTCTAATATACAAAAGAAATGGCTGTGAATTCGAACAAGAACATGTATTTATATATTTATCCTATTTGTTTGATTGAGACCAGATAATTAAAAATAATAATAATAATAATAAATATCTTAATTGCGTGGTCAAAAAAGTTACATTTTATTTTTAAATTAACAAACGGCGATAAACAATTGCAATTTTGTCCACAATTTTATGTCAGATCAAACTAGGCTCATCCGTTCAATAATACTCAAAACGACAGGTTTATAAACTATTTGTGCCAAAATATTGTAAATTATCCGATGAATCTAATCTCCAACTAAATTGTCAAGATCTATCTTGAATTAACATTATGATTCTTCGATAATTAAAAGTTTATGATAGAGTAAAAAAATAAAAAAAAAATATAAAGAGGATTCTATAAAAGAAATATGTTAGCATAATATATAATTTACTGGATACATATAAGACATATAAATAATTAAATGCTAAATTAGAATTTTTATAGAAAATACTTGAAATGAAATATTTTAGATTTAGTAGAGTAAAGATAGAATATATGAAATTTAAGTTTAGTAATATTAGACATAATAAGATAATTGTTAAGACAGAAGATGACGAGTAATCTGGAACTGAGAGCTTTAAGTATTTATGATCATTTTTTTATAAAATGATGAAGAAATTGAGAAAGATATCTTACATAGAATACAAGTAGGATGATTGAAATGAAGGAAAGTGTCGAGTGTTTTATATGATAGTAAAATACCTTTAGAACTTCAAGGGAAGTTCTATAAAATGACAATTAAACTTGGTATGTTTTATGCCACTGAATGCTGGATATGACTTGAGCACATAAGCAGAAGAAGAGAGTTACACAGATGAAGATATTAAAGTAAATGTGTGGACATAAAAGAATGAACAAAATAAAAAATAGATGCATTAGAGAGAAAGTCAAAGTGTCATCTATCGAGGGAAAACTATACAAACATGTATGATGCGGCAGTCCGTAGAGGGTGCCACGTGACATAACGTGTTGGTGTGGGAAACATCAAATGATCAAACCTGAGTTTTGATATGGAAAATGGTTAAAATTTAAGGTTATTTGTTGTTTAACAAGTTTGAATGAGATTGCAGGAAAGTCCTAAGGGTTCTTAGGCAAAAGCCCTAACTGCGGTTAGGCAGGTGGAAAACCCTAGGGGGTGGTAACCCTAGGTCTTAGGGGGTGGTAACCCTAGGTGGAAAGTCTTAGTGGGTCAAGTACTTCAGGCAAAATCCTAGAGTCGGGAACTCTAGGTTGAAATCCTAGTGTCGCGAATCGGGTGGAAGTCTGGACGGGTTGTGGAGCGAACGTTCAACATGAAGACCGGAAGCTTCGAACGCTGAGCAAAAGTCCAGTTGGTTTAGAGGATCAATCTGACAACATGTAACTTCTCCTGAGAGGAGTAGGTGAGGACGCGCTCCCTGAAGAGGGAATAGTAGGCATTAGTTCGACCTAGAATTTTCGAGAAACTCGAAGTCAGAACCGGACAGTTCGATGATTGTCAAATAATTATATTATTTGTATTTTATTGTGCTAACTTGGTTTTGCAATGTATACTTTGTTTGTGGACTAATATACCTTGTAGGATTGAAGTTGCCCAAGGGAAGTCTCGGATGAACAGTACCCGAGGTGCCCTCCATGGAGCTTGGAGGCGCCTTGGGTGCCTTGGATGAAAGCCTCGCAGCAAGGAGCGAAGGTGCCTTCCAAGGAGATGAGAGGCGCCTTGAACGCTGGATAGAAGGCGCCCTCTATGGAGCTTGGAGGCGCTTTCGGGTGGATAAGCAGTGCAAGCATCGGAGCTTATCACCGCGGAAAAGGGGATAAAACTTGGCTGGAAGTGCCTCCTATGGAGGTTAGAGGCGCCTTCAATGGGCTATTTAAGCATGGTTCGAGCAGAGGCAAAAACATACTTGATTTCAGTAATCTTTCTACTGCGCACTGCTCAAAGGACGATCCGACAAAGCTGTAACTCGACTCCGACAACCAGAAGCATTCAATTCTCTTTTCTTACTTGTCGGTATACTTTTATTTATTGCATTTAAAGTGTACTTTGATTTGTAAATTTCTGAAGCAATAGTGATTGCTCATCGAAAGCACTCTTACGCGCGGACCTTGGAGTAGGAGTCGCCACAGGCTCCAAACCAAGTAAAATCTTGGTGTTTGTGTATTGTTTTTATTATTCCACTGTGTATCTCTGATCGATTATCTCAAAATGAAAGTGAAAGTCATGAGTGTTATTCACCCCACCCTCTAGCGCTTTACGATCTTACAATTGGTATCAGAGCAGGGTCGCTTCGAATCGATGAAACCACCATTCAAGTAATTTTTTTTTCGTGGTATTTTTTTTTATTTTTAGAGTCAATCAGAATTGATAAAATTGCCACCTTCCGATCTGTTTTATCGATCGAGTTCTTTCGTTTCTCGAAGTCGGTGCAAAAACCACTTGAGTTTTTATTATATTCTCTTGTTTCCACACTACTAATCCAAGACCAAGTCTTGGAATTTTTGTTGTCTTTTTATTGTGTGCGAGATTTCTTCTTAAATGACCCACCAAGAAGCGTATAGCACTACACGCCCTCCCCTCTTCTCTGGCGAGGATTTTGGCTATTGGAAGAGCCGAATGGAGTACCAACTCAAGACGCAAGTCGAGATATGGATAATCATCCAAACGAGTCTCGAACTTCCACTCGACGGTGCTGGAAAGCTAGTGTCATGCCAGAACTGGGACACAACCTTGATGAAGAAAATTGAGACTGACGCCAAAGCAACATGCACACTACAATGCGGCCTGACAAAAGAAGAGCTGAACTGAGTCAGCTCATTCTCAAGTGCAAAAGAATTATGGGAAAAGTTGATCGAGCTGCACGAGGGCACTTCCGACACAAAGGTAAGCAAATGAGACTTAATTCTGAATAAATCATATAATATAAAAATGCAGGAGGGAGAGTCAGCGAACCAACTTCATGCTCGCATACAAGATCTACTGAACGAACTCCATACGATCAGATAGAGGGTTGAAAATCGTGACATCATTAGGTATGCATTAAATGCATTTTCAAGGAACACCTTGTGCGCAACCATGGTAGATGCTTACAAAGTGTCTAAGGATTTGTCATTATTCAAATTAGACGAATTATTTTCTGAATTTGAGCTTCATGAACAAACTAATACTACTCCAGTTGAGAAAGGTATTACCTTGATTACAAGAACGAGCAGAACACGGCAATCAAAAGCAAAGCGCAGAACTAAACCAGAGTCCGAAGAAGAACCAGACTCAGAAGACGACGACGACAAGATAGCAACCGAATTCGTCAACCTTATACGAAAGCTCTACAAAAAGAATAAAGGGTTTACTAAGAAAGACATCAAGAAAGTGATTCAGTCTAAGACGGTGCAATCAAGTCCAAAAGTGAAGTTCGAAGTAACCTGCTACGGTTGCAACAAGAAGGGACACATCAAAGGCAACTGCCTGAATCAAAAGGAAACGAAGAAGAAAAGGAAGAAGAAAGTACTGCAAACGACATGAGATAATTCAATTAATTATCTCATGCGTAAGTTAGCCAAATCCAATCTCTGATTCAAGCCACTCCAAAAGGAGGTAACAATCCTTAAGGAGGAGATTAACACTCCAAAAGGAGGTAACAACCCTTAAGGAGGAGATTAACCTAAGGGACGAATCTGGCCAAGTGGGAATCCCAACCTCTGTAGGTTTTCTATGTACCCAATCATCTTGAGCACATATGGTCCTACGAGAGTCCCATCTTACATCTTGCACTGAAACAGTGCCTTGGAGATCTCGAATCTCTCATGCCTCGCTTGTCCTTGATATAGTTGACGAAGATGTTCAACCATATCATAAGCACCCATCAACTCGTGTTGCTTCTGAAGCTCAGAGTTCATGGTTGCGAACATGAGGCATGACACATCTAATGCATCGTCTTGATGCTTCTTATAAGCATCTCGGTCAGCTCGCGTGGCAGTGGCAGGAGGTGCCTCGGGAATGGGTTGCTCCAGGACGTACAGTTTTCGTTCTTGTGTGAGAACGATTCTCAGATTCCTGTACCAGTCCAGGAAATTAACTCCATTGAGCTTGTCCTTATCAAGGACAGAACACAGAGAGAAGGTGTTCGTGTTTGTCGACATAGCAATCTACAATAGAAAAATACAGAAAATAAATATCATATTCCACTAATCATTTAATTAGGCCTTTAATTAAATAATGCTCCCATTGAATTATAGAGCTTTTGTAGAATCAAGTCATGGATGTGGTCAAACCACACTACAAGATTCTTACCAATTCGCTATAATTTTTGTGGGACAAGATCCACATCATACTATGACTTGAGTTAGCTTTGGCTAAAACGCCCAAGACTTAGTATGATCGGTAGATAACGAATTATCAATTATATCTCTATGCAACTCTTGTTTATAGGATCAAAATCCTCATTTATAAGAAACCTTGAGTTAGCTTTGGCTAAATCGCCCAAGATTTAGTATAAATGTGATTTGTGTCCTATCATCCAATCGTTGGAAAATGCCTATAGTTATACCCAATCCAATTGAGTTAACTAGTTATACTCAATCTAATTGAGTTTGTACTCACCCAAGCCTTGATAGGCAGGACCAAGATTGTCCCTCCGCACCCTACTAAGATAATATGCGTTGCTCTGCTTTGGCAGATTCAACAACAACAAATGATCGAGGTAGTGATGGGTATCAAGACTTGGTAGGCATATCGAGTTGACTTGATTAAGATCTAATTTAATCATGGATTCATATCTTATACGCATCAAGGCATTAATTATCCTACTCTAGCATGCATCACATACACACAAGTAATGAATAATTAAATTTTGATTAGGTCATGGCCCTACTACGATCTTCTCAAGCCAATGAGAAGATCAGACGGTCAACCTAGGGTCAACAACTACTCTAAGCTCCTCCCTTTGACCACCATGTGTTGCTCACACCCTCCTTGTCGTTCCTTCTAGAGTGGACCTTCCACCGCTCCATTTTGTACATTACAAATATGAAAATCGAGTTACATTCAAGTCTAAACTCTATTTACAATAGGAAATAAAAGGAGAGGTACGACGCGTAGGTCGCATATAATATATACAGCACACACAACACACAAAAATGGCACGCAGACCATATTATGAATTACAACACATTTTGTCCAATCAAATTGGGGTTTTTGAGCCATGACCATCACAAAATCATACATAATTCTAAATCATGTATTATATATAAATTTCTATAATTTTACTACTGTTTTTACGATTTTATGAGTCACAACTTCCCGACGGTCCCGTTTAGCGATTTTCGGGCGCCATCGCGGGACAATGCCCCTTGCGGGGTTAGGGCAGCACCCCTTCTCGTGAAATGAGTATCACGAGTATCCTACTACGATCTAACAGCACCTTAAGCCGCTGCCCCAAAACAATTTGGGTGAGACCTTGCCGTTTCGGAAGGTTTTTCTCGGTAGTCGAAGCCTACAAGTGTCCAAGCACTTGTTGCTTCGCCTCTACGAGAATAATACTCATAAAATACACAAAAATAGTAAACTTATAGAAACTTATAGATCTGATATTTTTCATAAAAATACAAACGAAACATGTACATGCTTCGCACGTGGCTCTGATACCACTGTTGGGACTTTCGGGCCGCAAAAATCACTTTTTGCGTTGCGGAAACCCCGAAGTCTTGCCACGGATCCGTGTGAAGATATAAAAAATTTACATGTACATGTTTCCTATCCTAGATCTACACTAGATCTACAAGAAAGTGAGTATACCTTTGAAGCGAAGCACTTCGCAAATCCCGCTCGTCCAAGGTTCTTCGGATCTCAAGTGTGTTCAAGCGTACACACCTCTAGAAGTATCCAGACGGACAAAAAGGGTGGAGAGAAAAACACTTAGAGTGTGCTAGCACTCTTAAGGTGTTTCGGCCAAGGAGGAGAGGGAGAGTAGAGAAGAAGAAAGGAGGAAGAAGATAGAGTTACACTAAGCACACCCAATGCACTAAAGTGGCCGACCACTTAATGAAGGGGGTTTTATCTCCATGTAATACCAAGAGTCAAGGCTCTTGGTATTCCTCATGAGGTGGCATACCATGAAGTAACATTGATGATGTGACACATCATCACTGGCCGACCCTATGCCAAGTCACAATGACATGGCATTTGGTCAAGTCAAGGTCAAGTCAAACTTGACTCTTCATCTTCCCTCTCAAGTCAAGTCAAACTTAAATTAAATTCTCCCATGGTTGATCAAATCTAACCATTAATTCAAGCCAATTTGATTTAATGAATCTCTATTTATTAAACTAAATTGATTTAATAAGTCATAATCTAAATTAGACTCATTGGACACATGAATCAAATTGAGTCCAACTCAATTAGTTTAATTTGGATTACTCTTGATCCAATTTGGTTTATCACATGAACCTAATCCTCTTGGTTCATCATATGAACATAATCTCCATCTAATTGCCCTTTGTGTGTGACCCTATAGGTTCTTGTAACATTGGTAATGCTCCTAAACTCATTTAGAAGCATAAGTAATGAGCGGTATCTAGCAACACATCATTACTACCCAAGTTACAAGAATGTTGAGATCCAACATCACCTTGTGACTACTAATTGTGACCCTCACAATATATGATAATGTTCTTCTATCCTTGACATCTAGATTGATTAAATTGAGGTATAGACCGTGTCATCCTCTAATCAATCTATATCTTGAACTCCAAGTAGACTCACTCTAAACAAATGAGCTCAATATCTCATATTGACTCATTTGGACATGGTCATGCACTTAGTGGTCTCACTCTATCAAGAATGATGATGTCACTCCCGTCATATAGGGGGGATAGATCCCATTTACATCACTCACATTCCTCCGCATAATTTGTTACATATCCAGTAATCGCCTTTATAGTCCACCCAGTTACGGGTGACGTTTGACGAAGCCAAAGTATGTAACTCCTTATATAGGGAACCATGGTGATTTCAGGTCTAAGAACTGATAGTCATACTAATAGTCACATGAGAAAGTATATGACACTCATATAATGATCCATGATACTTTCTCATGGCGGGTCATTCAGTATACATTCTCCAATGCATACTCATGTGTCAACTTGATATCTCTATATCCATGACTTGTGAGATCAAGTCATCGAGTTGACTGGTCTTAGCCATTTTCATGTCACGTGGCACATCAAATTAATTAAAATTGAAACTCATTAAAATTAATACAAGCGTTGTAGCAACGAGTCCCAAGTCGTATTTTTCTTATCAAGGGTAACTAATAAATGTGTGAGTACTCTAGAATTGATTCACATAGCAAATTGAATTCTTCTTCAATTGAGACTAAAATCAAATAAGGTTTACTCTTCTCTACATATCACTCTCTTCTTTACTTGATCACCTTTCTTCCAACCAAATGAATATCACTTAAGTGAGGATTTTTATGCATCATTGAATCAAATGGTTCAATTCCTATCTTCACAATCCACAATCTCATAACAAGG
This sequence comes from Zingiber officinale, assembly GCF_018446385.1. Taxonomy (NCBI): domain Eukaryota; kingdom Viridiplantae; phylum Streptophyta; class Magnoliopsida; order Zingiberales; family Zingiberaceae; genus Zingiber; species Zingiber officinale. Next base: position 12,483,259 of record NC_055993.1, on the reverse strand, counting down.
TACACAATCAAATCTCAAGTTAAGTTTTCTACAATTAAGCTCATTCACAGAAATAGATGAACTCATAAACTCCTTAAACAGAGGTAACAATCAAAACTAAAGTTGATCCATCTTCATTTAAGCAAGATCACAAGTTCAAGAACCAAAATCAGAGCTAAGAATTACTAACTACATTACAAGAGCCTACAACTATCAGCATTAGTAGCAGAATAAACCTAACAGCACTAAGGTCAATATCAATATCAGTATCAGGTCAATAATCTGGGTTTGAAAGCAAGAATTCAGAATAAAAAACATAAAATCTCAACAGAAATTGAAATTGCAAAGGTAAGTATCAGATCTGAAGATCTGAGCAAAGTTTGAACACAATTCAAAGACAAGATAAAGAAAAACAAAACCTAAACATTCCACAAACCAAATCGGAACAAATCTTCTCCACTTTGCCGAAACAAAGGTGCTCTCAGAAACCTCCCCTCAAACACCCAACAAGCAATCTCCAAGCGCTCTACTATCACCAGATAACGTTCATAGCTATTGGAAACCTCCCCTCAAGCTCGCATCTGACTGGTATCACCATCAACCGAAGAAAACAAAGCTTGACTCTGTGAATGCGCAAATCAGATCGATCGGCCAAATCTATCCAATGTAGTTACGGAATGGAATGTGGAAAAGGTAGAGAAACTCCAAGAAACCTCCCTCGAATCTCTGGTGGATGCGGAAATCACTGATCGGAAACCTCCCCGATCGGCAATGTGGCGGTGGACAGAATCAAGGCGCGGCTAAGAAACCTCCCTCGGCTGCTCTCTGATCGCCGGAAGATGAACGCCGGAGCTCGGATATCGTCGTCGGAGAAGAAGGCAAGCTCTCGGATCTGAATTTGGGAATGGGAACTTCGGCGTCGCGGCGGAGAAGAAGAACACTGTAGCTAAAATCGCGAGCCGAGTCCGTCTTCTGCACTGTAGCTTCTCGCTATTTAAACAACTCCCTCTCTGATCGGACGGCTGAGAAACTTCTGAGCTAAATCAACGGTGAAAGTTTGCCCAAAATATGATCTGAAGGTACTGATGTTAATTTAGGGTCTGGATCTACTCTCCTGTAGGTCGGATCGATCAGATCATCTTTGAATGGTCCAGATCCGCCCAGTCTTCAATGAACGGTCCAGATTAATCCGGCTGGGTCAATGGCTGGATGAACTCAGATCTGGATTAAAACTTCTGGATCTTCATAAATGGCTCAGATCTACTCCCCATTAAGTTGGATCGGCCAGATCTTCAACGGATGGTCCAGATCTGTCCTATTCTTGATGAACGGCCCAAAACGACCCAAAGCTTGATCTTCTTGTTTGAACTCCGATTCGAGCCCAATTTCAGGCCAAATAGATCGAAATCCAAGATCCTTTGATGCCTACAAAATAAGAATTAAATATTAGCACCAAATAACACCAAAAATAAGATGATTTACAATTATGCCCAAAAATACACACAATGTACAAAATGTGATGTAACCATGATTTAAACTATGAAATCAACATCAAACCATGCATATATGAATCAAAATAATGCAATGAAAATCATGGTTATCAAATCCCCCACACTTAGTCTTGAACGTCCCGTGAAAGTAAAGAAAACTCAAAATCATCTCCACAAAAATTCCCTAACAATACCTAGAAGATAGTAAAAAGAATTTAACTAAGATCATCTAAAAGTTCACAAACAATCATGAATACAATTCAAACAATAATCAGTAGGTATGGTGGTTTCAATCCAATTGAAAAATTAAACAAGTTGCAAGCTCACAAGGTATTTTCCTATTCTAGCCCTCACACTCAAACGTGCATATAAGTGGAGCTCACTCAATGTCATTCACAACATTTCACTACCATAAGCTTGCTTATTTTCTAATTCTCCACCAGTATAAACATAGCATACATGAATCAAAAGGATTTAATCAACAAGAATTGAAATGGAAGTCAAAAAGAACAATGAAAGTGGATGAAATGGGCAAAAGAAAAGACATTAATGAAGAAAATGAGAAGATGAGAGTATTGGAGGAATATACTTGATGAGTTGACCATTTTGATATAAAAAGAGATGAATACCATTTGTTTTTATCAATTCAAAATACCAAGCTAACCTCCCCTTCAATTTGATGACCAACAAAGAATCTTGATACTCTTTCTTCACCTTTGATACACTCTTTTGATGTGCCATTTTCAAAAAAAAAATTCTGTTTTTCACTGTTTTCTCTTGATGTTTTTCCACTTCATTTCATCACTTGAAAGCTCAAATAATCTCACTTCAACTTGCCAAGAAGAATTCCCTCCCCACACTTAAACTTTGGCCGTCTCGGACAATGAAAAACCACATGTATCCAATGTATTAACACTCTTGAAGCCACCTTTCTCATTCCACAAAATTTCTTTTTCTGTTTCTGCTCTCGAACCAGAAACCAAATTTCCAACATCAACTACAGAAATCAGCAAAACTATATAATATTTCTGCAATTCTACTTGTGTCCATTCTTCATTCTGTAGACCTCTGTTCTGAGGTGTTTTGTAGGTACAAGTTTCCCACAAAAAGGTTTCAGAAATTTGAACAAAGAAATCACTTCTTCATAATAACACCATTTGACTTAGCTATAAATATAGCTACCGGAAGAACATCTTCAACAGCAGAATTGAAGTTACTTACCAGTTTAAGAATTTGCTAAATTTTCCGATCCAATTCTGCAACTCATGTTCCAACAATAAAATCTAAAGAATTAAAACTGCCGGCTGAAAATTTTCTGAAACAGAATTTCAATTTACTTAAAAAAAAAAATTTGATTCAGCATTGGAGTTCCTTATCTTGGCTGAATTTCAAGAACACATCTTAACAGAATTCCACTTGAAATCTCATAGATCAGAAACTTGAACAAAGTAATCAGCTTCAAAGAAATCTTCTAGCCACTGTCTCTCTTTTTTTCTTTTGCAGATTCTGTTCTCAATTTCTGTCTTAATTTGTTTCCAGCAGCACACTGTCTTCAACTACTTCCTTCAAAGAAAACTTCAATCAGATTAAATAAAGTAACCATCTTCCCTGCTCAAATTCTAATTCTGAAGTAACCAGTTCAGTAACCACTGCTGTGCCATACAGATTCTGAAGTGCAGCTTCTGCAAAATTCCAGCTCTTGTAATTTCTGCATTCCTGCATTTCTGCATATCTGCTCACTCAGGATTCATAAACTTTTCTCTCTAATCTAATCTCACTTATCCCATTTCATTTCCTCATCACTTGATATTCATTGTTAAAGAATTGCATTCAAGTTCACTTTATAGCTCTCATCCATTTTAGACTGTACAAACTTCTAAATTTTAAGATTGGTACACTTAATAGCCAACTCTGATGTTACTACTTCCTTAATCAGATTCCAAAAATTGCAGCTCCCTGCTTATGAATGACCTCAAGCTCTGCATAAACGTGGAATCAATATAAGAGTCAAAGGTAAGGCTAGAGAAATAGACCTGAAAACATAAAAGACCATCAGTGTGGAGATCGATACAAAGCTGACACACACAAATAAAAAATCTGCAAAGAACTTGGCACATAGATTTCATATATCTGATAGTTTCAATGAATCTAGATTCAATGAAATTTCAACACTCAACTTAAATTCTTGATAACAGAATTTTATGTTGTCCAACTTTCAATCTTTGATAACAGCACTGAATTCATCTCAGGGATTAACAGATTTGCAGTTTTCAGAATCCATCACTGATCATAATTAGCATCTAGAATTGAGCATATGAATCACAATGCTTAGCATAACAAGATACCACAGCACGCTAATTCTGCCACTTCCAGCTTCTACGGCTCACTGCATCTTTCCAGTAATTTAGAGATACATTACTGCTTCCTGTTACTGATTTGGTTTTTTTTTTCAAGCATACCATTCTGCACTCTGTTAACAACCTTTTCTGCACTTGACTGGCATTAAATCTTAACCTCTTCTCTTGCAATGGCACAAACTTATAGCTCCATTTTGAGCTTTCTCCTGCTGCAAACAGTCCAAAACTTCAGCTATAGATTTAATGTAGTTTCAGTTTTCAGCTCCAGCTCAATTTCTCTGTAAAATATTAGATTTCTTATCTTAAATCCTGTAAACTCTGGAGAAGAAAGATAATCATCTGTCAATACTGAATTAGCAGCTGAGTTTCAAAAATTTATTGAACCAATGGCCTCAAAATCTATTTTCTACAGCAACCTACTGATTTCAGTTCCTGCTCAATTCCAGACTTTGTATCAATCTGTCACGTTTAGTCACACAAAACTCCAATACTTCTTTCATCTTGTCTCTTAAGACTTTTCACAATACATAACCTAAAACTTCCAGGTTTCTACAGTTCCTACTTAATACAATTTCCTTTTCAAATCTGGCACTAAAAGCCCAATTCATTTATGCAAAACCTGCATTTCCTGGTTTCTACTTCTCTGATAGTTTCTGTAATCTCAGCAATCATCCTCTTTAGTTCCCATTTGTTCCATTGTAAAGCTTAAATTATAATCCTTGAATGAGAATTTAGACCAAACATTGAAGCTTTAATCCCAACAGCTCATCTTATTTATATTCCACATCAAAAATAATTTGTCTTCAATTCCTTTTAGATCAGAGAATACAGATTCTATACTTCCTTTAATTCTTCCATTTCTGTTTCTGTTTAACATGAGTTTCAGCTTCAACACTTGGATTTTCAACTTCAACATGACTGAACATTAATCCAAACTCTGAAATCTGATCTTACTGATTTCTCATCATCTTTGTTAGCTCCAGCATTGCCATACACTTGACCACTCTGCTCCAAGTGAATGCCTCTTCTGAACTCTGATTTTATTCTCTATTAGCAAGTATCGTTTGTGTCTTGAACATCTTGGCATGTGTTGTGGCATCTTGAAGATTTGCACCTCCTTGTATCATTTGAACAACTTCTCTAATTTCTTGATTTTTTTAACAGCATTGCATAAGTCTGAATTCCAATTCAGAATTGGAAGTAGATGCCATGGCAGCTAGAATACCATTTGTTTTAACCACTAAATAGAATCTAACCTGAGTTTCACATATGTTTAAAGGCTATTCTTGATTTTCGGCACAAAATGCTATAGAATTCTGCAACATACATCTTCCCAAAACTTCATCTTTGGCTTGAATTTGAATCCCGAACATTAACAAATGAATCCAAACATTCCAAAAACAATATACACTTCCCCCACACTTGAACTTTGTTCTCTTGCAAAATCTAACTCATCAAGAATTCAACCAACACTCTCAATGAAACAATAACAAGCAAAGATAATAAAGAATTCGAATTCTAGATGAGAATGTTTCAAGGAAATTATGGAGAAAGAAATTAGAATTTATGATAGAATAAAAATGACAAATATCCTTTCTTTTCATGGATACATATGCTATTGTGACTTTGAAAAGAAAATAAGCAAGTTCTAGAGTTTAATTTGCTATGAGTGCATGTCACACAAAAGAAATTAATGAAGCATAGGCTTAAAGTGGACCTCACTAGGTATTTTTATATGCAAGCAAACTCAATTAATCAATATAGAATCCACCACCAAATTAACCAATATCATGTGAGAAAAACATCCAATCATGTCACATGACCTAAATTGATGATCAAATTTAAGAAACTCTTACCATCTTAAAAGTATTACTTAGAAAATTCCCATGGAAACTTTTATTCAAAAATGACATGCTATGTAAACAAAACTAAATGCAAAGTGTGGAAGCAAAATGCAAAATGCAAAGTATATAACTAAAGAAATGCATAAAAAGGATTTATTAACAAAGCATGAATTAAAATGCAAAAGAAAATGAAATTAGAACAAACTCCCCTTTCATTCCGGTGGTCGAAGAAGATTTAGCAACAAAATCCACACTGGAAATGGAGTACTTTTGGTTGCAATCAATTTCTTTTTATTGACCATTTTTCCCTTCAAAGCTTTTTCTGGAGGTCTGAGACGGTTCAGTTCAAGCATCCACTCCGGAAGCTTGTATTCTCCTATAACATCAATAAAAGAAAACCCCTTCCATGTACATGTGGGGTAAAAAGAAAATAGGAGAATATTAGTGTGAGTAGAAAATTTAGCAAGGAATGAATCACAACTAATGAAATCAACAAATGGTACCTCTATTGAATTTTCTGATGAATCACAAAAAATACTCACCTTATCATTTTGAACGGTACCGGGAGTGGTGATTGTTACCTCTTCTTCATCAAAATATGGCTCAAGCTCTAGTTCTGGGGAATGCACATCTTCATGTGGTGATCCTTGGGTACTTGGCTCCATAACACAAGTCCCTACACTTTCATCCTCATCTCTTAGTGGTTCTTGGGGTAATGCTTCCAGTAAGCAATCCCCTACACTTAAATCATCTTCAACAATTAAATTTTCACTTCCTGCATTATTCACAACATCTAGAGCAACATCATTAGTAGAATCAAAAATATTTTCAACTACATCATCACAACAATAAAAAGTACTTAAAGAATCAAATGAAGAAGTAGATGCAGTGTCAGGCCTGACAAGATCTCCGCAATCCATCTCTTCACTGACGGTTTGGGTCTGTAATTGATGAATGGATGACGCAATCTGATCTAACTGATTCTGTATATTCTGTATCCTTGAAAATTGCTGCTCTTGATGTTCATTCATTTGTTGCATGATCTCCTTGAGTTTCCATGTTGTTTCATCCATTCGAAGTTCATTTTGTTGAAAAGATTGTGGCATAAAATTTGTTGAAACTTCTTGGAACCCATATGAACTCTGGTAGGTAGAATATGGCTCAATAAATGGTCCTTGTGCACTTTCATACCTGAAACATGAATTATCCACCCAATTAGCATTAAAACCATTTGTAAATAAATCATACCTATTTTGTTGATCCATTATTGGGTAAATTTGATACTCAGGTTGAAAGCACTGATATCTCTCCATTCCACCTCCAAAATTCTGAAAATATGGATCCATGCTAAAGAAATCTCCTGTTCTTCACTACAACACTAGAAATCAATGTTAGAAGGCACTTAAAATTTCAAGAACAAACCAACATGAAGATACAAAAAGAATAGACAATCAAATCAATCAAGAAAGATGCTAACAAATAAAATCACTCAATGATCAATCTAAAATAAACACACATTGCTAGTTATGTTCCCCGGCAACGGCGCCAAAATTTGGTGTTAGCCATTTTCATGTCACGTGGCACATCAAATTAATTAAAATTGAAACTCATTAAAATTAATACAAGCGTTGTAGCAACGAGTCCCAAGTAGTATTTTTCTTATCAAGGGTAACTAATAAATGTGTGAGTACTCTATAATTGATTCACATAGCAAATTGAATTCTTCTTCAATTGAGACTAAAATCAAATAAGGTTTACTCTTCTCTACATATCACTCTCTTCTTTACTTGATCACCTTTCTTCCAACCAAATGAATATCACTTAAGTGAGGATTTTTATGCATCATTGAATCAAATGGTTCAATTCCTATCTTCACAATCCACAATCTCATAACAAGGTACACAATCAAATCTCAAGTTAAGTTTTCTACAATTAAGCTCATTCACAAAAATAGATGAACTCATAAACTCCTTAAACAGAGGTAACAATCAAAACTAAAGTTGATCCATCTTCATTTAAGCAAGATCACAAGTTCAAGAACCAAAATCAGAGCTAAGAATTACTAACTACATTACAAGAGCCTACAACTATCAGCATTAGTAGCAGAATAAAACTAACAGAACTAAGGTCAATATCAGTATCAGTATCAGGTTAATAATCTGGGTTTGAAAGCAAGAATTCGGAATCAAAAACATAAAATCTCAACAGAAATTGAAATTGCAAAGGTAAGTATCAGATCTGAAGATCTGAGCAAAGTTTGAACACAATTCAAAAACAAGATAAAGAAAAACAAAACCTAAACATTCCACAAACCAAATCGGAACAAATCTTCTCCACTTTGCCGAAACAAAGGTGCTCTCGGAAACCTCCCCTCAAACACCCAACAAGCAATCTCCAAGCGCTCTACTATCACCAGATAACGTTCATAGCTATTGGAAACCTCCCCTCAAGCTCGCATCTGACTGGTATCACCATCAACCGAAGAAAACAGAGCTTGACTCTGTGAATGCGCAAATCAGATCGATCGGCCAAATCTATCCAATGTAGCTACGGAATGGAATGTGGAAAAGGTACAGAAACTCCAAGAAACCTCCCTCGAATCTCTGGTGGATGCAGAAATCACTGATCGGAAACCTCCCCGATCGGCAATGTGGCGGTGGACAGAATCAAGGCGCGACTAAGAAACCTCCCTCGGCTGCTCTCTGATCGCCGGAAGATGAACGCCGGAGCTCGGATATCGTCGTCGGAGAAGAAGGCAAGCTCTCGGATCTGAATTTGGGAATGGGAACTTCGACGTCGCGGCGGAGAAGAAGAACACTGTAGCTAAAATCGCGAGCCGAGTCCGTCTTCTGCACTGTAGCTTCTCGCTATTTAAACAACTCCCTCTCTGATCGGACGGCTGAGAAACTTCTGAGCTAAATCAACGGTGAAAGTTTGCCCAAAATATGATCTGAAGGTACTGATGTTAATCTAGGGTCTGGATCTACTCTCCTGTAGGTCGGATCGATCAGATCATCACTGGATGGTCCAGATCCACCCAGTCTTCAATGAACGGTCCAGATTAATCCGGCTGGGTCAATGGCTGGATGAACTCAGATCTGGATCAAAACTTCTGGATCTTCATAAATGGCTCAGATCTACTCCCCATTAAGTTGGATCGGCCAGATCTTCAACGGATGGTCCAGATCTGTCCTATTCTTGATGAACGGCCCAAAATGATCCAAAGCTTGATCTTCTTGTTTGAACTCTGATTCGAGCCCAATTTCAGTCCAAATAGATCCAAATCCAAGATCCTTTGATGCCTACAAAATAAGAATTAAATATTAACACCAAATAACACCAAAAATAAGATAATTTGTAATTATGCCCAAAAATACACACAATGTACAAAATGTGATGTAACCATGATTTAAACTATGAAATCAACATCAAACCATGCATATATGAATCAAAATAATGCAATGAAAATCATGGTTATCATTGACCTACATGTTAGTCTCGTCGCATTAACATTGTCCCTGAATGTTAATACTTGACTATGAATAATTAAGAGTAATATTCTCTATATCATCTCACTATCGATTGAACCAATCGATTGATATAGATAAGAACCTTCTACTCAAGGACGCTATTATACTTAGTTATTTGACACCAATACAAGTAAGTATAATAACCATAAAGAAAATACCTTTATAAATATATAGGAATATGATACATCGAGTCCATATAACAATCATCATATAATTGGCTCTAGGGATCTAACTAACAATCTCCCACTAGCACTAGTGTCAATCAGTGTAGGCTCTAAGGTCCAATGACCTAGTGTGACCATCATGCTTTCTCTGTGCCAAAGCCTTGGTCAAGGGATCAGCTATGTTAGCCTCTGTGGGTACTCTGCAAATCTTCACATCTTCTCTATCGATGTTCTCTCGAATGAGATGGAAGCGTCGTAGTATGTGTTTGGTCCGCTGGTGTGAGCGAGGTTCCTTAGCCTGTGCAATTGCTCCATTGTTGTCACAATAGAGCTTTATAGATCAGCTATGCTAGGAACCACCCCAAGCTCAGTAATGAACTTGCGGATCCAAACTGCCTCCTTTGCTGCTTCTGATGCAGCAATATACTCGGCCTCTGTTGTAGAATCAGCAACTGTGTCCTGCTTTGAACTCTTCCAGCTCACAGCACCACCATTCAAGCAAAACATTAACCCAGACTATGAGCTATAGTCATCTTGGTCAGTTTGGAAGCTGACATCACTATAACCCTTTACAACTAGCTCATCATCGCCTCCATATATCAAAAAATATTCTTTAGTCATTCTCAAGTACTTAAGAATATTCTTGACTGCTATCCAGTGACACTCACCTGGATCTGACTGGTATCTGCTCGTCATGCTCAAGGCATACGAAACATCAGGACGAGTATATAGCATGGCGTACATGATAGATCCTATGGCTGAAGCATAAGGGATCTTATCCATGCAGTCTCTCTCCTCTCTAGAAGAGGGACTTTGAGTCTTCGAAAGACTCACACCATGTGACATTGGCAGAAATCCTTTCTTGGAATTCTGCATAGCAAACCGTAGTAATACCTTGTCAACGTATGTACTCTGACTTAGGCCAAGCAATCTCTTATATCTATCTCTATAGATCTTTATGCCTAGGATGTAGGCTGCTTCACCTAAGTCCTTCATTGAGAAACAATTCCCCAACCAAGTCTTGACAGACTGCAGCAAAGGAATGTCATTCCTAATGAGTAGTATGTCATCCACATACAATATAAGGAAGACAACTGTGTTCTCAACAACCTTCTTGTAGACACAGGGTTCATCTTCATTCTTGATGAAACCAAACTGTTTGATCGCATTATCGAATCGAAGATTCCAGCTCCGAGAAGCTTGCTTTAGTCCATAAATGGAATTATGCAGCTTGCATACTTTGCCAGTATGTTGTGGATTTACAAAACCTTCAGGTTGTGTCATGTACACATCCTCGAGCAAGTTTCCATTCAGAAATGCGGTTTTGACATCCATCTGCCAGATCTCATAATCGTGGTATGCTGCAATAGAAAGCATGATCCGAATGGACTTAAACATCGCTACTGGAGAAAAGGTTTCATCATAGTCAATACCATGAATTTTCTTGAAACCTTTTTCTACCAAACGACCCTTATAGATAAGTCCATCCATGTCAGCTTTTCTCTTAAAGACTCACTTACACCCAATGGATTTGACGCCTTCAGGTGGATCAACCAAAGTCCATACTTGGTTGGTGTACATGGATTCCATCTCAGATCTCATGGCCTCTAACCACTTCTCAGAATCTGGTCTCATCACAGCTTCCTGATAGGAGGTAGGCTCATTCTCAACGAGCATAACGTCATCATGGTCAGACAAGAGAAATGAGTATCTCTCAGGCTGACGACGTACCCTATCAGACCTGCGAAGAGGTAGGTCTACTTGAACTGGTTGTTGTTCCTCAACTCCTTGTGGAACAATCTCATCATTCACAACACTTTGTGGTTCCAGTTCAACTTCCATCAAGGCTTCAGTGCCATAGTCTATATCCTGAACTTCTTCAAGATTGAACGTACTCCCACTAGTTTTTCTAGAAACAAAGTATCTTTCTAGAAATACCCCAGTCTTAGCCACAACTACTTTGTGTTGACTGAGAATGTAGAAGTAATATCCCTTCGTTTCCTTGGGATATCCTATGAAATAGCACTTATCGGATTTGGGTCCTAGTTTGTCCGAGACTTGATGTCGAACGTAAGCCTCATAACCCCAAATCCTCATAAAAGACACCTGGGCATCTCTCTCAGTCCATATCCTATATGGTGTCTTTATTACAGCCTTGGATGGTGTTAGAGTGTATACTAAAAGCCTAGCTTTTGTAAACATTTATTTGTTGAAATAAAAGAATTACATTGGTCAATATCTGCATTATTTATTAAATGTAATTGTTCAATTAATTTATATAGTAGACAACATGGAGTGTGGTGTCACAATCAGAAGATCATGTTGTCGGTTCTCTATAAATTATAAACAGTTGCTCGCGACTAAGATGGAAAGGAACAAACCATCAGAATAGTCGTAGTGTAATTAAGTATTAGTTTATCTTGACTAATAAATTACACTGATACACTTTAAGTGTATTGAGTAGGATCATTTAGGCAAGTTCTTTTTGTACTGACTTAGTAAAAGAACTAAACCTTAGTTATTATGGAAGTGTGTGCTCTTAATCCTAATATAATAACAAGCACATATATTTAATATTTATTTCTTTGACTTATCAAAGGGTGAGGTTTAGCTCGATAAATCAATATGTCCGATAAGTTAGGAAATGATATTACTTATAGTGTGTGTTGTTGATTATAGAAGGAATCTGTGTCCTAGTTATCTAGGTTGAGAATGTCCCCAAGAGGAGCTCATAAGGATTGCCATGTTAAACCCTGCAGGTGGACCTAGTCCGACATGACAATAAAGTTGAGTGGTACTACTCTTGGAGCTACATATTAATTAAGTGAGTTGTCAGTAATTTACTTAATTAGTGGACATTCGTAATCTTAAACACAGGGAGACTAACACACTCATGATAAGAAGGAGCCCATAATGTAATTTGGGATTGGTGCGGTAATAACTCTCTAGTGGAATGAGTTATTATCGATGAACTTGAGTTGTGTGTTCGGGGCGAGCATGGGATACTCAAGCTCATCGGAAGGCCAAAACCAATTTCTCCTCTAGGTCTCTGTCGTAGCCTCATTATAGCCTCAAGTCCATCCAAATGTAAAGCTCTTCTTGGTGTCCAAGAAGTGGGCCGGTCCAATGCTTGGTGACCAAGCAAGGGCCGACCACATCCTCTCCTATAGGGGCCGACCCTTTGCTTGGTGACCAAGCATGAAGGGGCCGGCCACAATATTCAAACAAGGAGGGTTGTTTTTGAATTTTTAAAATCTTCTCTTTGTAGAAAACTATAAGTTTTAAAAGAGAGATTTTAATCTTTTAAAAACTTTCCTTATTTGAATTTGGTCACATGTTTTAATAGAGTTTTTTAAAAGTTTTAAAACTTTCCTTTTTTAACCATCCTCATGGTTTAAGAAAAAAAGGGAGATAAGTTTTAAAATTAAAATTTTCTATCATCATGTTAAAAAAGGAAATTTTATAAGAGAGTTTTTAAATTTAAAACATGGTTTTAATTTTTAGAAACTTTCCTTTTTTAACTCCTACTTTAGGAAAGAGAGCTTGTAAAATTTTATAAGAGTTTTTTCTCTTGTAAAATTTTATAAAAAAAATTATTATTCCTTTCCTAAATATGGTGGCCGGCCACCTTGCTTGGTGCCCAAGCAAGGGGCTGGCCAAACTTAATCCTAAACCATATAGGATTGATCACAACCATTAATTGGTGATTGATTCAATCAAAAGGAAAGAAAAGGAAAAATAAAAAGGGAAAAGGAAAAACTCTTAGATGATTTTATTTTTTGTAAAAGGTTTTTTCCTTATTTGCCTTGGGCAAGTAATATAAAAGAAGAGGTGAGGGGGTTTCATGAGACACAACTCTTATTCTATTTCTTGGAGGTCTTTTGGTGGTCGGCCCTCTCCCTTCTCCCTTTCCCTTTGCTCTCTTCTCCTTGGTGGTGGTGGTGGCCGAATCTTAGAGGAAGAGGAAGGACTCTTTTGGGTGGTGTTCATCTTGGAGGATCTTCACCCACACGACGTCCAAGGCGAGGCGAGGAATATGGCAGAAGATCTCGAGATCATTAGCTTACAAAGAGAAGGTATAACTAGTAATTTTCTTCCGCATCATACTAGTTATTTTCTTTGTAAGAATTCTAAATACAAGAGGCAATTAGATCTAGTTTATCGAATTTATTTTTCGATTTTGTGTTTTCTTCTTTTTCGAATTTGTGATTCGATTGTTCTTTTTGGTTAACCTAGAGTTATTTAAGGAAATAAATATTAGCTTTCCTTAAAAGGCTTTGCCTAGGCGGTGGTGGTTGCTCCCATATCCAAGAAGGTCATGTGCCTCGCCATGTAGTCCTAGAAGCCAATTTTGGAAATTAATATTTATGAAATTAATAACTTAGGTAGATTTGAATCAATAGTGTTAAGTTCCGCTTGCGATTCAAATATAAACCATTAAGAATAGATAAGTTAAATTTGGAATCAATGATGTTAAGTTCCGTCTGCGATTCCTTATTAACTTCCAAAGAACACAATAGGTTATTTAAGGAAAGGTTCGACACTTGTATAAAAAATTTTATACAGTGGAATCGGTACGTTTTCCTAGGATTAACCAACAGATGGAACACGGTTAAGTATGAAGGTTGCTGTGTCTAGAGCATAGCCCCAAAGAGATATAGGAAGATCTGTGTGACTCATCATAGATCACATCATATCTAATAGGGCACGATTCCTCCTTTCAGATACACCATTCCACTGTGGTGTTCCAGGAGGAGTGAGTTGGGATAGAATCTCACACTTAGCTAGATAGTCACTAAACTCATGGCTAACGTATTCTCCACCTCGATCTGATCGAAGTATCTTAATACTCTTGCCCAGCTGGTTTTATACTTCATTATTGAATGCTTTGAACTTTTCAAAAGATTTTGACTTATGTGTCATCAAATACACATAATCATATCTACTGAAGTCATCAGTAAAGGTAATGAAGTACCTATAACCACCTCTGACAACGACATTGAAAGGGCCACATACATCACTATGTATAAGTTCTAACAAGTCAGTCGCTCTTTCGCTGTGTCCACTAAAGGGAGTCTTGGTCATCTTGCCCAGTAGGCATGACTCGCATGTCTCATATGATTCAAAATCAAATGAGTGTAGCAAACCATCTTTATGGAGCTGGGATAAGCGTTTGTCATTTATATGACCTAAGCGACAATGCCAGAGATAGGTTTGGTTCATTTCATTTGATTTGAAACTTTTGGTATTTATGTTATAGATGGGGTTGTCTAAGTCTAGAATATAGAGTCTGTTCATCAGAGGTACACTACAATAGAGCATATCATTTAAATAGACGGAACAACATTTGTTCTTTATGATAAATAAAAAGCCTTTCTTGTCCAAACAAGAAACTGAAATTATGTTCTTAGTAAGAGCAGACACATAACAACATTCATCTAATTCTAGTACAAGCACAGAGGGCAGAGATAGAAAGTAAGTCCCTATAGCAACAGCAGCAACCCGTGCTCCATTGCCTACTCGTAGGTCCACATCGCCCTTCGTCAATGCCCTACTATTTCTCAACGCCTACACATTAGTACAAATGTGAGAAGCACATCCAGTATCTAATACCCATGATGAAGAAATAGAGAGATTAACTTCTATAACATATATACCTGAAGTAGAAGTCTCACTTCTCTTCTTCTTAAGATCTTCCAGGTAAACTTTGCAGTTCCTCTTCCAGTGTCCGGTCTGACCGCAGTGGAAGCAGGTAGCATCCTTGGCAACCCCCCCTTTGGGTTTCAGTATCTTGCCTTTACCCTTGGCTTGGGACTTTCCCTTACCTTTAGGCTTGCCCTTGCCTTTATGCCTTTGTACCATCAAAATGGAGTTGGGCTTAACCTTCTTAAGATTGAGCTCAGCAGTTCTCAACATGCTAAGCAGCTCGGGTAGTGGCTTATCAATTTCGTTCATGTTGTAGTCCATGACAAATTGACTGTAGCTCTCTGGCAACTGTGCACAAGAGACCAACCAACACTATTGTCAATGACCTAAGACCGGGGTGGGAATCCCTGGCTACGCTCTCCGACGCTCAAGTCAGTGATCTCTCTTATGTTAGAACCGAAAAGTAGCTAGAGGGGGGGGGGTGAATAGATTCGCGTGTGCTCGTCGTGCTTCGTTGCTTGTTTCTTCAAAGTGATGCGCAGCGGAATACAAAGAAACAAACTACAACAATGCTAACAATAGGATTTTACTTGGTATCCACCTCACAAGAGGTGACTAGTCCAAGGATCGACGCACACACACACCTCCACTAATAAACACTCCTTTTCGGTAACTACCGAAGGCGGAGAAGCCCTACAAGACTCTCAATACAAGTAGAAGAAAGGGTAGTAAAGAATAAGCAAAAGCTTACAAGAGATGCAGTAAAAACCCTAGCTTCTTCTTCTTCTCATTGCAACTCGCCTCTTGACTTGGATGAACCTCCAAGAACCTTCAAGAACTGGCGGTGAGGAGCTTAGAGAGTGCTGGGGAGGAGCTGTGATGAATCTGGAATGAATCGGTGAAGTTCTACTGAAGGAATCACACGCCAACAGCTATAAACGACGCCAACAGTCGAATCCCAATCGATTGGATTGCTCCCAATCGATTGGGGAGGCTTTGGATCGATCCACGGATCGATCCAGAGCACCTCTGTGCTCTGAAAAAATGTCTGGATCGATCCACGGATCGATCCAGCGCTTATCGTGCGAAGCAGCAGCGTCCCAATCGATCCACTGATCGATTGAGACCTCTGGATCGATCCACTGATCGATCCGGAGACCTGGATCGATCCACTGATCGATCCAGAGGCTTTCTGTTCGCTGGGAAAAGCCTGGATCGATCCATTGATCGATCCGGAGGCCTGGATCGATCCACTGATCGATCCAGAGGCTTTCTGTTCGCTGGGAAAAGCCTGGATCGATCCACTGATCGATCCACTGATCGATCCACTGATCAATCCACTGATTGATTTAGCTCTTGGTTTTTACCCAAAACCAAGTCCCAAGCCTCCCAAACCAACATCCAGTCAACCATGACTTGTTGGTATATAAAACCTAGCATTCGGTCACCCTTGACCAGCTAGGACTCTCTCACCAAGTGTCCTGTCAATCTCTTTAACCCACTTGGACTTTTTTTCTTCTTGCCAAGTATCCGGTCAATCCCTTTGACCTACTTGGTCTTTTCTTCCTTGTGCCAAGTATCCGATCAATCCCTTTGACCTACTTGGACTTTTCACCAAATGTCTGGTCAACCTTGACCCATCTGGATTTCCCTTGCCTGGCTTCACTCACCAGGACTTTCATACTGTCTAGCTTCACTCACTAGGACTTTCCAACTGTCTGGCTTCACTCACCAGGACTTTCACCTAGCTTCACTCACTAGGACTTTCCTCATCAAGTATCTAGTCAACTTTGACCTACTTGACTCTTCTTCATCCACACTGATCAGTCCCTGATCAGACTCTTCCCACATAGACAACTGCACCTACATTGTCCATGTGTCTACTTGTATTGTCAAACATCTAAACCATGACCAAGAGTCAAGCTTGGTCAACTAGGTCTTTTCTTCCTTGTGCCAAGTATCCGATCAATCCCTTTGACCTACTTGGACTTTTCACCAAATGTCTGGTCAACCTTGACCTATCTAGATTTTCCTTGCATGGCTTCACTCACCAGGACTTTCATACTGCCTAGCTTCACTCACTAGGACTTTCCAACTGCCTGGCTTCACTCACCAGGACTTTCACCTAGCTTCACTCACTAGGACTTTCCTCGTCAAGTATCCAGTCAACTTTGACCTACTTGACTCTTCTTCATCCACACTGATCAGTCCCTGATCAGACTCTTCCCACATAGACAACTGCACCTACATTGTCCATGTGTCTACTTGTATTGTCAAACATCGAAACCATGACCAAGACTCAAGCTTGGTCAACTAGGTCAACCTTGACCTGACGGATATTGCACCAACAATCTCCCCCTTTTTGATGTTTGACAATACCACATGTTGAGTTAGGAAATTAGACTAATCCCATAGCCCCAACTCCCTTCATGCCAATATATGAATGATGATTTCCTTCATTCTCCTCCTTTTCTATAGGGCAAACTCCCCCTTTAGGTAATGAAGACCTAACTTAACCATACATTCTCCCCCTATTGGCACACATCACAAACATGCCCCCATCTATGGGCACACATCAACAACTTAACTTGTTGAATAACTCTCCCCTTTGAGACTCTCCCCCTGAAGAGTTGCTCATCGTTGTTCACAACTTCACTTGTTGTGATCAACACGATAAAGAAGGTCTCATACCCTTCATTTATCCTAAAATCTACATTCTCCCCAATGTAGTCAAATGTCCATCCTTGAGCATTTTAAACGTGTCACAACTTGTAACCACTTGAACAATGAGGATATGCACTCCCCATTAAAGTTCCAAGGCTCAACCTTGAGCATATTTTTAAAAGAAGGTTAACCACCTTCCAAGGTTCATGAAAAATAGGTTTCATGCCCTTAGTGAGTAACTCCCCCTAAAGACATGGTGGTAACTTCTGTCATTGCACCAACAATGACTTGGAATCCCTAAACTTTTAGGAAACCCAAAATTAGAAGTTTCGAGATTCAAATATTCAAAATTTGAAACAACCTCAGTCTAAACTTCTTCTTAGTCTCACTTAGCCAATCCATCCTTGTTTTCAACATGAAAATACCCTTTTTATGTATACAAATATATTTAGAGGGTTTGAAAAGGTTCCCTAGACTAAACATGGTTCAAAAGTGCTGAAATTAGGTTTTCCCAGCCAAAATCAGCAATTTTGATCGATTGGAGTTGGGTTCCAATCGATTGGACCATGCTGAGTCGATTCACTGATCGATTCAGGCTTCCTGGATCGATCGACTGATCGATCCAGTGAGCTTCTGCTCGCGGAAACTGCCTTCTCAATCGATCCACTGATCGATTGAGGCACTCCAATCGATCGGGTGATCGATTGAAGCCCTGATATTTCTGAAATTCACTTTCAGTGAATTTCAGAAACCCCTAGAAAAATCTACAAAATTCTAAAAATCGTAAAAATTTGTGTAGACATTATTTATGGTATACTTTATCATGGAAAAATAGTTTTCTAAGAAAATACTTCATATTTTCAAAGATTGACACAAACTTGAAAACTTGCAAAAACTTTAGTGTTTTCTTCAAGTTTGTGTCTAACTATTCAATGATGATTACTATCAAAAGATAGCCTTCACCAAGGTTTTCCAAAAGTATTTTAAAAATATTTTCAAAACCAATATCCCACCATGTTCCTTGGGCTTAATGCACATGACTTGTACATTAGCTTTCCCAATGATGGGAAAACACATAACTATGTGTTTTGATGAACTTAAAACTCAAGGAAATGCACTAACTCAGCATGTTGAGTTTTGTTCGTCTTCCTAACATCTCACTTGTATCTATTGTGCATAAAACACATACAAGTCATCTTATAGGTCTTTGTGAGATGTTAATTTTGATTTTGCCCTAACCTAGGGTTCATGCATATTTATCTATGCATCTTGTGGATATTGACCATCCACATAGGATGTCATTTGGTATACCACTTGATGATAACTGCCATTTGTCCTTAATTTTAAGGAAATAACATAATGCATGATAATGTTATGGCATACATCAAAAAAAATAATTTTCAGAAGAAAATTTCCTATAACTACATGATGTATGTATGTCATGACATGGTATTTTTGAGTTTTTCATAATAAGTCATGAATGCACAAATAAAACATGATGTCATGACATATAATGGGCAACCAAACATGGCAAGATTTAGCATAATTAAAATATACCTAGATCATCTATCTAAGTATCCTTAACCCTTAGCTAATCCTAAAGCATAAACCCTAGATTGCCCAATTTCCTTAAGAAAATGCCAAAACCCAACTTGACATTTCTTTAATCTCTTGAATTAATTATGCCAATTAAAAATTTAAAACATTCCTCAAATGTTGGCATATTTCATTTTCCCATAAGAGTAATCACTTTAAATTAAGGCTTAGATTTGCCTTAAATTCCTAAGACAATACCAAAGTCCCAATTTGGTATTTCTTAACACTTGATTTCTTGTGCCATTTAAAGTCATCTCAAATTTCTTCCTTTATAGCACATTTTACTCTTTCCAAGAGTAACAATAAATCCATTTCATTTTCAAAGGTTAACAAAAACCTTGAAAATGCTCCTTGAGTGTCAATTTCTTCAAAGTTGGGTTAACTACCCTTCTTCTCAGAGTTGACACTCTCTAACCCATCTATGGGATAGAGAAAATGCTCCTAGGAACCCAAAACCTATTGGTGCTCCTTGGATGCTCTAGGTATTCACTAGGGATAACTTCCCTAGATACCTTCCTAGTGACCTTGTTTGACTTCTTAGAAGTCTTGGTCACTTTTTCTAGGTCAACTCTAGGGATTGCTTCCCTTGTAACCTTCTTTGTGACTTTCTTAGACTTCTTAGAAGTCTTAGTCACATTTGTTACAAAAATACTCTTAGGGATAACTTCCCTTGTATTTTTAGCTTGACCACTAGACCTAGGGTTGGTTCCATAACTATATGGAACCCTATGGTAAGAGATTACATCCTTCTTAGCCTTTGGTTTGTATCCCAAACCCCTATGGCCATTAGATGACCTTTGTGCTCCTAGACCTAGGCTATGCTCATTTTGCCCTTTTAGGATATTTTCCATCCTTTTTAGGGTCTTTTCCATTTTATCAAGCCTTGACCTCAAGACTTGATTTTCTATCACTAAGTCCTTAGTTTTTGATTTTTCATTAAATTTATGAGCATTTTTATTTCTAGGCTTGTAGCTAAGGTCCTTAGTGTGATTGCCTAGATTTTTATCTACCTTCCTAATCCTAGGTGTGGTAGTTTTAGCATGGTAAGCTACATTATTTTCCTTAATTTTACCATGCTCTCTATTCTTATGGTAAATAGCATTAAAATGATATAAGTTAGAACTAGCATGCTTTTTACCATAATGTAAAGGGGTAGGCTCAATAAAAGTTACCTTCCTTTTTACCTTAGAGGCTCCCCCTTTACTTGAGCTTCCTCCTTGAGCCTTGACCATCTTCTTCTCCTTAAGGCATTGACTCCGGTAATGCCCCTTTTGATTGCAAGAGAAGCACACAATGTGCTCCTTGCTCTTCTTTGTTCCGGGGATGGTCTCCTTTGGCTTCTCCTTGCCCTTAGGTGCCACTTGGCCCTTCTTCTTGGCCAATTTAGGGCACTTGCTTTTGTAGTGCCCATGTTCCCTACATTCAAAACATATAATATGATTCTTATTATTAATTGAACTATTTATACCTTCTTGTGTAGGGGTGGCACTTGCTCCTCCATTTGATATGAATGTAGAGGCTTCCTCTTGATCCGAAATCGATTTCCCTCCAATTGATTTATCTTGACTTGTGGAGGTGGAAGCTTCTTCATCCTCTTCTTCTCTTGACCCGGATGTGGAGGATTCTCCTTCTTCTTGATCCGGTGTCACCAAGAGTTGCCCCCCCCCCCTCAATCCTAGAGGTGGAGGCTTCACCTTCTTCTTCATCCTCTTGTACATGAAACAAGGAATATGCTCCTTCCTTGCTCTTTTGATTACACTCCCTTGAGAATGAAGCTTCTTGGATTTCCTCTTCTTCGGAAGTTGAGCATCTCTCAACTTCGGAGTCCTCTGTTGGTGCAACCTTAGGTCAAGGTTGACTTGGTTGACCTGACTCGAGTTGACCTGACTCGAGTTGTGTTTTGATGTTTGACGATGTTTGACGAGAAGAGAGTTGTATTCTTGATGTTTGACAAGAATAGGTGTTCGGGAGATTGTAGGTGCAACCTTAGGTCAAGGTTGACCTGGTTGACCTGATTCGGGAAAAGTCCAAGCAGGGAGCTTGGCACGCGAAAAGTCCGAGCAGGGAGCTTGGCATTGGAAAAGTCCAAGTATGGAGACTTGGCACTGGAAAAGTGGCACGCGAAAAGTCCAAGCAGGGAGCTTGGCATTGGAAAAGTCCAAGTATGGAGACTTGGCACTGGAAAAGTCCAAGCAGGGAGCTTGGCACGCGAAAAGTCCAAGTATGGACACTTGGCACGGGAAAAGTCCTGGTGAGTGAAGCCGGGCAGTGAGAAAGTCCTAACTGGGATGTTAGGCAGTTGGAAAGTCCTGGTGAGTGAAGCCAGGCAGTGGGAAAGTCCTAACTGGGATGTTAGGCAGTTGGAAAGTCCTGGTGAGTGAAGTCAGGCAGTGGAAAAGTCCTAACTGGGATGTTAGGCAGTGAGAAAGTCCTAACTGGGATGTTAGGCAGTGTGGAAATCCTGGTGAGTGAAGCCAGGTGAAAGTCCTGGTGAGTGAAGCCAGGCAAGGGAAAATCCAGATGGATCAGGGATGATCGGACTTCTGGTGTTGGAAAGTCCAAGTAGGTCAAAGGGATTGACCGGACACTTGGCGAGGGTAGCAGGTCAAGGAGTGACCGGATGCTTGGGATGAAGTACCAATAGGTCAAGGTTGACCGGATATTGGTTTGAAGTCTTGGAACTTGGTTTGGGCAAAACCAAGCTCGGATCGGCCACCGACCGATCCTGTTTGCTCGATCGGCGGTGACCGATCGATATCAACAAACTCTACGATCGATTCTTATCGATCGGGTGACCGATCGGCCAGCAACAGAGGCGAAAGAGGCGGTGATCGGTCCACGCATCGATCAAAGATGTCCCGATCGGTCCGGGACCGATCAGAGACGATATCGCGAAGCGGATCGATGCGTGGACCGATCAGATCGACGGCCGATCGAGTACGCATGAAGGTTACGTGCACTAACGTCGATGCGGGAACCGATCGATCGGTCCGTAGACCGATCGGGCTTTCTTCGCTGTCTTCTTCGCAGGTATAAAGGGGTCGAGGGCTGCTGCTGCGCGATAACTTCTTCCTCTTCTCTTCTGCTACAGAGCTGCTGTTCTGGTGCTTGAGCTTTGTTGAGCTCTTCTTCGCAAGCTTCGCGTGAGCTTCTCGACTGGGATATCCTGCTGTTGTAGGTGTTCTGAGGAGCTGCTGCTTCAACGAATCCAGTCGGCAAGGAGGCAAGAAAACCTGTGTTTTTACATTCATTGTTCTTGTCTTCTTGTATCTCTTGTTGTATTCCTTTCTTGCTGTTGCAAGAATATTGTGGCGAGGTTTCTCCACCCACAAGGAGTATATTGTATTAGCCGGTTTTCCGGGGACTCATCCACCGACGGATTGAGAGGCTTCGTCCACCTTACGGACACGCCGAGGAGTAGGAGTATCATCTCCGAACCTCGTTACATCGACGCGTTGAGGTTTGATCTTCTTGTTTTCGTTTCCTTGTTTGTTTTTCCGCTGCGCTGACAAATTGTAGGAAGAAACGCGAGAATTTGGGGTCGGCTATTCACACCCCCCCTCTCTAGCCGTACGAAGGATCCTAACAAGTGGTATCAGAGCGAGGCCGCTCTTCGACGGATCAACACCCGGGGGAGCACGGGCTAGAGATGGATCTCTATGGAGAAGATGTCACGATTCAACCCTTCTACGAGTCTCACGACAACTTCACATATTGGAAGGTAAGGATGATGTATTTTCTTAGGACTAATATGTTAAATTGGTTTTGTGTACAAGAAGGGTTTTCCCCTCCGATGGATGAGGAAGGAAAACCTATCAAGAAGAAGGAGTGGACGAAAGAGCAAATCCGACAATCCGAAATCAATGACGAGGTAACAAAAATTATTGAATTTGCTTTACCTAATAATGTTTTGTGCAAGATAGATAGGTACAACAACGCCAAGGAATTATGGAACAATTTGGCAAAACTCCATGAAAAGGAGCCTAGTGAGCCAAGTAGCTCACATCATGGAGGAAGCGAATTGGGAGTTGAGGGCTACTCAACATCCAAGGAAGAAGAGGAGGAGAGTTCTTCTTCAAGATCGGAGCACGAAGAAGAAGTTTCTACCTCCGGGAGGGATGAAGATGAGAGCATCCATCCATCCTCAACCCTAGGTAACTCAAACACTTTAAGTTCAAGTAAATTGCATATAATGTGTTTTGAGTGTAGGGAATTTGGACATTACAAGAGTAAATGTCCAAAGAAAATTAAGAAGACTCCACCGGCGCCAAAGATCAAGGAAGTCGGAGTCCCAAAACGCAAGGGCAAGGAGCACGTGGTGTGCTTCCAATGCAAGCAACGGGGACACTATAGGAGTCAATGTCCAAGGGGGAGGCAATCTCACAAGGACAAAAGACCAAGCACGTGTAAAGGAGGAGCGAAGGCAAACCCTAAGGTATCCTTTAAGGTTCATTCTTGCACTTCTAATAAGATACATGCTAGTAGTCTTATTGCAATTGTCAAGAATGATAAGCATGATAATCATAGAAATCAACATGTGTGCTTAGGTGCTAAACATCTTAGCTTAGATAAGAACAATACTAGGAAGGCCAACCCTAGGATTAACTCATCTAAGGCTAAGGAGAACCTAGGTAGAAACCCCAAGACAACTAGACATATGCCTAGGAACACCTCAAGAAAGAATGATAAATTAAAACTTGAGGTTTTAGAGAAAGAAAATCAAGTCTTGAGGTCAAGACTTAACACTCTAGAAAAGGCCCTAAAGAATTTAGAGAAGTCAACTCTAGGGTCTAAGGGTCAAATCTCAAAGCCCAAGGACAAGAAAGGTTTGGGTCACAAATCTAAGTCCCAAATGGTCAAGCCCACCTATCATAATGTTCCATTCGATTATGGAACAAAATCTAGGGCTAGGAAGACCACCACCAAGGTCACAAGGGGAGTCACCCCTAGAGTTGATCTTGATGAGTCCCAAATGACCAAGGCTTTAAAGCCTAAGAGGGTCATTAGGAGGGTTGCTAGGGAAGTTATCCCTAGTGAATATTTAGTGAACCCAATGAGCTCTAATAGGTATTGGGTTCCTAGGAGCATTTTCTCTACCCCATAGATGGGTTAGAGAGTGTCAACTCCAATAAGAAGGGTAGTTAACCCAACTTTGAGGAAATTGACACTCAAGGAGCATTTTCAAGGTTTTTGGGAACCTATGAAAATGAAATGGAATAATCTTTATCATTCACTCCTTGGAAGAGTAAAGTGTGCCAAAGTGAGAATATATTAATCTTACTTTAAATTGACACAATGTGGAAAAACCTAGAGAAATATCAAATTGGGATTTTTGATATTCTCTTAGGTAATCAAGGCAATCCGGGCCTTAATTTAGAAGTGCTACTCTTGTAAAATTTTAAAAATGGTATAAATCAAACAAGAGATCAAGAAATGCCAATTTGGGTTTTGACATTTTCTTGGAGCACTTTGGGCAATCTAGGATTAGAATTTAAGTTAACTAAGTGATTAAGGATACTTAGATAGGTAATCTAGGTATTTTATTTGTGTTAACTTACCATGGTTGTTTGCCATATGACATGTCATGACATCATGTTTACTTTTATCATCATTTGAAATGTCATGATAGTGCTTAGGCTAGTTTATATGTCATGCTCTATTTAAGTTTCATACTTTATGCCATGACATCATGACATTGGCACATGTTTTCCATTTATGATATCATTTATGCCATGTCATCATCTCTTGCATTAATAATCAATTGAATTGATTTAAGGATGAAGAACACATCTTGATATTGAGATCAAATTTGTGTTTAGAAAATGCATGAGACCTTAGCCTAAGTTGACCTTAACCCATATCTCACATCAAATTGACTTGAATGTGGTTTGATGCACCTTAGATGTGTGTGAGATATTAGGATCATGAGTTAGGATCAAGGTGCATAGTCATTGTACCTAGATGACCCTAATTCAAGAAATTAAGGATCATAGGGAAAGCTTGTGTACAAGTCATGTACATCTAGCCCTAAGATTATGGTCCTAAATTCAAATGGTTTTAAAAACATTTTAAAATTGATTTGAAAAACCTTGATGAAGCTTTCCTAGTGATAGCATTCTTCATTGAGCAAGATGATACAAAGATGACTTAAACTTGAACTATTTCAAAGTTTTTGAACTTTGTATCAAGATTGAAAAATGGAAACTATTTTCATAGAAAACTATTTTTCCTTGATAGTGTATGACATGAGGAATGTATCCTCAAAGTTTCGTAATTTTTGGAATTTTCTGTAATTTTCTATGAGTTTCTGAACTTCTTCCGGGGAGAAAATCAGAAATCTCTGATTTCAGAGGCTGGATCGGTCACCGGACCGATCCAGGGAAGGCCTGATCGGTCTGGTGACCGATCGGTGACGATCCAGAAAGCGTGGATCGGTCTGGGGACCGATCAGGGCTTCGATCGGTCCGGGGACCGATCAGGCGTGCCGAATTTCTGATTTTCAGCTGTTGGTCTGAAATTTCAGCTGGAAGTTGGGTTTTGTGGATTTCTAAAGGTTTGAAACTCTCCAAGACATTGTTGGTGCAATGGTCGAGGGGGAGTTGACTTTTAGGGGGAGTTTTTACTCCTTGAGGATTAGTGATATGGGATTATCACTAAGTTGGTTGTTGAGTTTAGTATCAAGGGGAAATTAAGAGTTTCAATGAAAGGTATGGGACTTTCATTAGGAAGAAACTCTTGACCTTGATACCCTCCTTTCTTTTTGTGTGTCAAAAAGGGGAGAGCGTTCATTGGAGAATTATTGGAGAACCCAAGTTAGGTTATCGGGTTAACCTAAGCTAGGGGAAGAATGTCAAGGAATGTTCAAGGAAGAACATTGGAATACTTTTTGATGTGTGTCAAAAAGGGGGAGAATTATTGGAGAACCCAAGTTAGGTTATCGGGTTAACCTAAGGGGAGAATGTTCGGAGAATGTTCAAGAAAAGAACATTGGACATTGGAAGATGGTTGGAAAACCTAAGTTAGGTTATCGGGTTAACCTAACTTGATTTTGGATTTTGTCAAACATCAAAAAGGGGGATATTGTTGGTGCAACCTTAGGTCAAGGTTGACTTGGTTGACCTGACTCGAGTTGACCTGACTCGAGTTGTGTTTTGATGTTTGACGATGTTTGACGAGAAGAGAGTTGTATTCTTGATGTTTGACAAGAATAGGTGTTCGGGAGATTGTAGGTGCAACCTTAGGTCAAGGTTGACCTGGTTGACCTGATTCGGGAAAAGTCCAAGCAGGGAGCTTGGCACGCGAAAAGTCCGAGCAGGGAGCTTGGCATTGGAAAAGTCCAAGTATGGAGACTTGACACTGGAAAAGTGGCACGCGAAAAGTCCAAGCAGGGAGCTTGGCATTGGAAAAGTCCAAGTATGGAGACTTGGCACTGGAAAAGTCCAAGCAGGGAGCTTGGCACGCGAAAAGTCCAAGTATGGAGACTTGGCACGGGAAAAGTCCTGGTGAGTGAAGCCGGGCAGTGAGAAAGTCCTAACTGGGATGTTAGGCAGTTGGAAAGTCCTGGTGAGTGAAGCCAGGCAGTGGGAAAGTCCTAACTGGGATGTTAGGCAGTTGGAAAGTCCTGGTGAGTGAAGCCAGGCAGTGGAAAAGTCCTAACTGGGATGTTAGGCGGAGAGAAAGTCCTAACTGGATGTTAGGCGGTGTGGAAATCCTGGTGAGGCAGGTGAAAGTCCTGGTGAGTGAAGCCAGGCAAGGGAAAATCCAGATGAATCAGGGATGATCGGACTTTTGGTGTTGGAAAGTCCAAGTAGGTCAAAGGGATTGACCGGACACTTGGCAGGGAGTTCTAGCAGGTCAAGGGAGTGACCAGATGCTTGGGATGAAGTACCAATAGGTCAAGGTTGACCGGATATTGGTTTGGAAGTCTTGGAACTTGGTTTGGGCAAAAACCAAGCTCTGGATCGGTCACCGCACCGATCCGGTGATACTGTTGCTCGATCGGTCGGTGACCGATCGGATATCAGAAACTCTCGATCGGCATCGATCGGTGACCGATCGCCAGCTAACAGAGGCGAAAAGGCGGTGATCGGTCCACGGATCCCGATCGGTCCGGGACCGATCAGAGACGATGTCGCGAGCGGATCGGCGTGGACCGATCCAACGCCGATCGGTCCACGCATCGACAGAGTACGCATGAAGGTTCTGCACTAACCGATCGGTCCGTAGACCGATCGGGGTTCTCTTCGCTGCAACGGCTAGTTTCTTCGCTGTCTTCTTCGCAGTATAAAGGGGTCGAGGGCGCTGCGCGATAACTTCTTCCTCTTCTCTTCTTATGGCTGCTGGTGCTTGAGCTTTGTTGAGCTCTTCTTCGCAAGCTTCGCGTGAGCTTCTCGACTGGGATATCCTGCTGTTGTAGGTGTTCTGAGGAGCTGCTGCTTCAACGAATCCAGTCGGCAAGGAGGCAAGAAAACCTGTGTTTTTACATTCATTGTTCTTGTCTTCTTGTATCTCTTGTTGTATTCCTTTCTTGCTGTTGCAAGAATATTGTGGCGAGGTTTCTCCACCCACAAGGAGTATATTGTATTAGCCGGTTTTCCGGGGACTCATCCACCGATGGATTGAGAGGCTTCGTCTACCTTACGGACACGCCGAGGAGTAGGAGTATCATCTCCGAACCTCGTTACATCGACGCGTTGAGGTTTGATCTTCTTGTTTTCGTTTCCTTGTTTGTTTTTCCGCTGCGCTGACAAATTGTAGGAAGAAACGCGAGAATTTGGGGTCGGCTATTCACACCCCCCCTCTCTAGCCGTACGAAGGATCCTAACAAGTGGTATCAGAGCGAGGCCGCTCTTCGACGGATCAACACCCGGGGGAGCACGGGCTAGAGATGGATCTCTATGGAGAAGATGTCACGATTCAACCCTTCTACGAGTCTCACGACAACTTCACATATTGGAAGGTAAGGATGATGTATTTTCTTAGGACTAATATGTTAAATTGGTTTTGTGTACAAGAAGGGTTTTCCCCTCCGATGGATGAGGAAGGAAAACCTATCAAGAAGAAGGAGTGGACGAAAGAGCAAATCCGACAATCCGAAATCAATGACGAGGTAACAAAAATTATTGAATTTGCTTTACCTAATAATGTTTTGTGCAAGATAGATATGTACAACAACGCCAAGGAATTATGGAACAATTTGGCAAAACTCCATGAAAAGGAGCCTAGTGAGCCAAGTAGCTCACATCATGGAGGAAGCGAATTGGGAGTTGAGGGCTACTCAACATCCAAGGAAGAAGAGGAGGAGAGTTCTTCTTCAAGATCGGAGCACGAAGGATCCTAACATCCTCCTCTTGATCTTGCTCCAATGAGTCACCCTCTTTGGATTCTTCTTGGTTAGGTACAGTGGAGGGGATCTCATGAGCCTTTTCCAATTTGCTCCATAGCTCTTTGGCATCTTCAACTTCTCCAATTTTCTCCAAGATGTTGCTCGGCAATAGATTGACCAAAAGCTTGGTCACTTTGTCATTGGTCTCACATCTTTGGATTTGTTCTTGGCTCCATTTGCTCCTTTTGAGAACTTTGCC
Organism: Zingiber officinale; assembly: GCF_018446385.1. NCBI lineage: Eukaryota > Viridiplantae > Streptophyta > Magnoliopsida > Zingiberales > Zingiberaceae > Zingiber > Zingiber officinale. The sequence continues at coordinate 12,454,405 of NC_055993.1, read as the reverse complement.
CTTTGAATTCCTTGGAGCCTTAAAACCTTCCATTAGAGCAAACCATTGCTCTATCTCCATCATCAAGAAATTTTCAATTCTTGATCTCCAAGAATCGAAGCTTGTGGATGTGTATGGTGGAGCCACCCTTGTATCAAATCCAAGTCCATCTTGGAATTGCATCTTGAAGTTGAGCTTCTTGAATTCTTTGACTTTGATGAATTTGCTCCAACTTCTTCACCCTCTAGCTTTGCTTGTTATGTTTGCCCTTCCGGCGGTGATTCGGTGAAGAGCAACCTCGCTCTGATACCACTTGTTAGAACCGAAAAGTAGCTAGAGGGGGTGAATAGCTCGTCGTGTGCTTGTGTGCTTGTTTCTTCAAAGTGATGCGCAGCGGAATACAAAGAAACAAACTACAACAATGCTAACAATAGGATTTTACTTGGTATCCACCTCACAAGAGGTGACTAGTCCAAGGATCCACGCACACACACACCTCCACTAATAAACACTCCTTTTCGGTAACTACCGAAGGCGGAGAAGCCCTACAAGACTCTCAATACAAGTAGAAGAAAGGGTAGTAAAGAATAAGCAAAAGCTTACAAGAGATGCAGTAAAAACCCTAGCTTCTTCTTCTTCTCATTGCAACTCGCCTCTTGACTTGGATGAACCTCCAAGAACCTTCAAGAGCTGGCGGTGAGGAGCTTAGAGAGTGCTGGGGAGGAGCTGTGATGAATCTGGAATGAATCGGTGAAGTTCTACTGAAGGAATCACACGCCAACAGCTATAAACGACGCCAACGGTCGAATCCCAATCGATTGGATTGCTCCCAATCGATTGGGGAGGCTTTGGATCGATCCACGGATCGATCCAGAGCACCTCTGTGCTCTGAAAAAATGTCTGGATCGATCCACGGATCGATCCAGCGCTTATCGTGCGAAGCAGCAGCGTCCCAATCGATCCACTGATCGATTGAGACCTCTGGATCGATCCACTGATCGATCTGGAGGCTTTCTGTTCGCTGGGAAAAGCCTAGATCGATCCACTGATCGATCCGGAGACCTGGATCGATCCACTGATCGATCCAGAGGCTTTCTGTTCGTTGGGAAAAGCCTGGATCGATCCATTGATCGATCCGGAGGCCTGGATCGATCCACTGATCGATCCAGAGGCTTTCTGTTCGCTGGGAAAAGCCTGGATCGATCCACTGATCGATCCACTGATTGATTTAGCTCTTGGTTTTTACCCAAAACCAAGTCCCAAGCCTCCCAAACCAACATCCGGTCAACCATGACTTGTTGGTACATAAAACCTAGCATCCGGTCACCCTTGACCAGCTAGGACTCTCTCACCAAGTGTCCTGTCAATATCTTTAACCCACTTGGACTTTTTTTCTTCTTGCCAAGTATCCGGTCAATCCCTTTGACCTACTTGGTCTTTTCTTCCTTGTGCCAAGTATCCGATCAATTCCTTTGACCTACTTGGACTTTTCACCAAATGTCTGGTCAACCTTGACCGATCTAGATTTCCCTTGCCTGGCTTCACTCACCAGGACTTTCATATTGCCTAGCTTCACTCACTAGGACTTTCCAACTACCTGGCTTCACTCACCAAGACTTTCACCAGCTTCACTCACTAGAACTTTCCTCGTCAAGTATCCAGTCAACTTTGACCTACTTGACTCTTCTTCATCCACACTGATCAGTCCCTGATCAGACTCTTCCCACATAGACAACTGCACATACATTGTCCATGTGTCTACTTGTATTGTCAAACATCGAAACCATGACCAAGACTCAAGCTTGGTCAACTAGGTCTTTTCTTCCTTGTGCCAAGTATCCGATCAATCCCTTTGACCTACTTGGACTTTTCACCAAATGTCTGGTCAATCTTGACCCATCTGGATTTCCCTTGCCTGGCTTCACTCACCAGGACTTTCATACTGCCTAGCTTCACTCACTAGGACTTTTCAACTGCCTGGCTTCACTCACCAGGACTTTCACCTAGCTTCACTCACTAGGACTTTCCTCGTCAAGTATCCAGTCAACTTTGACCTACTTGACTCTTCTTCATCCACACTGATCAGTCTCTGATCAGACTCTTCCCACATAGACAACTGCACCTACATTGTCCATGTGTCTACTTGTATTGTCAAACATCGAAACCATGACCAAGACTCAAGCTTGGTCAACTAGGTCAACCTTGACTTGACGGATATTGCACCAACATCTTAGTGTGGAAGAAGGAAGAAGAAGAAGAAGATGAATAGTAACTGAAAACTAGGGTTGTGAGTGTGAGCATCAACGTGAACCTACCTGGCCAACGGAGAGGATTTCCCATTTTATACCACTTCATATAATCTCCGTAGTCATGAAGTGGACCCCGGTTTGTTAGAGTTTGTTATGAGATGATGTAAGCCACGTACTTGCAGAAAATGGCTTTTAAGGAATTTTTTTGTACCCCAGATGTACCTTTTTTGTCATCTAGTAGCTGCAGAAGAGTCTAGAAACATTCTTCCCGCCGAGTTAGTCAACCTGTTATACGATTACATAAAGCAAATATTTTCATAAGATATTCATAAATACCCTTAAAATGTTTATTCCCGCCTTGTCCTATAAGTTATATTTTATCACCCCTGTTTGGTTATCCTGTCTTTACTATGTTGTGGACAGCCCGATATTATACTATGTTTTGTATCGGTCGAGATTGACCCTAGGTTTCGTACAACGGGTTATTATTTTTATTTAACACATGTCCTCTTTGTCTGATAATATATTATAAATCTTGTACTGTCTTGTAGTTGCTCATTCTCAGATAATCATATACATCCGCCTGATATTAGTCTATATTCGCATGCTAGCTCAGACAATCCCGGCCGATATTGGCCTTTCATTCTTAAGGTATATCCCGGCCGATATTAGCCTAGCCTTTCTTTAAGGTATTGTCCCGACCGATATTAGCCTAGCCTTTCTTTAAGGTATTGTCCCGGCCGGTGTTGACCTATATTTTCTTAAGTGTGTTATCTCGTCCGATATTTGTCTATATTTCCTTAAGCATGTTGTCTCGGACGATATTTAGCCTACCCTTCTCAAGATGTATTCCGACCGGTATGAGCCTATCTTTTCTTTAAGCTATTATCCCGGTCGATGTTGGCCTATCTTTTCTTTAAGGTATTATCCCGACCGGTATTGATCTATATTTTCTTAAGCGTGTTACCTCGTCCGATATTTGCCTATATTTCCTTAAGTATGTTGTCCCGGACGATATTAACCTACATTTTCTTAAGCCTGATATCCCGGCCGATATTTACATTGCTTAATTCTGTTATCTCTTTTCTTTCCCCTTTTCTCTGGGGACCTACTAAACCTAACCCATATCAGTTCCGTTTGCGATTCCTAATTTAATTTCTAAAGAACACAATAGGTTGTTTAGGAAAGTTTCGACACTTGTACAAAATTTTTGTACAGTGGAACCGGTATGATCTTCCTAAGACCAACCAACATGGTTTACCCTAACTTGAACTTGGGTTGATGCATATCAAAAAGGGGAAGATTGTTGAACCCCGTGGTTGTTTTGATGTGATCAACTAAGTTAGATTAGGTCCTAGTTTGTTTTAATCCTTGTGTCTAAGTGTGCAGGAACTTAGGAGCGCAGGAAGTCGAGCGGAAGACACAGCTAGCGAGAAGGACGACACTGGAAGAGAGTCGACGGGCTCGGTGCGTCCGAAGGACGAAAGAGCTGTGAAAGAGTACTCCGGTGGACGAGAAGAACGTGCATGACGTTCGAGGGACGAGAAGCCGGGACGGAAGCCTGCTCGAGGAGAATGCCGAAAATTGGGTTCAGGTGAGCCCTATTTGGGTTGGCCGAAATCACCCAAGCGATTGGAGCTTCGGAAGAAGAAGAAAAAGATAAGCTGGAAGGTATTTATACCATGCAGGTTGAAGGCGCCCTCAACTGCATGGTTGAAGGCGCCCTCAACAACATTGAGGGCGCCCTCAACATTAAAGGCGCCCTCAACATTAAAGGCGCTCTCAATGCCATTGAAGGCGCCTTCGACCCAGTCTACTTGACCGTTTCGACTTTGGATAAAGTTTTATCCAATGTCTCGGCTGGAGGCACCCTCAACCCCTTTGGAGGCCCCCTTAAGACTCGAGATAGAGTTTCCATGAGCTATATAAAGACCCCTGGAGATAGGAATTAAGTAATCAACTCTGTAATCAATTCCTAGCAACTTGTAAGCTTTCTTAGTGTGTAAAAAGGCTTCTCCGCCTACAGTGAAGGAGATTCGTAGTGCACTTTTTAAACTGTCTTGGATTAACAACCATCTAGGTTGTAACCAAGTAAAACCCTGAGTCTTCTCTTCTCTGCTTTACTTTTATTTTTGTTTTATTTTATTATTGTTGCTATTCTTGAGCTGAAAGAATGAGAAAGGTTTTGTTTTATTTGCAGGCAATTCACCCCTCCCCTCTTTCCGGTCCCGCTGCACCAACAATTATGACGTGTCTTCCGTCTCCTATAGCTACAACAATATTTTCACAAAGTTCATTGAATACACGAGCATGAAGAAGTCTGAAGTCGATCTGAAACAAAAATAACTCGAAGTAGAAGAGATTAAGGAAAAAGTTGCTTTATCCAAATTTGAATCTAAGAATCATCGCTTAAAGTTGAAGGAGTATGAAATATTGAACAAAGACACCTTGTAGATGACAAAGGAGCAACTTATCATACATGAATATCTATGTAGGATATTAGGTCGAGATGGAATATCTAAATTATTTACTCAACATTCATTTTCTAGTATTATTGTATTTTTGAGTGTATTTTAGAGTGATTGTAATTTTGAATTATTGTTTTTCTCATTTCGATTAATATGATTTTTAATTATTATAATTTTGCAAAATAGTCGTTGTAAACTAGTCATTGGAAACTAACTGTTTCAACTAGCCGTTGGAAACTAGCTGTTGCAACTAGCCATTGCATAAGAAAAACAATATATATAGACACATTGTGCTACAAAATTTTCATTCGACTATAACGTGTTTCCTCCAAAAATGTCTTATTCTATAGGCAGCTCTAGCTCAAGTTCTAGCTCGACAAGCGAAGATGAAGTCCATGTTGAAATCGATGAGAAAGCTTACGATCTGGGTGAAGAACTTATGTTATTGGTTCTTCAACAACACCAACAACTTATGGAAGCATATGAGAGGAGGGACACACACAGAAGAAGAAGGTTCGTCCAAAGAAATTATGAAGTCGGGTCTGAGAGGCTCATCAATGATTATTTCTCTATAAACTCAGTGTATCACGATGAAATATTTCGAAGACGGTTTCGAATGCGAAGAGAGTTATTCCTCCGCATAGTGAATGCATTAGAGAATCATTCAGCATTTTTTCAATATTGAGACGATGCTATGTAAAGAAAAGGGTTGTCACCACTACAAAAATGCACCGCTATAATTCGTCAACTAGCTTACGGAGTCCCCACAGACCATCTTGACGAGTACTTACGTATGAGTGAATCAACTGCCATCAGGTGTCTTTTTAAGTTCTGCGAATATGTGGTTGAAATATTTGGTGATAGGTACTTGAGAAGACCAAATGCTGATGATGTTCAACATCTTCTTCAAATGCATGATGAGAGACACCGCTTCCCTGACATGCGGTTAGCACTAATGGTCTAACTCAAGTTTTGATGAATGACAAAGTAGGTTAAGTTAGTTTCATATTGATCTAACACTTCTACGAAGTGTATAGGAGAAGCCTGGACGGGTCGACGGGCTGACCTGACGTCTAGCACGAAGTCCAGCTAGGTCGATGAGCTGACCTGATAGCTGGCACGAAGTCTAGACGGGTCGACGGGCTGACCTGACGTTTGGCATGAAGTCCAGCTAGGTCGATGGGTTGACCTGATAGTTGGCACGAAGTCCAGACGGGTTGACGGGCTGACCAGACATCTGGCAAGTAAGTTGAGGTAAATCACTGGAGGGGAGTAACTATGAGGACGCGTTCCCGGGAAGGGAACTTAGGTGTCGATCCAACTTAGAACCATTTCGGAACTCTAAGTTGAGATCTTGACTAGATTTCGATCTCGGTGAGATAGAATCTAATTATTATTCTGTTTAATTATAAATTGTGCTAACACTCTATTTTGTAGGATATATAATTTACAATTGCCTCCGGACTAACGTTTTCTTGCAGGAAGGAGATTATTGAAAAACAAGGGTCCGGGCACCGGAAAGGAATCCGGGCGCCAGGAGGTCCAAGCGCCTGAAAGGGATCCGGGCGCCTGGAAGTGACCCAGGCGTCCGGAGGCAAGTTTTATCCTCCAACGCACGTCGACACGTGGAGCTTTGTGATTGGCTGGGCTATGCCACATTCCAGGCGCCCGGAAGGGATCCGGGCGCCCGGAGCCTCCTATATAAGGAGGGTGAAGGCTGGAGCAAAGACAACTGATAACACAAGATCTTTCATTGCTTGTTCTGCTGTGCTCCTGCAACGCTGCGACTGACAAAGTGTTGTTTTTATTTTTACTCTTTATTGTCGGTATTTCTTTTTTCTTAAAAGTAATTATGTACTTTACTTTTGTAATATTTCGAATTGCTAGTGGATTGCCCAACGAAAGCACTCAACGAGTGCGGGCCTTGGAGTAGGAGTCGACATAGGCTCCGAACCAAGTAAAAAATTATTTTTGTTAGCGTTGTTTTAATTTTATTTATTTCGCTGCGTACTCGATTTTCTTTGTGACATTTTTTTTAAAATCGATATTCACCCCCCCCTCTATCGAATTACATGATCCAACAAGTGATATCAGAGCGGGTACTGCTCCGAATTGGTGCAACCACCAATCGAGCAAGGGGGGGGGGGGTTCTTTTTAAAGAAAAATAGATATCATTTGTGTTTAAAATAAAGCCTTACGGCTTTCATTTTTTTCCCTCCAAAATTATTTTTGAAAAAGTCATTTTCATCTTTCCAAAATTATTTTTGAAAAAGTCATTTTCATCTTTTCACTATTCGTCAATATTAGCAAAATAGTGTATTTTTCAAAATTTGTAATAATACTTTTTAAAATATTTTATTAATATTTTATTTAAAAATAAAAAAATAATTTCTTGTCTGCATATTTTCTTATCTCCCACATTGCTTACCCCAAGACAAAGTCTTGGAAATTGTCTCTTGTCTTTTTTTTTTCTTTGCATATACCAATGTCTATTCAAGAAGGGCAGAGCATCCACGAACCACCACTATACGATTATGAAGATTTTAATTACTGGAGGCGAAGAATGGAATGTTTCTTAGGAAGTCTAAACTTTGATTATTGGCTGATATTGAGAAAACCTTCTCAGAACTCAGAACTAAACAAAAATGTAAGTAAAATTATTTATAATATTTTACCTAACAATGTTTTATGCAGACTAGAAAAGTACAAGAATGCACATGAGCTTTGGACCCAGTTGATCAAGCTTCACGAGGAGCCGATGGAACTAGAAGATCAAGTCAAAATCAAATATGGACTCGAGTTAAATCCAAACGAAAAGCCTACTGAATTAGGGGTTGCGCTCAAGGTTAGTATTTTTTACCAAAATACCCCTGCTAGTAGTAGTTTAAAAAATATGCATGTTAATATTTTTGAAAATATACGTGAAAATAGTGTATTTGATAATACATGCAAAAATACCTCTAGGATATTATCTGATATAACAAATTTAATTAATTTATAAAATTCAGAAAATCTGAAAATAATTAATAACCCTTAAAATTCAAATGATAACCAAATCAATTTGAATGACTCTACCTCTAAGAAAAATTCAACTAATAATATTAAAAATATTATTGTACACAAAAATTTAAATAAATTAGAAAATTCAGAAAAGTTAAATATTAAAAATTCAAATTTAAACTTAAATAAATCTGAAAATTCAAATGATAATGATGACAAGGTCAATATTGATATAGATGAAATTAATAAATTTCTTAATAAAGTATTTAATAATCTAGACAATATCAATCCAGAAAATTCTAACCAAACCTAAGATAATCTAATTAACAAAAAATTAAATTTTAAAGACAAGACTAATCTAATAAATTCAACTAATCATATAACTTAAAAGGCAAAGAAAATATAAGGATAAAATCAAACACTTTGACAAAATCAAAACTAAATTTAACAAACTTAAATATTAAAGATAACATGTTAAAGATAGTCTAGAAAATTCAAAATTAACAATTAATAAAAGATTAAAAGATAAACCTTTAAAGAGATATAATTCAAACAATTCAATTAATTCAAAATTAAAAATTAATAAAAACTTCAACATTAAATACACTCTTTTAAAGAAGGATAATTTGACCAATTCAATTAATTCAAAATTAAAAACTTAAATTTAAAGTTATAAATTAAACATTAAATCTTAACCAAAACTAAAACCTAAATCGGATCAATAATTCAGGGGAGGTTCCAGAATAGCTGACACTCCAAAACAAACTACCCGATAGGGTAACCAAAACCAACCTACCTGGTAGGGTAGTTGAAAGGGATAATAGTTTAACTTGACCTATGGTACTAGTGAAATTTTGGATGATAGTAGGTTAGGGAAACTTAGTCTATGCATGTCTAGGAAGATATGACTTCGACCTGGTACATTTGACTAAGTGGAACTAACTGAAGCTACCCCTTACGGATCCTAACTAGTTAGACCAAGGTTTTGTACTAAGTTCAGTGGATTGGACTATTTGGAAAATCTCAAATACATGGTTACTCTAATGATGTCCAAGTGACTTACCATAGCCCAGAAGTTTATCCAAAGAATACATATTTGTTGAGCTCGAAGTTAAACCTGAATCTAACACAAAGTTAAACCAAACATAAAATTGAACTTAACTTCATCTCATAAAAATTATAGGATTCCCTAATTGAAAATTCAGATCAGGTGAGATGACTAAGGACTTCGAATTGAATCAAACCAAATCGAATCAAACCGAAATAAATCGAATCGAACCAAATCGAATTGAATCAAACTAAATCTAATTGAAAATAAATTAAATCTAATTAAAATTAAAGTAAATTAAAAATTCAAATTCAAATTAAATTAAAATCAAACTAAATTAAATTAAATTAAATTAAAATAAATTAAGTCAAATAAATATTTAAAAATCATTTTAAAAATCCTTTCAAAAATTCTTTAAAAATTTATTTAAAAATAATTTTAAAAATTTATTTAAAAATAATTTTAAAAATTTATTTAAAATTTATATAAAAAATTATTAAAAAATTTATTTCAAACTCATTTTAAAAATTCATTTAAAAATAATTTTAAAAATCCTTTTAAAAATTTATTTAAAAATCATTTTTTAAAATTATTTAAAAATCATTTTTAAAAATTATTTAAAAATCATTTTCAAAAACCTTTTTAAAAATTATTTTAAAATAATTTTAAAAAATAATTTTAAAATAATTTTAAAATCCTTTTAAAAAATTCTTTTAAAAGTTATATAAAAATCATTTAAAAAATCATTTAAATTTTTTTTTAAAATTTATTTAAAAAACATTTTAAAAAACATTTTTAAAAAAATTCTTTTGAAAATTATCTTAAAAAAATTAAAAAAAACTTTTAAAAAAATTCTTATAAAAAATATTTAAAAATCATTTTAAAAAACCTTTCAAAAATTCTTTTAAAATTTATTTAAAAATCATTTAAAAAAAACCTTTTTAAAAATTCTTTTAAAACATTTATTTAAAAATCATTTTAAAAATTCTCTTAAAAAATTATTCAAAAATTCTTATAAAAATCCTTTTAAAAATCCATTTAAAAATTCGTTTAAAAAATTATTTAAAAATCATTTTAAAAAACCTTCTTAAAAATACTTTTAAAAATTTGTTTAAAAATCATTTTAAATATTATTTAAAAAATACTTTAAAAATTATTTTAAAAATTTATTTAAAACTCATTTTAAAAATCCTTTTAAAAAATATTTAAAAATCATTTAAAAAATTTATTTAAAAATCCTTTTAAAAATTTATTTAAAACTCATTTTAAAAATCCTTTTAAAAAAAATTATTTTAAAATTATTTTAAAATTCCATTTAAATTTTTTTTAAAATTTTTTTAAAAATATTTATTTAAAAATCATTTAAAAAAATTCTTTTAAAAATTCTTTTAAAAACTTATTTAAAACTCATCTTAAAAATCCTTTTAATTTTTTTTTAAAAATTTATTTAAAAATCATTCAAAAAAAATCCTTTTAAAAGTTTATTTAAAACTCATCATAAAAATCCTTTAAAAAATTCTTTTAAAAATCATTTAAAAAAAATCCTTTTAAAATTTTCTTTAAAAATCATTTGAAAAATTCTTTTAAAAATTTATTTAAAAATTCTTTAAAAAATTATTTAAAAGTTATTCTAAAAATCCTTTTACAACTTTATTTAAAAATCATTTTAAAAAATCCTTTTAAAATTATTTTAAAATTTTATGAAAAAATCCTTTTAAAAAAATTATTTAAAATTCATTTTAAAAATCCTTTAAAAATTTCTTTTAAAAATTTATTTAAAAATGATTTTAAAAAATCCTTTTAAAAATTATTTTAAAAATGATTTTAAAAAATCCTTTTAAAAATCATTTTAATTTTTTTTAAAAAATCCTTTTAAAAATTTATTTAAAATTGATGTTGAAAATCCTGTAAAAATTTATTTAAAAATCATTTTAAAAATCCTTTTAAAAGCTCTTTTAAAAATTTATTAAAAACTCCTTTTAAAATTATTTTTTTAATTATTTAAAAATCATTTGAAAAAATCCTTTTAAAAATTCTTTTAAAAATATTTTTTACAAAAAAATTTGAAATTTTTAAAAAAATTACTTTAAAATTATTTTTAATATTATTTAAAAATCATTTTATTTTATTTTTTTCGAATCATTTTAAGTTTATTTTAATTAATTCTTTTAAAAATGAAATTATTTTAAAATCCTTAAAAAAATATTTTTTTAAAAAAAAATCTATTTTAAAATTATTTTGAAAATTATTAATTTAAAACTATTTTTACTTTAAAAAAAATATTTTAAATATATTTTTAACTTAAAAATTTGTTTAAAAATATAGTTTGACTTAAAAAACCTTTCAAATAAACTTAAAGTTAAACTAAATCTAAATCCTAATGAAATTATTAACATTTGATTAACTTGAAATTCTAAACTGAATTAAATAATTAATAAGTAAATAATTGACGAAAACTTCAAAAATTAAGTAATCTAAATTAGACCTGACCTTAAAACTTAACCTTAATTTAACTCAATAAATCTTAATTTTAACATTAGTCAAAATCTTAACTTCACTGTAATTAAATCATAATTTATCATTATTAACGATTAATTCAAATTGAACCTTAATAAATTAATACTAATTCTAAACTTAGCTAATCTTAATTAAACGTAACGTAAGTTATTTAATCAAAACTTAAAGATTAAATAAATGAAAAACAAAATATAAATTATAACTATTATTTTTAATCCATTGATATTAAATAAATTAATACTAAAATTAATCAAATAAGTCAAGTAAAATGAAAGTTAATTAATAAACCATTGAAAAAGATTAACTATTATTGAGTTAGTAACAAATTACTTACTTAGAATAATTAATTATTGATTAATTTCAATAATCTTATTTTAATCAAACAATTATACCAAGTATATAGAAATACTTATGTAAAAAATATATTTTATAAACATAAGTATTACTAACCCTAAATCTCTTAAACACTTAGGTAGAAAAATATGTTAAGGTCTTGAACGTTAACATACCCGAACCTTAGTGTTAACTTAAGAGGGAGAGATAAATTAAGGGAGAGTAATAAAGTAAGGGAGTATCAAATTCAGAGGAGGATCAAATTTACTTAAAATATTATTTCCTTAAGTTTTTTATTTAAAAATTTCATAGATTTTTTTTTTAAAAAAATCTTTCTAAAATCCTACCTCAGGAAAATCTTACTTTAAATATTTTTGTGGTAAATATTTTCAAAAGTTTTATTTTAAAGTTATGTCAGGTTCAGAGTGAGGATTAATTATTTTAATACTTATTTTGAAATTAACTTTTGAAAAATATTTCCTTAAAATGATTTTAATTTTTTTTAACTAACTGAGTTTTTTTTAAAATTTAAATCTTATTAGCTTTGAAAATTGAGTTTATCCACTTAGTTGAAATTTATAGTATATAAACTTGGCTTTAATAATCTCACTTTTTAAAGATATATATGAAAATTAGTCTTTACAATCTTTATTTTTGAAAGATTGTGTTTAAAAATTGTTTTAAACCTGCAAAGCTTACATTGAAAATTAGGTCAATTTTGTAAAAGTTTATTCTTGAAAATTACTCTAAAATTTACAAAGTTATCTTTCTAAAGCAACCTTTCTAAATTTAAAAACTTACCCATTTTTTTTTTTACAAAACTAAAAGCTAAAGTTTTTAAGTAAAATATTCTATGTTTTCTACTTTATACTCCCCCGAGTCAATCTGACCTTAAAGTCTTTGTTGCATTGTCTTTTAATTCCTTAATCACTTATTTTTCTGTGTTATTTTTGATGAATGTCAAAAGGGGAGGGTTAGGTAGCTTAAGTTAGTTAAAATAAAACAACGAAATATCAAATAAGACTAACTTAAAAACCTTATCAATGCTTGTTTTACTTGCATAATTTTTCACTAACTTAACCCAGGTTGTCATTGCATCAAAAAGGAAGAGATTGTTGGTGCCGTTAGCACTAACGGTCTAACTCAAGTTTTGATGAATGATAAAGTAGGTTAAGTTAGTTTCATATTGATCTAACACTTCTACGAAGTGTGCAGGAGAAGCCCAGATGGGTCGACGGGTTGACCTGACGTCTGGCACGAAGTTCAGCTTGGTCGATGGACTGACTTGATAGCTGGCACGAAGTCCAGACGGGTCGACGGGCTGACTTGACGTCTGACACGAAGTCTAGCTAGGTCGATAGGCTGACCTGATAGCTGGCACAAAGTCCAGACGGGTCGACGAGCTGACAGGTAAGTTGAGGTAAGTCACTAGAGGGGAGTGACTGTGAGGACGCGTTCCCGGGAAGGAAACTTAGGCGCCGATCTAACTTATAACCATTTCGGAACTCTAAGTTGAGATCTTGACTAGATTTCGGTCTCGGTGAGACGGAATCTAATTACTATTCTGTTTAATTATAAACTGTGCTAACACTCTATTTTGCAGGATATATAATTTACATTTGCCTCCGGACTAACGTTTTCTTGCAGGAAGGAGATTGCTGAAAAACAAGGGTTCGGGTATCCGGAGGCAAGTTTTATCCTCCAACGCACGTCGACATGTGGAGCTTTGTGATTAGCTGGGCTACGTCACATTCCAGGTGCCCGAAAGGGATCCGGACGCCCGAAGCCTCCTATATAAGGAGGGTGAAGGCTGGAGCAAAGACAACTGACAACACAAGATCTTCCATTGCTTGCTCTGCTGTGCTCCTGCGACGCTGCGACCAACAAAGTGATGTTTTTCTTTTTACTCTTTATTGTCGGTATTTTTTTTCTTCAAAGCAATTCTGTACTTTACTTTTGTAATATTTCGAATTGCTAGTGGATTGCCCAACGAAAGACTCAACCAGTGCGGGCCTTGGAGTAGGAGTCAACATAGGCTCCGAACCAAGTAAAAATTACTTGTGTTAACGTTGCTTTAATTTTATTTATTCCGCTGCGTACTCGATCTTCTTTGCGACGTTTTATTTTTAAATCGATATTCACCCCCTCCCCCCCTTTTTTGAATTACATGATCCAACAACAAATTGATACAACGATGAAGGTGATGAACCCACACAACCTATCCATGGCTCAAACCGAGGATTTCATGATTATCTTCGAACAAATTCCGAGCTACATGACACTCAAGTTCATCATCAACTTCACGCCGACTTAGTTGAGCATATTTCATTGTAGTGTGGTTTATTCTAAGTTATTGTTGCATTTTAATTTTGATAATTATATGGTAATTTTAAATAAATTTCATTTTCCCAACTTTGTAATTTTAGCTGCTAAGTTGTAATTTCGTTTTCCCAACTAAAATTATTTTTTTAAAAGTAAGATTATTATTAAAAATAATAATACTAATTTAAATATTTTAAAATATATTTATTTAATATGATATAATTTTAAGATGATTAAGTGAAATATGGAACCTATAAATAATGAGTGTTAATGTTAAAATAAATATAAGTGAGAGAGATATGTTACTATTACGGTTATATAACAATAGATCCCATATTTTTTTATAAGATGATGAATGTTATAATGATGATGTATTATGGATGCTCTTGTACCTAGCTGTTGCTAACTGAAGAAATTACGTATCACTATCATTTTCTCTCCCTCGGTCCCTGTGTTTCCGCCTCCTCCTAGAGTCTCCGGCGATGGTTGAAGAACTCAATGCAATTGATTCAAATCCCTCTGAATCCACAAATTTCTCAAGCAGCAAGAGAAATGAGCTTTTGAGACCAGCCCCCCAAAAAATACAAAAAACAAACTTTAACATTATGAACTCAAACTTTACTCGAAGCATCCAACCATAAATGCACTCAAACTCGACATTCTCGTTTTTCCTTAATAAAAACCATGAGATTCTTCCATTCACATCTCAATCAAGATAGACTTTAACATCGATGCCACTGTCGATGAGAGATTGAACAACAGCTCTAATTTTGCCTTCAAATTTGTCCCTTTCCCTGGGAGTGTAAGTACAAGTGTATACATCAGCTTCCTTTGCTCTTTCCGCCAAGAACCGCCCCACCGACAAGCATGCCGGTATGTCTGACCTGGAATACAGGACTGCCTTGATATCCTTAGAATTCGTCCCTGCGACTGCGACCTGCTTGCATGTCATCCTGTGTGTGAGCGAAGCTGACACAAACCGCTTCGATATGAATACATCTAGCGAGAAGGGCTCCATATAAGCGATCGTCCGCTGCTTAAATGAAATATGCTTATTTAGGGTCTTTGGTCTTTTTTCCTTCTTGTAAGTGTATGGCCTGCTGTTGTTGTCGTCCACGAAATCTTCCACTCCAAAGAAGCTTCTTGGTCTACTTAGGACCTGAGGAAACACCGACAAAAACTATCTTGATTATAGAGCAATATGGCATGTGTCAGCAAACAAGCAACCAAAAGAGATTCGCAAATGGAGGATATCAGACAAGGACCAAAAAAATTTGACACCTTTGCATCGTGGAAACTACGTTTATGAACAAACGCAAGCGTCCTGTGTCCATTATCCACTGCAAGGCTTCCTTCCCTCCGCAAGTTGTTCAGTAGATTCCTGAGCATTGTCTTAAAGCAGATGCAAACGTAGGAACATCAGAAACTTGGTGTTGGTACCGAATTTAAAATTAGATAATTCAAGCACAGAACTCTAGCCAAACAAATCTAGCGCGAAGTCAATATGGTTATCATCACAAAACATCTTTGTCAAAATTTCTACCAGGACTACAATGCAATGGTAATCAAATAGATTTTATAATCAAACTAGTTGAATTGGTTTGGCTGGAGAATAGAAAGTGTGAATTGGTAGAAAACGAAAAGGGTAGAGAGGGTGGATGACCAAACTAAACATATAATCAACAAAATAAAAGTTGAATAATTTTATCTGGTGGCGATGAAATACATAGTTGAATTAAAATCTATTGAGACAATCTTATAATCAACGGATGTACCTCTTTAGATGCAAGGTTCCTGATCGTGATATCGAGAAAGGGAGAAACAGCGCCCGCCAATGGAAGCGTCCCTTCGGCTCCTGTTGGCGATAGCGAGAAGGCAAGGAACAAAAACAGGGGAAATCACACGAGGGGAAGAAGAGTCAAGGTCGCCAGAAGGTTTCCTCTGATGCGCCTGCGGCCAGATCAAGCGACACTCGAAGGTGGATGTTGGCGTTGGCGTCGGCGGCGGAGGGAGTCAACAGATGGAGAAGATAAACACAGACGGCTAGGGTTTCAAGTTCTACGTGTATTTTTAGACTTTGGCGACGCTGAAATTATTGAAAGTAAGTGGGCTAAATTAACATTTTTAGCAATAAAGCGCCTGACTTACGGGTGGCTCTCATGACTAAGCCGTCGCTTTTAGCCTGTCACCACCACCACCACCACCACCAGCTCTACGCAAGTTCGATTCCGTTCCCACTCTGTGCCAGTCTCGATCTCGGGGTTTGATTTCTACAGCTACCTCCATCCGCCAGGCGAGGGAAAGCAGACTTCTTGTTGTTTCTAGTTGGATCGAAGCCCTCGTTGAATGGAGAGTGAGAGGAGAGTGGATCCCGATTGCGTCAATGCCTCTAATCCCTTCCATGTTTGTGCGGACTACTGCGCGCAGCGAGCTCGTGGATTGATGTCTGGCAACACCGGGATGAAATTAGGTTTTCATCCCCTCTCCTTGCCTGGTTGCTTTTGTCTTTCTTCCGTTTGTTATCTCTTTCTTCGTTTTTGTGGAGTTCTTTGATCTCTGTGATTGCAACAGCTCATAAAGGTGGTAAAAGCAGCGAAGGGATTGTATTTGCAAACCGAATTGTCGACCCTTCGTGTCCCAACGCATCTAACCCATTCCATGAGTGTGCGGACTACTGCTCGCGGAGAAATTCCATGGTGAATAGGAACTACGAGGTGAAAAGATCAGGTCTCCTTTCTTTTCAGATTCGGAAATGGATGCAAAATTCCATGAGAAACTCAGGTTTCCTTTTCTCCTCCTGCTTTCTAATAGAACCGTTATGTAGAAAAAAAAAAAAAGAAATTTTAATAGCTTATTATTGCTCAATTGTTTTGATTTCATCTATTTTTTTCCCTAATTGTAAACATTAGAAGCCTCTGTTCGTGATTCTATGATTGTTCCATTAGCATTTCGATGCAAAATTTTGTGAAAATAGTTGTTTTTTTCTGTTTCTCTGCTGTTCCTACCATCTCTTCTCTTTTTTGGTTAATGTGTTAGAAAGGTTTTATTTTTGTTGCTTCCACAGCTCAAAACCGAGGGAGTCTGAAAAAGCTTCAAGCGACTGTCTTTGCAGGAAGAAACGTAGATCCTTCATGCCCAAATGCAAGCAATCCATTCCATGAGTGCGCAGAGTATTGCAATAATAAAAAGGCCGATGTGAGAACAGAAAATAAGAAAAAACCAGGTTATCTGTTCTTCTAGAAGTCACCGAGTTATTTTGTTGATTAATTGCTTACTTCTAGCTCGTAGGATTAATGTTTTTCAGAAAGCTAAGACTTTGGCCAATTACTTGTTTTATTGGAGTTTCTCTTTGAAGAAACATTATCTCATGAAACTATCACCATTTGGTTCATGACTTCAGTGAAAAGTATATCAAAGTTGGAAGACAATAGGATGGTGGATCGTAAATGTGTCAATGCATCTAACCCCTACCATGTGTGCACCGAGTACTGCATCAAGAAGAGTAAAGAAATAAGGCATGAGAAAGAAAGTAAATCGGGTATGATTCATTTCTAATGATATTTCACTTCCTTTGTCCAAGCTTTTTGTTTTTCTTCAACATTTTTTTCCCTTTATTGTAGTGGTAGTTCAGAATATGGAGAAGCATAAAGAGTATCTAGAGACAGCAATTGCAGAAAGAAATACAGATCCCTTATGCCCAAATGCATCCAATCCTTACCATCAGTGTGCAGAGTACTGCCCTTCAAGACAAAATGGGGAGAAGATATCAGGTCCTATTCATCTTGCAGGATTTTGTGGTTGCTGCTCCTGTGTGAAATTTTTAGCTCATTGTTCACTAATATTTTCTCTTTCTCTTCTAGTTGTCAAGAATTCGGAGATTTATGAAGAGGAAGGAGAGATTATAGTGGTGGTAGATGATGTGGATCCATCATCCCAATACACGTCCAACCCATACATTTCATCAATCCTCTCCACAAAAGACATTGAAATTATAGGACAAAATGGGATGATTAGCAAAATGAGGTTCACTTATACTAAGTACTCTTATTTTTCACATCCTTATTTATAGACCCGGAATCTTGGGAATTATAATTTTCTATGTCTGCTTCTGTTTTTATTCCTCACACTGAACTTACGAGTTGCATGCTACAATACTGTCATTTCATACTTAAAACATGATATGTGTGGGTTTGCAGACATCGAGATGATTGTTTACATCTGGTGCCCGAGTTCTTTTAGATTCTCATTTTTTTTCCCTAAGAAAACTCATTCACTATGTATCCAGAATGGTCTAGTGATAGATTCATCGACTTTGGCATGATAGGAAGATTAAGAAAACTAAAGTCACATTGTGGTTGGAATCTAGCAATATCTACTTCAGAACGAGTTGAGTAATTCATGGTCACGTTGAGGGATATCCACTCTTTAACCAACAGAAATTGATACCATGGTGCCACAAAGATTCAACTCAAATGCTATCAACCACAAGCAGTCAGAATAGTCGGTAATGTGGGCATCCTTGGTGATGAGCTGATCAACATTTTGGAACAGCTACCATTTTTGCAACTAACTAGCTATACAAATTACTGAATTTCTTTAGCTGTCATTTGTAAGTCTGAACATACAAAATTACGTTCTTTGGTTGAGTAACTTACCTGTTGCTTGTGATCGATGGAATCTTAATTTTCACTTGCCAGTTTGTTTAAACAAGTTTGGTTGCAATATTCTCTGTTATCATATATCTGATATTTTTATTGATTGTGATGTTCAGAGCATAAGCAACTGCAAATATGTCGGAGGAAAAGTCTGGAGTTGTCACAGGTTGCAGCAAACAACTCGAGCACCAAAGAGGCCAAGTCAAATAACTGATACTGTTCAATTTTTTCTGGGGCAAGTTATCAGTTTTTGTTTTTCCCCTGGGGGGAGTAATTGTTTTATCCCCCTAACAGATGCAACTTCCTAACCTTTAAATCGTTGTGAGCAGATACATCGTAGACTGTTGTTTGACAGTTGTTTGTTTGCTGGATTTCTGTACTATTATGCATGGTGTTTCAATTGGGTTTAAGGAAAACATAAGTCAATTTGACAAAAAAGGATTAGCTTTATTTGCATCATAGTTACAAAAACCTAAAGAGAAAGGTTTAGTCCGACGCAACGCATTTCTGTGCACCCACCGATGCTCTCTGCTGCTCTGCGCGAGGATAAAAGATCGATCATTTGCTCGCTCCGCAGCCTTTCATTCCACCGTCCATGTCGGCCTCTGAGTGCCGCTCCCAATCCGCCTTCGCGGGGGGACGGCGGCATCTTCTGGTGGAACTCGGCCATCACCGCTGCTCTCGACAACGGCGAGGTGGCGAACGCATGGCATCTCTTCGAGCAAATGCCGCACAGGAAGAACCACGTCACCTGGAACTGCATGCTCTCCGGCCTCGTCAAGAACCGCAGGATCGCCGACGCACAGCGCGTCTTCGACTCGATGCCCAGAAAGAACGTCGTCGCCTGGACACTTCTACTCACAGGCTACGCCAAGTGCGGCCTCGTCAAGGAAGCGCGCGACGTGTTCGACCGAATTCCTGAGAAGAACGTGGTTTGCTGGAATGCGATGGTGTCGGGGTACATTCGCAGTGGGAGCGTCGGGAAGGCAAGGGAGATATTTGATGCAATGCCGGAGAGAAATAGCAACTCGTGGTCAATCATGGTTTCAGGGTACCTGAAGAACAAGCTCGTCAACGAAGCGAAGGTTTTGTTTGATCGTGCTACGACTCGTGAAACGCACATTTTCAACGCTTTGCTGTCCGGGTATGTTGAATTGGGCCGTCTGAGGGACGCCGTGGAATTGTTCAGTCAAATGCCCCAAAGGGACGTCATATCTTGGAACACGATGATTACGTGCTATTCGCGATATGGGAAGATGGAACTTGCTCAGAACTTGTTTGATGATATGCCCAAGAAGGATACGGTGTCATGGACAGCACTCATGCATGGCTATGTGAGGAACAAAAATCTTGATGCTGCTAAGAGAATCTTTAAGGCCATGCCGAATCGCGATGTCATGACGTGGAATACGATGATGGGCGGATTAGTGCAGAATGGCATGCTTCAAGATGCCTTGAAATTGTTCACTGACATGCCGGAAAAAGACATTGTATCGTGGAATACTATTTTGCAGGGTTATGTTAATCAGAGTGACATGGCTGGTGCAGAAACATGGTTTCAGAAGATGCCCAAAAGGAGTGAAACTTCATGGAACACGCTAATTTCTGGATACCGAGATGACCAGGCTTTGGTTCTGTTTTGTGATATGGTGAAAGAGGGATTTAGACCAGACCAAGGTACTTTCAGTGTTGTAATCTCAGTGTGTGCTTCTCTTGTTGCTCTTGGTTGGGGGAAAATGCTTCACCTCTGTGTGATTCGAGCTGGTTATCAGCATGATGTCTTAATCATGAGCTCCTTAATTTCAATGTATTCAAGTTGTGGGCTGGTTAGTGATGCTGCTCTAGTCTTTGAGTGCATTTCAAAGAGGGATACTATCTCATGGAATGCCATGATCGCGACATATGCTTACCATGGCTCTGTGGTAGAAGCTTTCCAACTATTTGATAAGATGATTCAGCAGGGATTTGATCCAAATCATTCAACATTTTTGACTCTCTTGCTAGCTTGTGCTCACAAAGGTTTGGTTGATGATGGCTGTCGATACTTAATGTCTATGCAGAAGGATTGGAATTTGATTCCCAAATCTGAACATTATTCATGCATGGTCGATCTCCTCGGAAGGTCTGGACTTATCAATCATGCTCATGAATTTACTGAGAATATACCAGTACATCTTAAAACGTTTGCTTGGGAAACTTTACTAAGTTCATGTAGATATCATGGAAACTTGGAGATTGGAGAAGTAGCTGCAAGAAGGGTCTTAGATTCCCTACCTTCCGATGGAGGAATGCATACCCTTGTATCCAACATGTATGCTGCCAGAGGAAAGTGGGAGAGTGCAGAAAGTGTTAGGATGTCAATGAAAAAGATGGGTTTAAAGAAAGAAACCGGTTGCAGTTGGATTGAGGTAGAGGGCAGAATGCGCTCTTTTGTATCCAATGATAAATCAGATCCTCTTATTGAGGAGATATGCCAAGAACTAGACAATATTTCACTCATAATAGAAGGTAGTAGCTGACAACGTCGAACATGCCTTTTGTTTTTAATTTATCTGCAGAGAGGAGATCCATAAATGGTTCGGTCTCACAATAGAGCAGTAAGACAGAGACTTGGAGATTACCTCAGTTGACACTTCTCACCAAGGTAGTAAAACATTGAATCAAAACTTAAAGCTTTGAAGTAATTTACAAATTACATTGTTTATCAAATTTCAGTCGGTTGACAACTTGATATTTCATTGCTTGAAGACTTCCATACTTGATTCCAGCAATAGAATCATCTTAGTTTTACAAAAAAAAAATTTGTTTCTTATATGATCATACCAACTAATCCATCCTAATAGAATTGATACTTGTCTATGATCCTTTTATGGTGTACATACAACATTGTTTGCTGAAATTCTATCCAACATCCAGCAGTCCTCCACAATCCAACAACCATATTTGTGGTTACCAGCTTTAACGAAGTCGTGTTTCAGAATGTCAATATCAGCAAGTGACTCCGGAACCTCTGTTCTATTCAATTTTCCTGTATTTGTAGGGTCAAGCAAGAAGAGATTGCAAAAAACGTAGCATTTGACACTGGATGTCTCCTAAATAATAGAGCTACCTGTGCAAATGTGTAATGAGAGCATCGACATCACCTCTTATATATCAACTACTCTCGATGGTGTCCACCGACCATCACTTTTTGGACAGCAAGTTGTTAAGCCAGTTGATCCACTTCATCATGTCTACAGGTTTGTTTGCAAAGTCAAAAGACAATCTGAAGTGCCATCACAAGGTAAATTCTGGCAGAAGACTTGTGAGGAGCTCTTTTATAATTCAGATAGTAGATCCCGCACACATTGTTTCATTGTCACTGTTTAAACATATAAATGAGGAAAACTCACTAATGTACAAAATTCTTGTTATTTGTACAGATTTTGCTTGCTGTTGCGCATTCCATCTTTAGCTCTCTGGAGTATATATTCTGAGGAACTGACATGTATATCCTATCAGCCAGGCAAAAACTTTTCCAACACATTCAGTTCTGTAATCGATCAGTGCCAAGAAGCAACACATTCCAAAGGTCCTTATTTTGTTTCCCTTCTCTTTTTTCCACCTTCCATTTTGCTCTCTCCTTGCTGTCGCTTTAGCAATCTTGGTGGTGGGGGCGGAGCAAGGTTTCTTGTGTAGGGCAAAGCAAGAAGCAAAGAGAAAGGGATGATGCATGCATGCATGCATGAATCCATACATGGGCCCTTGACATCTCGGTGGATTGGAGTGTTGCCTAAGTCATGGCTTTAGGAATCATTGTCCTTACTGCTATTCATCTTCGATCCCTTCTTACAGTAGGACGCCATTTCTGATTCATGAAACATAGTTTCCTCTCTAGTGTTTGCTTTAAGGAGCCATGCCGCAAATGGAGATGCCGACTTAATTGCTTCAAGGTGGAGAAGCTGGTCTTGTGGACCACTTAAAAGTGATCAAACCCACTCGCTATCTATGCAAGGCTGCTCATTTGTGCCAAAGTTGGCATCCACTTGGTTACATAGCTGTGGGAGGAGGAATAACACAGAAAATTTTACATTTTTATTTTTCTTATGGTTTTGAGAATTTATTAATATTTTATCTGTGCCTTTGCTTGTGAAGAACAGTGAAGAAATTTCTTCTGCCACCGTGATGCTGTTCGCAGATGGATACTTGTCTCCCTCCCCACGAGACAGCGCGACCCAAAGATGTAGGAAGTGGAGACACAGCAAACCCCACCATTCCTATCTTCTATTCTTCTTTCATTTATGTTTGGAAAAATATTATTTCATTCTTTTAAAAATAAACAAACAATAGAAGTGACTTAAAATATTTTAATATTTCATAACTCTTACACTATATTCAGTTAAGGGTAACATAATTAAATTTATAATATAAATGAATTTGGAATGTAATTAAATTATGTATTGTTTTAATTTAGATTATAAAATTTTATTATATATTGTTGTCTTTTATAATTCAGATTATAATCTTATAATATAATCTTTGATTATATACTCACCAAATATAGTCTTACTGGTTTCACCCTTGCCATTTTTTTTAGCTAAAAATGATACGAAGTGGAATTAATAATGCTTGTGATCATTTATTTGAAACTTTAAAAAATATATTTGAAAAAGAAATAAATTTGGAAAAAATAATAATTTTAAAATTAATAATTCATTATTAAATTTGGGACAAATCCAAACCCTAACTCCATGTTAGTTTTTTTTTTTAAAAAAAAAGTGTTTAAACATTATTTTTTGTAGACCTAATGTTAGTAAAATGATTTAATAATGAATATTTGAATAAGAAAACACCAGCTGTCTAAGTATTTAAGTTAAGCTCACCCCTCTCACTATCTCACGCACTCTCTCTTGCTCGCCACCGCCTCTTTCCCCTCTTCACACTCGGGAAACTTTGTGCTTCTTGCTCACCGGTGAGTGGCCCGAACGCATCCCTCTCCCTCTCCCTCTCCCTCCACCATGGCACATGAGTGAACTCGAAGCCTCTACCTTGCTCCTTTTCTGCATCGATTTGGTTCGTGCCGTCGGAGTCCACGAGGGCAGGATGAACAGCACGGTGGGGGAGGCGACAACGGGCGTGGGTGGAAGGCCGCCGTTCACGGCGGCTCAATGGCAGGAGCTGGAGCACCAAGCGATGATCTATAAGTACTTGACGGCGGGGCTGCCGGTCCCTCCGGAGCTACTGGTTCCTGTCCAGAGAAGCTTCGAGGCCTTGCCTGGCCGATACTTACACCATCCTGCGCGTAAGCGGTTCTTCACAAGGATATGTTTTGCCTTGGTTGGGGTTACTGTCTGATGAATTTTATTGATTATTTAGTCAATATCGTTGATGTCGAGATCCTGTTTATCTTCTTCTTTTTTTTCTTGTTAGATTTCTATGTGATAAATCGCTTTCTCGTTACCTAGGTCTTTTTACCTATATTCTTTTAGGTCTTTTGAAGGTTAAATCGGCGCATTTAGTACTTGTGCTGCCATTCCCCTCCTTGATGGTGTCTTAAGCTCATCGTATTCTCGTATCCTGCGTTGTAAAAATGCACTGCTACATTTGTTCATTCTTGCTTGTTTTCATTAATCTGATTGAAAGATGATAACTTTAAGCATTTCTTTTTGTTCTCTCGACTCCCGTGATGAGGTTTTGGATCTTTGGAAGAGCTTAAAGTTGGTAGTTTCTATCTATACTATTATTTTCTTGCTCTTTTTTTGTGCACTCTTTGCTGATATTCTCTTTATTTCTTAATTTTCCTGTCCTTCTCGATCTGTCTGTGTGAGTGTATTATTGTTATTATTATTATTTCATTTATTATGCATCTTTGGAATCCCAATATCTTGAAGAACCTAATACTCGTACTTTCTTTAGTGATCTTTGCTGTGCTATTTGTTTTTATCTGCAAGTTTGGCTCCAGCTTGATTCTACTGTTGATAGTTTTTCTGGCCTCATCGAAATATATATATATTATCAGATTGAATGGTTGATTTATTGCTTCTGCTTAACACAGTAATTTTGTTTTTTCTGTTGTTGAGAAGATTCTACCGTCTCTTATTGATTGTACATTGAAAATCTAGGTATCTGCATTTATTTTAAAGAAAATGCAATTTAATCTAGTTATATATTTTGATGTATGAAATAATGTATGAATGTATTCCTGTATTTTCTTCTAAATCCATAGGAAGAATTTTGTCTACTGGACACCATTACTAATGAAACTTGACTTGGTTGAATACTATTTGTGTTCAGTAAGTTATTGTTCTTACTATGGAAAGAAGTTGGACCCTGAACCTGGACGGTGTCGTCGGACTGATGGGAAGAAGTGGAGGTGCTCAAAGGATGCCCATCCTGACTCCAAATACTGCACACATCACATGCATCGCGGCCGCAACCGTTCAAGAAAGCCTGTGGAATCACAATCGGTCGCCCAATTGCAGTTGTCTTCATCAACTGGGACCTCTTCCGCTCCCACTGCAGGGACCTCCATTCCCCAGCATTCCATTACAGGGCATAACAGCACACCAAGTTTGTTCCTTGGTGCCTCAAGCTCCTTGCAGCTGCATATGGACCCTGGTCCATTAGAGAGCAGGTAATCTTTTTCTTCCTTTCATGTTGAAAAGGCAGTTTAAGTTTCACTTTGATATTTGCACGTATCTTATTTGGATACTTGGGCAGTAATATAGATAAAAATTGGAGAATTTTTAATAGTAACAATATAGTAGCCTACTTATTTTGTAGACATATAATATCTCCACTCTATCATTATTCTTGTCCATTTCTGGGCAATCTGAACCTGAAGGCTTTAAATTGTCAGCGCTGGAAGAATCAGAGAATAATCTGTGAACTTGCTCTTTTTCCACATATAGAGCATAGAACAGAAGATGTTTGTGGTCATTTAGGCTGTTGACTTTTCTAGGATAGCTTTTGCAGTCTGGATTCATGCAAACTCCAAATAAATTTATGCCTTTTTTCATTTACTGCAGACCATAAATGCAGAGTGTGTTTGGGTCATCATATGCTGCCATTTATCATGTGATGAACTGAACAGCAAATGCTTTTGTCTGTGTGGACAACTTTCTTCTGTTGTTATCTAATATTTAAAATGATGCCCGTGTTATCTTTTTCTGCTGAAAAATGATACAATAAGCCAAGTTGATATAGAATATTTAGTGATCTTTGCACAATCACCATCTGTCCAATGATTCTTATAGATGATGATTAAGATACTATTTTATTTTCAGATACAAATGAAAGCATGCTTCCACTCTAAATTAGGAACTTGTTTTTTTTCCTTTGCTTCCAGCTTCTGTGGCAACTAGCAACAACATTAGCCGATGAGAAGGTTGTTATGCTGGCTTATGCAATATTTTGATGGCTTATTTCATTAATCATTAAGATAACTGATAATATTTTGACTGCTTATTTCATTAATCATTAAGATAACTGACATCCTAAGCTGCTAGAGACGGGTTTAGATTTTCTTCTTGGTTGGAAGAAAATAGAAGCAGCATCACTAGTGCTTCAGGATGTGGAGTTCATTCAACATATTCGGTTTTCTCATACACACTATTCATGGGAAATGTTAATGATTTACTGTGCAAAACATTGATTCACTTCTAAGAATTCCTCAAGTGTCGAAATTCTCAGGCATGTTTATTTTTTTAAACAAATTTTCACAACCTTTTTTATTAGTTCTGCAAATTTTGCAACCTTTCCAAGAATAGAAGACTTGAGGAACAAGTGAATTCAGTGCAAATTGGTTTAAGACCTTGACCGAATTTATAATCCAATTTGAGGTATACTTTTTTTTTAGCATGAGCTTTTGGATAAAAAATTGTGACCAGGGATTCATTGAATGATCACATAAATTCTTGTGAAAGTGACTATTTTTTGTTCTGTGGTGAAACCACCTGACTAAAAGCCTTGATTGATCAATTTATTGGACATTACAGCACTGATTTAGAAAACAAGGTAATATCTGTATGTAAGACTGATATTTTGATTGAGTTTTGTGTGAAATTGCATGACTTGTCATTCTACGATGTTCAATTCCTGTTCTCATAAATGGTTTATCTAGTTTCTTCAGATGTAGAAAACTTGAAGAAGAGAGTTATGTTGATTGTTACTAGTTCTCAAACGAGTGACTTTCCAAATGAATTG
Organism: Zingiber officinale; assembly: GCF_018446385.1. Lineage (NCBI taxonomy): Eukaryota > Viridiplantae > Streptophyta > Magnoliopsida > Zingiberales > Zingiberaceae > Zingiber > Zingiber officinale. The sequence goes on along the minus strand of NC_055993.1, from coordinate 12,427,650 downwards.
GTTCTCACAATCAGTTGAAAGTAACTCATGGAAATTTGCAGGTACTTCTCTGGTGCCAAACCAGGAGTGCATGAGCATATTTTCCGCAATGAAACATCTGGTTCTGCAAGGAGTGGTGTAGGGATGTACGGCATAGACAACTTGTGGCACTTGACAACGCCTCGAGTGTCTTCATGCCCTTTGCCAAAAGCTAGCACCCCTTATTCGGTGCAAGCTGCTTACCCTCAGCACCTGCAGGTTAAAGATCTCAGTCAGGCAACGCTCAGCTCAGCATCCAGACAACAACATTCTTTTGTTAGAAGTGAAGTTGATGCACCAGAAACCACAAAGCATGAGGGTCAATTCTTACTACCTTTCTTTGATGAATGGCCAAAGACACGGGAATCTTGGTGTGATCTTGAAGAGGAAAGATCCAAACAAGCATCTGTCTCTGCGACCCAACTCTCTATGGCATTTCCAATTGTTGCCTCAGACTTATCCACCTCCTCTTCCAAATCCTCCAAGAGCGAGTCTGCGTCCAGTCGCACTGACCTGCGTGATATGATTTGACGCGATCTTCTTATTCAATGTTTTCTGAATTGATTCGAGAAAGACTAGAGCTTGTTGCTAGTTTTGTCACTTTCTTGTTAGGTTGAGTTGAGATCTGGGTTGTCTGGCTCTTCTTGTTACAATCTTGTACTGAACTGCATCAGTTAATGTGGAAGCTACATCCATGAAAGTTGTTTTGATCCAGATGTCGTCTTTAGTCATCAAACATCTGACACTCTTATTCAGCTTTATCTATTGTTTTTCCAGATATAAGAACAGCTTTTGAATAATGCTTTAAATGATGTTTCTTTTTGTTTTCCTAAGATATATTTTTATGGTATGAAATTCGAAGATCGGAACATGGAAAAAACTTATCCGTCTCATTCTCTCTTATCTTATTGAAAAATAAAAATGCTCAGAATATAGCATTTTATTCGGAATAATTTCAATTCTGACGATTTACTTTCTGTGCACTAAATTTTTTGATGTTATTAAAAACGTTTCTTTAAATCCCTATTATTTCACTCTCTGATTATTAATAACAAGTAAAATGATGAAAAATATTACTATATACATGTGACGCGCCATATCATAATTTTAGTAAGAAAATTAATAATGTTGATAATTAAAAAAACAAAATGCTAAGAATTTCAAAATTTTGTAGATATTTTGACAACTTTAAACTTGGATAGATATTTTGAAACAGAAAATAAAATAAAAAAGAAATTAAAATAAAAATTGCCCTCCATCCTGGTTTGAATCGTTTTTTTTCTTCATTTTTTAATTTATTTTTAATTAATACCACAATTTATATCGATTAATTTGAAAATGACCCATAGAAATTTCATCGATCAATAGCGGATACCCATCAATTTAAGATTGTCAATAGTCCATTAAAAAAACTTTTATCTATTAATTTTACCAAAATTAAGACTTAATTTTTAAATATCTGAAAAATTAAACCTTACCACTACCCATTACCCCCATTAAATTCGATCCTCATCCGTTCATCCATTTTTTCTTTTTTTTGTTAATCTTGCTTTTCAAGTTCTGATTTCACTTTGATTATTTCCAGATTGGCCATAATATAAATATCATTTACATAATTTTCAAATGTATTAATTGCTATTATGTTGACCAAATCTTATTACATATATCAAAATCTAATAATTTAATTCATCACAAAATATATAACTTGCCATCTTTGAAAGTACTCGAACCGAAATAAACCAAACCAAAAAAACATCGGTAGGAATTGTTACCGTTTCACTTACATCTAACCCTCTGTTTGAGAGGAGGTGAGTAAAGAGGAGGAAAATGTAAACATGGGTAAAATGAATTTTTACTCTTGTTTGGAAGAGAGTGAGCTATGAAGGGGAAGGGGAGAGAAGGGTAAAGTCTCCCCTTACATGCTCGGGAATAAGCGAAATTCCTTACATCCCAAATTGAGGTGTAAGGAAGGGTAAGGAGAAATTATTACAATTATATCCTTATTTATTTTTTCACATGCAGATTTATTAAAAAAATAAGAGGATATTTTTGTAAATTTATATATTTAATCTTTATTCCATCCCTTTCCTCTCACATAAACTTTCCCTCCCTTCCAAATAAGGGTAAGATAAATATATTACTTTCCTTTCCTTTCCCTCTCTTCCCCTTCCATTAATGAACCTTACCTCATCCCATCCAAACAGAGGCTAAGGAGAATAAAACTTGAAGTGAACGTGAAGGGGAGCTCTCCCCATGATTCCTTTAATAGCGATAGAGTTCATCATCAATTTAATCTCAGCTATTTGCAAGCGAAAGGATAGATAGAGCCAAATCAACTAGATCGTTGCACTATAGGAGCGATCATAAATTTCCATGTCCAAACTCCCTGCATTTTTTCCCCATCGAGTGGCAAAGGCACCCTTTTGCCCTGCCAATCCACTCCATGGCCAACATCCCATCATCAATTCACTTCAGGACCAACACAGAATAAAGTACATAAATTACGATAGCTGAAGAGGTAAATGGATGGGAGGTAAGTTCTATTGGGTGTTACACTCAACCAGCCTTGAGGTTCGACCTCAAATGACAAACCTCTTATCTATTTATCATCTCAGTTATGCCCGTGGAATTATATTTTTCCATCGAGTACATATTAAAAAAAATACTACGAAAATTTACTCAAACAACTCATGGAGTTCCTTTAGATTTTCCATAAACAAGGACAAAATCATGTTACTCGTACGATATGAGAAATAAACTCCTAATCCCACAGTTCGGGCCCAAATAGATCTAAAGGGGAGAAAAAGAAGAATGCTACAGCAGAGTTCCATCTACCCTAGGAAGTTCATGATCACCAGGTGGAGCACCAAGTTGCAGAGAACAAAATCAGCAAAAGCTCGTTCCGGTGAAAGATCCTGAAACCAATTTCTCATCAAAACTATTTGGAAGGCGGAGCATGTAGACTTATTGGAAGTTTAATTTGAGAGATTTGGAGGTTACCTTAAACTCCTTGTTCTCTTTGTTAACTTGAATGCGCAGGCAAACTGTTATCAAACCAAAAAAAATGTCAATAGAAATTTTGTTTTTATTCCATTATAAGGTGCAGTTAAGAGCTCATACCTGCAAGAACTGCAGTCCCAACACAGGACAGGATGCCAGAGAGGAAAGAATTAAAGGGGAATGAGCCAACTATTCCCATGTACACGATCTGTTGAATGAGTAGAAGTTAGGATAGCCGTGGCAGAGACAAGTATAGAGATTGAACTACTTGAGAAGTTCATGATTTCTTATTATTTAAGAATCCCTTCAAACCATATATACCTTTGATATGACATCCTAAATTAGTTGGTAATTACTTGTCATTACATTGTTTATTATGAATCTGTGGGATGGAGATAAAATTCATTAAAAAAAAAGCCATGCCTAGATAATTTGAAAAATTTACTAAAAGATTGTACAAATCGACCTAATTAGTTCGTGACAACCCGGTTTAGTTCTGCATTGTGAATTGTGAACTAATAGTCATATAAGCACAGGTAAACGAGCTACTATATTGACTTAGACTCGAGTGTTTTGGGCCAGTGTCAGGTTTCACAAATTAATGAATCATTTCTGTCATCTAAGAGGCAATTCGCATTAAATGGACCTAATTCTAGTTCTAGATAAGGGTAGTGTATTAGAAAGGGTGGGTAGCCACCATCAGGTTAAACTATAGGTCTTAATGAAGACATCACTTTAGTGGAGGACATTATGCCACCCCAATTTACCCCCACAAGGTGAACTATGGACTAATAAAAGAACCGTTTTAAGTTTAGAAGGGAGAATTACTAATAACTTAGGGTAAAAACATTTTGGAAGATGATTGAGTCTCACAAGTTAATGGGTAATAGCAAGTTATGCTAGTGAAACAGCCATAGCAATCTATGTAATTGGTGATGATCAACACCACAGAATGCAACCTAAACACAAAAAGCAATATAACAGACTCTTCAAGTAAATAGCTATTATATAAAATTAGAAGTATGCTTTACTTTCTGCCATGTGCTCCCTTACCATGTTGGCCAGCTGAACCATGCCAGTAGTACATGAATTACTCTTGTTTTGAATGAGTAGGCAATGCATCGGTACCATAGTTGTTGAGTTTTATGGTTGTATTAGAATGTAGGGACATTGTTAAGCGCATTTAGTCAATTTGATATTGTTTATTGGTTGAAGGCTTTTATGGCCGAGTTGTCACATGATTGGTTCCCCAAAAATTAGGAACTTTGATTCATAGTTAAGGATGTGGAAACTATACAAACATTGTGTTACAACAATAATATCATTACTTTACATCTTCTCAAAATCATGGTTGTACTGACTAGAGACTTGACGTTCACACTATGAACGTGATTAGGTCTAGAATTCTCTTCATAAAATGTAGATCCGTTACACTAACGACCCCCCTAGTGTCAGCCCCACGGATATGGAGGGAAGTACATGCAGGTGCACAAGCGTCAGGCGCATGGTGGAGTAAACCTCAGGTCGTCAGTTCCTGAGAATCGACCCCTAGCCATTATGCCAGAGATGTCATGCGTTGCTATGCCCTGGGGCAGGTCTAGAATTCTCTTCATATCCTTATGGTAATTGGTCCTAATAATGAGAAATGTACTAAGCATTCAATCAATGGCTACCTTTAATTCCAGAAAAAACCCTTATATGTCTCTTCAGAACTTCTCAAAGAGCCTTATTGTGGCAAAAAGGTGATTATGCTTACCCAAGGTGCACAAACCATCCTCATATTATGTGAAGGGAGGTAAATCACGGAGTCGGCTTATAGCCAACCGCTAAGTGGCTAGGGGGTGGGAGGAGTTTATTTCCCCGAGGGCATGCAATCGCCGGGAATTGATCCCTGCCCCATTGTATCAAATCTGTCACCCTTTAGCCAATTGGACAACTCGTGGGGGCCCTCAAAGAGCATTATTGAATCTATGGGACCTACTTATCAGAATGTGACAAAGATTCTATCATTTCAAAAGTACAATGAAACCGGGAGCATGGGTTGTTTGTGATGCTTGGTCGAATATGGAGATTGTTGACTAATGAAAAGTTTATAGATTTAGATAAGTGAACTAATATTATCTAGGATTTAAGCACTTTGGAAAAACCATTCGACCAAACAAAGTTAGTGGAAACTTTTCCAATCTAAAGTTAAGAATGAAGATCCTTGACGCTGTAAGGCGTTTGGATAGAGCTGTCTATTTGGTGATGAAACCGCCATTGGACCATTACATCACCAGTGTAGTGTCCACTGAGCCTATTTGTGACAATAGCATACAATTGTAACAAGATATTGCCAATAGAGAAATTGTAAACTAAAAATAAAGAGTACATTTTATAAAACATGATCAAGAATACTTCTTGATCACAAAATTCAAGGAAAACATTGCATGTCAAACAGAAAGAAATGGTGAGAGAGAATGCTTTTTTACTTCTCATACCTGAATTACTGCTGTAGTGATTGCATAGACCACATAAAGATCAATGATCTACAATTGCACATATGCAAGGAGTCAGTTTGCACCTCAGCCTTTAGTATATGATCCATAGAAATCAAGTTGGCTCAACCAAATGAGAAAATTAAAATAAAAAAATATAAAGAAAAACTAAAATACTTTGAGCTTAGTTGGTGTGGCAGCATAAGCAGATCGCAGTGAGCGAATGAGTGCTTGAGCATCGCTTGAACTTGACTTTGCCATTCTTAGATCTTAGCTTTCTGCAAGTGGAAGTGCAAGAAAGAACTTTTAAAGTGGCTGATTGATGATAAAAACGAAAAAAAACTAAGTGGTATAATGTGATCTAGAATTCAAACTCTTAGTTTGTATCTTCACCAAAAGGAAAAAAAAAACTGCCCTGAACAAAAACTCCATGTCCAATTAAGCATTATAATGCCATATAGTGAAGCAAAGCCATTCAAAACAAAAATCTTATCAAAGGAGAGGAACAGAGTGCTTAGGGCTGTGGGAGGCCAGGATGGAGGAACAAGGGATAATGAGGGAGAGATTGGTTCATGGGGTGGTTCAAGACTACCTCAAGTGGGCCAAACAATTTTAATTGAGATATTTTGATCCAATAACAATATCAAATAACTCTAAGTGGTATATTTATCAGCTATAACTAGATTTCTCAAAGGTGTTGAGCAAAATTTTGAAATCCTGGAGAGTATATCAAGAATAATACCAAGTAGTCCATATTATCCCATTAGATTACATATATTACTAAAATGTAGTAATACTATACTTGTAATATATCATATGTTTTAATATATTATTAAAAAAAGAGGGTAAGTTTATCCTAAAAAGAATAATCTAATATCATATAGCCAGGTTAAGAGGCGCTGGTAGAATTTGCAGTTCTTCCACACGATAATTAATGTCTTCCAGTCCAAACCCCCACAAAGAGCTAAAGACTAAATCCATATTGATCGTCGAGAAAAAAGACGGGGAAATCCTCAATATCATTTCCAGATCTAAAAGGGCAAATTAGCAAGATCGAAAAGTTTGCGCATCTACATTTTGAAAAGAATAACTATGACAAAGAATAAGAGAGATCGGAGGAGGAACCTGACGCAATTAGGCCAACGGAGATCGCCGCTCCGGGTACAGACTCGAATCAACGCAACGCGACGCGACGCGGTGAGAATCAGAGGGTTCTGTTGCCTTTTAGTATCGGTTTGACAGCACGAGTAGTGCACGTGAATGGCCCAACTATTACTTCGGGTTCTTTGAGCCAAATTGGGCCAAACCAAACCCCAAATTCTTAAACTATTTCATCCGTAATTTGCATTCACTACAAATATTGTGTAACATTCGATTCATTTTATTTTATTTTTTGTATTCTTCCACTTAAAATCCAAATAAACGGTTGCATATAGCAAGACATTAGGCTAAGTTTAATTAAGGATAATGTAATAACTTATAATGTAATAAATTTTATAATACAATGTAATCTAGATTACTATATTTGATAATGTAATGTATATAATTTTTTATTAAAGGCGATTATATTTTTTTTATCGGTATCTATTATTTTTTATAAGAAATGTAATTTATATTATTAAAAATGATAAAAATATCCCGCGATCTTTGCCTGAAGCAACGGCCAACGGTGGTCGTCGCACCTCTGTCGCACCTCTGCCGAACGTGGTGGCTAGCGATGGTGGTTGGTGGCCAGCGGCGGATGTCGACAATGCCCGGAGGTGGCGGCCCGCGGAGGTGGCGGTCGGCGGAGGTGGCGGCCAGCGGTAGCGACGTCGGCAACCGGCGACCGACAGCCAGCGGCGGTGGTTGGCAGCGGAGCTCGGAGGCGGCGATCGACGGCCGATGGCGATGTCCGATGACACCTGAAGGTGGTGGCCGACGGGGTAGCACTCGGAGGAGGCAGCCAGCGACAACAGCCGACGAAAGCAACATCGATAACCAGTTGATACCGAAAATGGACTAGGGACATATTTGACATTTAAATTTTAGTTAAATTGTGATCTCGTAATGTAATTGAATTACATGATGTTGACCTTGTAATACAAATTATAAACATTTTATTATCTTTTGTAATCTAAATTACATTACATTATAGCTTTAAAACTGCACCAAATAATCAATATTGTAATATAATCTTGATTACATTATAAGGCGGATTACCTCCTACTAAACGTAGCTTAAATGCATCTACTATCTAAAGAACAAGTGTTAATTTCTTCCCTACGAACACACAAAAAAAAACACTATCTCTCCTTAGTGTCAGCCCCATGGCCATTACGTCATAGATGTTATGCGCTCATCATCTATGGTACGTCATGAGACGTTAATTTCTTCTTTAAAAGAAAGATAGATCTATTACCTTAACATCCCTCTACTACCGGCCTCACGTATATGGAGAGAGATACATATACGTTAGGCGCATGGTGGGGGTTTGCCATCAATTTCTGAGAATTGACCCCTGACCATTACACAAGAGATGTCATGCCTCCACCATCCGCGCTGTGTCCTAGGGGCTTAATTTCTTCACTAAAAAAAATAAATCTGCTACCTTAACGATCCTCTAATATTGGCCCCATCGATATGGAGAGAGGTAAATGCACATAGGCATTAGGTGCATGATGGAGTAAATCTCAAGTAGTTAGTTTATGAGAATTGACTCATAACCATTATGTTAGAGATGTTATGCGCCCAACGTCTGCGCTACGCCTTAAAAAAAAAAAGATCTTCTACATTAACGACCTCCTAGTGTCGGCCTCATGAATATGGAGAGACGTAAATGCAAGTACACAGGCATTAGGCGCATGGTGGGGTAAATCTCAGGTCGTAAGTTCCTAAGAATCGATCCCTATCTATTACGCCAGAGATGTTATGCATCCACCGTCTAATCTACGCCCCAAGAAAAATATAGATTTGCTACATTAATGGCCCCTAGTGCTGGCCCCACGGATATGGAGGGATGTAAATACAAGTACACAGACGTTAGACACATGGTGGGATCAATTCCTGAGAATTGACCTCTGACCATTATACCAGAGATGTCATGCGCTCATCATCTGCGCTACACCCTAAACTGCAAAAGGCGAAATCGCTCGCCCTCAGCGCCCTCGCCGCACCCAATCTAAGGTCATCACGGTAACCGAGAGGGCAAGTGATGGGTGGGGTGAGGTACACAGGGTCCGAAGATTTACGCCCTGACATCCCTATGGTTCGACCCCGCGTTCTCAGTTGCAAACGCGCGTAACCACCACTTACCATCAGCTGCACTACGCCCTAAATGTAGATCCGCTAGCTGCGCTACGCCCTAAAGCACATATGGATGATTGACTTGGTTATCTTAAAACTAAATTTTGCTTATCAGATAAAAAGGTGATATTGTTCATCTCAAATAATTTAGTATCATCGGTCCCACGGTAAAATAAAAATAGATAAATTACGGGGTATGAGTAGGTTAATAATAGTAAAGACTTAGTGATTAATCTTTCACAAAGCTGTAGTTTACACTTGGTTCTCTCTATCATTATTAACTTGGGATGCATTAGTAGCCTTTGCTTCAGCACACGCCTTGCGGACTTCCTTGTTCTTCCCCCACAAGAGCGAGTATAGCCCAGCAATCACCAGAACCGACCCCCAATACACTGCCAATTATTACAGTCCCTAACCAAGCTTTTAGCTCTGCTTTCAGAATTTAATTACAAAACAAAATATATTAATCTGGCAAATTAAGTACCTTCCAAGGTAAATTACTTCATGGAGGAAAGCGAAGTCGATGACTGCTGCTGCAATCTGAATGAGAGGAGTGAATGCAGTAGTGAAGACAGGCCCTCTTTGCTCCATGCACCATGACATGCCCAAAAACCCCAATCCAGAACCCACTGCCCCCTACAGAATGATCAGTGCAATGTTTGATCGATCCTAAATGCCCACGTTAACATATGAAATCAGGGGGGCAAACAGGTGCTCACTGAATAAATTACAGTAGCAATCTCCAGCTTCTTCTTCAAAACCCACATGGCGGCACCCCTCTGCGTGGCCAAGCTCAAGACCGCAGCTTGCAGGAAGCTTAGGAAGAACACAATCACAGTGCATGAATACAGATGCGGGTACTTTTTGCTAACTCTCAACTGCAACGGGAACCACGCCGACCAACTCACGCAGCCATCGAGAAGTGCCATCGAACCCATCAACCATTTCCTCGAGCTATGCTATGTTTTGACCCCCATTGTTGATGTATTGATGCTCTTGTTCAACGCCACGCCCTTGTAGAGTATCAGCACCAGCACGCCAATGAAGCAAACTATGGTGTCGAGTGCCTTCGCCACCCCCTCCTTGGTCTTCGTTCTCACAACCTCCATCCTGCAAGTATATATGAGCAGATTACGAAACTAAGCGACGTAGAGGAAATAAAATGTTATAGTAAACGAGGAGGATGACCTCAAGGCTAAGGCAAGTAGAAAGGTGCAAACAGGGGAATGTTGAGGAAGGCGCAAGAAAATGTTGTAGTGGTGTAATCCAAACCAATGTAAAAGAGGTACTGAGTTAATGCTGCCCTGCATGCAGAATTAAGCAACATCTATTGATATTTCATTCAACTTGATTCAAAGATGAAGTTAGTTGATTACTGACCCAAACAATGCACTAAAGAAGAGATAGACAAAGATTTCCAGTGTCAATTTCGACCTTGTCTTCCTGCCATTAGTTAATATGGTTCAAGAGCTGCTTCTCATGAATTTATGAAGTTAGTACATATGAGCTTAAAATTGCACCACCTCTCGTGCAAGAAGGTAATAGGAGCCATGAAGAGAGTGGCTACTAAATGTCTGAGAGTGATGAAGACGAGCTTGTTCATGCCCTCTTGTATCGCCTTCTTGATCATGATGTTCATCACTGCTAGGGCCATGTCCACTGCGAGCATCGTCAGCACTGGTTTACAGTTCCACTCCATCAACGGGTATTGTTGCAATGGATGCCATGGATGAGCACCGCTCCGGAATATTTATCGTGGTGCAACACTTAATAAATCCCTCCACCAAAGTGGCCGACACTGTTCTGCTTAGTGATGACATAAAAGAAATACTAACACCACAGATGAATTTTAATTATAGTTATTATTACTGATGTGGCGATAAAGGGACCCACCAAATAAGGGTCAAATGTAGAGACAGCAGTCGACATAAAAGTCAAAGTTCATACGGTTAACGTGGTCAACAGTGATCAATAGTCCACCCAAGTTGGCCGAGCGGAAATCAACTCCAACCATCGATCGGGCCTGAAGTGTCCGAGTTGCCAAGCGACTTGTCTGAGCGGATCGCCCGTCTGGCCAGGAGCACTACGGCAAGAATATCAAACGCTCATTACGGATCGGAGGAACGCTAAAGCGACCGGAGCGCTGGTCCCATTGAGCGGAAACAATCAACTGAGCTAAGGGATTACGGAGAAGAACGACTGAGGTAAACCGGGCAGGAATCCCGTCCGAGCGGCTCCTCCGTTGGGCCAAATAGTGGAACCCCTCTCATATCTCTTAATATCCTTTTGGGAGATAATGTCACTGACAACAGGACATAGTTAACAGGCGGATTGTACGATGGAAGTTTATATTGTCTTGTCAGGGATTTACATGCCCTATTAAGGTATGGTGTCAGAGACACTTTTCTGACATGTCCTTTCATAGGATAATTTGGAGAACGTGTCCACGCCTTGAGAAGTGTGCATGTCATCCACTGTAGTATTATATAAAGGGGGATCCATGCACCAGCGGAGATATATGTTGTTCACTATTCATGCTCGTGCTTTCACTGTTACTCCACTTTCTTCTACTGTTCCAGTGACTGACTTGAGTGTTGGAGGGTCAACGCCGGGGACCTCTTCCCTGACTCAACACTGACGTTTCTTGTATTGTAGAGCGGAACATAGTCTACACGCGGTCAACTAAGAAGTCACATCCCAGCCATCCTTCTTCACGATTTTCGGATAGGATTAATTATCAAAGATTTTTCTAGCCACGTGTCTAGCCAGCAATCTCAGCCTCATGTCTAGTGGGCATCATGTCTAGTGAGCTCAGCAACCCACTTTGGCCTCCTCAACACTCTCTCTAGTGTTCCCAAGTCATTGGTGATCTTCGGTGTTCCCGAGTCTTTGTGCTTGAGCTCCTTCTCTCTAGAATCTAACTCCTCTCTGGCGTCACTATGTCTTAGCTCTTCGCCGTCCGTGAGCAGTCCTTTGAGAAAATTCTATCTGCTCCTCTCCATGGCAAGGTAAAGCTTTGGTGCTCTCAGGTCATGCATGCTTGTGAGGCTAAATCCAACCTCACATTGTACTCGTTAGGCCGACTTTGCTTTCAAGGTTGTTGTGCTTGCGAGCCCACTATGCTTGTGAGCCCGCTATATTGTTTTGCTAATATTATGTGTATATTTCATGTATGTTTAGATTTTTAGAACAATATTGTTGTGCTAAGTTCTCATATATACATTATTTTGATTATCCAACTATAGTTTTCCATTGTCATACATGCTAATTGTGATGAGACCTAAAAGGAACTCATTCTTCTAATCCAATCATATGAGAACCTCTTACAAGATACTAAGGTTTCTAACATTTACCTTAGATAAAATAATTATTTTCATAAGACCTAAATGATTTAAATATAATCATGATTAGTTTGACATGATTAACCATGTTGAAAATTTTATTTTCATTAGGATACAATATATATGAACAAGACTTGCATGTGTAGGTGTAGCGGAGGCCGACAAGAGGAGGGTGAATTGCCTGAAAAAATAAAAAAATATACCCTCATTGTGCTTTCAATTCAAAAATGCAATAACAATAATAAAATAATTGAAATAAAGAAACAGAAATAAAACAGAGACTCAGCAATTAACCTAATTACAACCAAGAAGGTTGTTAATCCAGGGCGATGAAAAGAGCACTATAAAAAGTCTCCTTTACTGAAGGCGGAGAAGCCTTTTACACTCTAACAGCTCAGAACTATTGTTAGAAAATGATTACAGAGTTGATTGAACAATTGATAAATAATTCCTAGGTCTAGGGGTCCTTTTATAGCCCCCGGAAATTCTATCTCGGATGTTCAAGGTGCCTCCAACAGAGGTCCAAGGCGCCTCCATCGAGTAGACGGATAAAACTTTATCCGAAACGCAAACGATCACATTTGACCTGTTGAAGGCGCCTTCATCAAGTCATGAAGGCGCCTTCATGTTAAGGGCGCCTTCATGCTTCATGAAGGCGCCTTCAAGCTTCATGAAGGCGCCTTCAAGCTGGTTTTCCAGCTTTTGCTTCTTTTCCAGTTCCTTTGCTTTGGCTTCCAATGCTCCGATAGCTTGGGTGATTAGGCCAACCGAAATAGGGCTCACCCAAATCTAATTTTTGGCCTTCTCCTCGAGCAGCCTTCCTCCTTGGCTTAACATCCCTCGAACGTCGTGCACGTTCTTCTCGCCCACCGATGTACTCTTCCGCAGCTCTCTTGTCCTTCGGACGCACCGAGCCCGTCGGCTCCCTTCCCGTGTCGTCCTTCTTGCCAGTTGCGTCTTTCGCTCGACTTCCTGCGCTCCTAAGCTCCTGCACACTCAGACACAGGGATCAAACACAAAGCAGGACCTAACCAACTTGGTTGATCACATCAAAACAACCACGGGGTTTAACAATCTCCTCCTTTTTAATGTGCATCAACACAAGTTTAGGTTAGGGTAAAAATAGGCAAACAGTAATTTTAAAAAAATTACTAAACTAACATTTTTAAGCATAAATTTACAATTAAAATAAATTGCAACTATTTAATTAAGAGTTTAAATAGAATTTTTCAAAAATATTTTTAAAACTCAGAAAAAAATTCTCTCCCCCTTTGATCACAGCAAAAAAATGGGGTAATAATAAGAGAATATGATATTTATTTAAAAAATATTTAGCAAATTCTTAAGTTAGAAAAATTTCTGAGCAAAATGATTTTTTAGAATTTTCCAAAAAAAAATTCTAATTAAAACGAATTTTTTAAAAAATATTCTAAGTTAAATGACTTTTCAGAATTTACCAGAAAAAATTTCTAACTAAAATGAATTTTTAGAATTTTGAAAAAATTTCTAAGTAAAATGACTTTTTTAAAAAAAATTCTAAGTAAAATTTTTGAAGATTTTCAAAGACAATATTTGAAAAACTTTCAAAACATTATTTAATTCTAGTTTAATGCTTTTTCAGAAAGTTAATTAAACATTTTATTTCAATATTTCAACTTCCGGGTCGTGGCGAGGCACTAGGCCTTCTTGATTATTAGAGCAACAACCACTTCCTTAGACAAAGTCTCATAGAGAAATTTTAACGTTTAATTTTCTTACTGGAAGCTTTAATAGTAAAAGACATTTAGTCTAATAAATCTTTTGAAACCTAATAGAGGTTCCTTCTTACTGAATTAATCAGAAACTTAGGGGGTATATAATTCTTGAGAATTTTCCTAAGTTGACCTTGATGATGTTAAACATACCAATTTAATTTTTCATAAATCCTAAGTTTTAACTTTTGAAAAACATTTGTTTTAAAACATGCATCAGTTTTTAAATTTTAAATTTATAATTTTAAATTATCATTTTCTGATTGTAATTTATCTAAAATTCTATTTAAGTCAGCATTCTCTTTTTCTAATTTGAATAAATCTTTAGAAAGAGACTTAATAAATTGAAAGGACTGAGTCAGGGTTAGATTACGTACCTTACTTACCTGACTTGGTGATGCTCCCCCTTCACTGCAGCTTTCTTCCTCTGATGTTCCTCTCCCTTCATCTATGCTCATTTCTGAGCTTGACTCTTCTTCCAGTTGATGGTTAGCTATTAGCGCTAACCCCGAGAATTCTTCGATGTCTGACTCGGAAGATGAGTCTGAGAACATGGCCTTCAGGGTCTTGTATCTGGAGGATTCTGGCTTCTTGTACTTTACCTTTTCCTTCTCTTTCCGCTTGCTCTTAATTTCGGGCAGTCATCCTTGATGTGCCCTTCTTCGTTGCAATTGTAGCAACGGACTGTCCTTCTCTTTTGATGATGTTTACTCGACTGCAATATAAATTTGTTAGATTTAAAAAATTTATTAAATCATCTTACCATTAATGCAGCTTCGGATTCGTCGATCGAGGCTTCGGAGTCAAAACCGTTTATTCTTGCCTTTAGGGCAATGTTCTGACTAGTCTTCTCTACTCCATTGGGCTCTGCAACTCGAGATTCGTGAAGTTCAAAAGTAGAAAATAAATTTTCTTAAATACTTACCTCGAAGTCCTTAGAGATCTAGTATGCATCTACTAAGGACGCCCATTCTGGAGTTCTCTAGAAGGCGTTGAGCGCGTATCGGATCGAGTCCTGGTTCGTTACTTCTTCTCCAAGGTTGCTTAGTTGAGTTATTAGCTCCTTAATCCTTGCTTGGAGTTGCGCTACCTTCTCGCCTTGGTTCATCCGGAGGTTCGTAAGTTGAGTCCGAAGGATATCGCGTCTTGCAAGCTTCGCTTCGGATGTACCTTCGTGAAGCTCCAGGAATTTTTCCCAGAGGTCTTTCACGGAGTCGTAGCTTTCGATCCGACTTACCTCTTGTGGTGGCAGCACGCTACTGCTTTTCCGTTGGAGACGAAATCGGCTTGCTCCTTTTTCGTCCAGGTGTATTCTTCCTTATCTTTTGGAACTGCATAGCCATATTTCATGATTAAACAAATATCAAATTATGTCTTAAAAAATACCTCCATCCGGCGTTTTCACGTCGCGAAGTCTCCATTGAACTTTAGGGGATGAATGCTTGTTCCGGCCATCGTCTTGATCTTCGTGCTTCAGTCGGCGGTTAGTCCTTCTGAGGCTGTCTGGCTCTGATACTAATTGTAGGTGCAGCGGAGGCCGGCAAGAGTGGGGTGAATTGCCTGAAAAAATAAAAAACTATACCCTCCTCGTGCTTTCAACTCAAAAATGCAATAGCAATAATAAAATAACTGAAATAAAGAAACAGAAATAAAACAGAGACTCAGCGGTTAACCTGGTTATAACCAAGAAGGTTGTTAATCCAGGGCGATGAAAAGTGCACTAGAAAAAGTCTCCTTGACTGAAGGCAGAGAAGTCTTTTACACTCTAACAGCTCAGAACTATTGCTAGGAAATGATTACAGAGTTGATTGAACAATTGATGAATAATTCCTAGGTCTAGGGGTCCTTTTATAGCCCTTGAAAATTCTATCTCGGATGTCCAAGGCGCCTCCAACAAAGATCCAAGGTGCCTCCATCGAGTAGGCAGATAAAACTTTATCCGAAATGCAAACGGTCACATTTGACCTGTTGAAGGCGCCTTCATCAAGTCATGAAGGCGCCTTCATGTTGAGGCGCCTTCAAGCTAGTTTTCCAGCTTTTGCTTCTTTCCAGTTCCTTTGCTTTGGCTTCTGATGCTCTGATAGCTTGGGTGATTCGGCCAACCGAAATAGGGCTCACTGGAAACTAATTTTTTGCCTTCTCCTCGAGTAGCCTTCCTCCCCGGCTTAATGTCCCTCGAATGCTACGCCGTTCTTCTCGCCCACTGGTGTACTCTTCTGCAGCTCTCTCGTCTTTCGAACGCACTGAGCCCATCGACTCCCTTCCCGTGCCGTCCTTCTCGTCAGCTGCGTCTTCCGCTCGACTTTATGTGCTCCTAAGCTCCTGCACACTCAGACACAGGGATCAAACACAAAGCAGGACCTAACCAACTTGGTTGATCACATCAAAACAACCATGGGGTCTAACAGCATGTACAATAGGTTAAACAATGGATTTATCAATCAAGAATTTTTTGTTTTGGTTGAAGAGTTTGTGAACTTCGCTAAGTCTCATCCAGAATACTTGAATGGTGTCAAGTTAAAGTGTCTATGTAATCGGTGTAGATATAGAAATACAACTTTCCGTAATGAGGATACAGTGAAAACACATATATGTAGATATAAATTTATTCTAAATTATTACAACTGATATTGTCATGGATAGTCGTATGTATTTGACCAAATTGAACCTTCTATTGCTTCGTCATCTTGCCTGATTGTTTCAGAAGAATCATCAAGGCTTGTGAATGCAATCCAATCAATGGTTTACGATGCAATGAATGCATATGATCAATTGAATATAGAGGAAACACCTATGCCTGAAGTTTAAAAAATATATTGTAGGATCGAAAATAATTTAGATATGTATACAATGGTATGATATTGTCCACTTTGGGTCTAAGCCCTCATGGTTTTACTCTAGGCTCTCCCCAAAAGGCCTCATACTAATGGAGATATCTTTTTTTTATAAACCCTTGATCTTTCCCATTTGTTTTAAATGTGGGACTATGTTTGCAACCTTACAACCCCAATATGTATGACATGTTAAAGGCTAGTGAAAGAGAATTATGGGAAGACATTCCCGATCATTCTCAATTATCAACTACTGCAAGATTACTAAACATGAAGGTAGAACATCATTTCTCAACACGATATTATGATGACACGTGTTAATTGATGTCAGAGTTGCTCCTCGTTGATAATTGCATGTGATCCTGTCCGAACGCTGAATCAACGGACGCTGGGGACGTGGAGCTCCCTGTTAGCTCCTCGTATGCTCCGATAATCCTGCAGCAAACCGAGCTGGGTGGGGTTTCTCGGCGACGGCCCTCCGACGATCAAGTCAGTCAAAGGGGAAACAAGGAGGTGGCTCAGAAGATCTAAGATTGCATACCTCCGGCGAAGTCTGATGGCGCTTATATAGAGCTATGGTGAACTTGGCGCACACACATCGAGGCGTACACGTGTCCGGCACCATACTTCAGTATGGGCTTGTCAGAAGAGCATGCCTGACGTCATACTGCTACAGTCCAAATACCTCCTTGATGGGACAGAAGAACCTTCCATCGTACGATTCTACGTATGGACTGGTCATCGAACATGCCTGTTGTCAGCGACAGAGGTTACTAGGATGACGTCCCTACTGTCCTGTCTTCTTTGATTTCATCTTCTCAAGCCAAGCGTCCAGCTGCTCGGCGGCTCCTTACCTTCGACCCGTCGTAGATGTTGGTCCGCCCGAGGGAGATTCATAGTCCCCTGCTCGGACGAACACTTTGGTCTGGTTGCCTGACGCCTTGGCTGAGCGGACAGGCCGCTCGGCCTTGTACCCTTGCCTTGGGCCAGGGCCGACCGGACCACCCGCTCAGCCATATAGCCTTTTTACCTAGGCGTCTGAAACCCGGGCTCATGGCCGGCTTATAGTTCCTTCAGCTGGAGGGCATGGCCACGCGATCGGCATAGGGTGCCCACTCGGCGAGCCGACGGGGTTGACCCTTCTTGACTCCTGACCCTTACGTGTCGTTGATCCTTTGCCCATGAGGGCCCCCCGGCCTTATCGTCAGATCACTTGCCTTCCCCTCAAGTCTAGTCGAAGGAGGCACTAGGTCCGATTGACTGGACTTCCGGTCTAACTGTGTAACGGCGCTCGGACGGCCCGTGGAATGCTCGTCCGTTCAGCTTACATTCTTCACCACATCCGTTCGGCGCTGTTGACGGATGAAAGGTCAACGCTAATGCCTTTGGGATCCCCTCGGAATGCGTGCCAAATCCTTTCCATTAAAGCCGAGCACGCGCGCTACGCGCGATAATGGTGCTCATTAAATGCGTCGCAGGCGGTAGCGCCACGTGGCGTCTCTACTGCCGTCAGCATACTGCGGCGGCATTACCTCCGATGGGATAGTCGACGTTTGAAATGGACGGTGAGATGCAGGCCTTGATTCGCGTGACCTGCATCCAACGGCTTAGGCCGCTCGAGCCTGTCCCTATAAAGTCTTCTCCTTCTCCCCCCGCCGCATTTCTACCTTCTCGTGTTCCACAGCCCTCCTTCCTCCGGCGACCTTGTTTTTCTGCCTCCCGACGATCTCCAGCGTCCTCGCAGCCCCCTTTTCCGATCGTCATCTCCCCTGTAAGCTCTGCTCTCCTGTTATTCCGTCGTTCCTCCGCGTCTTTCCTTAGCTGTTCCTCCTTCTGCTTTATTTCAAGTATTTGCCGTCTGTTTCCTCGCTTCTTTCCGTCTTTTATTTCCCTCACTCTTCCGACCATGGCGAGCACTTCACAACCGCTTACCTCCGCCCCTGGTCTTTGGTATACGACCACGGAGAGCCAGTTTGATGAGGAAGATGCCTTACGCCTCGTTCGTACTTATGAGTTCCCCACTGACCTTGAAATAATATTAGCCACTCCTTCCGACCGGCCCAATAACCCGCCGTCCGGCACTGTTTGCTTTTTCTGGGATCAATTTTTGGCTGGCCTGCGGTTTCCTCTACATCGCTTCATCTTGCAAGTATGTAATTACTTTCGCCTCCCGCTCGGCCAACGTGTTCCGAACTCCATTAGGCTTCTGTGTGGGGCGGTGATTCTTTTCAAGCTGAATAACATCCCTCTGGACCCCAAAATCTTCCATTACTTCTACTATCCAAAACAATCCGAGTGGGGCACCTTCATTTTCCAAACTAGGGTTGGTTTTGTTCTTTTTAGCAATATGCCGAGCTCCAACAAACACTGGAAGGAATACTTTTTCTATATGCGTTTCCCCGAGCCGCCATCTTTCTGAACCAAGTGGCAAACCGCGGTGCCGACCCAACCAGAGCTCGGCAAATACAAGAGTGATCCGGCCTACCTCCATGCAGCTAACCGCCTGGTCGACCAACAATACAACATTGATAAGCTGCTACTTAAGGGAGTGATGTACTTGCTCGGCTTATCTCCCGTTCGGGCTGACATTCCCTGCAGCATGGGTAAGGATTACTCTTTACCTTTCTCCTTTGCTCTAACTGATTTATTTTTCTTTTCTGCAGTCGAAATCATGTGGCGTGCTAAAGCTATCGAGCGCCTGAAGTTGAGAGCCGCTGAGATTGAGGCAGCTACGGAAAAGGAAGTCGCTGCGCGGGGGCTTGTCCCAGCCAGCTCGGGGGCTGAAGGGACGCAGTCCGCCCCTGAAGTATCAGCCGCTCGGGCCCCCGTGCACGAAGCCATGGGTGACGCTACTTCATCTGCCCCGGTCGGGGAGGAGATTCTTCCTATTGACGGCGTTCCACTGAGGACCCGGAAGAAACGCCGGACGGACCCAACGCCACCATCAGTCCCTTCTGGTGAACAGCTTTCTGAGCGGAGTGGTATTCCTCCCGAGCGGGAAGAAGGGGCTCCGGCGTCCGTTGAGGCGCTCTCTTCGGATCGAACACTTTCCCAGCTTGGCTTGCCCGCGGCGCTCCCCGAAGTGGAACCTACTGCTTCCCTCCCCAGCACCTGCCGTCGCCTTAGGCGCTTGGGTAAACTTTCTACTATTGGGGGGCCTTCCGATCAGGCAGCTGAGACCTAGGATGATCCGAGCGGCCTTCGGGTGATCAGGACCGTTCTGCGCTTTCCCTCAGAGGAATATCTTTTGGCGGCCGATCGGCCCGCGAGCCCCGAGCAGCAAATTACCCTAACAGGGCCTCTTGCCAAAGTTTGGGAAGATGCCCGGATTCGCGTCGCGCTCATGACTCCCAGTCAGTTGGGAGATAGCAATCTACAGCAGGCCACCGGGGTATGTTCTTTCTCCCCTAGTGTTCCTTTTTTAATCAACCTTTGACATCCCTTCTTTTGCGCAGACTTGGGTAGAACAGATTGCAATTAGCAATCGCCTGGCTGAGCTGGAAAACGAGCTGAAAAAGCTCAAACTCTCGGGGGAAAGTCAGGGGCAGTCATCCGCTGAGCTGGAGAAGACTAAAAAGCTTTTGGAATCCGAGCGGCAAAAATCCTCCGAGTTGACGGCGGAGGTGACTCGGCTTGAAGCTGTGGTCAAGAAGCGTGACCACGATATAAAGCTTGCGACCAACAGGAAGCTTCAGGCCATCTTAGACCTGGATATTATGAAAGTGGAGAATCGGGGGTTGGATCAACGCGTCAAAGAGTTAGACGCCCTCTTGTCCACCGAACGGGATGGGCGCTCGGCTGAGCGCACCAAATTTGAGGGGGATCTAAAAGGCCTCCAAGACTCCGTAGAAGCCTCCCGCACTGCTTTGAAAGAATATAAGGATGGAGAATCGAGCCGTTTGGCTGTGGCGCGGCAAGACTTCATCCGTTCGGATGAGTTCGGCGATAAGTTCAGCAACAAGTTGGCCCTGACGTTCGAGGAAGCCATGAAGGTTGTTGTCGCTCATTTGAAGACGAAGGGCCATATTCCCGCCGAGCTGTCCATTCCCCCTAAAGAACTGGCTGCCTTGATGGGCGAGATCCCGGATGCCCTTTTCAATTTCGAGGATAGTGAGTGAGGAGTCTTTGAGATCTCCTTTAAGTGTCATTTGCTACTTTTTGTTTGGTCGTTGTTCGGCGTAAACTCTTTATGTAATGAACTTTGTTTTCGTTTGCCATTTGTTGCTCGACCCATATTTATCCCCTTACCTTTGTTTCAGCAAATTTATTTATTTATTTTTTTTGCGTAAGTACTTTTTATAACTCGGCCGCTCAGCCTAACACTTCCATATTTCTATCTTGAGTTTGAGCAGATTGTCCGTAAAATGCCTCTTAATTTGACCATATGGTCGTTCGGAACGCGAACTGCGCTCGTTCGCGCGCTCTCACCTTTTATTCTCGTGGATCGTCTTCCGTCCGAGGGATTTATAGTCGCCGGTCCGACTCTCGATATTTAACGTCGGAGCTCGACGGTCTTCCGACCGGGGGGTTTATAGTCGCCGGTCCGACTCTCGATATTTAACGTCGGAGCTCGACGGCCTTTAAGGCTAATTTAAACAGTTGATATACGCCACACCGAGCGGCCGTTCGACGAATAAAGCCAAATGCGTTTTATCACTTTGCTTCCTGCATTAGAAGGACACAAGCGGCCAAGACATACATAAAATGAATTACATCGGCGCACCTCTCACCCAGCTCGGTACGGCTGGAGGTGGTTCACGCTCCATGGTCGATCCAGTTGACGTCCGTCTTCATCCTCCAGGTAATAGGCACCCGAGCGGAGCTTTTCGATGACTTTGAAGGGGCCCGCCCGAGGAGCCTCCAGCTTGCCGACGTCCCCGACCGGCTTTACTTTCTTCCACACTAAGTCGCCGACCTGGAACGATCTAGGGATCACGTGCCGGTTTTAGTTTTGCTTCATTCTCTGCCGATACGCCATCAGCCGGACGTACGCCTTGGCTCGCTCTTCGTCGATCAAGTCCAATTCCAACTGTCTCCGCTCGGCGTTGTCATCATCATAGTTCTGGATCCGGACGGACTCTATGCCGACTTCAACTGGGATAACTGCTTCGCCGCCGTACACTAAATGAAATGGCGTGACGCCCGTTCCCTCCTTTGGGGCCGTGCGGATAGCCCATAAGACGCCCGACAGCTCGTCCACCCAACTTCCTCCCATATGGTCGAGCCGGACCCGAAGAATACGAAGAATTTCCCGGTTGGCTACCTCGGCTTGACCATTGCTCTGGGGATATGCCACGGAAGTAAAATGTTGTTCAATGCCATAACTTTTGCACCATTCTTCGAGCAGCTTCCCGGCGAACTGTCGTCCGTTATCAGATACGAGCCGACGAGGAATGCCGAACCGACAGATTATATGCTGCTAGATAAACTTTTTGACCATCTGCTCGGTGATTTTGGCCAATGGCTCGGCCTCCACCCATTTGGAAAAGTAGTCGACCGCCACAAGAAGGAACTTACGCTGACCGGTCGCCATAGGGAACGGACCCACGATATCCATTCCCCATTGATCGAACGGACAGGAGACTGTAGATGCCTTCATCTCCTCCGCCGGTCGGTGGGAGACGTTGTGGTACTTCTGACAGGAGAGGCACGATGCAACGGTCTGAGCAACGTCTGCTTGCAGTGTTGGCCAGAAATATCCGGCCAGCAGGATCTTCCTGGCCAGCGATCGTCCGCCCGGGTGTCCTCCGCACGATCCTTGGTGCACTTCCTGGAGGATGTACTCCACGTCCTCCACGCTCACACACTTCAAAAGCGGGCGAGAGAAAGCTTTCTTGTAAAGTTGATCTCCAACGAGTGTGAACCGACCGACTCTCCTCCTTAATAGCTGGGCTTCCTCCCGATCGGAAGGTGTAGCACCCGAGCGGAGAAACTCCATGATGACTGTCCTCCAATCGCTCGGAAATGTGAGGCATTCCATCCGGTCGATGTGCGCCACCAAGGATACTTGTTCGATCAGTTGCTGGATGACGACCGGTGATATTGAACTTGCAAGTTTGGCTAGCTCATCTGCCGCCTGGTTCTCCGCTCGGGGTATCTTCTGGATGATGACTTTTCTGAAATGGGCCTTGAGTTTTTCGAAGGCCTCAGCGTATAGCTTAAGCCGAGCATTGTTAATCTCAAAGGTGCCCGAGAGCTGCTGAGCGGCCAGCTGAGAGTCTGAATGGATTTTTACCCGACCGGCTCCCACATGCGGGGCTGCCTGCACGCCAGCGATGAGGGCCTCATACTCCGCCTCATTATTGGTGGCTTTGTAGTCTAGCCGAACGGATAAGTGCATCCGTTCTTCTTAGGGAGAAAGTAATAGCACACCAATCCTGCTCCCGAGCCGAGTAGACGATCCGTCCACAAATATTTTCCACATAGCTTCGGGCTCGGGATTTTGCACCTCGGCAACAAAATCTGCTAAGGACTGCGCCTTTATCGCCGATCGGGGTTGATACTAAATGTCGAATTTGCTTAATTCCGTTGTCCATTTGATGAGCCGTCCGGACGCTTCCGGATTCAGCAGTACTCTTCCCAATGGGCTATTCGTCCAGACGATGATTGTATGTGCCAGGAAATAAGGACACAGTCTCCGAGCAGCGAGGACCAAAGCAAAAGTCAGCTTCTCGAGTCCAGTGTAGCGAGATTCAGCGTCTTTTAGAATATGGCTCAAGAAGTACATGGGTTGTTCTTCACCGCTCGTCCTCACTAATGCCGAGCCGACTGCCCGATCGGTTGAAGATGAATAAATATAGAGCGGCTCACCCACAGCTGGCTTGACTAATACGGGCAAGGAGTTCAGGTATGTCTTTAGCTATTCGAACGTCCGGTCGCATTCCTCGTCCCAATGAAACTTAGTAGCTTTGCGCAGGATCTTGAAAAAAGGGAGGCTCCGGTCGGCAATCTTAGAAATGAATCTTGACAATGCCGTTATCCGACCGGTCAGGCGCTGTACTTCCTGTTGGTGCAACCTTAGGTCAAGGTTGACCTGACTCGAGTTGACCTGACTCGAGTTGTATTTTGATGTTTGACTTAGGAAGATTGTTGGTGCAACCTTAGGTCAAGGTTGACCTAGTTGAGTTGTATTTTGATGTTTGACACTCGTGGAAGAGTTGTATTCTTGATATGGGACAAGAATAGATGTTTGGGAGATTATTGGTGCAACCGTAGGTCAAGGTTGACCTGATTCGGGAAAAAGTCCAAGTATGGAGACTTGGCAACGGAAAAGTCCAAGCAGGGAGCTTGGCATTGGAAAAGTCCAAGTATGGAGACTTGGCACTGGAAAAGTCCAAGCAGGAAGACTTAGCACGGGAAAAGTCCAAGTATGGAGACTTGGCACTGGAAAAGTTCAAGTATGGAGACTTGGCACTGGAAAAGTCCAAGTATGGAGACTTGGCACGGAGAAGTCCAAGCAGGGAGCTTGGCACGAGGGAAAGTCCTAACTGGGATGTTAGGCAGTTGGAAAGTCCTGGTGAGTGAAGCCAGGCAGTGAGAAAGTCCTAACTGGGATGTTAGGCAGTGTGGAAAGTCCTGGTGAGTGAAGTCGGGCAAGGGAAAATCCAGATGGATCAGAGATGAGCGGACATCTGGTGTGGAAAAGTCTAAGTGGGTCAAAGGGATTGACCGGACAATTAGCGGGGAGTGCTAGCAGGTCAAGGGAGTGACCAGATGCTAGGGATGATGTACCAACAGGTCAAGGTTGACCGGATGTTGGTGTGGAATCCTTAGGTTTAGGGCTGAGAAGTTTGGATCGGTCTGGTGACCGATCCAGTGATACTGCGTTTGCCCTGATCGGTCTGGTGACCGATCAGATTGCACGATTTCCAAGAAATCTGGATGACGTCAGCCGAATTGAGCTCACCCGACATAGTTCAAGGAGAATTGTTACGAGTACAAACCTTTGTCATGCCGATCGGATCGAGAAAGCATACTTATGCTCATTCGACAAGCTTTAATAAGCCGATCGACGAGGATCAAGCCTATCCCAATCGGAGGCCACACGATAACGAAGGCTATTCGGGAGGGAACTTGTTCTCATAATCGTCCAGTCAAACGGGCTACAACCTCCTTCGAACACTCTCCTTCTACTTCTTCTTCTTCCTTCCTGTTGCGAAGTGCTGTTGTGCTTGAGCTTTGTTGAGCTCCTCCTTGTCGAAGCTTCGCGTGAGCTTCATTCCACGACTGGATCAGCTGCTGCTGAGTTGCTTGTTGCATCTGTCCGTGAAGTTGCTACTTCATCCGGGACCCCAGTCGACAAGAAGGCAAGCTACTGTGTTTACATTCCTGTTGTATTTTGTTCTTGCTATTCTCTTGTACTCTTAGCTTGCTGTTGCAAGTGATTGTGGCGAGGTTTCTCCACCCACAAGGAGTTTGATTTAGCCGGTTTTCCGGGGACTCATCCACCGACGGATTGATAGGCTTCGTCCACCTTACGGACACGCCGAGGAGTAGGAGTTTCATCTCCGAACCTCGTTACATCCTTGCGTAGAGGTTTGATTTCTTCTCCTGTTTTCTTTCTGCATTTAGTTTCCGCTGCGCTAACCCTAGTTTGTAGAAAGAAACGCGAGCAATTGGGGTCGGCTATTCACACCCCCCTCTCTTGCCGTACGAAGAGATCCTAACAAGTGGTATCAAAGCAAATGTTTGCTCTTCATCGGATTAACACCCGGGGAGCACGAGCTAGAGGATGGATCTACTCGGAGAAGATGTCACCATTCCACCATTCTACGAATGCGGTGACTTCGCGTATTGGAAGGTAAGGATGAAGTACTTTCATATGACTAGCATAATGAATTGGTTTTGTGTACAAGAAGGTTTTATTCCTCCGGTGGATAAGGAAGGAAAACCACTTGAGAAGAAGGAGTGGACAAGAGAACAAATTCACAAATCCGAAATCAACGAAGAGGTAACGAGAATAATTGAATTTTCATTGCCTACTAACATCTTGTGTAAGATAGGTTACAACAATGCCAAGGAATTATGGGATAACTTGGCCAAGTACCATGAGGAGAGCTCCACTTCAAGCCATGAAGAGGAGCCTAGTGAGCCAAGTAGCTCACATCATGGAGGGAGCGAATTGGGAGTTGAGGGCTACTCAACATCCAAGGAAGAAGAGGAGGAGAGTTCCTCTTGTTCAAGATCGGAGCAAGAAGAAGATTCTACCTCCGGAAGGGATGAAGAAGAAAGCTCATCTCCATCCACAAACCTAGGTAACTCAAACACTTTAATTTCGAGCAAATTACATATATTATGCTTTGAGTGTAGGGAGTATGGACATTACAAGAGCAAATGTCCAAAGAGAGTTAGGAAGACTCCACCGGCGCCTAAGGTCAATGAAGCCGGAGGCCCGATACACAAAGGCAAGGAGCACGTGGTGTGCTTCCAATGCAAGCGAAGGGGACACTATAGGAGCCAATGTCCGAGAGGGAGGCAACCTCACAAGGATAAGAAATCAAGCACATCAATAGGGGGGGCTAAGGCAAACCCTAAGGTAATCTCTAAGGTTCATTATTGCAATTCTAATAAAACTCATGCTAGTAGTTTTGTTGCAATTGTTAATAATGATAAGCATGTTAACTTTAGGAACCAATACATGTGCTTAGGAGCTAAACATGTTAGCCTAGGTAAGGATAACACTAGAAATACCAACCCTAGGATTAACGCTTCTAAAGTTAAGGAAAACCTAGGTAGAAATCCCAAGAAGATTAGACACATGCCTAGGAATATCTCAAGAGAAAATGACAAATTAACACTTGAGGTATTAGAGAGGGAAAATCAAGTCTTGAGGTCAAGACTTGATAATTTAGAAAAGGCTCTTAAAAACATGGAGAAGTCATCTCTAGGGTTTAAGAGTCAAAAACCCAAGTCCAAGGACAAGAAAGGTTTGGGTCACAAACCTAAGTCCCAAGTGG
The DNA here is from genome assembly GCF_018446385.1 of Zingiber officinale. NCBI lineage: Eukaryota > Viridiplantae > Streptophyta > Magnoliopsida > Zingiberales > Zingiberaceae > Zingiber > Zingiber officinale. The sequence goes on along the minus strand of NC_055993.1, from coordinate 12,400,991 downwards.
TCAAGCCCACTTATCATAGTGTTCTATTCGATTATGGAACAAAACCTAGGGTTAGGAAGACCACCACCAAGGTCACAAGGGGAGTCACCCCTAGAGTTGATCTTGATGAGTCCCAAATGACCAAGGCTTCAAAGCCTAGGAGGGTCATTAGGAGGGTTGCTAGGGAAGTCATCCCTAGTGAATATTTAGTGAACCCAATGAGCTCACATAGATATTGGGTTCCTAGGAGCATCTTCTCTATCCCATAGATGGGTTAGAGAGTGTCAACTCCAATTAGAAGGGTAGTTAACCCAACTTTGAGGAAATTGACACTCAAGGAGCATTTTCAAGGTTTTGATAACCTTTGAAAATGAAAAAGAATTATTATTTACTCCTTGAAGAGTAAATTGTGCCATATTTGAAAAATATCGATTTTAATCTTATTTGGCACAATTTAAGAAAACCTAGAGAAATACCATAATTGGGATTTTGGTTTTCTCTTAGGGATATATGGGCAATCTAGGGTTAGATCTTAAGTTAGCTAAGGCTAAGGATACATAGATAGGGAATTTAGGTATTTTATTTGTGCTAACTTGCCATGATTAGTTGCCATATGCCATGCCATTACATCATATTTATTTTATTATCATTTGAAATGTCATGATAATGCTTAGGCTAGTTTATATGTCATGCTTTATTTAAGTTTTCAAACTCTATGCCATGACATCATGACATTGGCACATGTTTTTACTTATGATATCATTATATGCCATGTCATCATCTCTTGCATTATAATCAATGAAATTGATTTGAGGACAAACATATAATTTGATATTGAGATCAAATTGGTGTTTAGAAAATGCATGAGAACTTAGCCTAAGTTGACCTTAACCCATATCTCACATCAAATTGACTTGAATGTGGTTTGATACACCTTAGATGTGTGTGAGATATTAGAATCATGAGTTAGGATCAAGGTGCATTGTCCTTGTACCTAGATGACCCTAATTCAAGAAATTAAGGATCATAGGGAAAGCTTGTGTATAAGTCATGTACATCTAGCCCTAAGATTATGGTCCTAAATTCAAATGGTTTTAAAAGCATTTTAAAATTGATTTGAAAAACCTTGATGAAGCTTTCCTAGTAATAGCATTCATCATTGAACATTGTGATACAAAGTTGAGTTAAACTTGAACTATTTCAAAGTTTTTGAACTTTGTATCAAGATTGAAAAATGGAAGTTATTTTCATAGAAAACTATTTTTCCATGATAGTATATGTTATGAGGAATGTATCCTCAAAATTTCACAATTTTTCGAATTTTCTGGAATTTTCTAGGAGTTTCTGAATTTCGGGAAGGAAATTTCAGAAATCTGCCTATCAGAGTCTGGATCGGTCTGGGGACCGATCCAGTGAAGCATGGATCGGTCTGCAGACCGATCCAGTAAGAACCAGAGAGCTTGGTGCGATCTGGTGAAGGCCTGATCGGTCTGGGGACCGATCCATGGGGTTTCTGATCGGTCTGGGGACCGATCAGAGCGTGCCAGTTTCTGATTTTCAGCTGTTGGTCTGAAATTTCAGCTGGAAGTTGAGTTTTGTGGATTTCTAAAGGTTTGGAACTCACAAAGACATTGTTGGTGCAATGGTCAAGGGGGAGTTAACCTTTAGGGGGAGTTTTACCTAATTGTCAAGGGGGAGTTGACTGTTAGGGAGAGTTTTTACTCCTTAAGACTTTTGAGGATTAGTGATATGGGATTATCACTAAGCTGATTGTTGAGTTTAGTATCAAGGGGGAAATTAAGAGTTTCAATGAAATGTATGGGACTTTCATTAGGAAGAAACTCTTGACCTTGATACCTTTTTTTTTTTTTCCTTTTTGATGTGTGTCAAAAAGGGGAGAGTGTTCATTGGAGAATTATTGGAGAACCCAAGTTAGGTTATCGGGTTAACCTAAGCTAGGGAAAGAATGTCAAGGAATGTTCAAGAAAAGAACATTGGAATTCTTTTTGATGTGTGTCAAAAAGGGGGAGAATTATTGGAGAACCCAAGTTAGGTTATCGGGTTAACCTAAGGGGAGAATGTTCAAGGAAAGAACATTGGACATTGGAAGATGGTTGGAAAACCTAAGTTAGGTTATCGGGTTAACCTAACTTGATTATGGGTTTTGTCAAACATCAAAAAGGGGGAGATTGTTGGTGCAACCTTAGGTCAAGGTTGACCTGGTTGACCTGACTCGAGTTGACCTGACTCGAGTTGTATTTTGATGTTTGACTTAGGAAGATTGTTGGTGCAACCTTAGGTCAAGGTTGACCTAGTTGAGTTGTATTTTGATGTTTGACACTCGTGGAAGAGTTGTATTCTTGATATGGGACAAGAATAGATGTTTGGGAGATTATTGGTGCAACCGTAGGTCAAGGTTGACCTGGTTGACCTGATTCGGGAAAAAGTCCAAGTATGGAGACTTGGCAACGGAAAAGTCCAAGCAGGGAGCTTGGCATTGGAAAAGTCCAAGTATGGAGACTTGGCACTGGAAAAGTCCAAGCAGGGAGACTTGGCACGGGAAAAGTCCAAGTATGGAGACTTGGCACTGGAAAAGTTTAAGTATGGAGACTTGGCACTGGAAAAGTCCAAGTATGGAGACTTGGCACGGAGAAGTCCAAGCAGGGAGCTTGGCACGAGGGAAAGTCCTAATTGGATGTTAGGCGGTTGGAAAGTCCCGTGAGTGAAGCGGTGAGAAAGTCCTAACTGGATGTTAGGTGTAAGTCCCGTGAGTGAAGTCGGGCAAGGAAAATCCAGATGGATCGAGATGAGCGGACACGGTGTGGAAAGTCTAAGTGGGTCAAAGGATTGACCGGACAATTGGTGAAGTAGCGGTCAAGGGAGTGACCGGATGCTAGATGATGTACCAACAGGTCAAGGTTGACCGGATGTTGGTGTGGAATCCTTAGGTTTAGGGTGAGAAGTTTGGATCGGCGTGACCGATCCGGATATCGTTTGCCCGATCGGCCCGTGACCGATCGTAATCGATGGCTCGCGGTTGTCGACAGAATCGATCGGGAGACCGATCGAGGCAACGCAACTCGCGAGAAGAAAGCCGTGGATCGGTCTCACGACCGATCTGACTCTCTGATCGGTCCACAGTCCGATCAGGGGTCCTCCTTTCTGTTGGCTCACTGATCGGTCCAGGGACCGATCGTACAAAAAGACATGATGGGACTCGCAAGCTCGATCGGTCGTGGACCGATCGGGAGGATCCTGATCGGTCCATGGGGTACAACACCTAATTCGGTGCTCACTCGACCATTCCTATAACAGAGTGGAGGAAAATTGAGCTCGATTGACCTTACTTCCTACTTCTGCCCGCGGCTCAGGGAAATTGTTATTTACCGATGAAATGAGCTTGTCGGTCATTCACGACTGGATCAGCTGCTGCTGAGTTGCTTGTTGCATCTGTCCGTGAAGTTGCTACTTCATCCGGGACCCCAGTCGACGAGAAGGCAAGCTACTGTGTTTACATTCTTGTTGTATTTTGTTCTTGCTATTCTCTTGTACTCTTAGCTTGCTGTTGCAAGTGATTGTGGCGAGGTTTCTCCACCCACAAGGAGTTTGATTTAGCCGGTTTTCCGGGGACTCATCCACCGACGGATTGATAGGCTTCGTCCACCTTACGGACACGCCGAGGAGTAGGAGTTTCATCTCCGAACCTCGTTACATCCTTGTGTAGAGGTTTGATTTTTCTCCTGTTTTCTTTCTGCATTTAGTTTCCGCTGCGCTAACCCTAGTTTGTAGAAAGAAACGCGAGCAATTGGGGTCGGCTATTCACACCCCCCTCTCTAGCCGTACGAAGAGATCCTAACACTTCCCTCAGATTTCTTGGAGGCGACATATCTTGCAAGGCTTTTACTTTGCTGGGATTTGCCTCTATGCCCCGCTCGGTCACTATATAGCCCAAAAAACGCCCACCTTTTGCTCCGAACAAACATTTCTGAGGGTTGATCCTAACTCCATACTTCCTCAGCGTTCGGAAGGTCTCCTCCATGTCCGTAAAAAGATCGGCCGCTCGGACGGAGTTGATGAGAATATCATCCACGTACACTTTTAAATTACGTCCGATCTGCTCTTTGAGTACTTTATTCATCAAGCGCTGGTAAGTTTCTCCTGCGTTCTTCAATCCGAACGGCATCACATTGTAGCAGTAAGTGCCGTCGGCTGTGACGAAACTAACCTTTTCTTGATCCTCTCGGGCGAGCGGCACCTGATGGTAGCCCTGATAAGCGTCCAGCATGCATATTAACTCGCACCCGGCTGTGGAGTCCACCAGTTGATTAATCCGAGGTAGAGGGTAGAAATCTTTTGGGCATGCTTTGTTGAGATCCCAAAAATCAATGCAAACCCTCCTCTTGTTGCCCGGCTTGGAGACTAGCACCACGTTCGCCAACCAGCTTGGAAACTACACTTCACGTATGTGGCCGGCCTCTAGGAGCTTCTCGACCTCCGCTCGGATGATGGCGTTCTGTTCGGCGCTGAATTCCCTCTTCCTTTGCTTCACCGGCCGAGCGTCCGGTCAGACGTGGAGTTCATGCTGTGCTATACTTGGCGAAATCCCCGGCAGCTCATGCGTTGACCAAACGAAGACATCGCAGTTTCTCTGGAGACACTTGATCACCTCCTTTTTCTGGCTTGCCTCCAGATCGGCCGCGATGAATGTGGTGGCCTCCGATCGGGTCGGGTGGATTTGCACCTCCTCTTTTTCTTCATAAACCAAAGAGGGTGGTTTTTCGGTTATGGCGTTCACCTCGATCCGTGACGTCTTCCGCGCGGAATTAGCTTCTGCTCGGACCATCTTGACGTAGCATCGCCGAGCCGCCAGCTGGTCTCCTCGTACTTCTCCAACTTTGTCTTCCACCGGAAACTTAATTTTCTGGTAGAAGGTGGAGAAGGCCGCTCGGAACTCACTGAGCGCCGGTCGCCCCAGGATACCATTGTATGTTGAAGGAGAGTCGACCACGACGAAGTTGGCAGTCCGCGTCCTTCTGAGCGGCTCTTCTCCCAATGAAATAGCCATTCGGACTTGTCCGACCGACAGAACTTCGTTGCCCGTGAACCCGTAGAGGCGGGTTGTCATGGGCAGCAGCTCGGCTCGATCGATTTGGAGTTGGTCGAAGGCTTTTTTGAAGATGATGTTGACCGAACTGCCTGTATCAATAAAAATGCGGTGAATAGTATAATTTGCTATTACCGCTTTGATAATGAGGGCGTTGTCATGTGGCACTTCGACTTCCTCAAGGTCCCTGGGCCTGAAGCTGATTTCGGGTCCGCTCGCCCGTTCCTGACTGCAGCCGACCGCATGGATCTGGAGCTGCCTGACACTTGCCTTCCTTGCTCTGTTGGAGTCTCCTCCGGTCGGCCCACCAGCTATTATGCTGATTTCGCCGCGGGACGTGTTGCTTCTATTTTCTTCCTCCCAAGCGGACGGCCTAGGCCACTCCTTAGACATTCGGGGATTGTCCTCGTGCCTTTGTGGATGATGCCGCTCGGGAGACTGTCGTTGTCGCCTGTCGCCGTTCCGCCGATCGACTTCAAAGTGTCGCTGTCGCCTGTCGGATGATGGCGATCGACGATGGACACTCCGAGGAACGGGGTGGGTGATCAGGGGAAGGATTCGGCAATCTCTTGTGTTATGCGTGTCCGTCCGGTGGAACGAGCAAAACATCGGGGGTCCATATCTTCTTTTTTGGTTTGGGCCGCTCGGCAGCTACCTCTTGAACGGCGTGGGACCTTGCGTGGTGAGGGCGAACTGCTTCAGCTCGAGATCCTCTGGGCGGCTGGTGGCCAGCGAGCGACTTCCGCTCGGCGGGGGATGGTCGCTCGGTTGGAGCTTCTTTTCTTCGGGCCGCTTGGGCTTCCTCCACATTAATGTACTCATTGGGCCGGTGCAACATATGATCATAGTCTCGGGGCGGCTTTCGAATAAGTGAGCGGAAGAAATCACCATCCACGAGGCCCTGCGTGAATGCATTCATCATTGTTTCTGAGGTGGCTGTTGGAATATCCATGGCCACCTGGTTGAATCGCTGGATGTATGCTCGGAGCGACTCCCTGGGTCTTGTTTGATAGCGAATAGACTAACACTAGTCTTCTGGTAACGCCGACTACTTACGAAATGGTGGAGAAAGGCCGTGCGGAACTCCTTGAAGCTGGTAATGGATCCGTCCGGCAGCCTCCGAAACCAACGTTGCGCCGATCCCGAGAGGGTGGTAAGAAACACCCGGCATTTCACTCCATCTGTGTATTGATGTAGTGTAGCCGTGTTGTCGAACTTACCTAGATGATCGTCCGGATCGGTGATTCCGTTGTATTCCCCAATCGCCGGGGGCACATAATGTTTTGGCAGAGAGTCCCGCAGGATGACCTCTGAAAATTGCCGGTTGATCCGTTCGGGGGAGGTGTCCGTTCGGGGGGCCTTGCCTTTTCTGTTGTCTCGCATAGGCGCCTCGTCGGATGAAGATCCTAGGTCACGATTAACTGTTGCGGCTTCAGGAGGCGTACGAAATAGGGCCCGATGAAATGGAATCGTGGCCGGTGGTGCTTCCGCTCGGCCTCCTGACGCGGACGTCGCTTGTTGATCCATCCGCTCGGCTTGCGCCTTCTATTTCTGTTGTTCCACCAGCTTAGCTTCTCTTGCCTCGATCAGAGCGTCGAGCTCCTCCGTGGAGAGCATCACCGTATGCGGTCGTCCAGCTTCGTCCATTGCTTCCTCTCGGATGCAGGTGCGTTCCCACAGACGGCGTCAATTTGATCCTGTCCGAACGCTGAATCAACGGACGCTGGGGACGTGGAGCTCTCTGCTAGCTCCTCGTATGCTCCGATGATCCTGCAACAAACCGAGCCGGGTGGGGTTTCCCGGCAACGACCCTCCGACGATCAAGTCAGGCAAAGGGGAAACAAGGAGGTGGCTCCGAAGATCTAAGATTGCATACCTTCGGCGAAGTCTGATGGCTCTTATATAGAGATATGGTGAACTTGGCGCACACACATCGAGGCATACACGTGTCCGGCACCATACTTCAGTATGGGCTTGTCAGAAGAGCATGCCTGACGCCATACTGTTACAGTCCAAATACCTCCTTGATGGGACAGAAGAACCTTCCATCGTACGATTCTGCGTATGGCCTGGTCATCGAACATGCCTGTTGTCAGCGACAGAGGTTACTAGGATGACGTCCCTACTGTCCTGTCTTCTTTGATTTCATCTTCTCGAGCCAAGCGTCCAGCTGCTCGGCGGCTCCTTACCTTCGACCCGTCGTAGATGTTGGTCCGCCCGAGGGAGATTCATAGTTGATAACCATGATTTCATTGCATTATTTTGATTCATATATGCATGGTTTCATGTTGATTTCATAGGTTAAAATCATAGTTACATCACATTTTGTGCATTGTGTGTATTTTTGGACTTAATTACAAATTACTTTATTTTTATATTATTTGATGCTAATATTTGATTCTTATTTTATAGGCATCAAAGGATCTGGGATTTGGATTTATTTGGACCGAAATTGGGCTTAAATCGGAGTTCAAACAAGAAGATCAATCTTTGGAGCATTATGGACCGTTCATCAAGAATAGGAGAGATCTGGACCATCCGTTGAAGGTCTGGCCGATCCAACCTAATGGGGAGCAGATGTGAGCCATTGATGAAGATCCAGAAGTTTTGATCCAGACCTGAGTTCATCTAGCCATTGATCCAGCCCGAAACATTTTGGACCGTTCATTGAAGACTGGGCGGATCTTGGCCATCCAGTGATGATCTGATCGATCCGACCTACGGGAGGGTAGATCCAGACCCTAGATCAACATCAGTACCTTCGGATCAGATTTTGGATGACTTTTCACCGTTGATTTAGCCCGGAATCATATCAACCATCCATTCCAGATCCAGATCTGATTTAAAACAGAAGCTACAGTTCCCTTTCTTCTTCGTCGATTCTCCACAGCGTCGTTCTTCGCGTCCCGCGGCGTTCTCCGAGATTCCGACCACCATCTCCACTTCTAGATCAATTTTCCGGCCAATTTCATCAGCGATGACGCTCTCAGCTGCTTGCGACCAACATCCGGCGATCTGACCTCGCTCAAAGGTGGTCCTACGGCGAGAATTCTGCTCCGCAAACCTCTACTTCTGCCGCACCCGATTTGGAGGTGTTATTCCGATTTGAGGTTCCGTTTCCATCCGTGAGCTTTGGCGGTGTTCCTCCACTGCTTCTGGACCATTCTCGACGACAATCCATCCACCATCAGCTCCATTTCAGATCTTAGGTTGCAGTTGCAGATTTCCAGAGTTGGGCGGCTCCGATCTTCATCAGCTTCATTTGGAGTGGTCTCCGATGGTGCTGGTAAAGGTTGGGCTGAGTGTAGCTACTGAGATTGTCTTCTCCGATTACAGTTGGAGTGTTCTCCGTTGTTTCCTTGTGTGACGGCAAGGAGAAGTTGCCGTGAGACTTGGTTTGGTGTTGAGATGGTTTAGGGTTTAATTTTTGCATTCTTTTACTGTTGATAGATTTACATTTCGGTTTATGTTAGTTGAATTCATTAATATAGTTCTTTGTTTAGCTTAATTGTTGCAATTCAAGTGTAGTGAGTAATTTAGTTTCAATCAATTTCAAAGTTGTTGTTAATTTTGCTTTAGCTTAAATTTCAATATTGTTGAGTAGTTAGTTTCTGTAGTTAAGATTAAATTCTGCTTAAGATTAGATTTATCTTATGTCTTGTTATTTCATTGCTTAGTTTAAGTGTGTTAATGATTTAATCACGACGTAGGGTGACAATACGTTATGATTGGATTATTGGCACCGAGTTTGGTTTCATTTATGCATTAGAATAGTGTCTTAATTGTTGTGTTTTCATTTGTTAGATTTAGATTCAAGCTTAAATTCCCCCAATTCTATTTTTATACTGAAAACCCCAAAACTAGGAATAAAAATACAATCCTAGATTACATCATATTGTTGGTTCCTCGAGAGCGATCCTGGGCTCATTACTACAACGTTAATGTGAAATTAAGGGGTTCAGTGGAAAATACATTTATACAATTTGATTAGCGGATGTGACAGATTCGCTACATCAAATTTTGGCGTCGTTGCCAGGGAAAACGTTAATATGCAATGTTTGGTAATTTTAGGATTGTTGTTTGATTGCTTTCATGATTATATATCCATGTGTTGATTTTATTTGTTCCTGAGTCTTCTAATTTTATTTGCTAGTGTTTCAGTGTAAGAACAGGAAATTCATGTGACCATGGATCCATATCATCAGTATTTTGGAGATGGGATGGAGAATTATTTTTATCAGCCTCAGACTCAGTTCTATCAGTCCTACCTACCTATGGAGCAGCGGAATAGGTATGAGGATGCACAAGAACAAATTGAAGAATCAATGTGGAAATTCAATGAAGTTATACATCAAATGAGTGAGCATCAAGAGCAACAATTTTCAAGGATACAAAACATACAGAGTCAGTTAGATCAAATTACATTATCCATCAACCAGTTACAAAAACAAAGAGCCAGTGAGGAGATGGATTGTGGAGATCTTGTCAGGCCTGACACTGCATCTACTTCTTCACTAGATTCTTTATCTACTTTTTATTGTTGTGATGATGTAGTTGAACCTATTTTTGATTCTACTACTAATGTTGTTGCTTTAGATGTTATGAATGATGCAGGTATTGTTTTTGAAGATAATTTAAGTGTAGGGGAATGCTTATTGGAAGCATTACCTCAAGAATCACCAAGAATTGAAGATGTAAGTGTAGGGACTTGTGCTATGGAGCCAAGCACCCAAGAATCACTACATGAAGTTGTACATTCGCCAGAACTGGAGTCTGAACATTTATTTGAGGAGAAAGACGTAACAAACACCACTCCAGGTACCTCTCAAGATGATAAGGTGAGTATTTTGTGTAATTTTTCAGAGAATTTTATTGAGGTACCAATTGTTGATTTTATTAGTTGTGATTCATTTCTTGAAATATCTTTAACCCACACTAATATTCTCCTATTTTCTTCTTATCTCATATGTGTATGGGAGGTGTTTTCTTTTATTGATTGTGTAGGAGAAATTAAGCTTCCGGAGTGGGTGCTTAAACTGAACCGACTTAGACCTCCAGAAAGAATTTTGAAGGGAAAAAGGATTAATAAGAAGAATTTAAGTGGAACCATGATTACTCCACTTCCGGGGTGGCTACTACTTCTATACCTTCTTCAACCACCGGGAATTAAAGGGGAGTTAGTTCCAATTTAGCTTTCTTTTGCATTTTAATTTGCGCTTTGTGTCTAATAAATTCGTTATACATTTCTTTGGTTTCATACTTTGCGTTTGCACTTTGTTTTTACATTTGGCATTTTACTTTCATACTTTGCATTTTGTTTAGTATATAGCATGTCATTTGAATAAAATTCACCATGGGAATTTTCTAAGTAATATTTGTAAGATGGTAAAAGTCTCTTAAATTTGACCATCAATTTTAGGTCATTTAACATGATTGGATGCCTTTCTTACATGATATTGGTTAAAATGGTAGTGAATTCCAATTTGATTGATTGAGCTTGTTTGCATGAAAATTACCTAGAGATGACCACTTTAAGCCTATACACTATTATTTTCTCTTGTGTGGCATGCACTTACAACAATTGAAACTCTAGAACTTACTTAGTTTCTTTTCAAAGTCACAATAGCATTAGTGTGCATGGAAATTGAGGATTTTGTCAATTTTGTTCCCCTTCATACTTTTTAATTTCTTTCCTCACAATTCTCTTTAAACAATTTCATTTCATCTAGCATTCAAACCCTTGATTATCTTTGCTTGTCATAATTTCATTGAGATGTTTGGATAAATTGCTTGATGAGTTAGCTTGACTTAGATGGACAATGTCTTAAGTGTGGGGGAAGGATGATGAGATGATAATTTTTGAAATATTGAAGAATGTTGCAAGGATTCACGAAATATTGGCACAATCACTTGATTATGAATTGTTTAGTGAAATTTTGAAGCTGAAAATTGTGTGCACTGGTTTGTGCCACTCTTGTGCCAATTTTCTCTTTAAAATCTCAAATCATTGAGAAATTCAAGAAATGTGTTGTATACTCAATAACAAATGGTATGCTTACCTTGTATGGCATTTGCAAGATGCGAAAAGATGAATTCAGGGATTAATCTAGACACAAAACAATGCAAGAACAGTGAGTTGTATAGCTACTGAAATGTGATTTAAATGGATCAAAAATTCAGAATTAAATGGGTTATTAACATTTCATCAATGAAGCACTTGAACATATTATCATTTATTTGGAAAAGTTGAAGAAAAGGGCAGCAAATTAGAACTTTATACAGTGAGGAAATATGAAAAGCAGAATTCTGTGCAAATGGAAACAAGTATGTGCAATTATCTCATTATCAACGTTGAAAATCTTTGGGAACTAAATGGAATTCTTGTATTACCAGCAACAAATTGTGTTTATTACTTTTCCATTCCTTATTAAATTGCTAGACAGAATTCCGGAAGTTGCAGAATTACTGAAATTCTGAAGTGCAGGAACTTTTAATTGATGTTATAAGCTGATACAAGATTTAAATTCAAGCTACTATTTGATTTATTGATTGCAAAGATCTATGGAAATAAATTGTAAAGCTTGAATTGAGTAAGCAGTAGCATCAGATGAGATATCCAGAGCTCAAACCTGAAGTTCAGAATTCTATGTGAAGTTTTGAAAGAGTTAAGAGCTTTGCAAATTCAGAAATTTTGGAATGAATGGAGTATCAAGAATTCAGTAAATGACATCAAAGAAAGGAGAAGCTTGGATGGAGTTTTGTATTGTGAAGCAACAAATGGGATTTTGGCAGCAACAACTTCTATCAAGACTCATTTCAGTTACTGAAAAGCATGAAATAGCAGTGACACTTAAAAGCAATTGAAGGCTGCATTTGGTTGAATGAGAAGAATGAAAGAAGACATTGATGGTTGTTGGTTTGTAAAGTGATAATAAATCCAAGAAATAGAGTGTCAGATCTGAAATTAAGCAAGGAAAACAAAGAGGAGGATTGCTGGAATGACAGTAATGATAGTGCAGAAATACATACTGTGCAGATTTGCAGGGAAATGGCAGTTTTGTGCCAATTTGGGAAGTGAATTTTGATGAACAAAAGCTGCTGGAAAATGGAAAGCTCTTGAATATGCATTGTAAAAGGTCATAAGAAACAAGACGAAGAAGAATTGAGATTTTTGTTGGCTAAACAATGCAAAGTTGATACAAAGTTATTGCCAAGTGATTTCTGAAATTGTGAAGTGGCAGAATAGCTGTGATTTCTGCAACATGTGATTCTAGTGTCTGCAGAAATGAAGATTGTTGTTGTGCAGGAATCATCTCTTGTACCAATCTCTTTGAAGTAGCTCTCAATTAATTGAGAAACTCAATTAGTGGGAATTCATGAGCTCTAACAAAAACAATTATTGCAATCTTCAATGACAACACTCTAAGAGAAACACAAAATCAGAATCCGGCAGCAGGAATTAAAGGTTAAAAGGGCTGGCTGCAGAAATGAAAACAAGAAGAATGGGTAGCTTACATGGTGAAGTCCTAATCCATTCAAAAGATAATATTGATTACCATCTAAATGTTGTATTGCAGAATTGCACCTCAGAATCTCAATGCTGAGTTTTGCAGAATTGCAGAATTATACCAAGTGCATGATTAGTGCAAAACATCTATGCTGTAAAATCCAGAATTCAATGCTAAATAGTATCTCCTCTCAAGCTAGATCTTTTATGACTTTGATCAGTATGCAGAGAGAAGAAAGAAGTATTCAGGAATCAGTTTCAATTTCTGTGTAACTTCAATACTGTCCAGATTTTGTTTCAGTTCTGGTTTTTGGTACACATAATACTGTCCAGAACAATTTCAATCCTAGGTTATGAACTAAGGTACAGAAATTCAGAATTGAAGAAGAACTTGGCAGAATTCAAGAAGAATGAAACTTATTGTTGTGGATTAGATCTTTATTGTTGTGTGCTTAATGCTTGTTGCAATTTATTAATCATTAAGAGTTTGAATGAGAACATGCTCGCTGATTGTAGCTGAATTCCAGAATCCAGCAGCAACTTTGAAGCAGAAATTATAGACAGTGAAGAGTTCGGTAAGAGGAAGTTGAAGCCAATTTGCAGAAATCAGTAATGGAATTTGAAGTCAATGGTGAAGAAATGGGCTCATGTATTGATGAATTAAGGAAATGCTGGATTTTCAGATATAGAAACTAAACTTCAATGCAAAAATTTAGAAATAGGAAGCTGATGCTCAATTCAAGATGCTGATTGTGATCAGTGATGATTTGAAGTTGGCCTCTTCACAATTTAGAAAAATCAAGCCTTAATTCTGGAAATGTTTAAGTTGGATTCTGGATCTCTGAAATTTCAGCTGATAGCTGCAGAAACTATACCTTGCTGCAACAGAATCCAGAATCTGAGTTTTAAAGTGCAGAATTAAATTTCAGATTTCAGAACTTGGCATCTCAACCCTATTTTGTGCCAACTTCTCTTACAAACTTCCTGAACATTGACTAATCCAAGTTAAGTGTCTAATTTGAAATGTTATTTGATGTTATATACTCAGAATCTTGGAAGAATGTCGTTACTAGTTTTTAGTTAGCTGCTGGATTGTTGTAACATAACTGCAGTGCATGGAAATCAGAGTTCTGAAGTTGCAAAAATTCAGATGTCACAAGTGATACAAGTGTGAAGCAAGAGAAATTGTATTGATAAATGCTGATGAGGAATCAAATGTTGTGGTTAATTTCTTCCTTGTAATGGTTTGTATGCTGCTGAAAAATAATTTGAGTGCTTAAATTGCTGGATGTTGCTGGAATTTGAATCTGAAAAATCCGAAACAGAGAAAGGAAGAAACAGAAAATTCTGCAGATTGAAGAAAGAAGATTAACAGTGATTTTTAAAGTGTGTTAAGAATTGGAAAGTATGTGGTTTTTTTTTGTCCGAGACGGCCAAATTTTAAGTGTGGGGGAGGGGATTCTTCTTCATTAATTGATGTGAGATTGTTTTAATTTCAAAATACTGAATTGAAGTGCAAAAACAGTGAAGAAGAAAGGAAAAACAGTGGCAAAACAAAAGAGTATCAAATGTGGAGATAGAGTATCAAGAATTTCGGTTTGCCATCAAATTGAAGAAGAGTTTGGCTTGGTCTTTTGAATTGGTTAAAACAAATGGTATTCATCTCTTTTTACATCAAAATGGTCAACTCATCAAGTATATTCCTCCAATACTCTCATCATCTTCAATTTTTCATTGAATACTTTTCTTTTGCCTATTTCATCCACTTAACTTGTTCTTTTTGATTCCATTTCAATTCTTGTTGATGAAATCCTTTTGATTCATGTATGCTATGTTTATAGTGGTGGAGAATTAGAAAATAAGTAAGCTTATGGTAGTGAAATGTTGTGAGTTGCATTGAGTGAGCTCCACTTATTCACATGCTTGAGTGTGAGAGATAGATTAGGTAAATCCCTTGTGAGATTGCAACTTGTTTAATTTTTCAATTGGATTAAAACTACCATACCTACTGATTATTGTTTGAATGGTATGCATGATTGTTTGTGATCTTTAGATGGTTTTAGTTAAATTCTTTTTACCATTTTTAGGTATTGCTAGGGAATTTTCTATGGAGATGATTTTTAGTTTTCTTTACTTGCACGGGACGTTCAAGGCTAAGTGTGGGGGATTTGATAACCATGATTTCATTGCATTATTTTGATTCATATATGCATGGTTTCATGTTGATTTCATAGGTTAAAATCATGGTTACATCACATTTTGTGCATTGTGTGTATTTTTAGACTTAATTGTAAATTACTTTATTTTTATATTATTTGATGCTAATATTTGATTCTTATTTTGTAGGCATCAAAGGATCTGGGATTTGGATTTATTTGGACCGAAATTGGGCTTAAATCGGAGTTCAAACAAGAAGATCAATCTTTGGAGCATTATGGGTCGTTCATCAAGAATAGGAGAGATCTGGACCATTCGTTGAAGATCTGGCGGATCCAACCTAATGGGGAGCAGATATGAGCCATTGATGAAGATCCAGAAGTTTTGATCCAGACCTGAGTTCATCTAGCCATTGATCCAGCCCGAAACATTTTGGACCGTTCATTGAAGACTGGGTTGATCTTGGCCATCTAGTGATGATCTGATCGATCCGACCTATGGAAGGGTAGATCCAGACCCTAGATCAATATCAGTACCTTCGGATCAGATTTTGGATGACTTTTCACCGTTGATTTAGCCCGGAATCATCTCAACTATCCATTCCAGATCCAGATCTGATTTAAAACAGAAGTTACAGTTCCCTTTCTTCTTTGTCAACTCCTCCGCGCACAGCGCCGCATCCCGTGAGATTTCCAGTGGCTTCCGACCACCATTCCTTCTCCGATCATCCTCCCGAGCTTCTACCTTGGTGGAACACTTCTTAGCAGCTCATCCAGATCATCTGGAGCACCGGCGAGTGTTCTCTCTGGCAGAAATATGCTCACGGTGACTTCCCTATTTTCGCTAGATTTGGAGGTGGTCTTCCAAATCTGCGTTCCGATTCCCATCAGTGACGCTTGGAGGTGGTCCGCCGGCGTTATTGAGCTTCATCCGATGCCCATCTGCAATCCACGACTTCCATCCAGATTCAGAGAGCTCCGGTAGCAGATTTCCAGCATTTTTGGCATTTTCGGCATTTTCTTGGGTTCGGGTTGTTTCCAGCATGTCGGGGGTGGTCCGTCGGCACTTGTGAGCATTCCTCGAATTGATTTGCAGCTTAGAATCTCCACTAAGGTCCGAAATTGGGTGGTTTCGATTTTGGTACTCTTGTGTGACGGCAAGAGTATGAAGTTTGTGAGTTGATTGTGAGAGGATTGGTTTTTATTTCATTCTAGTTCTTTTTCTTACTGTTCAACAGCTTAGAACAGATTTATTTTAATGGTTGTTATGTTTTAGCAAGTAGTTTAGCATTTCTTTACTTAATTGAAGCTTAGTTTAAGTCTTCTTTGAAGCTTGTTTAATTGATAAGTTGTAGGTTTCAAATTAGGGTTTAAATCATGCTTTAGATTAGATTTATTTCTGTCTTGTAATTTCATATGTAGTTTAAGTGTGGTGATGATTAAATTATAATGTAGGGTGACAATGCATTATGGTTTGATTGTTGGCACACAAGTAGATTTCACTATTGCTTTAGATTAATTTCTTATTCGCTATGCTTTACTTTTGTTAGATTTAGATTCAAGCTTAATCCCCCCATTTCCATACTAAAACCCCAAAAATAGGAAATAAAAGATAATTCTAAATTACATTCTACCGTTGGTTCCTCGGGATCGATCCTGGGCTCGTTACTACAACATTATTGTTTGATTAAGGGGTTCAGTGGAAAATACATTTGTACAATTTGATTAGCGGATGTGACAGATTTCCCTTATCAATAGTCCCCTGCTCGGACGAACACTTTGGTCTGGTTGCCTGACGCCTTGGCTGAGTGGACAGGCCGAGCGGACAGGCCGCTCGGCCTTGTACCCTTGCCTTGGGCCACGACCGATCGGACCACCAGCTCAGCCATATAGCCTTTTTACCTAGGCGTATGAAACCAGGGCTCATGGCCGGCTTATAGTTCCTTCGGCTGGAGGGCATGGCCAGGCGATCGGCATAGGGTGCACGCTCGGCGAGCCGACGGGGTTGACCCCTCTTGACTCCTGACCCCTACGTGTCGTTGATCCTTTGCCCATGAGGGCCCCCTGGCCTTATCGCCGGATCAGCATGATTGATAGCTTCTACAATATAAAGAAATTGATTAAAGATTTGAGTTTTGCAGTAGAGATGAAATTGTAGGACCGTTAGATTCGATAGAGGGGGGGGGGGGGGGTGAATATCGATTCAAAAATATCGAGTACAAACGTAGCGGAAAAGTAAAATAGACACAATGGTTTTACTTCGTTCGGAGCCTGTGACGACTCCTACTCGAAGGCCCATGGTCCTTGACCACTTTCGTTGGGCAATCACTAGCAATTCGAAATGATGATTACAAAAGAACCGTACAGGGAATGCTAATGAAAACTGAAAACAAATACCGACAAAAAGGGAAAAGAACGGAGCGTAGTGTCGGAGCTTTGTTGGCGTCGCACTGAACGTCGAGCAGCAAGACCAGCAGTAGAAGAGTTCTCAGCTTGATTGATTGATTCTGAAGCTCCTGTCTGGGGCTTCTTTTATATGCTGTTCCAGGCGCCTGGATTCCTGCCTGGAATGTGACGTAGATGCACAAACCATGATGCTCCACGTGGCGACGACTGGATAGAATTCGCCCGGAGCCGGATCCTTCCGGCGCCCGACCGCGCCCGACCACCTTGTTCCGAAAACTCCTTTTCCCGCAAAACAAAGTTAGTCCGAGGCAAATGTATATCCTGTAAAACATATGTCAACACAGTTAAAGTTCAACAGATAAATAAAAGAGTATGACTTAGATTTCGTCTTTCCGAGACCATATCTAGTCACGATCTCGACTTAGACATCCGAAATGGATCTAAGCCGGATCGACGCCTAATGTCCCTTCCCGAACGAGTCCTCACAACTACCCTCCATGACATACCTCACTTACCCGCGACGCCCGTCACCCGTCCTGGACTTCTCGCCAGCGTCCGGCCACCGTCGACCCGCTGACTTCTCGCCACTATCCGGCCACCCGTCGACCTAGCCGACTTCGTGCGACATCCGGCCACCCGTCGACTGTTCGACTTCTCCTGCACACTCGATCAAAGTGTCAGACAACAACAAAACTAACTTAACCTATTTGTCATTCATCAAAACCTGGGTTAAATCGTTAGTGTTAACCGCACCAACAATCTCCCCCTTTTTGATGGAATGACAACCTGGTTAAGTTAGTGAAAACATATGCAAGAAACAACATGCATTTATGTGGTTTTAAAGTTAGTTTGTATTTTCAAATTGGTTTAGCTAACT
The DNA here is from genome assembly GCF_018446385.1 of Zingiber officinale. Taxonomy (NCBI): domain Eukaryota; kingdom Viridiplantae; phylum Streptophyta; class Magnoliopsida; order Zingiberales; family Zingiberaceae; genus Zingiber; species Zingiber officinale. The sequence continues at coordinate 12,382,962 of NC_055993.1, read as the reverse complement.
TAACCACCTAACCCTCCCCCTTTGGCATTCATCAAAAATAAGCAAGGTTAAACAATCATAGTGAAGAGTTACTGTAAAAGGTAATCAAATTTTGAAACATATCTAAGTTTGGTTCAAAAATTGAAAGATAAAAGTACAATTTTTAACACCAAGTTAAAAAAATAGTCAAGTTGACTTGGGGGAGACAAGTTGAATTTTGAAAAGTATAAATTTAAAGTTAATCAAGTGTAACTTTTCAAGCGTGTAAAAATTTTCAAAACAGGTTTTTCAAATTTACTTTTCATGTTTTAGTAACATTTTCTTTTCAAAAAGGTAAATTTTCAACTTCGATTATTCAAAACAAAGCAAAAATTAAGCAAGTAAGAATAATTTTTCAAGAAGTAAATTTTTTTGTCAAAATAAATTTTTAAGGCTAATTTGATAAAAGCTAAGTTTGGAAAGTTGAATTTTCAAGCATATGTTACAAAACTGAATAAGTTTAAATTTGCAATATTCAACTTTTAAAATCAGGTTTAAAAATTAGGTGGGATTAAACTTAGTTAAATTTAACTTTTTGAAAACTGGTGTTTTAAAAATAAGTTAGTTTTAACATAGATGTAAAAAAAACATTTTTCAAACACACATTAATTTCTCCCCCTGAACTTGACACTTATCTTTAACCAGCTGTCTAACCAATTAGGTACTAACTAACTATCAGAAGATAGTAGCTTTCACTTGGTTAGTCAGATTAAGTTAATTATAACCAGTCAGTATTTGACTTGACTGATGAACTTTAATCTGATTAATATATGAATTGTATTTAACGTCCAGACTTATGCTGATGCACTGAAATAAGCATCTTAAGTCCAGACAGTTTGCCTATGCATCTCACCCCTTTCTATGTTTGTCAAACACAAGCAAGGTAAACCTAAGGTGTTGGTGAGATGCTCAAAAACTAGTCCTATGGGTACATGCTTTCTAAGGATTCAAAACTAGTCTAAGGCCAAAACTGTTTTTGAAAATCTAAAAATGGAAAGTTTTGAAAACACACGAGTTTAACCTATTAGTTAAAAAACATTATTTTAAAACTAGTTTGAAAAGAAAGAATCCTAGTCTATTAAGCACATCCCTAATTTTCGCCGTAAGTTGCTAAATTCACTTTCAGGGAGTGGTTTTGTAAAAATGTCAGCTAAATTTGATTTGGACTCAATGTACTTGAGTTCAATATCACCTTTAGTAACATGATCCCTGATGAAGTGGTGCCTAATTTCAATATGTTTGGTTCTTGAATGATGCACAGGATTCTTGGTTAAGTTGATTGAACTTATATTGTCTATTAATACTTTTACATTTGTGATATTTAAGTTGAAATCTTTTAGAGTATGCATCATCCATAATAATTGTGCAACACATTCGCCTATAGCTATGTATTCTGACTCAGTTGTAGATAGAGCAACACAATGTTGCTTTCTACTAAACCAGCTAACAAGTGATGGACCTAATAATTGGCATCCACCACTTGTGCTTTTGCGGTCTAATTTGCATCCAGCATAATCTGAGTCAGAATATCCTATTAGTTCAAAATTATTTGTCCTAGGATACCAGATTCCTACATTTGTTGTTCCTTTAAGATATCTAAAAATTCTTTTAACTTGTGCCAAATGGGATTCCTTAGCACAAGTTTGGTATCTAGCACACATACTAACTGCAAATAAAATATCGTGTCGACTTGCAGTTAAGTATAGTAGGCTACCTATGGCACTTCTATAGTGTTTTAAATCAATTGATTTTCCATTTGGGTCATCGTCTAGAATTGTGTTTACTGCCATAGGTGTTTTTATTTCTTTTGTATTTTCCATTCCGAATTTTTTAAGTAATTCTTTGGTGTATTTATGTTGATAAATATAATTTCCTTCATTTGTTTGTTTGATTTGTAATCCTAAGAAATAGGTTAATTTTCCCACTAAGCTCATTTCAAATTCTTTTTCCATTAGATTAATAAATTCTTCTAAAAATTCTGAATTTGTTGAGCCAAATATTATATCATCTACGTATATTTGTGCAATAAATATGTCTGTATTTAATGATTTAACAAACAAGGTTGGGTCAATTTGACCTTGTTTGAATCCTTTAGATGTTAAGTAAGATGTTAGCCTCTCATACCATGCCCTGGGAGCTTGTTTAAGTCCATATAGTGCTTTCTTTAATTTAAAAACATAATCAGGGTGTTCTAGACTTTCAAACCCAGGAGGCTGACCTACATAAACTTCTTCTTTAATTAGTCCATTGAGAAAGGCCGACTTAACGTCCATTTGGTATAGTTTGAATCCCTTATGGGCTGCATAACTTAGTAACATTCTAATGGATTCTAATCTGGCTACTGGGGCATATGTTTCATCATAGTCAAGTCCTTCAACTTGACTAAATCCTTTGGCAACCAGCCTAGCCTTATTTCTAGTAATTTCCCCAGTTTCACTTAGTTTGTTTCTGAATACCCATTTTGTTTCTATTATTTTCTTATTCTTAGGTGGTGGGACTAGGTCCCAAACCTCATTACGCTCAAATTGGGCTAGTTCTTCTTGCATAGCTATAATCCAATCTGGGTCTAGTAGGGACTCATCCACAGTTTTGGGTTCAATTTTTGAAATTAATGAAATTTGACTTAGGTTTCTAAAGGATGATCTGGTTTGAACTCTTAAGTTTGGGTCACCAATTATTTGATCAATTGGATGATTTGGGTTAACCCTTATTGTTCTAGGAGGTTGATTCTCTTGATGTTGTTCCTCTTCTTCATGACTTAGAGTTTGGTTGGTTTCTGGAACAAACTCAGGTGTTTGTGTAGGTCCTATGTCTTTTTTAGTTTCTTCAAACTTTACATTAGTAGTTTCTTCAATTTTTAAGGTGACCTTATTGTAAATTCTGTAGCCTCTACTATTTAGGGAATATCCTACAAAAATTCCATTTTCAATTTTAGAGGTGAATTTTCCTAAGTGTTCTCTTGTATTTAAGATAAAAACTGGGCACCCAAATACCTTAAAATATTTTATATTTGGTTGTTTATTATAAAACAATTCGAAGAAAGTTTTGTTATGAGTTTTATTTATTGTTGTTCTGTTCTGTACATAGCAGGCTGTACTAACGGCTTCTGCCCAAAAGTATTTAGGTAGGTTATACTCATTTAACATTGTTCTAAAAGCTTCAAGTAAGGTTCTATTTTTTCTTTCTACAATTCCATTTTGTTGAGGGGTTTTAGGGCATGAGAACTCATGATGGTAACCGTTTTCTAGACAAAAACTGTTAAAGTTGTGATTTTTAAATTCTCCCCCATTGTCACTCCTAATTCTTTTAATTTTAATATCTTTTTCGTTTTCAATCTGTTTGCAAAAATTTGTAAAAATTTTAAAAGTTTCATCTTTATGTTTTAAGAATTTTACCCAAGTAAACCTAGAATAATCGTCTATAATTACTAAGCAATATAAGTTTCCATTTATAGATTTGACTCCATGGGAGTCAAAAAGGTCTAAATGTAGAAGTTCTAAGATTGAGTTAGTTTGTGGTTGATTTGTTTGTTTGTGGGTTGATTTAGTTTGTTTGCCTTGTTGACAAGCATTACATATGGTTGAATCTAAGTTAGGTAACTTTGGTAAGCCTTTTACAAGTCCATTTAGTTTACTTATATTTCTAAAGTTGGTGTGAGACATCCTCCTATGCCATAACCAAGTTTCTTCTTTTTGTGTTAAATAACACTTAATGGAAGAAATGGTTAAGTTGATGACATAGATGTTGTCTTTTCTAAAACCTTTTAGGCTTATGGTAGGATTATCTAGATGTTTGATTGAGCATTCTGTAGATAGAAATTTGACCTTATACCTAGTATCACACAATTGACTTATACTTAGAAGATTATATTTAAAGTTTTCAACAAGTAAGACATTTGTAATTATAAAGTCTAATTTTAATTCAATATTACCTATACCAATTACCTTGAGTTTGCCGTTGTTTCCAAAGGCAACTGTTCCTAGGCTTTTGTAAGTGAGTTGAGTGAACTTGGTGTGATGTCCAGTCATATGTTTGGAGCAACCACTGTCCAAAATCCACTTGGTTTCCTACAGTAAGTAGGATTTAAAGTTAGTCTTTTGAGCATGCATTAATTTAAGTTTGAAATTAAGATTTTGAGATTAATTTTTTTTTTTTAAGTTTAAAATTAAAATTTTGAAATTAATTTTTTAAGCTTAAAATTAAAATTTTGAAAATAATTTTTTAAGTTTAAAAATTAAAATTTTGAATTTTTTTTTTTTTGAGTTTTAAAAATTAAAATTTTGAAAATAATTTTTAAGTTTAAAATTTTGAAAATAATTTTTAAGTTTAAAATTTTGAAAATAATTTTTTAAGTTTAAAATTAGAATTTTGAAATTAATTTTTAAGTTTAAAATTTTGAAAATAATTTTTAAGTTTAAAATTTTGAAAATAATTTTTTAAGTTTAAAATTAGAATTTTGAAATTAATTTTTAAGTTTAAAATTTTGAAAATAATTTTTAAGTTTAAAATTTTGAAAATAAATTTTTAAGTTTAAAATTAGGATTTTGAAATTAATTTTTAAGTTTAAAATTTTGAGAATAATTTTTAAGTTTAAAACTTTGAAAATAATTTTTTTTAAGTTTAAAATTTTGAAAATAATTTTTAAGTTTAAAATTTTGAAAATAATTTTTAAGTTTAAAATTTTGAAAATAATTTTTTAAGTTTAAAATTAGAATTTTGAAATTAATTTTTAAGTTTAAAATTTTGAAAATAATTTTTAAGTTTAAAATTAAAATTTTTGAAGCCTTATTCATCTCACCCGATCTATATTTTCAATCAGGGAATCCTATGATTTCGTGAGATGAAATTGGATTTTTAATTATGGAGTTTTGGTTTAACTTGAGTTAGATTCAGATTTAGCTTTGGTCTCCACAAATGGGCATTCTTCGGATAAATTTCTAAGCTTGGTGAGTCACATGGACGTCATTAGAAGTAACCAACCTTTCGAGATTTTCCGAATAGTCCTATCCACGGAGCTTAGTACTAAATCTTGGTCTAACTGATTAGGATCCATTTAAGGGTAGCTTCGGTCAGTTCCACTTGGCCAAATGCACCAGATCGAAGCCATATCTTTCTAGACATGCGATGTCCAAGCTTCCCTAACGTACTATCATCCAAAAACTTCTCCAGTACCATGATTCAAGATAAACTTGGTCTCTAATTCTAATTACCCTGCCGGGTTAGTTAGTTTTGGGTTACCCTGTCGGGTAAGTTAGTTTTGGAGGTGCCAGCTATTCTGAAGCCTCCCCCTGAATTATTGGCCATTAATTTAAGTTTTTGATTTTAGGCTTGTGTCGATTCTTTTTATAGTTATGATTAACTTGGTGATAATTTTGTTGATTTTTAAACTGTTTAGATTTTGAATTTGATTTAGGTTTGTATTTTGGATTTTGGTTTGGTTTATTCGATTTTATATAATGTATTTTTTCTTTAGGTATATAATATTGATTAAGTCCTACTTGCGTGGTTAGACACGCTTTCGGAACCTAAGCTAGATTGGTTGACTTGTATTGGGTTATTAATGATTTGAAGGTTTTGTTTGAATTCGACTTATATCCTAGTCCGGTTTTATTATAACATGCTTTTTGATTATTTAGGATTAGGTCTAAATTTTTTGATCTTGTTGTGAATTTTTCTAACATCTCCTTTAAATTGTTTATTTCATTTTTTAATGATAAATTCTCCTCCTCAAGTGTTAGATCTTGAGTTGGATTCGAATTTTTTAATTGTTCCTTGAGGTTTTGATTTTCCTCAAGAAGTGATTTGTTTTCATTTTCTACTTTAGTTAATTTACTATTTAAACAGGAAATGATTCTAAAAAACTTTTTGTTTAAATTAAAATATACCTCATTCGAGCCTTCGGAAACGAGTACGGACTCGTGGCTTGTTTCGGGTTCAGACCCGTCTTCATCTTCCGACTCATTTTCTGTTTCGGCATCGCGAGGTGGCTCTGATGTTTCTGCTCTTCTTCCTCCGATTCGTCCGAGGAGTCGTCCCACGTTGCTTTGAGTGCCTTCTTTTTGGTTGGCTTTGGTTTGTCGAACTTCAGTTTTGGGCATTCGTTCTTGTAATGTCCCTTTTTGTTGCAGCCGTAGCAAGTCACGTTCTTTTGTTCTGAGGGAGAGCTGATCTTTTGAAGGTCCTTTTTGCTGAAGCTCCTCTTTCTCCTGGTGAACATTTTTCTTACCAAGTTCACCAGGTGTTCTTCGTCTTCGGAGTCTTGGTCAGATTCTTCTTCAAATTCAGGCTTGCTTTTCTTTTCTTTGGAGGAACCTGCAAATAGAGCTATACCTTTCTCGGCTCCAGCATTAGTTTGTTCGTGTAATTCTAATTCACAGAAAAGCTCATCTAATTTTAAGTTAGAAAGATTCTTAGAAATTTTGTAGGCATCCACTATTGATGCCCACAAACTATTACGTGGAAAGGCGTTTAATGCGTACCTTATTAAGTCTCTGTTCTCCATCTGGTGGCCTATCGCATGAAGCCCGTTGAGGATGTCCTTGATCCTCGCGTGTAGTTGATTTGCTGTTTCTCCTTCCTGTATTTTTATATTAAAAATTTTATTTAGAAGCAGGTCTCGTTTTGTTACCTTAGCGTCGCTCGTTCCCTCGTGCAGTTCGATCAACTTGTCCCATAGCTCTTTAGCGTTTTTGTGTGGACCGACTCTGTTCAGTTCTTCTCTTGTCAATCCGCACTGTAGAGTGTTGATCGCTTTATTTTCTGTTGATGCTTTTTTCTTGAGATCTGCTGTCCAGTCTTCAGGATCCACTAGATTCCCGGCGTTGTCCACTGGAATTTTGTAGGGTCTCGTAATGCTCATCCACTGGTCGAAGTCTGTTTTGAGGTAGACCTCCATGCGCTTCTTCCAGTAAGGGAAGTCGTCCCCGTTGAAGAGTGGAGGTCGCACTGTGCTGAATCCTTCTTGTTGGGACATTCTGTGCACAGGTAAATAACCAAAAAAAATATCCCAAGACTTGGTCTTGGATTAGTAGTGCGGGAAGAGAAAAATAGAAAAAAAATCTAGATTCGTGTTGCACTAATTTAAATTGATTAGAGAAATATTAAGTTAACGAAACACCAGTTTTAAAATTAATTATCGAACAAAAAAAAAAAAATTCACCCCCTGTCTGATTGGTGGTTGCACCAAATCAGAGCGGTACCTGCTCTGATACCACTTGTAGGACCGTTAGATTCGATAGAGGGGGGGTGAATATCGATTCGAAAATATCGAGTACAAACGCAGCGGAAAAGTAAAATAGACACAATGGTTTTACTTCGTTCGGAGCCTGTGACGACTCCTACTCGAAGGCCCGTGGTCCTTGACCACTTTCGTTGGGCAATCACTAGCAATTCGAAATGATGATTACAAAAGAACCATACAGGGAATGCTAATGAAAACTGAAAACAAATACCGACAAAAACGGAGCGTAGTGTCGGAGCTTTGTTGGCGTCGCACTGAACGTCGAGCAGCAAGACCAGCAGTAGAAGAGTTCTCAGCTTGATTGATTGATTCTGAAGCTCCTATCTGGGGCTTCTTTTATATGCTGTTCCAGGCGCCTGGATCCCTTCCGGGCGCCTGGAATGTGACGTAGCTACACAAACCATGATGCTCCACGTGGCGACGACTTGGCTGGATAGAATTCGCCTTCCGGGCGCCCGGACCTCCGGGCGCCCGGACCACCTTGTTCCAGAAAACTCCCTTTTCCTGCAAAACAAAGTTAGTCCGAGGCAAATGTATATCCTGTAAAACAGATTGTCAGCACAGTTAAAGTTCAACAGATAAATAAAAAGAGTATGACTTAGATTCCGTCTTTCCGAGACCGGGATCTAGTCACGATCTCGACTTAGACATCCGAAATGGATCTAAGCCGGATCGACGCCTAATGTCCCCTTCCCGGGAACGCGTCCTCACAGTCACTCCCCTCCAGTGACATACCTCACTTACCTGCCAGACGTCCGGTCGGCCCGTCGACCCGTCTGGACTTCTCGCCAAGCGTCCGGTCAGCCCGTCGACCCGCTTGGACTTCTCGCCAGCTATCCGGTCAGCCCGTCGACCTAGATGGACTTCGTGCCAGACATCCGGTCAGCCCGTCGACCTGTCTGGACTTCTCCTGCACACTCGATCAAAGTGTCAGACAACAACAAAACTAACTTAACCTATTTGTCATTCATCAAAACCTGGGTTAAATCGTTAGTGTTAACCGCACCAACATAAACGTCCATATATATATATATATATATATATATATAAATATATATATATATATATAGTTCCAGAATTTATTCTTCAAAGGAAAATATTTAACTAATGCATAAACTAAACTAGAAGGTCTTTGGGTTGTACTGGCATTGTCTCAAGCTTGCTCACCTATCAATGGCTCCTGTCTCATTACCTGAAATAGTTAAAATCTGCGAGTCAAGAGACTCAGCATATTCGAACTATACTATGCATTAATTAGTGTTGGATTGTGATGTTTCGATAGAAGGGGGGGGGTGAATATCGATTAAAATAAAATTCGTCGATAGGAGTAAGCGCAGCAGAAAAAGTAAGCAATGCTAACACAGACCAATTTTACTTGGTTCGGAACCTATGTCGACTCCTACTCCAAGGCCCGCACTCGTTGAGTTCTTTCGGTGGGCAATCACTAGCAGTTCGAAAATTATTACAAACTAAGTACAAAAAATGTTAATGAAAATAAAAGCAATACCGACAAAGGAATAAATTGAAAAGGAGAAAGTGCGTTGTCGGAGCTTCGTTAGCGTCGCAGGAGTGTAGAGCAGCAGAGCAAGCAGTAGAAGATCTTCTTGTCAGTTGTTGTGTTTAGACTCCACCTCTAAACCTCCTTTTATATGAGACTCGGGGTGCCCCGGATCCCTTCTGGGCGCCCTGGTGAGACGTGGCAGGTCCAACCAGCGAGCTCCACGTGGCGACGACGCGATCAGGATAGAAATTGCCTCCCGGGCGCCCGGACCACCTTTCTCCAGAGATTCCTTCTCCTGTAAGACGAGGTTAGTCCGAGGCAAATATATAATATGTTTCCTGCAAAACAAAGTGTTAGCACAGTTTATAAATTCAATATCAAGAGTATGACTTAGATTCCGTCTTTCCCAGACCAGAATCTAGTCACGATCTCGACTTAGATATCCGAAATGGATCTAAGTCGAATCGACGCCTAATGTTCCCTTCCCGGGAACGCGTCCTCACAGTCACTTCCTCCAGTGACTTACCTTTACTCACCTGTCAGACGTCCGGTCAACCCTTCGACCCGTCTGGACTTCTCGCCAGCTATCCGGTCAGCCCGTTGACATAGCTGGACTTTGTGCCAAGAGTCCGGTCAGTCCGTCGACCCGCCTGGACTTCTCGCCAGCTATCCGGTCAGCCCGTCGACCCGCTTGGACTTCGTGCCAGACATCCGGTCAGCCCGTCGACCTGTCTAGACTTCGCCTGCACACTCGATCAGAGTGTTAGATAACGACAAACCTAACTTAACCTAATTTATTATTCATCAAAACCTGAGTTAGACCATTAGTGCTAACCGCACCAACAATCTCCCCCTTTTTGATGGAATGACAACCTGGTTAAGTTAGTGAAAATATATGCAAAAACCAAGCATGATATTTGAGGTTTAAGTTAGTTTTTAAATTTGATAATTTGTTGCTCTAACTTAACCACCTATCCCTCCCCCTTTGGCATTCATCAACAAGGACATAGGTCAAGTAACCAAAACAGGATTCAAGCAGAATAAGGGTTGTAAAAAAAGAAGTCAAGCTAACTTGGGGGAGTTTTTAAATTTCACTATATAGTAACTTAACTTTTGTAACATAACTAAGTTTTTAAAAAGTGGTTGATTGAAAATTTTCAATCAGAAATTTGAAAAGCTAATTTTCAAGTATATACGTTCCAAATTTTAAGATCAAGTTTTAACTTTTCAAAGTAAGTTCCAGCTTTGAAACACTTTTCAAACATAAGTTTTCAAAACCAAAATTTCAAGATCAAGGTTTAAATTTTCAAAATAAGTTTCAACTTTAAAACAATGAGTTTTCAAAAAAAAAAAAAATCAAAATTAAGTTTGAAAAATCTATTTTTCAAAACTAATTAAAACTAAGTTTGCAAAAGATTCAATTTCCAAAAACTTAGTTTATAAAATCCAATTTAAAAGCTTAGTTTTATAAAAGCTAGTTTTCAAAAATAGATATATCAAATTAGATTTCCAAAAATCAGATTTTTTTAAAAGGAATTTTAAGAGAAGACATTATTTTTAAAGCTGAGAGAATAATTTTGGTGTTAAGTGTAAAAAGATGATTTAATCCTCCCCCCTGAACCTGACATAATTTTAAAATAAATTCTTTAAAAATATTCACAGAAAAGTATTTAAATTGAGATTTTTAATGTATATTTTTTTTTAAATTGAGGTAGGATTTTCTAAAGAGATTTAAATAGAAATTTGATAAAAAGAAAAAATTGAACCTCCCCCTGAATTTGTTACTCCCTTTAATTTAATATCTCCCCCTTAAGTTAATACTAAGGTTTGGTTATATTAAATTTTACAGCCTCAATACATTTTTGTATCTAAGTGTTTTGGTGGATGCAGTGTTAGTAACACTTATGTTTATCGAGTATATTATTTATATAAGTATTTTTATATACTTGGTATAGTTTTTTTTTATAAGAATAAGATTATTGAAATTAATGAATAATTAGTTATTCTTAATAATAAGTAATAAGTAATTTATTACAAACTTAGTAATAGTTAATCATTATCAATAGTTTATTGATTGGTTTTTACTTGATTTAATAATTTAATACTTAGTGAAATAATTTAAATTTCGTATTAATTGATTGAGTTGGTCAATGACCGTGTTAGTTATTATATATATATATATATTTTATTTGCTTCCTTTTAAGTAGGATTAATTTAGTTTATAGTTAGCATGAAGTTAAAGTTATTAAACATAGTTAAGTAAGGTTTAATTCAAGTCAAGTTTAGTTCTCAACTAGAGTTAGACTTAAACAATTAAGTTATACATAATTAGGTTTAACGTTTAAGTTAATGGAATTTAAGTTTTTAAGATAGGTGTCTAAGTTTTAAATGAATTTAAAAGATTTTTATTATTATTATTATTATTATTATTATTTATTTTTTTTAAAGGGATTTCTAACGGGATTTCTAAAACAATGTTTAAAAGACATTTTAAAATGATTGTTACAATATGTTTCAGGCAATTAACATACGTTTAATTCAGTTTTGATTTTAGATTTAAATTAATATTAGTGTTTATTTTAAGTTTAAGTTTAAGTTTAATTTTAATTTTAAGTTAAAATTTTTAAATTTTAATTGTAATTTCAATATTAAATTTTAATTTTCAGTTAAGTTAAATTAAGTTTAAAAAGAATTTTAAGGTTAAAATAATGTTAAAGATTAAAAATAAGTTTAAAGTCTAAATAATAATTTTTAAGGTGAAAATAATCCATAAAAATAATTTATTATTATTATTATTATTTTAAGTTAACAAAATTTTATTAAAGTGAAAAATAATATTTAAAAGCATTTTTCAAATAATTTTTAAAATAATTTTGAAAGAGTTTTTAAAATAATTTTTTAAATGATTGTTTTAAATAATTTTTAATAATTTTTAAACGAATTTTTAAAATGAGTTTAAAAAGTTTTTCAAAGAATTTTTAAAATGATTTAAAAGAATTATTAAATGATTTTTAAAAGAATTTTTAAATACTTTTTAAAAGAATTTTTAAAGTAATTTTTAAAATAGTTTTTTTTAATAATTTTTAAAATGGTTTTAAAATAGTTTTTAAAGAATTTTTAAATTGGATTTTAAAGAATTTTTAAAATAGTTTTTAAAGAATTTTTTAAATAGTTTTTAAAGAATTTTTAAAATAGTTTTTAAAGAATTTTTAAAATGGTTTTTAAAGAATTTTTAAAATAATTTTTAAAATGGTTTTTAAAGAATTTTTAAAATAGTTTTTATAGAATTTTTAAAATAATTTTCAAAGAATTTTTAAAGTAATTTTTTAAAATAGTTTTTAAAGAATTTTTAAAATAGTTTTTAAAAAAATTTTAAAATAGTTTTTGAAAATTTTTAAAGTATTTTTAAAGTAATTTTTTAAAATAGTTTTTAAAGAATTTTTAAAATAGTTTTTAAAGAATTTTTAAAGTAATTTTTAAAATAGTTTTTAAAGGATTTTTAAAATAGTTTTTAAAGTATTTTTAAAATAGATTTTAAAAAAAATTAAAAGAATTTTTAAAGAATTTTTAAAGAAATTTTAAAGTAATTTTTTAAAATAGTTTTCAAAGAATTTTTAATGTAATTTTTAAAATAGTTTTTAAAGAATTTTTAAAATAGTTTTTAAAGAATTTTTAAAATAGTTTTTAAAAAAAATTTAAAATAATGTTTTGATAGAGTTTTTAAAATAATTTTTTGAATAATTTTGAAAATAATTTTTGAAAGAGTTTTTAAAATAATTTTTGATAGAGTTTTTAAAATAATTTTTAAAAGAATTTTAAATAAATTTTTTTTGTTAAAATAATTTTTAGGTTAAAATAATTTTTTGGTTAAAACAAAATTTAAGTTTAATTTTAATTTTAATTTAATTTACTCTATTGTGATTTTAATTTAAAATCCTAGTCATCTCACCTGATCTAAATTATCAATCAAGGAATCCTATAATTTTGTGAGATGAATTGGGTTCAATTTTAGGGTTTGTTTTTAACTTGTGTTAGATTCAAGTTTAGCTTTGGGTTTAACAAACAGGCGTTCTCTGGATAAACTTCTAGGATATGGTGAGTCACTTGGACATCATTGGAGTAATCATGCCTTCGAGGTTTTCCAAATAGTCCTATGCACTGGACTTGTAACGACCCGACCCTTTAGGCCCTTTGGGCGGCCCATTTGGCGACCTCTATGTCGTCGACCGGCCCCTTGGGTGGCCCAGCCAGCGGCCCATTTGGCGACTTCTCATGTCGTCGACCGCCGACCCTTATGGCTGTGCCGTTACTCACTAGGACTTTCCACCCCTGGACAGTGGATTTTTGCCTCCCCCAGGATTCGAACTCTAAACCTCCAGGCTTAAGTATTAGAGTTTATGAATCCTGGTAACCAAGTGAGATGATCTCACTTGGTTACCAGGATTCATAAACTCTAATACTTAAGCTTGGAGGTTTAGAGTTCGAATCCTGGGGGAGGCAAAAATCGTCGGTCGACGACATGAGAGGTCGCCAAATGGGCCGACGCCATAAGGGCCGCCAGTTGGGCCGCCACAAGGGCCACCCAAGAGGCCAAAGGGCCTGGTCGTTACAGGACTTAGTACAAAACCTTGGTCTAACTGGTTAGGATCCATAAAGGGTAGCTTCGGTTAGTTCCACTTAGCCAAATGCACCAGGTCCAAGTCATATCTTCCTAGATATGCATAGACTAAGCTTCCCTAACGTACTATCATCCAAAAATTCACCAGTACCATTTTTCAAGTTAAACTTGAACCCTTTTTAACTAGTCCTAATTACCCTGTCGGGTAGGTTGGTTAGGGTTATCCTACCGGGTAGGTTAGTTTTGGAGGTGTCAGCTATTCTGGAGCCTCCCCTGAATTAATGGCCATTAATTTAATTTTTTAGTTCTCGGTTTCTGTATATTTCTTTTATAATTATATTTTACTTAGTGATAGTTTAACTTTTGTTGAGTTCTAATATATTTAGATTTTAAACTCTTTGGTTTAGGTTTATATTCTGGTTTTTTGATTTGGTTTATTTGACTTTACGTAATATATTTTATCTTTAGGGATATAATATTGGTTAGGCCCTATTTGCGTGGTTAAACACGCTTTCGGAACCCAGGCTTTATTCGTTGGTTTGTATTGGATTATTAATGATTTAAAAGTTTTATTTGAGTTCGACTTATATCAGAGTCCGGTTTTGTTATAACATGCTTTCTGATTGTTTAGGATTAAGTCTAAATTTTTCGATCTGGTAGTAAATTTTTCTAACATATTTTTTAAATTATTAATTTCTAATTTTAATGATGAATTCTCCTCCTCAAGTGTTAGATCTTAGTTGGTTTTAGTTAAGTTTTAATGTTTAATTTGTAATTTAAATTTAAGTTTTTAATTTTGAATTAATTAAATTGGTTAAATTATCTTTCTTTAAAAGAGTATATTTAATATTTGAATTATCTTTTAATTTTATTAAATTAATTGAATTATCTTTATTTAATTGATTAGTCTTAATGTTTAAGTTTTACTAATTTTTAAATTTGAATTAATTAAAGTGTTTGAATTATATTTCCTTAAAGGTTTATCTTTTAACCTTTTATTAAATGTTAATTTTGAATTTTTCAGATTATCTTTGTTTAATATTTTATCTTTAACATTTAATTTTAATTTTGTTAAATTTAGTTTTGATTTTATCAAAGTGTTTGATTTTATCTTTATATTTTCTTTGTCTTTTAAGTTGATATAATTAGTGGAATTTATTAAATAAGTCTCATCTTTAAAATTTAACTTTTTGTTAATTAAATTATCTTGGGTTTGGATAGGATTTTCCAGATTGATATTGTCTAAATTAATATTAACCTTATCATCATTATTATTTGAACTTTCAAATTTGTTTAGGTTTAAATTTGAATTTTTAGGGTTATTAATTATTTTCAGATTTTCTGAATTTTCTAAGTTAATTAGATTTATTTTATCAGAAAATATCCTAGGGGTATTTTTGCAAGTATTGCCAACTACACTATTTTCACAGATATTTTCAGAATTATCCAAATTAAAATGTATATTCTTTAAACTACTACTAGCAGGGGTATTTTGGTAAATATTACTCACCTTAACCGCATCCCCTAATTCAGTAGGCTTTTTGATTGGATCTGACCTGAGTTCGGATTCGATTTTTTACTTGATCCTCGAGCTCCATCGGCTCCTCGTGAAGTTTGATCAACTGGGTCCAAAGCTCATGTGTATCTTTGTACTTTTCTAGTCTACATAACACATTGTTAGGTAAAATATTACAAATAATTTTACTTACATTTGTGTTTAGTTCTGAGTTCTGAGAAGGTTTTCTCAATATCAGCCAATAGTCAAAGTTTAGACTTCCTAAGAAACATTCCATTCTTCACCTCCAGTAGTTGAAATCTTGATCGTACGGTGGTGGTTCATTGGGGTTCCATCCTTCTTGAAGAGGCATTATTCTTGCACACAGAGAAACAGATAAAAAAAATCCTAAGACTTGGTCTTGGATTAGTAGTGCTGGAAAGATAATATTTCACTACTATTTTTTTAAAAAAAAATTAATAAAATATTAATAAAAAATATTATCTCAAATTTTTGAAAATGTAATATTTTGTCAATACTAAATAATGGTGAAAAGATGACGATGTATTTTTCAAAAGTAATTTTGGAGGGGAAAAACGAAAGGCGTAAGGTTTTATTTTAAAGACAAACAATATCTAATTTTTCAAAAAAAACACCCCCTTTGCATGATTGGTGGTTGCACCAAATCAGAGCGGTACCTGCTCTGATACCACTTGTTGGATCGTGATGTTTCGATAGAGGGGGGTGAATATCGATTAAAATAAAATTCGTCGATAGGAGTAAGCGCAGCGGAAAAAGTAAGCAATGCTAACAAAGACCAATTTTACTTGGTTCGGAGCCTGTGTCGACTCCTACTCCAAGGCCCGCACTCGTTGAGTGCTTTCGGTGGGCAATCACTAGCAGTTCGAAAATTATTACAAACTAAGTACAAAAAATGCTAATGAAAATAAAAGCAATACCGACAAAGGAATAAATCGAAATGGAGAAAGTGCATTGTCGGAGCTTCGTTAGCGTCGCAGGAGCACAGAGCAGTAGAGCAAGCAGTAGAAGATCTTCTTGTCAGTTGTTGTGTTTAGACTCCACCTCTAACCCTCCTTTTATATGAGGCTCGGGGCACCTCGGATCCCTTCCGAGCGCCCTGGTGAGACGTGGCAGGTCCAACCAGTGAGCTCCACGTGGCGACAATGCGATCAGGATAGAAATTGCCTCCCGGGCGCCCGGACCTTCGGGCGCCCGGATCCCCTCCGGACGCCCAGACCACCTTTCTCCAGAGATTCCTTCTCCTGCAAGACAAGGTTAGTCCGAGGCAAATATATAATATGTTTCCTGTAAAACAAAGTGTTAGCACAGTTTATAAATTCAATATCAAGAGTATGACTTAGATTCCTTTTTTCCGAGACCGGAATCTAGTCACGATCTCGACTTAGATATCCGAAATGGATCTAAGTCGGATCGACGCCTAATGTTCCCTTCCTGGGAACGCGTCCTCACAGTCACTCCCTTCCAGTGACTTACCTTTACTCACCTGCCAGACGTCCGGTCAGCCCTTCGACCCGTCTGAACTTCTCACCAGCTATCCAGTTAGCCCGTTGACCTAGCTGGACTTCGTGCCAAGCGTCCGGTCAGTCCATCGACCCGCCTGGACTTCTCGCCAGCTATTCGGTCAGCTCGTCGACCTAGCTGGACTTCGTGCCAAGCATCCGGTCAGCCCGTCGACCCGCTTGGACTTCGTGCTAGACATCTGGTCAGCCCGTCGACCTATCTGGACTTCGCCTGCACACTCGGTCAGAGTGTTAGATAACAACAAACCTAACTTAACCTAATTTGTCATTCATCAAAACCTGAGTTAGACCGTTAGTGCTAACCGCACCAACAATTAGTTCTTATATTTATGTGTCCAAGTGGGGAATTTTAAATAAATATTTATTCATAGTAAAGTATTTTGTTTACATATGCGTACTAAAGCATGAATATAACCATACTGCATGCAAGGACATACACATGATCGTGAACATAAGCGCATAGATGTGAGCATAAACATATATAAGCATAAACATAAACATATACGAATGGAGGTGAACGTGAGTATAAGAGCATAGGCATGCGCATGAACATAGATAGCATAAACATACACATGAACATAAGCCTTCATGGTTTGGTGCGCTCTCCGGGCGTGAGTCCTCGGATCATACCACCGTCTTATACATAAAGTTAACTGATTTCTTAGGTAAGTTTTTCGAGCTTGCCCGAGACATATCTTACACATCCCCTTGCTCCTACCATAATTAGTAGGGATCCGAGCCTTGGAATGGACACCCCTACCCATACGTACTTAAACTGTTACTATGGTGTAAGCTCCTTGGACTCACTTGAAGCATATCTTATCCATAGTGAGAGCTACTCAGGAGGGGATCCTCGAATGGACTCTCGAAGCTCCATGAACAAAAGGTACCTGTACTCGAATCTTGGAACTAGATTGATACACGGTACACCGATTGTAGCTTGGTAAACTCCCAGAGGTGTAGGACTCCCCTGGATCAACACTTGGGAGGCTTCCCAGCTTGCTGAGACATATCCTCCCTATAAATATATAACTAATTCTATGGTAAGCTTCTTAGCTTGCCGAGATATATCATACTCATACATACATAACTAATTCTAATGGTAAATTTTTCAAACGTAGGTCCCCAGAACATATCTTACCATAGAGTAAGTTCCCTGAGCTTGCCCGGATCATAACTTGGTAAGCTTTTCGAGCATAGTTCCTCAGAACATAACTGGGTAAGTGGCTTAAGCATAGGTCCTCAAGGTCACACTAATTACACTTAAATATGTACCTAAGAATAATCATGATCACTACTCAAGCATAGAATATAAATATAAACACATGCATAAACATAAATAGGATCATTGCATGAGCAAGGGCATAGCCAAAAACATGCACTTAATATAAACTTGATCACTTCATAAATATGGACATAAACATGAACATGTAGATAAACATGATTACGTACCTAAATATGTGATCACTACATAAGCATAAACATAAACATGTACGTAAATATAAACATGATCCCTACATAGGCATGAACATAGACATGTATATAAACATAAACATGATTGATCCCGTTAGGAATATGAGTCAGACAGACCACAGGATGAGGTGGATGAAATGTTGATCAAATCGCGATATCCCGGAGGGGGAGGGGTATGCTGAGATGACTTCTATGTTGACCAAGTCGTCAGAAGTCCTCTGGTCAACGCTACCTGTAGCCAGCGACTGGGTTGCCTCGGTCCCTAGTACCCCAATGCTCAAGGTAGATCCAATGAATATATAAGTAACAGACTAAGACATAAAATTATAAAATATATATAGGATAAGAATGGAGAACGTACCCTGACCCAGTGGGGCGCCCTCAGATGGGACGCTGCTCGAGCTACTGTGACTCGGAAGAGCAAATGACTATGAGCAGGATGCGGAGCTGGAGCTGACGACACCTTGTCGAGCACGACCTGGATCCGGAAGACAACTTGCATGTCAGGATATGACATGGGCACACAGGTCGGGATAAAACATCGGCACACAGGCCATGATATGACATCGACACGAAGGCCGGGATAAAACATCGGTACACAGATCAGGAGATAATAGCGATGCAAATGCCAGAACACCACATTGGCATAAAGATAGAACACAACAGGTCGAATCAGAACACAACGGCAACTATGATTCGGAGGCTCGAAGGCGTATGACAGTGCGGATGGCCAGAGGTGGCCTACGATGAGGCGGCAAGAGAGGCGGTGCTCTGGTGTCCTGGAGGAGATAGCCAATGGGCGGCTGTGGACGCCGGAAAAGACGGAGATGGAGGTAGCGCTTGTCTGCCGACGTCTGCTGAAAGCAGCTGCGAATGCTGGCGTGCCAAGGGAGAAGGAGACGACACGCGTGGCAATGGCCTGACCTGCAGTGAGGACTGCGAGCGGCTCATGGCAGCGGCCAGAATGCTACTGTGGTGGGCGACGAGGCAACTAGGGAGAAGGAGGAGCGGGGCTTGGCGTGAAAGTGAGGGCAGTGAAATGTGATAGCAATGCCCACGATGCTGGAGTGAGTCGTGGTTGGCTAGTGGCTGGTCGGCCAAAGCAATGGTGCTGGAGGCGACGTCGACGGCATCTCATGGGAGAGAGAAGAGGAGAGATGACATCAGTGTCGTCGGCATGAGTGAATCTAAAGGGGGAAGAGAGGAGAGGCTCTGTCCATCTCTCCTCTACGTTCGACGGCAGCGGTGTGTCCCGTGGGAGAGGAGAGGGAGAAGCAGCGTGGGCGAGATCCCGGTGGCATGAAGAGGAGGCGGCCGCGCAGCGACGTTGTCAACCCCAATGGCATTGGCGTCGAGAAGGGAGGGGGCACCGGTGAACGTGGCTGCAGTGGCGGTGTCGAGAGGAAGAAAAGGAGAGGAGCGACAACCAACGTCGGCAAGGAGAGGAGCATGAGAGAGAGGGCAATCACGCAATGTCCTTGGCGGCGGAGGAACTCCTCCTAGCAGTAGCCTCCTCCACCAGCCTCCCAAAAAATGCCCCCCTCTTTTACGTGTCTACAGTGCCCTAAAAAAGTGTTGCTATAGTAAAATGGCAAAAATGCCCCTCTTCCCCCTTCCTAATTTCTCCTCTACCCTTAAACTATATTCATATCACAAGTCTCCCCTTCAAGTCTACTCGAAGGAGGCGCAAGTCCGAATGACTAGATCAAGCCCAATGTAAAACAGAGTCGCTACTGAATACAGAATCAAATCACTGTGCTCGTCTTATAACGTAGAACAAGTAGCTATGGCGATGCCGAGCAAGTAATGGAAACAATACCACGCGAGTGAAAAATAATGTCGAGCAGACAATCGAGTGAATGCTTAAGGGGTTATCGATCTAATAAAAGCGTGTCAAGTTGAGTGATGTATGGAATGTCGAGCTAAGAGACATAAGAAATAGTACAAAACGCATGCCAAGTAAGCGATCGGTCGAATACCGAGGGAGACCGACTGATATCGAGAAGATGATCGGGTAATCCTGAGCCGAGCGATCGGCGATTATGCAAATGCTAAATAAAAATAGATGTCGACTGGGCAGCAAATGCGGGTCAGAGTGACGAGTGAGTGGCGAGTACAAAACAGAACGACGAGTAAGACGCGAACGATGAGTGTCAGGCAGAGTGACGAATGAGACATGAGCGATAAATGAGATGAATGTCGACCAGTCGACGAGCGTCGAATAGAGCGGCAAGTGAGACTAGCACCTGATCAGGGAGAGAACTCGGTTGACTAGTCATTGAGGTTATGGCCACGAGAGCCCTGCTTGCTTACAACTCGCTATCGAGTGAGAGTTTGGAAAGCCGACGAAGAGAATTCAATTGAATGACCGAATGGTACCCAGCAAATGCCAAGTGAACAGAAGAATGTCGAGCATGTGTATAAACAAAACAAAGCGAAAGACCGAGTAGTGCCGAGCGAGCAATCGAAGAAATGTCGATTGAGCGATTAAAAAATATCGTGCGATGTAAAGCGAACGACCAAGTAGTGTCGAGCGGGCGGCCAAGAGAATGTCAACTGAGCAACAGTAAACCGCGACTGGGTGATCGAAAAATGCCGACTAGGTAATTGGGAGAATGCCGAGCGGGTCGAAATGTTAGTGAGAGCCCTAGAGTAAATCATGTGATGATTGTTGTGTGGACTCGATGTATCATATTCCTATATATTTATAAAGGTATTTCTTTATGGTTATTATACTTACTTGTATTGGTGCCAAATAACTAAGTATAATAACGTCCTTGAGTAGAAGATTCTTATCTATATCAATCGATTGGTTGAATTGATAATAGATGATATAGAGAACACTATTCTTAATCATTCCTAGTCAAGTATTAACATTCAGGGACAATGTTAATACGATAAGACTAGCATGTAGGTCAACTCGATGACTTGGTCTCACAAGACATGGATATAGAGATATCAAGTTGACACATGGGTATGCATTGGAGAATGTATACTAAATGACCCGCCATGAGAACGTATCATGGATCGTTATATGAGTGTCATATACTTTCTCATGTGACTATTAGTATGACTATCAGTCCTTGGACCTGAAGTCACCATGGTTCCCTACATAAGGAGTTGCATACTTTGGCTTCCTCAAACGTCATCCGTAAATGGGTGGACTATAAAGGCGACTACTGGTATGTAACAAATTATGCGGAGAGATGTGAGTGACGTAGATAGGATTTATCCCTCCTATATGATGGGAGTGACATCATGATTCTTGATAGAGTGAGACCATGGCCATGCCCAAATGAGTCAATATGAGATATTGAGCTCATTTGATTAGATTGAGTCTACTTGGAGTTCAAGACATAAATTGATTAGAGGATGACATGGTCTATGCCTCAATTGATCAATTTAGATGTCAAGGATAGAAGGATATTGTCACATATTGTGAGAGTCACAATTAGTAGTCACAAAGGTGATGTTGGATCTCAACATTCTTGTAATTTTGGTAGTAATGATTTTGCTAGATACCGCTCATTACTTATGTTTCTAAATGGGTTTAGGAGCATTACCAACGTTACAAGAACCTATAGAGTCACACACAAAGAGCAATTAGATGGAGATTAGTTTCATATGATGGACCAAGAGGATTAGGTTTATATGATGAACCAAATTGGATTAAGAGTAATTCAAATTAGACTAATTGAGTTGGACTCAATTTGATTCATGTGTTGAATAAGTCTAATTTTGACTATGATTTATTGAGTCAATTTAATTCAATGAATAGAGATTCATTAAATTAAATTAACTTGAATCAAAGGTTAGGTTTGATCAACCATGGGAGATAAAAAGGTCAAGTTTGACTTGACTTGAGAGGGAAGATGAAGGGTCAAGTTTGACTTGACCAAATGTCACCTCATTGTGACTTGGCATGGGGTCGGCCAATGATGATGTTCCACATCATCAAGGCTATATCATTGTGTGCCACCTCATGAGGAAGACCAAGAGCCATGACTCTTGGTGTTCTATGGAGGTATTAAACCTCCATTAAGTGGCCGACCACTTTAAGTGTGTGAATGAATTTGCATGGTGTGCTCATTCACTTCTTCTTCCTCTCTAGTTTTTCTCTCCCTCTCATCCTCCATTGCCGAGACTTCTCAAGGGTGCTAGCACACTCTAAGTTGTTCTCTCCACCTTTTTGTCTGTGTGGATACGTGTAGAGGAGTGTTCACTTGACACTCTACGAGATCCGACAACCTTTGGACGAGCCGGATAAGCGAAGGGCATCGCTACAAGGTAACGCTATTTTCATGTAGATCTAAGCTAGATCTAGTGTAGACAAACATGTACAAGATTATTTTATATATTTTCGCACGGATCTGTGGCTAGCTTCGGGGTTTCTGCAACGCAAAAATTGATTTTTGCTGCTCGAAATGCTAACAGTGGTATCAGAGCCACGTGCATAGCTTATACATATTTTGTTTTTTGTTATTATGAAAAGGTTTTAGGTCTGTAAGTTTCTGTAATTTTTCTATTTTTATGGATTTTGTGAGTATTTTTCTTGTAGAGGTGAAACAACAAGTGCTTGGATACTTGTAGGCTTCATCTACCAAGAAAAACCTTCCGAAACGGCAATGTCTCGCCCAAATAAAATTATTTTGTTTGGGACAGCGACTTAAGGTGCTGTTAGATCAAGATGGGGCACTCGTGATATTCATTTCGTGAGAAGGGTCGCTGCCCCTAACCCCACAAGGGGCATTGTCTCACGATCACGCCCAAAAATCGCTAATTGGGACCGCCGGGAAGTTGTGACTTATAAAATTGATAAAAATAGTAGTAAAATTATAGAAATTTATGTAAAATACATAATTTAGAATTATGTATGATATTGTGATGATCATGGCTCAAAAACCCAATTTGATTGGATAATATTGTGTTGTAATTCATAATATGGCCTGCGCGTCATTTTTTGTATTGTGCGTGTTGTATATGATATACGACCTGCGTGTCGTGCCTCCCCTTTTATGTTCCTGTTGTAAATAGATTTTAGACTCGAATGTAACTCGAGTTTCATATTTGTAATGTACAAAATGAAGCGGTGGAAGGTCCACTCAAGAAGGAGCTACGAGGAGGGTGATTTCAACACATGACGGTCAAAAGGAGACGCTTGAAGAAGTCGTTAGCCCTAGGTTGACCGTCCGATCTTTTCATTGGCTTGAAAATATCATAGTAGGGCTATGACCTCATCACAAATTATTTTTATTGTGTGTATGTGATGCATGCTAATGTAGGGTAATTAGTGCCTTAATGTGTATATGATACACATTCATGATTAGATTAGATCTTAATCAAGTCAACTCGAAATGCCTATCAAGTTTTGATACCCATCACTACCTCGATCATTTGTTGTTGTTGAATCTGCCAAAACAGAGCAACGCATTTTATCTTGATAGGGTGCGGAGGAACAATCTTGGTCCCGCTTATCAAAGCTTGGGTGAGTACAAACTCAATTAGATTGAGTATAACTAGTTAACTCAATTGGATCGAGTAAAACTATAGGCATTTTCCAACGGTTGGATAAACAAGAGTTGCATAGAGATGTAATTGATAATTAGTTATCTACCGATCATACTAAGTCTTGGGCGATTTAGCCAAAGCTAACTCAAGGCGTAGTATGATGTGGATCTTGTCCCACGAGAATTATAGCTAATTAGTATGAATCTAGTAGTATAGTTTAACCACATCCATGACTTGATTCTACAAAAGTCATATAATTTAGTGGGAGCATCATTTAGTTAAAGACCTAATTAAATGATCAGTCGAATATGATATTTACTCTCTGCTTTATTTATGTTGTAGATTACCATATCGACAAACACGAACACTTTCTCCCTCCGTTCTGTCCTTGACAAGGACAAGCTCAATGAAGCTAATTTCCTAGACTGGTACAGGAATATGAGAATCATTCTCACACAAGAAAGAAAATTGTACGTCCTGGAGCAGCCCATTCTCAAGGCACCTCCTGCCAATGCCACGCGAGCTGACCGAGATGCTTATAAAAAGCATCAAGATGATGCATTAGATGTGTCATGCCTCATGCTCGCAACCATGAACTCTGAGATTCAGAAGCAACACGAGTTGATGACTACTTATGATATGGTTGAACATCTTCGTCAACTATATCAAGGACAAGCAAGGCACGAGAGATTTGAGATCTCTAAGGCACTATTTCAGTGCAAGATACAAGATGGGGCTCTCGTAGGTCCATATGTACTCAAGATGATTGGGTACATAGAGAACCTACAGAGGTTGGAATTCCCACTTGGCCAAGAACTGACCACTGACTTGATCTTGCAATCCTTGCCAGAAAGTTACAGTCAATTTGTCATGAATTACAACATGAACGAAATTGATAAGCCACTACCTGAGCTGTTAAGCATGTTGTGAACTACTGAGCTCAACCTTAAGAAGGTAAAGCCCAACTCCATTCTGATGGTTCAAAAACATAAAGGCAAGGGCAAACCTAAAAGCAAGGGAAAGTTCCAAGCCAAGGGCAAAGGCAAGGTAATGAAACCTAAAGGAGGGGTTGCCAAGGATGCTACCTGCTTCCACTGCGGTCAGACCGGACACTGGAAGAGGAACTGTAAAGTATACCTGGAAGATCTTAAGAAGAAGAGAAATGAGGTTTCTACTTCAGGTATATATGTTATAGCAGTCAATCTCTCTATTTCTTCATCATGGGTATTAGATACTGGATGTGCTTCTCACATTTGTACTAATGTACAGACACTGAGAAATAGCAGGACATTGACGAAGGGCGAGGTGGACCTACGAGTAGGCAATGGAGCACGGGTTACTGTTGTTGCTGTAGGAACTTACTTTCTATCTCTGTCCTCTGGGCTTGTACTAGAATTAGATGAATGTTGTTATGTGCCTGCTCTCACAAAGAATATCATTTCAGTTTCTTGTTTAGACAAGAAAGGTTTTTCTTTTATAATAAAGAACAAATGTTGTTCCGTTTATTTGAAAGATATGTTCTATTGTAGTGCACCTCTGATGAACGGACTCTACATTCTAGACTTAGAGAACCCCATCTATAACATAAGTACCAAAAGGTTCAAGTCGAATGAAATGAACCGAACCTATCTCTGGCATTGTCGCTTAGGTCATATAAATGAGAATCACTTATCCCAGCTCCATAAAGATGGTTTGCTGGACTCATTTAATTTTGAATCATATGAGACATGTGAGTCATGCCTACTGGGCAAGATGACCAAGACTCCCTTTAGTGGACACAGCTAAAGAGCAACTGACTTGTTAGGACTTATACATAGTGATGTATGTGGCCCTTTCAATGTCACTGCCAGAGGTGGTTATAGGTACTTCATTATATTTACTGATGAATTCAGTAGATATGGTTATGTGTATCTGATGACACATAAGTCACAATCATTTGACAAGTTCAAAGAATTCAAGAATGAAGTACAAAACCAGCTTGGCAAGAGTATTAAGGTACTTCAATCAGATCGAGATGGTGAATACCTTAGCTATGAGTTTCGTGACTATCTAGCTGAGTGTGGGATTCTATCCCAACTCACTCCTCCTGGAACAGCACAGTGGAATGGTGTATCCGAAAGGAGGAATCGTACTCTATTAGATATGATGTGATATATGATAAGTCACACAGATCTTCCTATATCCTTTTGGGGATATGCTATAGACACAGCAGCCTTCACACTTAACCGTGTTCCATCCAAAGCTGTGATAAAGACACCATATAAGATATGGACTGGGAGAGATGCCCAGATATCTTTTATGAGGATTTGGGGTTGTGAGGCTTACGTTCGACGTCAAGTCTTGGACAAACTGGGACCCAAATCCGATAAGTGATATTTCATAGGATATCCCAAGGAAACGAAGGGATATTACTTCTACATTCTCAGTCAACACAAAGTGTTTGTGGCTAAGACTGGGGTATTTTTAGAAAAGGACTTTGTTTCTAGAAAAACTAATGGGAGTACGTTCGATCTTGAAGAAGTTCAAGATATGGACCATAGCATTGAAGCCTTGATGGAAGTTGAACTGGAACCACAAAATGTTGTGGATGATGAGATTGTTGCTCAAGGAGTTGAGGAACAACAACCAGTTCAAGTAGACCTACCTCTTCGCAGGTCTGACAGGGTACGTCGTCAGCCTGAGAGATACTCATTTCTCTTGCCTGACTATGATGACGTTATGCTCATTGAGAATGAGCCTACCTCCTATCAGGAAGCTGTGATGAGATCAGATTCTGAGAAATGGCTAGAGGCCATGAGATCCGAGATGGAATCCATGTACACCAACCAAGTATGGACTTTGGTTGATCCACCTGAAGACGTCAAACTCATTGGGTGTAAGTGGGTCTTTAAGAGAAAGACTGGCATGGATGGACTTATTACCTATAAGGGTCGCTTGGTAGCTAAAGGTTTCAAGCAAATTCATGATATTGACTATGATGAACCTTTTCTCCAGTAGCGATGTTTAAGTCCATTCGGATCATGCTTGCTATTGCAGTATACCACGATTATGAGATCTAGCAGATGGATGTTAAAACTGAGTTTCTGAATGGAAACTTGCTCGAGGATGTGTACATGACATAACCTGAGGGTTTTGTAGATCCATTGCATACTGGCAGAGTATGCAAGCTGCATAAGTCCATTTATGGACTAAAGCAAGCTTCTCGGAGCTGGAATCTTCGATTCAATGATGCGATCAAACAGTTTGGTTTCGTCAAGAATGAAGATGAACCATGTATCTACAAGAAGGTTGTTGGGAACACAGGTATTGTATGTGGATGACATACTACTTATTGGAAATGACATCCCTTTGCTGCAGTCTGTAAAGACTTGGCTGGGGAATTGTTTCTCAATGAAAGACTTAGGGGAAGCAGCCTGTATTCTAGGTATAAAGATCTATAGAGATAGATCTAAGAGATTGTTTGGCCTAAGTCAAAGTACATATATTGACATGGTATTACTACAGTTTGTCATGCAGAATTCCAAGAAAGGATTTTTGTCGATGTCACATGGTGTGAATCTTTCGAAGACTCAAAGTCCCTCTTCTAGAGAGGAGAGAGACCGCATGGATAAGATCCCTTATGCTTCAGCCATAGGATCTATCATGTACGCCATGCTATGTACTCGTCTTGATGTTTCGTATGCTTTGAGCATGCCGAGTAGATACTAGTCGGATCCAGGTCAGCGTCACTGGATAGCAGTCAAGAATATTCTTAAGTACTTGAGAAGGACTAAAAAATATTTCTTGATATATGGAGGTGATGGCGAGCTAGCTGTAAAGGGTTACAGTGATGCCAGCTTCCAAACTAACCAGGATGACTATAGATCGCAGTCTGGGTTCATATTTTTCTTGAATGATGGTGCTGTGAGCTGGAAGAGTTCGAAGCAGGACACAGTTGCTGATTCTACAACAGAGGCCGAGTATATTGCTGCATCAAAAGAAACAAAGGAGTCAGTTTGGATCCGCAAGTTCATTATTGAGCTTGGGGTGGTTCCTAGCATAGCCGATCCTATAGAGCTCTATTGTGACAACAATGGAGCAATTGCGCAGGCTAAGGAACCTCGCTCACACCAGCGGATCAAACACATACTACGGCGTTTCCATCTCATTCGAGAGATCATCGATAGAGGAGATGTGAAAATTTGCAGAGTACCCACAGAGGCTAACATTGTTGATCCCTTGACCAAGGCTTTGGCACAGAGAAAGCATGATGGTCACACTAGGTCATTGGGTATTATACCCTATACTGATTGACACTAGTACTAGTGAGAGACTGTTAGTGAAAGCCCTAGAGCAAATTATGTGATGATTGTTGTATGGACTTGATGTATCATATTACTATATATTTATAAAGGTATTTCTTTATGGTTATTATACTTACTTGTATTGGTGCCAAATAACTAAGTATAATAACGTCCTTGAGTAGAAGATTCTTATCTATGTCAATCGATTGGTTGAATCGATAATGAGATGATATAGAGAACACTATTCTTAATCATTCCTAGTCAAGTATTAACATTCAGGGACAATGTTAATACGATGAGACTAGCATGTAGGTCAACTCGATGACTTGGTCTCACAAGTCATGGATATAGAGATATCAAGTTAACACATGGGTATGCATTGGAGAATGTATACTGAATGACCCGCTATGAGAACATATCATGGATCGTTATATGAGTGTCATATACTTTCTCATGTGACTATTAGTATGACTATCAGTCCTTGGACCTGAAGTCACCATAATTCCCTACATAAGGAGTTGCATACTTTGGCTTCGTCAAATGTCACCCGTAAATGGGTGGAGTATAAAGGCGACTACTGGTATGTAACAAATTATGCGGAGGGATATGAGTGATGTAGATGGGATTTATCCCTCCTATATGATAGGAGTGACATCATGATGTTAAGATCGTTCGTACTCGGAGGCTAGAGAGGGGGGTGTGAATAACCGACCCCAAATCGTCGTTTCTTTCTACAAAATGTGTTAGCGCAGCGGAAAATACAAAGAAATGAAAGAGAAGAAAACCAAACTTTAACACAAGGATGTAACGAGGTTCGGAGATTAGGGCTCCTACTCCTCGGCGTGTCCGTAAGGTGGACGAGTCCAGTCAATCCGTCCGTGGATGAGTCCCCGGAGAACCGGCTAATACAATATACTCCTTGTGGGTGGAGAAACCTCGCCACAAACGTTTGCAACAGCAAACAAAGAGTACAAGAACAGTAAGAAAAGCAATACAATATGAATACAATAGCACTCTACCAATTGCTTGCTTTCTTGTCGACTGGAGGTGAAGCAGTAACTTCACAACCCAAACGCAGCAGCTGGTCGACGACTGGAAGCTCACGCGAAGCTTCGGAGGCGAGCTCAATCAAAGCTCAGTTGAAGCAGAAGCTTCAGCAGCAGAAGAACAGAAGTTCTAGAAGAAAAGAAGAAGTTACTGTGCAGCAGCAGCCCTCGACCCCTTTATATCTGCGAAGAAGAAACTAAGAAACTAGCCGTTGCGTCGCAACGGCTAGAACCCTGATCGGTCCACAGACCGATCAGGGAAGAAGCCTTCGCTTCTGTTCCGTCCCTGATCGGTCCATGGACCGATCAGGGAACCTCCTGATCGGTCGTGGGGACCGATCAGGCCCTGTGCTGATCGGTCTCCAGACCGATCAGAAAGCTTTCACAGAGAGTTGCCCAACTCTCTGTGTGGACTCTGATCGGTCCCCGGACCGATCCCACCTCAGGTGGTAGCGTCCCTGATCGGTCCCGGGGACCGATCAGGCTCCAAGCTGATCGGTCCCCAGACCGATCAGTAAGCCCACAGAACCATGATCACCTTCTGTTTGTCATCTGATCGGTCACCAGATCGATCAGATACACAAACGTATCGCTGGATCGGTCTGCAGATCGATCCAGAGCTTGCTTTTTGCCCAAACCAAGTCCCAAACCTTCCAAACCAATATCCGGTCAACCTTGACCTATTGGTACATCATGCTTAGCATCCGGTCACTCCCTTGACCTGCTAAGACTCCCCACCAAGTGTCCGGTCAATCCCTTTGACCCACTTGGACTTTCCTCTTCGTGCCAAGTATCCGGTCACTCCTATGACCTACTTGGACTTCCCATCACCAGATGTCCGATCACCCTTGATCCATCTGGATTTTCCCTTGCCCGGCTTCACTTACCAGGACTTTCACCTAGCTTCACTCACTAGGATTTTCACACTGCCTAACATCCCAGTTAGGACTTTCTCACTGCCTGGCTTCACTCACCAGGACTTTCTAACTGCCTAACATCCCAGTTAGGACTTTCTCACTGCCTGGCTTCACTCACCAGGACTTTCCACCTGCCTAACATCCCAGTTAGGACTTTCCCACTGCCTGGCTTCACTCACCAGGACTTTCCACACTGCCTAACATCCCAGTTAGGACTTTCCTACTTGCCAAGCTCCCTGCTTGGACTTTTCCCGTGTCAAGCTCCCTGCTTGGACTTCTCCAGTGCCAAGTCTCCATACTTGGACTTTTCGCGTGCCAAGCTCCCTGCTTGGACTTTTCCAGTGCCAAGTCTCCATACTTGGACTTTTCAGGTCAACCAGGTCAATCCTTGACCTAGGGTTGCACCAATAATCTCTCAATCATCTATTCTTGTCTCACATCAAGAATAGAACTCTCTCACGAGTGTCAAACATCAACATGCAACTCAACTAGGTCAACCTTGACCTAAGGTTGCACCGACAATCTTCCCAAGTCAAACATCAAAATACAACTCGAGTCAAGTCACCTCGAGTCGGGTCAACCAGGTCAACCTTGACCTAAGGTTGCACCAACAATTCCCCTTTTGATGTTTGACAAAACCCATAATCAAGTTAGGTTAACCCGATAACCTAACTTAGGTTTTCCAACCATCTTCCAATGTCCAATGTTCTTTCCTTGAACATTCTCTGGACATTCTCCCCTTAGGTTAACCCGATAACCTAACTTGGGTTGTCTAATAATTCTCCCCCTTTTTGACACACATCAAAAAGAATTCCAATGTTCTTCCTCGAACATTCCTTGACATTCTTCCCCTAGCTTAGGTTAACCCGATAACCTAACTTGGGTTTCTCCAATAATTCTCCAATGAACACTCTCCCCTTTTTGACACACATCAAAAAGAAAAAGGAGGGTATCAAGGTCAAGAGTTTCTTCCTAATGAAAGTCTCATACCTTTCATTGAAACTCTTAATTTCCCCCTTGATACTAAACTCAACAATCAACTTAGTGATAATCCCATATCACTAATCCTCAAAAGTCTTAAGGAGTAAAAACTCCCCCTAAAAGTCAACTCCCCCTTGACAATTAGGTAAAACTCCCCCTAAAGGTCAACTCCCCCTTGACCATTGCACCAACAATGTCTTTGTGAGTTCCAAACCTTTAGAAATCCACAAAACCCAACTTCTAGCTGAACTTTCAGACAACAGACTGAAATCAGGCAATTTGGCACGCCCTGATCGGTCCCCAGACCGATCAGAGTCCATCTGGACCGGTCCAGTGACCGATCCACACCTCACTGATCGCACTGGATCTCACTGGATCGGTCTGCAGACCGATCCACACTTCCCTGGATCGGTCCGCAGACCGATCAAGGCTCTAAACACAGATTTCTGATTTTCCTCTTCCGAAATTCAGAAACCCTTTAAAAATTCCAGAAAATTTCAAAAATTATAAAACCTTGAGGATACATTTCTCATATCATACACTATCAAGGAAAAATAATTTTCTATGAAAATAGTTTCCATTTTTCAATCTTGATACAAAGTTCAAAAACTTTGAAATAGTTCAAGTTTAACTCAACTTTGTATCACAATGTTCAATGATGAATGCTATCACTAGGAAAGCTTCATCAAGATTTTTCAAATCAATTTTAAAATGCTTTTAAAACCATTTGAATTTAGGACCATAATCTTAGGGCTAGATGTACATGACTTGTACACAAGCTTTCCCTATGATCCTTAATTTCTTGAATTAGGGTCATCTAGGTACAAGGACTATGCACCTTGATCCTAACTCATGATACTAATATCTCACACACATCTAAGGTGTATCAAACCACATTCAAGTCAATTTGATGTGAGATATGGATTAAGGTCAACTTAGGCTAAGTTCTCATGCATTTTCTAAACACCAATTTGATCTCAATATCAAATTATATGTTTGTCCTTAAATCAATTTCATTGATTATAATGCAAGAGATGATGACATGGCATATAATGATATCATAAGTAAAAACATGTGCCAATGTCATGATGTCATGGGCATAAAGTTTGAAAACTTAAATAAAGCATGACATATAAACTAGCCTAAGCATTATCATGATATTTCAAATGATAATAAAACTAAACATGATGTCATGACATGTGAGGGCAAACAATCATGGCAAGATTTAACATAAATAAATATACCTAGATTACCTATCTAAGTATCCTTAACCACTTTGCTAACCTAAAATTTAACCCTTGATTGCCCTAAAATGCCAAAATCCTAATTTTGACACTTCTTGAACTCTAGATTAATTCATGCCATTTAAAGATCAAATTTATCCTCAAAACTTTGCATGTTTCATTTTTCCTCGAGAGTTCTCTAGATTTTCTCAAATTGTGCCAATTAAAATCATTCTTTTCCATAATGGCACATTTTACTCTTCCAAGGAGTAAATGATAATTCCATTTCATTTTCAAAGGTTCACAAAACCTTGAAAATGCTCCTTGAGTGTCAATTTCCTCAAAGTTGGGTTAACTACCCTTCTTATTGGAGTTGACACTCTCTAACCCATTTATGGGGTAGAGAAGATGCTCCTAGGAACCCAATACCTATTTGAGCTCATTGGGTTCACTAAACATTCACTAGGGATGACTTCCCTAGCAACCCTCCTAATGACCCTCTTAGGCTTTGAAGCCTTGGTCATTTGGGTCTCATCAAGGTCAACTATAGGGGTGACTCCCCTTGTAACCTTGGTAATGGTCTTCCTAGCCCTAGGTTTTGTTCCATAATCGAATGGAACATTGTGGTAAGTGGGCTTGACCACTTGAGACTTAGATTTGTGACCCAAATCTTTCTTGTCCTGGGACTTTTGACCCTTAGGCCATATAGTTGACTTCTCTAAATTTTTAAGGGCCTTTTCTAGGGTATCAAGCCTTGACCTCAAGACTTGATTCTCCTTTTCTAATACCTCAAGTTTTGATTTGTCATTCTTTCTTGAGGTGTTCCTAGGCATGTGTCTAGTTGATTTAGGGTTTCTACCTAGGTTTTCCTTAACCTTAGAAGTGTTAATCCTAGGGTTAGCATTCCTAGTAGTATCCCTATCTAGGTTGACATGTTTAGCACCTAAGCACATGTATTGATTTTTAGTGTTAACATGCTTATCATTATTGACTAATGCAATAAAATTACTAGCATGTATCCTACTAGAATTGCACGAATGAGCCTTAAAAGGTACCTTACGGTTTGCCTTAGCTCCCCCTTTACATGTGTTTGGCCTCTTGTCCTTGTGAGGTTGCCTCCCCCTTGGACATTGACTCCTATAGTGTCCCCGTTGCTTGCATTGGAAGCACACCACGTGCTTCTTGCTCTTGCATGTCGGAACTCCGGCTTCCTTGACCTTTGGTGTCGGTGGAGTCTTTTTAACCCTCTTTGGACACTTACTCTTGTAGTGCCCAAACTTCCTGCACTCAAAACACATTATGTGTAATTTGCTTGAAACCACAGTGTTTGAGTTACGTAGGGTTGTGGATGTAGATGAGCTTTCTTCTTCATCCCTTCCGGAGGTAGATGTCTCTTCTTGCTCCGATCTTGAACAAGAGCTCTCCTCCTCTTCTTCCTTGGATGTTGAGTAGCCCTCAACTCCCAATTCGCTTCCTCCATGATGTGAGCTACTTGGCTCACTAGGCTCCTCTTCATGGAATTTTGCCAAATTGTTCCACAATTCCTTGGCGTTGTTGTACCTATCTATCTTGCACAAAACATTATTAGGTAAAGCAAATTCAATAATTTTTGTTACCTTGTCATTGATTTCGGATTGTCGGATTTGCTCTTTCGTCTACTCCTTCTTCTTGATAGGTTTTCCTTCCTCATCCATCGGAGGGGAAAACCCTTCTTGTACACAAAACCAATTTAACATATTAGTCCTAAGAAAATACATCATCCTTACCTTCCAATATGTGAAGTTGTCGTGAGACTCGTAGAAGGGTTGAATCGTGACATCTTCTCCATAGAGATCCATCTCTAGCCCGTGCTCCCCCGGGTGTTGATTCGTCGAAGAGCGGCCTCGCTCTGATACCACTTGTTAGTATCGTTTGTACTCGGAGGCTAGAGAGGGGGGTGTGAATAGCCGACCCCAAATCGTCGTTTCTTTCTACAAAACGTGTTAGCGCAGCGGAAAATACAAAGAAACGAAAGAGAAGAAAACCAAACCTTAACACAAGGATGTAACGAGGTTCGGAGATTAGGGCTCCTACTCCTCGGCGTGTCCGTAAGGTGGACGAGTCTAGTCAATCTGTCGGTGGATGAGTCCCCGGAGAACCGGCTAATACAATATACTCCTTGTGGGTGGAGAAACCTCGCCACAAACGTTTGCAACAGCAAACAAAGAGTACAAGAACAGTAAGAAAAGCAATACAATATGAATACAATAGCACTCTACCAATTGCTTGCTTTCTTGTCGACTGGAGGTGAAGCAGTAACTTCACAACCCAAACGCAGCAGCTGGTCGATGACTAGAAGCTCACGCGAAGCTTCGGAGGCGAGCTCAATCAAAGCTCGTTGAGCGAAGCTTGAAGAACGAAGTTCTAGAAGAAAGAAGAAGTTCGTGCGGCCTCGACCCCTTTATATGCGAAGAAGAAACTAAGAAACTAGCCGTTGCGTCGCAACGGCTAGAACCCTGATCGGTCCGTGGACCGATCAGGAGGTGCCCTGATCGGTCCATGGACCGATCGGGAACCTCTGATCGATCGTGGGGACCGATCAGGCCTGATTGATCGGTCTCCGGACCGATCAGCTTTCACAGAGTTGCCCAACTCTCTGTGCGCTGATCGGTCCCGGACCGATCCCACCTCAGTGGTAGCGTCCCCTGATCGGTCCGGGGACCGATCAGGCTCGATCGGTCCCGCCGATCGGTAAGCCCACGAACCATGATCACCTTGTTTGTCATCCGATCGGTCACCGGATCGATCGGATACACAACGTCGGATCGATGCGGACCGATCGAGCTTGGTTTTGCCCAAACCAAGTCCCAAACCTTCCAAACCAATATCCGGTCAACCTTGACCTATTGGTACATCATGCTTAGCATCCGGTCACTCCCTTGACCTGCTAAGACTCCCCACCAAGTGTCCGGTCAATCCCTTTGACCCACTTGGACTTTCCTCTTCGTGCCAAGTATCCGGTCACTCCTATGACCTACTTGGACTTCCCATCACCAGATGTCCGATCACCCTTGATCCATCTGAATTTTCCCTTGCCCGGCTTCACTCACCAGGACTTTCACCTAGCTTCACTCACTAGGGTTTTCACACTGCCTAACATCCCAGTTAGGATTTTCTCACTGCCTGGCTTCACTCACCAGGACTTTCCAACTGCCTAACATCCCAGTTAGGACTTTCCCACTGCCTGGCTTCACTCACCAGGACTTTCCACACTGCCTAACATCCCAGTTAGGACTTTCCCACTGCCTGGCTTCACTCACCAGGACTTTCCACCTGCCTAACATCCCAGTTAGGACTTTCCCACTGCCTGGCTTCACTCACCAGGACTTTCCACACTGCCTAACATCCCAGTTAGGACTTTCCTACTTGCCAAGCTCCCTGCTTGGACTTTTCTCGTGCCAAGCTCCCTGCTTGGACTTCTTCAGTGCTAAGTCTCCATACTTGGACTTTTCGTGTGCCAAGCTCCCTGCTTGGACTTTTCCAGTGCCAAGTCTCCATACTTGGACTTTTCAGGTCAACCAGGTCAATCCTTGACCTAGGGTTGCACCAATAATCTCCCAACCATCTATTCTTGTCTCACATCAAGAATAGAACTCTCTCACGAGTGTCAAACATCAACATGCAACTCAACTAGGCCAACCTTGACCTAAGGTTGCACCGACAATCTTCCCAAGTCAAACATCAAAATACAACTCGAGTCAAGTCACCTCGAGTCGGGTCAACCAGGTCAACCTTGACCTAAGGTTGCACCAACACATGATTCTTGATAGAGTGAAACCACTAAGTGCATGACCATGCCCAAATGAGTCAATATGAGATATTGAGCTCATTTGATTAGAGTGAGTCTACTTGGAGTTCAAGACATAAATTAATTAGAGGATGACACGGTCTATACCTCAATTGATCAATTTAGATGTCAAGGATAGAAGGATATTGTCACATATTGTGAAAGTCACAATTAGTAGTCACAAAGGTGATGTTGGATCTCAACATTCTTGTAACTTGGGTAGTAATGATGTGTTGCTAGATACCGCTCACTACTTATGTTTCTAAATGGGTTTAGGAGCATTGCCAACGTTACAAGAACTATAGAGTCACACACAGAGCAATGAGATGGAGATTAGTTTCATACACTACAAGAAAACAGTAAAATAGCGACGAAATATTAACGACGAAATAGTTATTCGTAGCAAAAATAGACTATTAGCGACGGAAATAAATTTCATCGCAAATAATACTATTAAATTTTTTTTTCCAAGGTCATTATATTTACGACGAAATTATCATGCTCGCCGCTAAAATTTTAATACTAGCGTTGTGAATAAATACGGATTAGCGACGAATCCTATATTTCGCCGCTAAGCTAGCGGCGAATTTATATAATTTCGCCGCTAATTTGTATTATTAGCTACGAAATAACGAATTAAAAATTCGCAGCTAATATGTTAGCGGCAAAAATTGCAAATTCGCCGCCAATATTACCATTAGCGGCGAATTTGATATTTTCGCCGCTAATAATAAGCATTAGCGGCGAATTTTATTGAATTCGACGCTAATCCTCGTATTTCTCCCCAACCCGACGCGATCTTTCCCAAATCCGCCGTGATTTTTCTTCTACTCCGCGTCGCGATCCTCTTCTTCCTCCGCGTCGCGATCCTCTTCTTCTCCTCCGCGTGCTCTCTTCTCTCCGCGCTCTCTTCTTCTCTGTCCGCTCGCTGTCTCCGCATGCGCTCTCTTCTTCTCCTCCGCCGCTGCAGCGATTTTAGGGTTTGGGTGTGCCATCTCTTCTTCTCCTCCGACGCCGCCGTGAATCTTCTTTGTTTGACGAATCCTGATCCGGCTCCGGTGACTTCTGCTCTTACCCAGCTAAGTTTTCCTCCTCTGCTTCTTTCCCGCTATGAGAAAAGGTACTTTTAATATATCAGTTTTTTCTCTCCGTTTGAATAATGTTTGTGCTACAACATTAATTTAGCAAGGCATGAAGTGAAAAACTTGATCTTAATATGGCTGAGCAAGAGTTCTAATAACTTTTTCTACTGGTTGTCTCAGTTACACATGTACTTCAAGTATCTAGTGAACCAACAATTGATAAGGGAATATATGGTTACTACTGTCTTGCATACTTCAACAACTATCCATATAAATATTTTGCACCTCTCATCTACTGAAAATGACTGGATTTATACTGGTTTTTGGGCAATATTTCAAAACCATTAAAATGAAGTATAAATGTTGTTTTTCATTCATTACTTTGCTCAAATATTATGGTCATCTTATCTTCATTGCAAAGAGTTTGGAACATTGATCTATATAGGAATATGGGGAATGATGATTCTTGACGTGTAAAGCCTTATAAAATCAGGCAAGAAAACAGAAAATAAATACTTGTTATGGTGGCATGTTTACTGGATAGGATCCATATTAGAAGTGGGAATCATAATAGGTCAAGTCAGATTTTTGGAAAATTTGATCCAACCCAATTAATTTTGGTTATCAAGAAATTTCAACAATAGTCAGATTAAATATGAATAAAAAAATTATTCCATTTAGTTTTTGAGTTTCCAATTATTTTTTTTTTTGGTTTCAGAATCTTGAAAGTTTAATTAAAACCAAAATCCAAATACCACGATGGTGTAAGTGCTACTTTTATAGTTTTTATATATTGTTTGTTGATTAAAAATTAACAAATTATTTTTTTTCAGACCGATCAGTTACAAAGAAAAGATCGAATTACTGTTTTTAATGAAACTCATTATAGCTCGTCAAAAGGGTGGATTGATGAGACGGCCAAAACTGCATATGTATGTTGTGTCCTTATTTAGTGAATTTATTCTTAACTGTGTATAATTATTTTTTATGATATTTTTAACATGTTATTTTTTCTAGGATGATATGGTGAGATTATGTGATGAGTGTATTCAAACACAAAATCCAGAAGAGTTCATCAATGTAGTCAAAATTGCATATACAGTTTGTGATCAGGTCGGCGATACTCGTTCTTATCCTTACAGTTTGTGATCAGGTCGGCGATACTCGTTCTTATACTTTCCTGCCATACTAAAATTTTTATTCACATAAATTTTATTTATATTATCTTCCTGCCATACAGATTGCTATCTTTTCCTTACATCCAAAATATATTATATGATCTTTCTTTTTAGTTATATCTTTAGAGGTTAAGGACTCAATATTTGAGTGGGTTAATTTAGAATGTTGTTATGCATTGAAGAGGTAAAGGGAATTAAAATCATGTCCAACAGTTTCAACATGTCTAGGGAATTAAAATCATGTTTCAACAAGTAATCATGTCCAATAGTTTCAACGTGTCAACAATTTCAACATGTCTAGGGAATTAAAATGATAGTGAATAGCAAAACAAGCCAATAAATGTCTAACAAAACTTCATGTGCTTAGAATACAACATATATGCTATGAACAGAAAATGAACCCATGAGTGAAGGGAAGTAATTATCTATTTAACCATGAGAACTCGGATTTCATCGATAAGTGTATTGCTTCTTTCCTTTGCTTGCTTGGTAGCTATTTCCAGAGACATAACTACATCACCCAATGAAAGCTACAAAAAGAGAGAAATCTAATTAAACAAACAAGAAGATGACATGGCCAACAAGAAAGAGGTCAACAACATCTTACAATTGGAAGGTCTAGCTCAGGAATATGTTGGGACATAGACAGAACATCAGTAGCCTGATCCACATCCCGCCATTCTTTATTTAGCTTTCGGATAAAATTATCATCACAAAGCAACACAGAAAGCTCAACTTTATCATACTTGTCAATGTCATCCATAGAAGTATCTCTTGTCTTATATTTGAGGCTTTTAGATTACACTCAATGTTGATTTGCTTTACTGTTAAGATTCTGAGGAAACATCAGATATGACATGCTGTTACTCTCTTCTAGGATTTTCACAATTACTAATTATTAAACAGTCATGTGTTATTTTTAAATATGTTGAAACTTGTATTAGGTCCTCAGTACTCGTTCGAGATACATTAGAGGACTTGGAAGTGGGCCAAAGCCAGTTAAGTCCACTTCTTCATATGCCACCTCCTCAAGCAGATCAACTAACACCGTATTATGTGAAAAACTTGAATCCACTCAAGAATAATTAGCAAACACCAAAGTTTAATTAGCAAGTTAGGTCCACTATGATGTTATGGATTTCTAGATGTGAACTTGATGTTTTGAACTAGTTACTTGTTTGAACTTTATTTGGATTGTTACTTGTGTACTTTATTTGTTATGTTACTTGATGTTAGACATTGATGTTGAGTACTCACATCTCTTTTTTGTCAATGTTGCTAGATTTGTGAATTTATACTTTGATGAAGTATGAGTTGTTTGTGAGTTTATTTGTGAATTTGTTATTTGAGTTAGTATTTGTATAAGTTTGTGAATATTGTTGTTAGAGTTATGATTATTGTGAATATAGTTGTTAGAGTGGTGATGATTGTATGAGTTTGTAGATGTGTATTTAGATAATGCAGCAAATATTTTTTTTAAAAAAAAAACGAAAGTTAGCGACGATTTTGAAGGAATCGTCGCTAAGATTAGTGTTAGCGACGAATTAGGGAAATATCGTCGCTAACAACTCGAACTTGCTTTTGTAACTGTTTGCGGCGAATTTGAACGGGGTTAGCGACGAAATATTTCGCCGCTAACATTTTAGCGAAAAAAACATCAATATCGTCGCTAACAACTCAAACCTGCTGGCCTTATCATTGTTTGCGGCGAAAGGAAACTTGGTTAGCGACGATTTAAATCGTCGCTAAAACTTTAGCTGCGAAATTAATCTAAATCGTCGCTAATATCATCGATACCGATCGTATCCGTTTGCAGTCAAATAAAACACGTTAGCGACGATACATGTTGGCATTAGCGACACCACTCGGGAGATCGTCGCTAATGTGTTTGCAACGACAAAAGTTGGATTCGTTGCAAACAAATTTCTTAGCGGCGAATAAATTTAATTCGTCGCTAAAGGTTTAGCGTCGATTAAAATGTCTTAGCGACAAGTTAATTATGTTGGTAATATGTTGGCGACGAAACCTTATAAAATCGTCGCTAATAATTGTTTACGAACGACGATTCTGGCGACGAAATTATATCGTCACAAATAATGGGTAGCGACGAAATATAATATATTAGCGACGAAATAGTTCGTCGCTAAATATCAGTTTTCTTGTAGTGATATAATGGACCAAGAGGATTAGGTTATATGATGAACCAAATTGGATTAAGAGTAATTAAAATTAGACTAATTGAGTTGGACTCAATTTGATTCATGTGTTGAATAAGTCTAATTTTGACTATGATTCATTGAGTCAATTTAATTCAATGAATAGAGATTCATTAAATTAAATTGACTTGAATCAAAGGTTAGGTTTGATCAACCATGGGAGATAAAAAGGTCAAGTTTGACTTGACTTGAGAGGGAAGATGAAGGGTCAAGTTTGACTTGACCAAATGCCACCTCATTGTGACTTGGCATGGGGCCGGCCAATGATGATGTTCCACATCATCAAGGCTATATCACTGTGTGCCACCTCATGAGGAAGACCAAGAGCCATGACTCTTGGTGCTCCATGGAGGTATTAAACCTCCATTAAGTGACCGACCACTTTAGGTGTGTGAATGAATTTGCATGGTGTGCTCATTCACTTCTTCTTCTTCCTCTCTAGTTTTTCTCTCCCTCTCATCCTCCATTGCCGAGACTTCTCAGGGGTGCTAGCACACTTTAAGTTGTTCTCTCCACCTTTTTGTCTGTGTGGATACGTATAGAGGAGTGTTCACTTGACACTCTACGAGATCCGGCAATCTTTGGACGAGCGGGATAAGCGAAGGGCATCGCTACAAGGGTAACACTCTTTTCATGTAGATCTAAGGTAGATCTAGTGTAGACAACCATGTACAAGATTATTTTATATATTTTCGCACGGATCTGTGGCTAGCTTCGGGGTTTCTGCAACGCAAAAAGTGATTTTTACGACTCAAAATGCTAACACGAAAGAGGATGGGCGAACGGTGTCGAGTGCGCGATCAAGAAAATATCGAGTGGGTGACAGTAAATCGCGATCAAGAAAATATCTACCAAGAGATAGTAAACCATAACCGAAAAAATAAGAGTACCCAGCTAGGGAGCAAACTATGCATGATTAAATTATGCATGATAACTAGGATCAAACACCCTAATAATTTGAGTACGCAGCATCTTCCCATTTGATTATGCATGATAACTAGAATCAAACACCCTAATAATTTGAGTACTCAGCATCTTCCGATTTTGGCAATTCATCTCTTCCAGCATCTGTGAATGCGATTTCCATGATGGGATATGTCTCAGCACTCATTTACCGGATTCGCATCGCCAACAATGCGAATGAGCTTTATGATATCAAAATGCTTTCTTTCACCTTGAAAATTACAGTTACAAGTTGTGAGGGAGGCGGTGAAAGATATACAAAATTAATTCTAAAAATTATTTCAAAATATGCTCAACTATTAGAAGGAATGTTATAAAAAATAAATATTATATCTAAATCTAAAAATATTTTAAAAATAAAACAAATTAATCATATTTATAGGTTAATTAATCCCTTATATATATATTAAGATAGTAAAGACTGAAGAAAAGAATAAAAAAAAAATCATGAAAAGCTAATGTTCTTAGCATATATACACTTCAAATTCGACTTGGCTAATGTGTCATCCTCATGTTCACTTAAAAATTAAAAAGCTAGTTGAGCTTCTTACACATGATGTAACCTAATTAAATTAAATTTACCTCTTACTAATCTTAGTCAATTTACACATGCATGCTTTATTGTCACCTTCAGACATATATAATATTAATTTTATTATATCACACATTAGGTCATTGTTATCTATAACTAAACACACTTAGTACGATCATGGCCAAGAGTCTTAAGTTATAAATTAAAGTAGTGCCTTTTACATTTGCACAATTTGGCATATTCGATTAAATAGCCACATTTCCTATATATCCTGATATGTAAAGATTAAAGTGGTCGTCGTTAATTAATTTCAAGAACATGTCCTATTACTTTTCTTCTTTTTGACCCCTCTCGTGTCCCGCAAAGTAATCCATCTTCATTAATTAACAGAGATATAATCAGTATGAGAGAATTGGATTGTTATAATATTTTAATCAATACTTATATTGATTTACCAGAGAATCTTCCTTTCGTATCGAATAAAGCAGATGTATTTGATTGTATATCCGTTCATAATTTTTTCTTATTTATTGAAGCTAAGAGATCACTGAGGCAGAGCATAAGAAACAAGACTACAA
Organism: Zingiber officinale; assembly: GCF_018446385.1. NCBI lineage: Eukaryota > Viridiplantae > Streptophyta > Magnoliopsida > Zingiberales > Zingiberaceae > Zingiber > Zingiber officinale. The sequence goes on along the minus strand of NC_055993.1, from coordinate 12,340,722 downwards.
CAACGACTGCCTACTGCAAGTGAACTACTCCTTTAAGAACCTAATTAAAGCTTCAACTCCGACGCATCATTGCGCCGCCAGCAGCCCATCGACGATCTCCTCCAGCGTAGCCTCCACCGATCGTTTGTTGACCGCCCGGCACGACTTCCTGACCTCCCCCTGAGAGCCCGTGAGCACCTCGATAGCTCCCATCCTGACCATCGCCCCGCCGAAGCGCTTCCCGAAGTCCAGCTTCCCGGCGGCGAGCCCCGCGACGGTGCTCCTCGTCTGCCCGTCATCAGCCAGCCGCTGGTCGATCTGGAGCACGCCCCGCTTCGCCATGATCTGCTTGAAGAAGCTGTTGTCCACCACGTTGGCGCTGGTGGCGTTCTGGTCCAGGTTCACCGGGTTGTTGTCGCCGTCGCCGTTCTGCGGGCACGTGACCCGGAGGCTACGAACCAGAGCCGGGTCCATGCTCGGGTCCGGTCCACCCGAACCGTTGAAGTTCCAGAGCCGACCCGATATAAAGAGACAGTGCGTTATCCCAACTGTGTGCCCACCTGCACGTTAATTATGAATAATAAATTAATATATATTTTTTATAAATAAAATTTAGACAAAAAAAAAAGTTAACGATTGCTATTACCCAGCAATAAAACCATGTCTTCCGTGCTGATTTTTTTGGCGTTAAAAAACCCGATCGCGTTGGAAATCGGAATGCTTGGTCCGGGTAGATTGACGTCGTTCACGCTCGACCGTAAACCGTCCCTTCTCCCGGTTTGCACATCGTATCGCGTTCCTCCGCCCTTTTCACGCACGTTTTCATTATTGTTTTGTACGGTAAATTTCATAATTTTATTTATTAAAAAAACTTTTAAAATTAATATCATTGAATTAATAAATGAATTTTAATAGTTTCTGTATTATTATTTACCAAGACGACGGCGTCCCTCGTGGCCGCGACGATGATGTCGGCGCAGGAGACAACGCCAGCGCACGCCTTTTCCAGCGCCGCCTTGATCTCGTCGATCAGCTCGTATCCTCGCACGCTAGCGTTCGCGCCGGCGTTCTTCTCGCTACTCTGCCCGTCCAACAGTATCGAGGCGTCGCAGCCCTGCACACGCACGCACATCGATGTTCGTCAAAATGACGCAGAGAAGGAATAACACTCTATTCTTGGTTCGGTTCTAACTGGTTCTTACTCTCACGAAGCAGTCGTGGAACTGCATACGGAGGAGAGCAGGGAGAATAGAAGGATCCTGCTTGAAGCGCGCCTGGACGACGCCTCGGATGACCGCCTCCACGTCCGTGCCCTTGCACTTACCGACGTAGAACCCCACCTGCAGCTGAGCATGGCTCACGGAAGCGGCGTCAAGGAGGACGAACGCGACTACGACAAGGACGAGGCCGGATACGGAGGCAGCGCCAGCCTTAGAAGCACTACTCCCAGTAGCCATCGGAGCGAGGACTTGGAGCATTGGAGGAAGATAGCATAGCGTGCCTTAAATAGCGTCGCGAGCGGCGACCTGACTCGTGTCTTACACTATACATTGCATCGCACGTGACTTCCGCAGAGTGCTACAGTGCAAATCCGGATAAGGCCACCACGCGCCATGGGCGGCTGGACTTTGAAATTCCCGCGGTCCTTTTTTATTTGGACGGTGATCGATTTGGCAAGAGAAAAATGGGCGGTAGAGATGGCCTTAGTTAATTTCACGTGGTCAAAGTTGGCGGGCAAAGCCAGAGAGCAACCACTTGTTCCTTACATATTTTAATTTATGCCTAACAGTCTAATCAAAACTTTACTTTATGCAGTGGTGGGTCCCTGATACGATTTCCTCTCTTGGGACAGTCGAGGGCCACTGGGCTGGGGCGAATTGATCCTCGCCATTCAATTGATAACCACTCCTGTACGAGCACGGAGATTTCAGTTCCGCAATGGACGCCATGTTTCGTGGTCTGCGCACGCGGAGGCACAAACAAAAATATTGTTACGATAACGTGGGGGCACTGAAGCTGTTTTTAGAAATGATTAAGATTTCCGTTCTTCATCGCGTGTTTAGAAATTAACGGTTGTTTGACATGTAAACGATGGGCGAGAGTTCACATCAAATTACGTTTCTTTCTAAATTTAAAATCAAATTTGAGGCTTTGTTAATTTAAAAATTACTTTAAAAAAATTGACTCACACACGAGTCAAATTAAAATTATAAAGTTACAATAAGTGGTTTAAATTACAAATATACAAGTGTGGGTAGAGAGAGCGTGGAATATGTGTGGTTTGCGCACGTGGAGGCACGTGGAGGGAGCTACAGCAATTGGGGCACTGATGCTACTTTTAGTTTTACTTTTGTCGTCGTCTTCATCATGTGTTGGAAATTAAAAGTTTAATTGTATATACAACAAGTTGAAACCTATAGATAAGGGTAAAAGATTCGTTCGTCCTATTCTTTTCATTAATTCATTTATAAATTAATAAATCATAAATAGTTATTAATCTTAGACGGTTGAATATACTTAAGATATATCTGATTATTAATATCTCTATTTCTTATAGTGACAATTATACTATCATACACAGTTTATTCTGATGATCCATAGAATTTTTTTTTAAATAGAACCAGATCCAGATGGTTGATATCTGGGATTAATCCACCCGAAAGGCCAATATCTGGTGCTTAAAAAAGAAAAAAAAGAAAAAAAAAAAAAAGCTTGAATGACCGAAAATCTAAGTTGTTTCACATGCAAACGATGGGCCTTCACTTCATCTTACGTTTCATTCTGAATTTAAAATCAAATTTGAGGCTTTGTTTAAATTTAAAATTACTTTCAAAAGTTGACCAAACACGAGTCAAATTAAAATTATAAAATTACAATAAGTGGTTTAAATTATAATATATAACTGTGTGGTTCTAAATAAATTAGACCGATAAAAAATATGTTCCTCCACGGAAAATCATATCAAAATTAAGATAAACTGTACGGATAATAGTCACACTAAAAAAATATTAAATAAATTTATAATTCTCACACTATATAAATCAATTTATAAATGTCTGGGAAGGTGCGATATAATTGAAATCTAATGTTCACCACGTCGAGATGGGTTTGCCCATAAACAGAGGCCACTGTTTCCAATGTTGACGATTCAATTTTATAAACAAAAAAAACAAAAGTTTAATTGGAACAATTTGCACATTGAACTCTGTGGCGGCATTTATGTGGCCGCATTAGTTGTTTGCAAATCGTACCATTAGATAATGAAAAGAACATGTAACATTCATTCATGGCCTATAAACGAATTGAGCAACAATGTTTCAGCAAAAAGTTATTAACCATCCCCAGCAGAATTTTGGAAAAAAAAAATTACTATTCACGTATTTATAAAAAAATTTCCTCCCAATAAGACTTACAATTAATAAATGCTGAATTTCTAAACTGCCTGCTATAAATACTTCCTGATTTACTAAGTGTAATTAATCATTTTTTTTTTTTTTGAAAAAAAAAAGTTTATGATGGTTCTGACTTAAACAAAGTGAATGGTTAAACCATTGATCAACAAACTTAACAAATCATATGACTCTTGAGAGGATATTGACGAAGGAGATCAACAAATCTAAAACTCACAAAGCAATAGGTTGGAATGACACTGGGGTGTCCCAACGTTAGAATCCAAGGATTCGTGTGCATATTTACATCTACGGTAGTGGACGACATTTTAAAAAGCTGTGAATGTGGATATTCTCCGAGATGTGCATGTTTATTTACCATGTGTCCATGAATTGCGCTTCTATTGCCCACGTGCTCCGAGATGCGTACTGTCATTCTCCATGTCTTTTTGGAGAAACGATCTCATGAATAAAGTGGTTACGCCACTTCCTTATCCCCATTTCCCCACGTTTTCAACAATATAGAGTGGCCTTGTTGGAGATGAGGTCAACACTTGAGGCTGAATCGGAGACTGGGTCGATGCCCAAGATCGAGTCAGAGATGGGGTTGTTGCTCGAGACTGAGTTAGAGACGGGGTTGGTGCTTGAGACCGAGTAAAAGATGGGATACTCGGGATCAAGTTGGAGATGGGATAAGTGCTCGAGACCAAGTCGAAGATGGGTTCCATGCTGAGACCAAATCGAAGATGGGGTCAGTGTCCAAGGCTGAGTCGGAGATAGGGTCAGTGTCCGAGAATGAGTCAGAGACGAAGTCGGTGCACAAGACCGAGTTGAAGATGAGATCAACGCCCGAGGCCGAGTCAGAGATGAGGTCGGTGTGTGATGTCAAGTCGATGATGATTTCAAAGACTGAGGTTGAGTTGCAAATAACTAACTGTCCTTGGGCGAATTTGAATCCTTGGGATGAGAGTACTGAGCAGGTTTGACTAGACCTGAGTTCATCCTAAGCCAAGTCTGATACCTCTTGGGTTATGTTTAACCTACTTGACTTTAATTGACAGCTCAACACGATTCATGACCACATGAGACAAGTGGTGGCTACACACTTCCATCGGATCACAAGCCTCCCCAGTGGTGGATCCAAGAATTCAAACATGGAGGGACAATCACGATCTGAACTGAGCGCGACCAATTTTTGCGCGAAATAAGGGGTGGTATCTTCTATCTCCACCCATGGACCCCCATAAATAAGCTGGCAGACAGCAGGTTGCTACTATTGTCTTACATCGTCGGGGATCCAAATCAAGGTGGTCACTGGCTGTGACCGGACGTGAAGTCATGTTCGGTAAAGGTATGGAAGGGGAATACGGTAGTGACGTTGCAGTAAAGTGTATGATTCGCTGGCAGAGGTGGCGATTTGCCCAACGGAGGGGTTGGACGCGCACTGCGACTGCTACGGCAAGAAGCAGCGCTACTAGAAAAAAAAAATGTGGAACCGCCACATCAGCGGCCCCCCTAGAGCCGGTCCCACTGATATGGAGGGAGGTAAATGTAGGTACACAGGTGGAAAGTGCATGGCGGAGACGTTAACTCCAGGTAGTGACACCCTGAGGATCGACCCCTGGACCTTTCAGCCACAGAACCATGCACTCCCCATCTGTGCTACGCCTTGGGGACAAGAAGCAGTGCTACTAGCACATATACTCGAAGGGGAGAAACTATGGAAGGCGATCAAATAAACAATTTTATAGTCAATCAATTAGGTATTCCAAAGAGGCTTCATCAAGGCCTAATCGATTTATCCAATTAAAATGTCTAAAAATTATTAAAAAACTATAAAAATTCTAATAAATTCTATATATTCCTCTAAATTTATTTACTCATTATTTAACAATTATCTTATAATTTATTTTGCTAAATAAATTCATCAGGTCAAATTTTATTAATTTCCTCTCTCTCTCTATATATATATATATATATATATCGCCCTGTTAACATTCGTGCATCATATTTAGAGGGTAAAAAATCACAACATGTTCAAAGGGATGCGATTTGATGAGGAGTTGGTCTTCTCTACAGGACGTTTAATACCTAACTAGGTACTTAGGCAGAGATAATTGTAACATTTTGAGGGCATGCAATTTTTTTTGATAATGCCCTATTACACACTCATGTATTTTGACATACATATAGGATTGTGAGGGCATGCATTTTGATAGCGCCATGAGTGAGAGTGCAGTGTGTACATTCTGATAGTGGTAGGAGGTAGATAGGTGCATATACAAAAAGCATGCATTTTTAATTTGATAGAGAGCATGCATATAGATAGGCCTTCGATAGACCCCCTACATGACTTTGGGAGTTTGCACCTTGCATATGCATCGAGGTTTGTAGTGTCTCAACAATCAACTAGACCTCATTTTGTTGGTCTAAGAAGCACCAGATGATGAAATCCAAGTTTTGATAATGACAAAGGGTTTAAAGTTAAGGGTTATTGTGGTTCTAATAAATCTAACTGAGTGTGCAGAAAATTTCTAAGTGAGTTTAGGCAAGGTAAAAGTCCTAGTGAATACTAGGTAGGTGGAAAACCCTACTTGCGGTTAGGTAAGGAAGTCTTGTTCCGAGGGATTAGGCGGAAATCTTAGCAGATCGAGGACATTAAATAAAAAATCCTACGAGTTGAGGATAGTAGGTGAAAGTTTTGGAGGTCGCGGACACCAGGCGGGAGACTGGATGGGTCGGGGATCAGACGTCCAGTGGAAAGTCCCGAAGTCTCTGATGCTAAGAAAAAGTCCAAACGGCCTGGAGAATTGATTTGGCATCTGGTAAACTCTCCTAAGAGGAGTAGATGAGGGCGCCTTCTCCTTATAAGGAATAATATACGTCGGTTCGACATAGGATTTTATGGAAATCCGAAAGTCAGAACTTGTTGTGCTAACCTTATGATGCAGGAAATCATGTAGCCAAAAAAGGAGCTTTAGGCGCTCGGACACAGTCTAGGCACCCGAAGGTCAGAGCAACCGGAGTAGGTCCAGGCGCTCAGGAAGGGACCGAGCAGGCGGCTGGCAGGAGCTGAGGTGGCACACCCTGATTGGCCAACATACGTCACAGTCTAGGCGCCCGGACAAGTCCAAGTGCCCAGAGCTGGATGAATTTTCAGAGATAAGTTTTCGTCGAGATGAAACCACATCAGCTTGATGGGGACCCTCGGGACCGATCCAAGCGCCCAAATAAGGCTATAAAAGGAGGGTTCAACCAACACCTCAAAAAGAACAACTCCGATGATTTACTCTCTTGCGTTCTGCTCCAAAGATGACTCGACATCACTATTCCGACGAATGAAAACACGAATCTTCGAATCTTTAGTTGTTGGTATAATTTCATTTATAGCACTTAAACTATTATCACCTTGTACTTGTAGTTATTAGGAATTTTTAGTGGATTGACCAATGAAAGAGATCGACGATCGAGGATCTTAAAGTAGGAGTCACCATAGGTTAACCAAGTAAAAAAATAACATGTTAGTATTGTCTTCTTTGTTCTTCGCTTAACTCTTTCTTTGCGCTGCAATTCCTCCATAGTTTTACTGAAAAAGTGAAAAAGTCATGAGCGCTATTCATCCCCCCTCTAGCGTGTTTCGATCCTACACAATCATCTACTCAGTTGGATTATTGGGTAGGTGTGAGTAGTTTCCCTAGGTTGGTGTAGCCTAGTTCACATTGGGCATTTTAGTACATCACATGGGGATCTAGAGGATATACATTTATTCGTTACGTATTATATAGAACTGTAGACATTACTTAGAGTTGGCACCTTGCCGGTCACAAGTAAATGGCCTCGGTCAAAAAAAAAAAAAAGTCATCATCCTTCGATTAGTACCTAAGACGAAGGCTTTGGAGGCATGGATTTGTATGGAGGAGTGGACCAGCATCTTGATACTTTGATGAGGTGGATTGGGTTACAATTGGTGAAAGATACCTCCTCAGATACATGTAGACTCTTCATACACATGACGACCACTTTAGTAGCTGAGGAGCAAGAAACTGTGAGGCTGGTATTAGTGGCTATGGACATCTGGAGGAGAGGGTTGCATTGGATGGAGCGTTCTTCATAGAGCATCTCGTCAACATGGATGGAACTTCATTAGTTTTAGATGGAGCATCTAGGTGTGAGTGTGTATATTTTCAGCTGGTTAGGAACGAGAGCATATATTCTGTTAGAGAGGGAGCACATTGTGATATTACATTGTGGGGTATGTGACAAGTGAGAGCATGTACACTAATGGTGAGGATGCATAGGTGAATAGTTCATCTCAAATGATTTATCTAGTCCGCAGTAAATGACTCACAGTAAATGCGCATAGTAGTAAAGACGTTTCAAATCTATTTATGGCTGGGGCTTTGCCAAAAAGTCTATCAAGGCACCAGAATGATCTATATAGTCCGTAGCAAAAGGCTTGTGATAAAGACATTACAAATATGTTGATAGCTGACCACTTATTAAAAGTGAGTAGGAGACGGTGATAGTGACTTTGTGCAGTTTGGAAATGTCCTTTGCTGATGGAGATTGAGGGCCCTGACCCACAGCTCAAGTCATGGGAGGAGGAAATGGAAGCATTCTCACACATCCTTCGGTCTTCATCTTATCCTGCACTAGAGACCAAAGGAGTCAGACTCTTAGAGGGATGGAGGACAATGACGATAGCCAGAGATGATGTTGGACTACATGCAACATAGAGGTATCTATAGGAGACGTTTGTTTTGACATTGATAACAAAGTTCGGTCAGTGCATCATCTCCTATGTCTCATATAGAAGATGGATATTCGACCGTAGCATATCTAATGGCGAAGATACAGAGAGAGTGATGGTATAAATGTGAGCACGTGTACATCATACCTAGGATGCCTTCTCAAATCTGACACTTCGTCAGACATGAGCAGGGATCCTTGGTTATTATGTGGTTGTGCATTCTTTTGATGATATATACTTACTTTTTCAATAAAAAAAGTAAATGTGCACATTCTCGAGGATGTGTGCGTTCATTTACCACATGTCTACGACGTGCGCTTTTGTTACCCACATGCTCTGGGATGCACGGTGTCGTTCTCCATGCCTTCCGGGAGAAACAATCCCATGAATAAAAAGGCTACGTCTCTTCCTTATCCCCATGCCCCTTCATTTTCAACGGTCCATGTAAAGTGTGGGTTCAAGCCGAGGTGGATGAGGAGATGAGGTCGATACGGAGTGACCCTGTCAGAGATGAGGTCAGTGCCCGAGATTGAGTTGGAGATGGGTCGACACTCGAGGCTAAGTCGGAGATGGGTTGGTGCTCGAGATCGAGCCGGAGACGAGGTCGGTGCTTGAGACCAACTTGGAAACAGAGTTGATGCCCGAGATAGGGTCAGTGCTCCAGATTGACTTGAGACCGAGTTAGAGACAAGTTTGGCCTAAGACTGAATCAGAGATGTGGTCGGCACCCAAGACCAAGTCGGAGATGGGGTCGACGACTGTGGCTGAGTCATGAAAAAAGGGTTGGCGACTGTGGCTAAGTCAAAGACGAGATCAACGCTCCAGACCGAGTTGAAGACAAGGTTAGCACCCGAGGATGATATCGACGACTGAGGCTGAGTCGTAGATAGCTGAATTGTCCTTGGACGAACTAGATTCCTTTGGATGAGGGTACCGAACAAATTCAACTAGACCCGAGTTCATTCTAGGCCAAGTCCGATACCTCTTGGGTCATGTTTGACCCAACTTGATTTTGACTGATAGCTCAACATGATTCCGGGTCACATGAGACACGTGGGAGCTACAGGCTTCCGCCACATCGATGGTCTTAATAGAAACCAAATCATTGTGCAAATGATAAATTGGCCACAAATCAGTATAACAATTGTCGTGACAATGTATAAGAAATATGGGAACAATGAGCAATCTAAGAACATCACAAGTGATGTGAGAGCTAGATTTTCGCTGCAGCTTTACAAAGTTGAGAACTCACTAGTTTAAGCACCTTAAGGAGTTTACACTTCCATTACATGGGCACTGGTGTTCGGGGGTTGATTCATTGTAGCTTTGGGTGGTCCTTGAGTAATCACACCCACTGCAATCTTCCTTGCTGCTCCAAAGCTTGGTATATATTCCCATCTGCAATGACAACCTGTCTTCTCATGGCCGTAGAAATATGGCGTGTATTGTAGTTCACCCGTAACTTAGGTGGTCTTGACTGGCTCTTGGTAGTGGGGTTGTCATCCACAACTTCGCACAAGAACTCATCTGCCACATCTCCATCTTCATCCATGCGTAATCGACTTGTATACCAGTTGAAACCCTGAAGCAAAGAAGGAAAAATAGGATTCTGATAAGAAACCACTATTTGGAAAGTACCACGCAAAGGTGAAACAGATACTAAATCCAATACCATTGAGAAAAGGCATGATATAAGAGAATCATTACACATAACTGAACAAAAAACAACAATAAGGCTGTGAGTTTGTGATGAGAGAAACAAATGTATTGGTTTGGAAAATAATGCTGGTACATCTGTTGCTTCAATAATATAAAAATAATAAAAATAATATTAAACCAATCCTACAACTTTCTATCACAATATTTGTCCTGCAATGATCCTTTTCCAGAGTTACATAATTCAATGATTTTTTCACTAATAAGTTTGAGTGGAAATGATTGTGCATCCTGTGTGACTCTTAATCCCAACATCAACCAAGGCTTATTGAGCAGTTGATAATGAGTAAGACATAAGCAAGTCTCATGCTAAGGACACAGAATTCACACAACATTTTGACAATTTTGCTTTTGGATCATCGATTCCTGTCATACCATTATTCATTGTTAGTCCACTATAACACAGTCCAATATAACACAACTTTCAACTTTTACAGTCTTATTTGAAAACTAGAATAATGCTGGAGTCACTCGCAATCTTGTCACATAATTTTGTGTTGAGTCCGTGATGAAATGGAGCAAACTTGCGTACTATCTTGATTTTATAATTTTTTTTCATTGCATGGACTTGGTTCTGAGCATCTGACACCTGCGCAGGTGAGCCAAACACAACATACTATTTGTTGCAATCTACATAACGAGAGGATGCAATCATCTACCATGGCATATATGTATATTTGTTGAGGTATTCATAACCAGAGAGTTTGAGTACCAGAGACCTGATTTATATTCCTCAACAACTGTGACTAATACAAAGATTAGTAGTTAATTGACACTCATTGCTCATATTTATTTCAGCTAATAGAGATCACATAGTCTTCTGAACAGATCTCACTTTCACCATAACCATTGCAAAAAAAAGATAAATAATAATAATATCATCACACATTGCAAGAACTGTCGATGTCCATTGCAAGCCCAAATGAAAAAGATTAAAGGTTGTGTTAGGCATAATTAGCATTAAAATTTTAAAATTGTCCAAACCTATGAATAATGGGAAAAAATACATCATCTAAACATTTGTAGTTATAATTGAAATACCAATTGGAAATCTACTTTTTGCACTTTGAAAATTTTCACTAATGCATTCATAAAGCTATTATATACCTAGACAAGCTTTGCATAAATAATGCACATCAGTCTCCTAGCATAAAATTGTTGAAACTATTACTTTCCATCATCTATGGTATCTCAACAAGTTACATTACATTAGACTTCTTCTTAAGGCAATAACTCGTAAAAGTTCTGAGTAAAAGAAAACCGATAAATGCACAGCATTTTAGACAGACACAAAATTTGACAAGGATAATAAGGAGATCAACAGTGTATTCTAATCAGGTTTCTATTATAGAGATAATCAACGTCCAGGTTTAGGCTGACATTTCATCCCCTATGTTAGCGCATGCTATGAATTTTGTTAAAAATAGATATGAAGATTAAAAAGGAAAGATAAATACTGGTGGCCCAAGAGAGACCTTCGACTATGGCCACTGTATCATGATGCAACAGAACTCAACTATAGATATAAACCGTGAAGAATTACTAGAAGTCTAGAACACAGCAGGTTCTATTCTCTAGTACAACCAACCAACACTAAAAAAGAACATTTGGATAAATACTAACCACTGCGGCAAGGCAAAATTGTCCAATTTTACTAGAAATAGCTTAATGGAAAAGGTGTACCAGATAAATAAAAGTTCTTCTTTTACATCTGAAAAAAAAACAATTTCAAAGAAGCAATGGCAAAGGGCAGACTTTACTTAGCCATTCTAGTTCATCATCCCGGGCCGAAACCAAAGAGAAACCCCATGGAGAGTAGAATAAGAAATCGTACTCCCACGAAGTTCAACAAAAACAGCTAGTTCGGAATCATAAAAATCGATCGATTTGGAATTCTAATTCCAATCTTCGCAGGAATAGAAAGTAATAAAGTTTGGCATTTTGGGGAGTCAATTGCCAAAAGGATCTAAAGAGAAGGACGGATGAGAAGAGGGCACCTGAACACTGCCTTCGCCCGGATCGCAGGGGAGGAGGACGGGACCGAGGCTGGGCAGCTCGGTGGCCACGGGGACCTGCACGGCGATCCCTCTGCCGGTGCCGGACCGTCCGGTTGCGAAGCGGGCCGTTGCCGCCTCATCCTCCTCTCCGTCGTCCCTCGTCAACCCAAAGAAGCTCGCGATCCTTCCGAAGAATCCCATGGGATCAGAATTATTCCCCCTTCTTTCTCCGACAAATAAGGAAATTACTTTGTCACACACCAAGGACGCCTCCATTAAAAGGACAAATGGGTACTCCATGAACCTAACCAAAGCCCAGCCCAATTCAATTAATAAACATAATAATAATAATAATAATAATAATAATAATAATAATAATAATAATAATAATAAATTTAATGGATTAAAAAATTAATAATAAATATTTGGTTTAGGCATAGAAAAGCTTCCCGAACTAATCGTACTAAATTAAATATAGTTGATATGGATTATGGTGAGTAAATATAGAGGATGACGTGATGGTTAAAGTTAAGGTGACGTGACAGCTGGAGTCAGGATGAAATAATATTCCATATTTGATCCTGATGATCACCTACTTTCAAAGTCGTCAAGTTCTATCTACATCACCTCAAAGCAGGGTGCTCGAGTAAAGACGACCGATTATGAACTTGGTCGGATATAAAGATTTTAGCATTTTACTCTCAAGATGGAAAGTAATACGTTCGATTAATGATGGTTGGCTGAGTAAAGGTGGAAAGAGCATGAGATTCTCTGCATATATTTGGTCGGGCAAAGTTCGGAGGTGTCTAGAGATATGTAATCTTATATATAACTATTTATATACGTTCGGCTGGGCAAAGGCCGAACGAACATAAAATTTTCTGTGAACTTCCAGTCGAGCAAAGTCTAGACGGACTCAGAGATGTGTAATCTTATATATAGCTATTGATATACGTTGGGGCGGGCAAAGGATGAATGAACATAAGGTTCTCTGTGAACACTCGGTCAGGCAAAGCCTGAACGGACTCAGAGATATGTAATCTTATATATATAGTTCTTGATACACGTTCGACCGAGCAAAGGCCGAATGAACATAAGCTTCTCTGTGAACATCTGGTTGGGCAAAGCCTAGACGGACTCAGAGATATATAATCTTATATATAACTTTTGATACATGTTCGACCAAGTAAAGGCTGAATGAGCATAAGGTTTTCTGAGAACATCCAGACAGGCAAAATTTGGGCGAACCCCAAGATACTTAATCTTATATATAGCTATTAATATATGTTCGGCTGGATAAAAGCAGAACAAACATAAAGTCTCTATAAACACCCAGTCGGGTAAAGCCTGGACGGACTCAGAGATATGTAATATTATATATAACTCTTGACATACGTTCGGTCGGGTAAGGCCGAGCAAGCATAAGATTCTCGGTAAACACTCGACCGAACAAGGGTCGTGCAAGCTTAATAATGTTTCGTCTCATAAAACTCTTTATGCATACATAATCGTTCGGATGTGGATAGATCGAACAAATGACTCTCTATATATGCCTAGCCTGGCAAAGGTCGAACGAGTTTAAATTATCTGAAAATATAATACCCCCAAAAGATAGTTCTAATACACGTGCTTTATTATATGACTCCTCAGTGAACTTGTGGCACAATATAAGTATTATATTAGCTTCTGAGCAGGTTTTTGCAGTATTTAATGTTGGAATAGGTTATGTCGGCAAGAGGGGGTGAATTTTTTGTTAAAAAATAAAACAAAAACCTTCTCGATCTTTCAACTTAGATTAGTAGCAAACTTATAAAAAAAAAATTAAACAACTAATAAATTAAAGATACTAAGGAGTTACTTGGTTACAATTTAGGTGGTTGTTAATCCAAGATAGAGGAAAGCACTAAAAAGATCTTTTTCGTGTAAGCGGAGAAGCCTATTACACTCGTTGAATGGTCAGAAATGTGCTAAGGAATGAATACAAGAGTTTTTGAACTATTCCCACCTCCAGGGGTCTTTTTATAGCTCCTGGAAAATTCTATCCGAAGTTAGAAGGTGTCTTCAATAGGTTGAAAGGTGCCTCTAGCGTGACAATTTTATCCATGGGAAGATAAAGTTTTATCTTCGCTAACGGTCACTGGGAAAGTGCCTTTAAGCCATTCAAGGTACCTTCGTACTGTTCATAGAAGACGTCTTCCATGACTAAAAGGCGCCTTTGCATTGTTCATTGAAGGTGTCTTCCAAGTCATGGAAGGCGCCTTCTATAAGACAATTCTGCTTCTTCCGCTGCTCCGATCGCTTGGGTGATTTCAACCATCCGGAATAGGGCTCACTCGAACCCATTTTTTTGGCCTTCGAGTAGTCTTCGGCTCCAGCTTGTCGTTCCTCGAAAATATTGCGCGCCTCCTTCTCGTCTACTAGCATACTCTTCCACAGCACCTCGTCTCTCAGATGCACCAAGTCCGTCGACTCTCT